>NC_062574.1:48158013-48905054 GCF_022837055.1 Prionailurus viverrinus | reverse complement strand
CAGATTAAGAAGGGTTTTCACTTCCTGCTTCATTTCCCCGGAGGCGTTTTAGACCACGGGCTTCCGAGGTCCTCCTGGGGGGGGCGGGGGGACGTGCTAGCTGCTGTCCAGGACAGCCGCCTGCTCCCCCACAGTCCACGCTCCTGATTTAGGGCCTTCTGGGGTCTTCAGGGGGCCAAGGCCAGCACCCCACAGCCCCCTCTCACCTGATAAGGAGGTCCCGCAGGTAGGCGAACTCACAGTGGGTGGTGTTCTCAACTGAGGAGACAAAATGGGCTTTAGCGGCACTGGACGCCCCTGCCCCGGCCCCGCGTCTCCCCTGCCCCCCCCCCCCCCCCGCCCCCAGTAGATCCTGGTGCCCAGAGGAGGCTGGGCCGGTGGGTAGAGGAGTCCCTGCTTCATCCGCGGGCACCGGGCGGCTGGCAGGCACCCGGTTCCACAGATCCCACCGTGGCGGGCCTGACCGGGCTCCTGTCCTCCAAAGGGTTCTGTCTAGCAGGGACACGGCCCAGGAACCAGCCGGGCAGCAGTAGGGAGAGGGCTCCCGTAAGGCAGTCCGCTGCTCCCCGCTGGGGACCAGGGAGGTCTCCTGGGAAGAGCAGCCCGTCCGAGGGGATCCCGGAGGACAGGAGGGGCGGGTAACAGAGGCAGGCAGGAAGTCGAGCTGGGATTTTAAAGCAGCGGCCAAAGTGGCCCGCTGGGTGTCTTCCCCACATGCACACACAGGACGCACGGGGACGTGTACTGTGCGTCACCATTTACATCAAGCTATGGAACCAGCAACGTGGAACGCCCGCGTTGCCCGGTGACACCCAGAGGCCCCAGGGAGCGACAGGCCCAGCGGTCGCTCTGCTTCGCGCACTGGCAGACCTCTCGGCCGAGAGGTGAGGGGCGCCGTCTGCCCTGAGGGCGGAGGGTGCAGGGGACAGCGGAAAAGGCGCTCGGCCCTGCACATTTAATCCAGTCTTCACACACCCCACGAGATACCACTCTGGCTCCTCCTCTGTGGGCCCCGAGTCCGCCCCCCCCCGCCCCCCCCCCAAGCCGGCAGGCAGGGTCGGGGCGCAAAACCCCCAAGTGCCTCCGCCTTGCCAAGCTTTCTGGATTTTACTCCCACTGCCTCTTGCCTGGGTTCTACCCACCTCCCCCCACGTCCCCACCCCCGCGGGGCTGGGCCCTCACTAGAACTTTCTGCCACCTAACGTGGAGCGGCAGTGAGAAATGGTGGCAGAAGCGGAGCCCCGAAGCTGGGAATGTGAGCCTGTGGCTACTGCTTCCTGGCTTGGGGAAGTTCCCTGGCCTCTCTGACCCCCCGTTTCCTTGTCTGGAAAGCGGGGAGGAAATGTCACCCACCTCTCAGGGACACGAGAGGCCTGGGTGAGCTAACTGTGTGCTTCGTGACCCCCCACCTTCCTCCCGAGACGCTGCAGGCGGTTTCCGAGGATGGGTAAAGTATCTCGGGAGGGCGCACAGCAAGTCGGAGAGAAGATCAAAGAAGCAAGACCAGGGATGGGGCAGGGCGGGCAAGAACGAGGCAAAAGCGCTTAACAACCATGCTTGCCGGGGGCGAGCACAGGGCGGCCGGTCCCCTGGCCAGTCATCAGTGCACAGGGTCCCGGGGATTAAGAAGCCACCTGTGTTCTAGGACGTGTGACGGTTCCGAGATGGGGCAGAAGCCTCCTCCGGGCTCCTCGGATGGGAGACCCACCACCTCCCCACCGTCCTTACGAGGTGCTGGGGGGCGGTTTCCCAGAACAATGTCAAGGTGAGCAGGTGCCACGGCACACAGGTCACGGGATATGCGGGCTCGAGGCCCCAACACAGGTGCCGGAAGCAGGAACCAGCCCCACGATTCCTGCGCGCCTGAGCTGGCCACCAGGGGGCAGCAGAGGCGTGCCCGTCACTGGACTGCCCCTCAACCCTCTCGGTCCCCGCTGGCCTTTCTTGTCGGACACCCCTCCACCCTCCAAAACACGCGCCCGTGAAAAAAGGGCCCTAAGGGGCAATGTTTCAGGACGAGCCCAGGTAAAGCCTGGTGGAGAGACTGCCACGTGGGACACAGAGGTGAGCGGCCCCCACAGAGGCACGACCGGGATCGAGGCCCTTAGACGAGGGGAGAGCTGCGGAAAGGCAGACCCAGCAGACGCTGGAGAACACCCAGGCAGAGGCTGGTTTAGAACACACCGCCCTGCACCGAACCCGCCAGCACCGGGCACCCCAGGAAGGTCTGGGGACTCTCCACGCTTAGAGCGTTTGCTGCCCCCAAAGCTCCAAGGTCTTTGGGACATTCTCCCGTTTTGCTAAAGTCTCGGCCCATAGTACCCATTTCAAGGATGGTGAAAACTGAGGCCACGGGGTGGGGGGGGTGGCTAAGAGACTTGCCCCATTTCACAGAGCGCCAGGGGCGGGAAGAACACAGTGGCCCATCTCAACCTGTCCTTTCTCTCCCGTCTGTTCTAAAGCCAGAGGAAGGAACAGAGTGGATGGTGGAGAAATGCCCGGGTACAGCCCACCTAGGGTGTTACCGCCCGAGCGGCTGACCCGTGTCTGCCAGAACCCCATACATACTTGTGAGCGACAGCTTATGTGGAGAGAACGTCTGAGGACGTAATTGAGGTAAAGAACCAAAGCGGCGGCCATCTTGGATTTCGGGTGGACACTAAGGCAATGACCAGTGTCCTTCCGAGGAGACGGAAAGACAGACACAGTCAGAAGGCTGAAGGCGGAGCGGAGACCGGGGACGCGCCAGGGGACGCGGAGGGTGGCTGGCAGCCACAGGAGGGAGGCCCGGAAGACATCCTCCCTCAGGGCCTCCGCAAGGAACCAGCCCTGCTGACATCTTGACCTCTGGCCTCCAGAACTAGGAGGGTAGGTCTCCGCTCCAAGCCACCCAGTCGGTGTTAATTTGTGACAGCAGCCCCGGGACGCGAACATGTGGGGGTCCCGGGAAATTCTGCAGGGGGTGCGGGCCGCCTGGCTCTCGGAGCCGGATGGTGCCGGAAGCCCACCCCCGCGCTAGGCCCAGAGAAGTGTGGTAGTTTGTCCAGGGTCACACAGAGCGCCTCCGAATCGGCAGCCCCGGAAACCCAGAACTCGGCGGGATCACGGGGCACCTTCTCTCTGGATGTTCCCCTGCCCCGTGGGGCGGTCGGGATGGAGGGACGGTTCCATCGGCGAACGGCCAGGGCGCCCTGGACAAGCCACTTGCCCCCCCTCCCTGTGGCTGAGTGGGGCAAAGCGGTGGACGCGGTCCCCCAGAGCACCCAGTACCTTCGATGGTGCCCCACTTGGTTTTCCTTCCGAGGATCCTCCTTCCGTTCACTTGGTACTCGTGGTCGCTGCCCACCACAGCGAACGGGATCATCTCCTGCGGGCGGGACGGGCAGCGCGGGTCACGTGTGTGTGCACAGGCCGGTCCGCGCCCGGGGGCCCTGAGCCCGGGGCCCCCCACCACCGAGACCCTTGGCCTGAGGCGGCCACATGGGCCCTGACCCCTCCCGGCCCAGAGACCGCGTTCTCACGGCTCAAGGCCATCACACCCATGACCCCAGTCCCCACGGACAGGGCTAGGAGACCCCGCCGTGTCCTCTGGCGGGAACCGAGGGGCCTCTGGGAACGGCGTCCGGCCAGTCCGCTCACCCGGAACTTCTCGTTCACCAGCCGGTCCTCCGAATCTTCGTCGAACTCCTTCTGGGGGTACACGTCGATGCCGTTGGACAGCAGGTCCGCGGTGATCTGGGGGCCCGGAGGGGAGAGATGTGGGCGCCGTCCGCACAGCGAGCCGGACTGGCCCGCCAGTATCTGCCCACGCTGTGGCCTCCAGTAAGCGAGTGGCCCGGGCCTGGGGTCAAGGGCAGGCTCTACGGGCGCAGGCGACCCTGGTATCTCCAGTTCTGGTGCCTCTTGAGTGGAGGGGGGCAGCTGCAGGCCCGCCAGGAGAGACGTGCAGCCGCCCGAGGGAGCCGGGTCGCTGTTCCTGAGCCCCGGGCTGTCTACTCTCTCCAGCTCATCCCACCCCGAAGACAGCAGCTCGGGGTTGCAGCGTCCTCCCTCGAGCTCTACCTGGAAACCCTCTGTCACAGCAGGCCCCGGATGCCGCACGGGCCCGACTGTCACCCGCCCTTGACAGCACCCGCTACCCGCCATGCACGACATTCCCGTGCACGGCCGTCATTTCTGCCCTAAGCACAGACCCACACCCGTGAGCAGCTTCAAGGGGCTTTCTCCTTCCTTCTCCCTCCTGCAGACACAGCCACAGGAGACAGTCCTTCCCTAAGCATGCTGGGAAAATCCCAGCATCGGGGCCTGTGGAGCCTGGGGGATTAGACCGAAGGGCCTCCTCGCTCATGCCCACTGGGGCGGAGGCTCTGCGGGGCCCCGCGCCTCGGTTCTCCAGGTGGTTCTGACGTGTGGCCGTGTGGAAGCAGCAGCCCAAGGCGCATCCTCCTGCTCGACAGCAGCCCGAAGTGGGGCCGCACGGCAGGGAAGGGAGGTGCGGCCACCTGCCCCCCCCGGTGGAGACCACCCGTTTCGGATTTTTCTCCTCCAAGAAAAGCCCGGCGTGCTGTGTCTGACGGCCCCCGCGAGGAGGAAGGTGGAGAGACCTACCCGCCTGTTTGAAGTAGACCCTCTCCTCCAGGGTCAGCGTGTCGCCTTGGCGATGACGGGGACGATGTTCACTACTTTGCTGAGGCGCTTCATGAACTCGATGTCCAGGGGCCTGAGGCTGGAACAGAATGGCCTGGATGAGTGTTGGGCCGGCAGGAGCCGAAAGGACGGGCACGGGACGAGAGAGGGACGGCGGCCTGCTCCCGGGTGGGTGCATGTCAACAAGGCCAAGGCCGAGGGCTGAGTGCCGGCCAAGGAACAAGCGAGGGACGGCAAGAAGGAAGAGCCAGACAGGAGCGGGCTGAGGACAAGACCGGCTCTGAGCATGGTCCTGGGCGAGGTGTCCTCTCAGAGAGGCGCTGTCATTGCTCAGGTGGCGGTGGGGGCTTCACTCGGGAGGGGGAAGCGGAGAAAGGACCCAGCAGCTCCGGGCCTCCGGGACAGGCTGGCTGGCCGCTATCCAGGGCACCCCCAGAACCTCGCCCACTGGCTCCGGCCTGCCACAGTCTGACGGAAGCTCAGCCTTACCCTCCACCCCCCAGCCCCCGACCGGGCACCTGCTCTCGGCGGGTGTGGGGGTGGCTTCGCGGGGTCCCGGATGGCGGGCACGTTCCCTCCCACCCCGGAGCAGAGCCGTGCCCTCTCTTCCCCTGGGGCGACAGCAGCAGTCACAGATGGGGCACGGGGCTCTGAACCGGGACGGGACAGAACCGCCCCAACCCCCCAGGCCCCGCGTGGGACGTACGAGTGGCCGGTGGCCGGGATGAAGTACAGGCAGCAGTGGACACGCGTGTCCGGGATGCGCTTCTTGCGGTCGATGCTGACCTCCTCCTGCAAGTATCTCTCGTACTGGTCGTTGATGAACTTCATGATGGGCTGCCAGCTGCACGGGAGGCCCCCGTCAGCCCGCACCGGGACCGGCGCCCGCCCCGTCCCCCGCCCCCGGGCAGGCCCCCCAGCTCCCCGAATCCCAGCCCGGCACCCCATCTTCTACCACAAGGGCCGGGGCTGCTGGGCTTTCTCAGCAGAGACCAGAGCCTTACCCGAGACCAGCCTCCCACGCGGCCCTTCGACCCCAGGGGGTGGTGGAGGGAGGGCAGGATTCTCGGGGTTTGGGGGCCTCCGAGGGTTTAGCAGCACCGCAGGCCAGGGGCACCCGTGAGCGCTCTTCTCCCAGGAGGAGAAGCCCCTGCAGATCCTCACCAGTTCTCATTGTTGATGTGGTCCCCGAACCCCGGCGTGTCGATGACCGTGAGCTTCATGCGGACGCCCTTCTCCTCGATATCTGCACAGAATCACAGTGCCCACCGAGCTCAGGGGGAGACCCCGGACCCCTACAGATACCCCGTGGGTCCCGCCTGCTAGGGACCCGACCGGTCCTACCCCGGGGCCTATACGGGGTGCCCATGGGTGGTGACCAGCGATGACTCCCCAGGTGATGCCGAGGAGATGACAGCCTCCAGGAGCAAAGCCCAGCAGGGGCCAGCGACAGTTATCCTGGGGAGCCCCCTGCCCACGGTGTCTGGTGGAAAACTCAGGTGTCTCCAGGGGGCTCCACCTGACCAAGGGCTGCAGGGGTCCCGGAGGGCATCCCTGAGCCAGACTTTCAACATGCCCAGCTCAGGGGACCTGGCGTCGACACCCCCGGCCCCCCCACCCCGGCACTCACCGTGCGTGATGGACTTGATCTCGATGGTCTTGGGGATGCGTTCCTCCGAGGTCGGCTGCACGGACTTCCGGCTGATCTTGGATTTGAAGAGGGTGTTGATTAAGGTGGACTTTCCCAAGCCGCTCTGCCCTGGGGAGGGGACAGGAGCCAATCAGCGGGCCCTGCGATTCAGCGATACCTGGGCGGTGCCCCCCCCCCCCAGCACCCCTCAGCGGGGGCCCCCGGTCGGGAAGAAGGGCCGGGATGCCCAGGTGGTGGCCCGGCTCTCGTGGTGGGTGGCTTGTAGCAGGGCAGGGACCCAGAGTACCCAGCGGGAGCTGAGATGCAGAACAGCACAGGGGAGGCCAAGTGCAGGGCCAAGAGCAGGGACGGCCACAGGCTGGTGCCCACACCAACAGACCCTGCAGCTGAGAGGCTGACTGGCCAGCGAGCCCCCGGGGCATCAGGCGGCCCCCGAGCCCCAGAAGCGCTCCTGGCCTTGCCGCGTGTCCAGACCTCACCTGACCCGAGTCCCCTCCCACAGCAGGAGGGATGTGCTGGACTCAGCTGTGGCTGGAAGGTCCCTGCTGCTCACAACTGTCAGAATCTAGGGCTGGCCTTGCTGCTGCTGCTGCTGAGGACCCGCAGGTCCCGCTCACAGAGCCCTCGATGCGCACCGGGCGCTGTCCTGACTGCGGCTGTGTAACCCTCCGCATCCCGCACCCAGGTGCTGTCACCCTCCCATCTGATGGAGGGGAAAACAGGGACAGAGCCCAGCGTGGGGACCGGAATCCAGCAGCCTAGCTCCAGGGCCCCGCCCTTGACCTGGGGGCGCCCACAGGGACCAGCCGCAGGTGCTTACAGGGTGTCTACTGGGTGCCAGGCATGCCTCATAGGTGCGTGCGCACACAGGACCCACGCGTGGAGCCCCTTCCCTGAGCCGCCTCAGGCCGTGCCAACCAATATATTTAAGAAAATTAAATTACGCCCATTTTCCGACTTTGATCGTCTGGCAAGGAAAAGTGCGGGCTCCCAGGATGCTGGAGGCCGACGTCAGGAATCCCGGGAGACGCTGTTCAGCGGGCCAGGGATCGGCCTCCCCCGTCCATCTCCCCCCCACGGACCACCTGTTTGTGTCCCCGCCACGCTCAGGGGCAGAGCGACATCAAAGGTGCTGACGGCTCAGAGCCTGGAGCTGCTTCGGATTCTGCGTCTCCCTCTCTCTCTGCACCCCCCAAACCCGCCACCCCCTGCTTCCGCTGTCTTTGTGTCTCAAAAGTGAATAAATGTTAAAATAATTTTTTTTAATAATAAAAAAAAAGGTCAGAACTGTTATTATTATCACCCTCAGCACTATTGCTTCCCGAGCGCCCATGACCACGTAGGGGCCACACACAATAACAACTGATTTGCCCCTCCCAGCCCTTTGGGGTCAGGATCACTCCGTTTTACGGATGAGAAAATCAAGGCAGGGAGAAGCCCCAGGGAAGACAGGACAAGCACCACACAGCTTAGTCCGGGGAAAAGTGGGATTCTACCCTGGGTCCGCGGAACCCCCAAACAGGTGCCCTCCCACCCCAGCTGCATCTCAGTGGTGGGGGCCCTGCCATGGGAAGAGGAGGAGGAACTGAGCTCCCGCTCTCTCTGCTCTGTGAGCTGAATCCTCGTCAGGCCCTCTCTGGGCCTCATCACTGCCTATAAAATGGGGCACCCTTGGGGCGCCTGGGTGGCGCAGTCGGTTAAGCGTCCGACTTCAGCCAGGTCACGATCTCGCGGTCCGTGAGTTCGAGCCCCGCGTCGGGCTCTGGGCTGATGGCTCGGAGCCTGGAGCCTGTTTCCGATTCTGTGTCTCCCTCTCTCTCTGCCCCTCCCCCGTTCATGCTCTGTCTCTCTCTGTCCCAAAAATAAATAAAAACGTTGGGAAAAAAAAAAAAATGGGGCACCCTCTTCACAGGGTTTCTGTGAAGACATGGGACCCCTAGTGGCCGTCCGGTTCTCGTGGGGCCACCGGGAAGCCACCAGCCAGGCCTGCAGAGCCCTACCCAGGGCTGGGCCTGGTGATGCTTTGGCAGAAAGTGCAGGCCACTGGTCGGAGACCAGCCGGGTGGTCTCGGGTTCTTACTACGAGGAGGCCCCCCCCACCCCGAGGCGTGGGTGAAGCTGGGACCCCCCTGGCAGGTACACGGGCACACACACAACACCACACGCGCCTGCAGGCCTGGCGTGTCCACACCCATTTTGCACAAGGGCAGACTGAGCCCCGGAGCCCGAGGGGCCGGCCCACGGGGCTGGGGCCCAGTGTGGGGCGCATGCTCACCGACCACCATGATGTTGAACTCGAAGCCTTGCTTCATGGCCTTCCTGCGCATCTGCTCCAGGATGGAGTCGATGCCCACATAGCCGAAGTCCGCGGGGGCCTTTTCATTCCGGGGCGCGGGCACCTGCTTCAGCCCGGCATCTCTGGGGGTGTCGGCCATGTCGCCAATGCAGCCAGGAGCTGCCTCGGGGGCTGCGGAGAGAAGAGCGGGGACGTTAGGGGGGCCGGACACAACCATCTGCAAAGCGCCCGCATCCTCGGGTGGTTCCGACCACCACGCCAGTTTCTCAGATGGGGAAACTGAGGCTCGGTTGCCCAAAGACCCCTTTGGAACACCCCAGCGCTAAACATCCCCCCCCCCCCCCCCACACACACACACAAGGCACGGGACGCAGAGCCCTTCGCTCAGCTCCGGGATGGAGTTGACCCCCAGCCCTCCTCTTCCCAGCCTCCACCCTGCCCCAGGGCACCCAGGTGGGCCCTCTCCACCTCCTTCCCTGACTCAAGTCGGCCCCAACACCTGCTGCAGCCAGAACGCCTCAGGACCCTTGGGGTCAAACAGTCAAGTGTTTGCGGCAACCTGTGAGCCGGGGAGGGAGGAGCATCTGTTGTTCTGTCACTCCCGTCACTCCCGGGTGACAGGTGTTCAATCCCAGGTAGCCGCCAGTAGCCCTGGACGCAGAGGAGGCTCCCCCCGGGGCCCATCTGTTCCCGGGCGATGGCAGGCAGACGAGGCCCTGTGGCAGCTCCCTACCCGCCCCCCCCCCCCCCCGGACTGGGCCTGGAGGGGGAGGTCTTCTTCCTGCCCAGCCTCTGTGTGCCCCCCACCCTCAGACCAGGACGAGGTCTATGAACGGGCAGATAGGACAGAGCTTCTAGAAATAATTCCAGCTTCCGCGGTTTGTAGGTCAGAACCTTCCTCCCTGTCCGCCTTCCTCCCCTGGCCGCCCTCAGGAGTCCACACACTCAGGTCAGAGGCCTAGAGAAGGGACGAGCAGAAGGCACCCAGTGGGGACCTGAGGGGCACTCACCCAGTGGAACTGGTCCCCACCAGGGTGGGGCAGGAGCACATGGGCCCTGGTGCAGCCCCAGACGTGCCACACACGCCCCACCACACCTCTGCTGGGCCAGCTGCCCCTCAGCCCCGGTGGGGCCAGGCTCTTCCCGCCCCCCCCCCCCAACCGCCATGGAGGCCCTTCCAGGGCCGCTCACGGGTCTCCCGGAGCACCCCGAGCTCACGGGAAGGAAGCACACTGGCTGTCGTGACCTGTCCCCTGGGCATCGGCCCCGGGACCCTGGTGTGTGCTGGGGCAGGGAGGCGGGGGGGAGGAGGCGCGGTCGTGCCCTCTTGGCCCTGCCCTGGGAGGCAGCAGGCCACAAAGTCACCGCGGGGCTTCGGATGAACGGTTTCCACTTCCTGGGGAAGTGACCGGACTCTCCCCCTCCACCCCCGCCTCCAAACCCCAGTGGCCCCAGTCGGCTGGCACCTCGGCGGCCACACCCCTGCTTTACAGGGGTGTCAGAGGGAGCTGACACGGGGGGGGGGTGCCCGGCCCCCTTCCCTTCCATAACGAGGATGGTCAGCTCACACATTCCAGAAACGGGATCGTGGGTGGGTCATCCGCAGGGTCGCTCAACTTCCCCGTGTCCTCAGCCACGCAAAGCGCGGTGATTCCTACCGCGCGGGAAGGGGAGCCAGCAAATAACAGAAGACACCGACGACGACGACGACAGCCAGGGACCGCCCGGGGCCACGCTGCCCACCCCCGCCCCCCAGGCCAGGGAAAGGCCAGGGACCCGGGAAGCAGCGATGACAGCCGCGGGGCCTCCCCCCGAGCGGCGCCCAGAAGGCATCTGCTTCTGCTCCCTCTTGAGAAACTGTCCCTGCGCTCCAGCATCTTTAAATAAACAAAGACAAGAGCTGCATCTGGCCTTGAACATGTGGCCGTGGGGCTGCTTCCTGGAGACAGACTTGGGGCCCCGTCTTGCAGGGCAGTTCAGCCCCGCCCCGCGTGACGGAAAATTGCTTCCATCTGCCTGCGGGGCCGGGAGCCCCTCCGTCCGGGCCTGGGCCCACGGCCCCCTTCAGAGCCGCAGCGGTGAACCCCCTGAACCCCACTCGGCTCTCTCCTCCGCCCGGCCTCTGCTCTGGCTGGTTCCCTCTGCAGGCACCGACACCCACGAGGCACAGAGCAAACATCCTGCCCACCAGGGCCCTGTCTGGGAAGTGATAATAAAGACACGCCAAGCCCCGTCCTTCCCACCGACCCACCGACCCACCGAGGGAAGGGCCTGGCCTCCACACAGGTGAGGGTCCCTTCCCGCAGCCCCTCCTCCCTGGGAGGCCTGCCGGACGGCCACTGGCTCGGGTGCGGGTGGGGATACCAAGGGTTGGGTTGTGCCCCGGCCGGGAGGCAGGCTTTGGAGTCCGGGCCAGGAAAGAGCAGAGGCCCCATGAGGCTAACTTGCCCAGAGACGCTTTCCCCGAACACTTGCTTTCCACGGAGAGCCACCGGGGCCTGGCTGCAGGAACCCCCTCCTCCAACACCGTCCGTAACGACTTCTGTGACGGGAGATTCTATGCCTGTGCCGTCGAACCGGGTGGGTAAAATACGCATAACGTAAAACGCACCATCAGTCCTTTCCTTTAGACGTACTCGGTGCCCTTAAGCCCAGTCACGTTGCGGTGCAACCAGTCTCCAGAACCCTTCCCCATGTCGCCAAGCTGAAACGCTCTCCCCGTTAAACACGAACTCCCCATGGGGCGCCTGGGTGGCGTAGTCGGTTAAGCGTCCGACTTCAGCCAGGTCACGATCTCGCGGTCCGTGAGTTCGAGCCCCGCGTCGGGCTCTGGGCTGATGGCTCAGAGCCTGGAGCCTGTTTCCGATTCTGTGTCTCCCTCTCTCTCTGCCCCTCCCCCGTTCATGCTCTGCCTCTCTCTGTCCCAAAAATAAATAAACGTTGAAAAAAAAAAATTTAAAACACGAACTCCCCACCCCCTCCTGGGGCCCTGGCAACCTCCATTCGACTGTCCCTGAACCTGGCTACACTAGGGGGCCCCCATATAAAGAGGCTCTCGTGGTATTTGTCCTTTCGGGGGTGGGTTTATTTCCCTTAGCATAAGGTCCTCAAGGTTCACGCGTGCTGTATGTAGCAGGTATCGGGACTGACTTTTTTTTTTAAAGTTTATCTTGAGAGAGAGAGAGAGAGAGAGAGAGAATCCCAAGCAGGCCCCGCGCTGTCAGCTCGGAGCCCGACGCGGGGCTTGAACCCACGAACCGCGAGATCATGCGCTGAGCCGAAACCAGACGCTTAAGACTGACCCACCCAGGCGCCCAGGATCTCCTTCCTTTTCAAGGCTAAGAGGCCCCCGAGTGGCTAAGGCACGTTTTGTGCATCCGTTCATCCCTCGGTGGACACCTGAGCTGCTCCTACGTTTCAGCCCTTGTGGATGACACTGCCACGAGCACAGGCGTGCAAACATCGAGACCCTGCTTCCAGTTCCCCTGGGGTCACCCCGGAAGTGAGACGGCCACATCACACGGCAGCCGTATTTTTAATTTTTTGAAGACCCGAAGACCCGCCCACTGTTTTCGCCTGTGACTTCTGAGCACCTGAAATGTAGCCAGGCCAACTGAGGAACGGAATTGTTTGTTTTGTTTCTTTTAAATTAATTTATGGGGCGCCTGGGTGGCTCAGTCGGTCGAGCGTCTGACTTCGGCTCAGGTCACGATCTCGCGGTCCGTGAGTTCGAGCCCCGCGTCGGGCTCTGGGCTGACGGCTCGGAGCCTGGAGCCTGCTTCCGATTCTGTGTCTCCCTCTCTCTCTGACCCTCCCCCGTTCACGCTCTGTCTCTCCCTGTCCCAAAAATAGATAAACGCTAAAATAATTAGTTAATTTAAATGTAAAAAGCTGCGCGTGGACGGCACAAAATTCTGTCCAACCAACTCCTTTTACAAGTGGGGAAACTGAGGTCCCCAGAGTGATTTTTTTTTTTCCTGAAACGTTCGCTTCTGTCACCTGTGATCACTGTCCGTGTCCCCCACACAGACCGGGAGCCCCAGGGAGGATGGCAGCAGACCTGGGGGGGTGCCCCACGCCGTACCCCTAGAAGTGTCCAGGGAGGGGACACTCGACACCCATGGAATGAATGGGGTCTTGGGAGTGTCCCCCTGGTGCGGGGTGGGTGGGGGAGGGCTCTGCGGCCGAGGCTGGCCCACAGCCCCTCCACGACCCTGGTCAGGCCTGTGTCTAATTCACACCCCCCAGTGACCTCTGCCTGGGGCCTGGGCCTCATTCTCTTTCAAATGGCCCTGTCACCTCAACGTCTGTTTCATACCCAAACTTCATGAGATGCTATTAATAGGAAAGGGGAGTTCCCCACAGAACAATTAAGTTTCACATTTGTGTCCCAGATGACACTCACTGGACCCTCGTGAGCTAAAGGGAGCCGCGTATTTTAAAAGTAGAAAAGTCAGGCTCAGAGAGGTTAAGTAACTTACTCAAGGCCACACAGCACCACCTGCCTTTTCTCATTGTTCCTGGCTGCCTCTCGGCCAGGAGGCGATACAGAGAGAGGACAAGCTGCCGCGCCCTCCCTATGCCGCGCCCTCCCTATGCCGCCCTCCCGGGTCTTTCCCCTCCTCTGAGGATGGAATGTTCCCTGGGGCAGCCTCACCCCCTTCCAGGCAGCTTCGGGCCAACAGCTCTGCCCCCAGGCTCCCAGGCCCAGGGCGAAGTCACTGCCCTCCATGCCACCGGATCTCCCCGATGGAAGGAAGGCCAGGGACTACACAGGCTGAGGTGACCCTACACCCTGGCTTAAACTTTCCTCCAGCCTAATTATTTCCTTTGTTGTAACGGACACAGGACGTAAAGTTTTGACCATTTAAACCATGTTTCGCTGTTTGGTTCGGCAGCATTCACAATGACATGCAACCATCACCACCATCAGATGGCAGAACCTTTTCGTCGTCCTGCATAGAAACTCTGTGCCCATCAAACACTAAGTCCCGCCCCGCTCCCCCAGTGACCTCCAGTGGACCTTCTGGCTTTGTGAATCTGACTCCTCCAGGGGCCTCATTCGGCAGGTCCTCCTGTGTCTGGCTTTGTTCACCGAGCCTAACGGCCTCACAGCCCGTTCCCGCCGTAGCAGGTGCCAGACCTTCCTTCCTTTTTCTGCCTGATAACATTCTGTTTATCCATTCATCCGTCAACGGACACTCGCGCTGTCCCCCCGTTTTGGCTGTCGTGAATAACGCTGCTACGGTCACGGCTGTACGAGGATCTGAGTCCCCGCTTTGAACTCTTTTGGGCATCCAGCCTCCTGAGGAAGAGAAGCCAGTCGACCGTCAGCAAGGCTGTGGTTCGGGCAAGAAGTGCCACGGTCATCCTGTCGTCAGAGCGAGGCGCGGTGATTCCCTGCAGACCGCACGGTAGGCGCCAGGGGCCTCGGGTCGTGGCCCCAGCTCCACGTGGCCTGTGGCCGGTCCCCTACCCTGCTGGCATTGCCCACCTGGGAAAACGGGCCACATGTGGTTCCTGAGCACACGGCCCCTGCCACTGCTCTCCGCTCTGAGAGCCCCTGGACCCTGACGCCGCGGCTTGCTGGGGTGGCATCCCTAACTCCTAGCCCCGAGAGTGGCTCTCTAGAAATATGCAAAACATCCACCAGGACGTGGACGGATAAACAACATGTGGTAGGTATACCAGTGGCACATTAACTACAAAAGGCCGTGACATTATCCTGCCACCTGCTATGACACGGACGAACCTCGAAGCCATTGACGCTCCGTGAAAGAAGCCGGTCGCCAAAGGTCACACACGTATGATTCCATTTATGTGAAATGCCCAGAATCGGGCAAATCCATGGAGACAGAAAGCAGGCGCGCACGGCCAGGGGCTGGGGGAGGGAGAGTGCTTGCTTAATGCGAAGAGGCCTTCTTTTCGGGGTGATGAAAATGTTCTGGATGCGGACGGAGATGACAGCTTGTGAATACAAGCCACTGAATTGGACACTCTAAACGGGTGGCTTGAGCGATGGGGGATCTGTGATCTCAATAAAACTGTCATATTAAGAGAAAGGAAAGCAAAAAGCCTGCCTGGGGAGCTGGATTTAAAAGAACCCTACTGGGCCCACGAGTGCCCGCCGGCCGGCCCCACAGCACAGCGGGCAGCTGAGGCCCAGATGCCACGCTCAGGCCCGAGGTCTGGAGGCCGGGTATGGCCAGGTGGCACCCCCGGGGTCAGCAGCCCTGCATCTCCCAGGAAGGGCGATTTCCTTGGGGGCGGGGGCGGGGGGGGGGGGGAGGCAGGGCAGTTGGGAGGAAATCTTGCCAATTTCTCTCCACTGGTGCCCGTTTTGAGCCCTGGCCCACTGACCGCTCCCTGGCTGGGGAAGCCCCGCCACGCCTGCCCCCCTCCTTCAGCACCGGCACCTGCTGGGTGGCCTCTTCTCAGGAGTTGGGCGGCAGGGCCCTGAAGCAGGAAGGAAGTGCAGGGCTCCGCCCAGCCCCAACCGGCGACCTCGCTCTAGTGTGTGCCCGCAGCCGGGGCTGTGACTTGGGCGCCGAGTGACAAATTCTCCCCCCCGCCCAGGGCCGGCCAAGGATGACGGGATCGGATGGTCGCCTGCAGCTCCCCGGGACCACCAGGGCTGTGGGCGCAGCTCTTTGGGCTGGGACACCTCTGGAGCCCCTCACGGCACCCCAGGCCTGATGGGGAAACCGACACCCCGGGGTCCCCCCTTGGCGGCCTGCTGCCGGTCCCCACGAGTCCCATCCTCCCCGAGCATCAGCTGTCAAATGCAGATGTGGCTCTACTGGGGCCACGGACCCTGGGCCACTGCCTGACTCTGCTCCCAGCGGGAGAGGGGCATCCACGGGGCACCAGGCTCTCAGGACAACGCTCTCGGGGCAAAGCCAATGCCACTCCCCTATCTCACCCCGATCCTCTCCGTGCCTGGCTCCTGGAGCCGGGGGTCACTGATCCCGGTGTCTGAACGTGCCTTGCTCAGTCACCACCCACAGCGCCTGGGCAGAAAGCAAGGCCAACCGGTCCACGGATGCCTGGAAGGCTACCCAACGGCCGACAAAGGGAACCAGAGTCACCAAGGAGATCCAGGTAGACCCACTCGGGGCCAGATGTCGGGGTTCCCAGGGCACCAGGGACTCCTCCTGCCCCAAAGCCCCTAGACTTCTCTCCTGGAGGAAACCACACGTCCAGACATGTAAGCCTTCTGTCTCCCACCCCACCCTAGCCCAGGGGACCCAGGAGTCTGTCCAAGTTCACCGCAGAACAGCGCACACAGTGGGGGGTTCTGGGACGGCTGCCCCCCCCCAAGCACGTGGGGTCCACCCTCGGGGACAGTGGCACAGGCTGCAGTGAAGGCTGAGGGGACATCTGCAGACCCCAGCAGAGCACCCAAGCCCATGGCCAGGACGCAGACAGCCCCTGCCCCCTGCCCCCTGCCCCCTCAAAGAGGCGCCCACTGGGTGGCTGCCCAGTCCGGCAGCTCCTGCCCTGTCCCCGCTGCTCTCCTGCTGAGCCCACACCCAGCCTTGGAGGTGCCTCCACAGTGACTGAGTAACGCTGTGTGTGGTTTCCTCTCCCCACACGTCTCCCCGACGTGGCAGTCAGGAAACCAGTGCCCTCATCCGCCACGCCCACTCGTGTATTGCCACGTTTAGAGCGGTGCCTGGCACGAGGCAGGTCCACAACGCGATGCTGAATGAACGAAGGAACAAAGGGAGGCACTGATCACAACAGCCGAGGTCTCCCGGGGGCTCACCATGCACTGGGTGCTACCGTGAATGCCACACCTGCACTAACTCACGTGACGTGCACGGCACAAGGACCGGGTAAGCTAGCGACGGGCATTACCCCCGAGTCTCCGATGAGGAAGCTGAGGCCCGCTTTTGTGACTTATTATGACCCAGCGCGAGTGGACGGACGGCAGAGCCAGGATTTGAACGCAGGGAGGTGACCCCACAGGCCAGGTCCTCCAGCACCACGGAGAAGCAGAAGGAGGGGTGCGTTCCCGACAGCAGAGCCCGAGCAGGTGCCGCTGGGGCAGGGACTGAAGCTCTCGCTCCCCCCTCCTCCCAGCAGCCGCCCATCCTGTTTAGAGAGGCACCAGGCCTCTCACGGGGCATTAGGATTTTTTTTACTTTTAATTGTTAACGTTTATTTATTTTTGAGAGAGAGAGACACAGAGACAGAGCCTGAGTGGGAGAGAAGCAGAGAGAGAGGGAGACACAGAACTGGAAGCAGGCTCCAGGCTCCGAGCTGTCCGCACAAAGCCCGACGCGGGGCTTGAGCCCATGAACCGCGAGATCGTGACCTGAGCCCAAGCTGGACGCTTAACCGACTGAGCACCCCCCCCCCCCCAGGCGCCCCAAGGGGCATTAGGATTTTAATCTTCATAAACCTGGGAGCAAAGTCATTCAAAGGCCAAGCCTGGTTGGCCAAGCTCTTCTAAAACAGCTGCAGGGAGCAGTGTGGGGGTCCCAGATGCCAGGGGACTCCAGGGCAGGGGCGCTGATGTAGGAGAACCCTGGTACCGCAGAGCCCCCCCCCCCGACAGGGGCCCCGTCAGAGCTCCCAGATGGACCCATCCGAGCAGGCAGCAAAATGCCCATTTTCATCCTAAAACCCCAGCTCCTAGGGGCCGCCCCAGGTCCAGGTGGAACTGACAAAATTCACAGGGGCCTCCAAGATGACGCCCCACTTCTGGTATCAGTGACACGGGAGGGAGGTGCTATTCTTAGCCAGCCTGGGGAATACAGGTGAAGGAAAGAGAATGGCAAATCTGTGGGGCCAGGCACACCCACATTTGGGGGCTGCAGAAAGGCCCTGGACCGAGACGTCAAAGAAATGGCTGTCGACAATAATCGTGGAAAAAGATCCCGGGGCCCTAGGGGACCAGGACCACACTGTAGATTCACTCAACAAATATTTGATGGCCAGGGGGTCTCCCTCCCCGAGCTGCAGCAAGGACCAGCGAGAACAAGCAGTGTCATTCCGGACGGGGCGTCACTCCTGCGGGGCTCTGAAAACAGGACACTTTCCCATTCACTCGGCTCCTTCTTCCTCGGGTCCCCCATGCACCTACGCCGGGGCTGTTACAAACTCCCCATAAATGTCGCAGGGGAACTTCCTGTTCCCTTCTAAAGATGGAAACACTGAGTACAAATGGCCGAATTTTGCAAATTTGTGCGGGTGGGGATCGGGGAGGGAATCGTAAAAGCGCACATGCCTCATCTGATTCGAGAAGTTAATTCCACATCAAATTACACTTCACACTTTGTCCGGGGCAGGAAGCGGCTCGTCACAGTCTGGTCAGGAACGGGGCTGCCAGAAATCTGAGACTTTGCCCTCTGGCCTGAAACTCTGCTTTAGAAACGGAGCCCAGAGGCTGGAGCCTCTCCGGAGAAAGGAGGGATTTGCAAATGCAAAGGGCTGCATTTCCCACCCCCCCCACCTCGGCCCTCCTTCCCTTTTCCAAGGAGACCGAAACTCCAGTTCTAAAGCTTCTGTGTGAGGAGACTCAGGGGAAGGGTGCATGAATAAACATCTCCCAGGACCCCATGCCCTTTGCGGACCCGGGAGGGGACACGGCAGGGACAGTGCCATCCCAACCCGACTCATTCATTCATTCATTCATTCATTCATTCATTCAGGGGCCCGAGGCGCCCCGGAGGCGGGGAGGGGGGTTCCCCCACTCTCACTGCCCGCCAAGGCTCCTCGGCTTGGCTTTTCTCCCGCCAAACGCGTTCAAGCAAGCTTCTCCTCTTTTGTGCAGGAAGGAATCTCAAGAAGCTCTCCCTTTCTGCCAACACGGTTTCAATTGGCCCAAGTCGGCGAAGTCAGATTTGGACAGCGGCCACCTCTCTCCCCATGCCGCCCCACCCGCTCCTGGAAGAGGCCTTCTTCTGTTCTCTATTTGCAGCCCGGCCACCTCCTTCTCCTCCTCCAGGGAGCTCTCAGCTGGGCTGGGCGGCCCTTCGGAGACCCCGGGCTTTGCTCAGGGCAGGCTCCGGGCTGCAAGCATGGTTCACTTCCTAAAAAGCAGCCTGCAGAAGGGGCCAGGGCCAGGGCTGAGCCCTCCGACTCCCTGCATCAAGGATTCATTTTTTATTTCATTTTCCACTACCCACTGGCCTCGCAGGATCAGGGACTGTGCCCCCCCCCCCCCAACACAGAGCCTCCTCCCACCCCAGAGAACCTTCCAGCACAACGGGTCCCCGCCCCAGAGCAAACCCAGAATCCAACCCTGGGCCAGCCAGCCCGCCCACCGGGTCTGAAGGGGCCGGCTGACCACAGAGATTCTGTTAGTTCTTGGCAAATATTTGCCAAGTTAAAAGCAGAAAGAAAAGATTCTCCCCCCACGGATGGGTGGAAACTGGCCATTTGTCACAGGGTAGAATTTCCTCTTATCAGGGATGTCCCGCTAAGGAGGGGTGGGGGGAGGCCTCCCCTCCCCCTGTCCCCTCTATCAGCGGGACTGTCAGCAGATCCTCACCAGAGGGACAGAGGCTGGGGGCGCTGGAGATCCCGCCTCCCCCAGCTGATGAAGTCATCTGAGGAAACAGGGCTCCCCGGGGGCCACAGGACACCCCCCCCCACCCCCCGGCCAGGGGCTAAGCAGAAGATCTCCCTCGTGCCCAGGGTGCTGCAGGAGGCAGAGTGTGGCCCGCGGGGGCCATGCAGGGAGGGCCACATTCCTGGGCCGGAAGCCTGACCAGATGACCCCTGAGGCAGGGAGTCAGCAGCCCTGGACCCTCTTGAATCAGGTCCCCCGTCCCTTTGTCGCTCTGGCTGTGGGCTGAGGAGTGGCGAGAGAGCTGGAGTCATCTTCTCTCCCACCTCTGGGTCCTTCCTGCTCAGGAGAGCAGAGGTTCTGGAAGCAGTGGGCTCGGGGCCTGGGGATTAGCAAGGACTCCTACTCGGACCGCGTCCCCCCCGCTGGCGGGGCCGCCCCGATTCCACATGTCCCAGACTCCACTGCTCCTACGGGAGCCACTCGTTCCGAGGATAAGCCCAAGAAAGGCCCCGTGAACTCTGAGGACACCTCCGAAGCCAGCAGGGGAACGTGGGATGGGCAGCCCGCCCATCGGAGGAATCTCAGAAACACAGCCACCCCTCGACCCGGGGCCCTCCCCAGGAAAAAGCCGTGTGCAGGGACGGCTGCCCAGTTACCCCTCGGGGCGGACGTCCCATCACCCCTGAAACACCGCCTGGGGTCGGGGGGGGGGGGGGGGGTCGCTGGCCGTGGGCAGGGTGCAGACACCCGTGAGCCCAGGGCTGGGTCATACACCAGAGAGAAGCGGGCACAGCCCATTTCCTGGTCTGCACTGGGGGGTGAAGCTGGGGCGTACTTCTGGACTGGCGGTTCTGAGTGCACACGGCTGCCAGGCCTCTGCGGAACAAAGTACTGAGGGGTCACCCCTCACCCCACGTTGCAGGGACTGAGCCCTGAGCACCCCGGTCAGTCTTTTCCTCCCTGCCACGCTCTCTTCGCTTAGCCGCGCAGGCCTCCGCTGCCTTTCCTCTGTCCGAGGCTGCTGGGGGGCTCAGCCTCTTTGCGGGCTCTCCTTCCCCCTGGAAGTCCTGGCCCCCGGCTGGACACTCTCTCCAGGCGACTCTGCCCAGCCCCTGAGCGTCACAGGCCAATCTCTGTCCGGTTCACACACTGATGCCAATTGACCGGCCTTCTGAGTCCGTCCCAGCTCAGCGGAGATGCCCCGAGGCCCCACCGGCACCCGCATCTGCGGCCCCCGCCCAGTGAAGTCTGGAGGTCTCAGACCGAACGTGCCCCAGACTGAACTCTGACCCTCCAGGCCGCCCCCCAATCCCTCCACGTGAGTAAATGGCACCTCCAGGCGTCCAGTTATCGCAGCTACAAATCTGGGGGGCCCAGCCTTGGTCCTTCCCCTTCCATCACCCAAGCCCAACCACCTGTCCCAAAGTCCTACGGGTTCCAGCCCAACATCCCTGCAGGTGGCGGCCTTGCTTGCCTCCCCGCGGCCCCCACCACCCAAGCCATCACCACGCCTGCCCTCCACCCTCACCCCCTACCATCGCACTCGCTGTGTGACCCAGAGCAAGGACCTTCACCTCTCCGCACCTCCATTTTCTTCCGTGTAGGTTGGGGCAATACTACTGCTTGCCTCCCGAGAGCCCTGGGAGAATCAAACAAGATTGTTCACGGAGCACACGGAACAGTGCCCAGTCAGTGCTCTAAGTAGCTGTAGAGGAAACAGAAGCCCATACCCAGCTCTCCAGCTTGGGTGAATGGACTGTCTCCCCAGCTCCTACCAGCTCTGCAAACAAGGCTCCTCACAGAGGTTCTCTCCTGCTCTGCTCCTGGAGGAACCCCTTATTCCCCCAGTTGTTGAATGAATGAATGAATGAATGAATGAATGAGTGAATGAACGAACGAATAGGAAACTCGCTACCCTTCCTCCTTCCTTCCTCCTCTCTTCCCAGAACCCTGTCAGGGGCCGGCCCCTGCTCCCCGGCCAAGCCGGGTGGCGCCTCTCGGCCCGGCCCCAAACTGCCGGCCCGCATCCTCTCCCACGGGCTTCCCCACGGCCTTCGGCGTGTGGCAGGATGGGAATGGGATGTTAACCATTTCCAGTCTCTGTCGTCCTCTGGAGCCACAAAGCACCGAAGAGGAAGGATGGACGGATGGACGGACTTCCGAGGACAGCTCCTGCCCATTCAGGAAATTTTGCTCAGGAAATGGGGGGGAAGGGCGCCCAGAGGAGGAGAGGTGGGCAGAGACTGGGCCTGGGGCAGGCATAGCCGGTGGGCAGGGGCTTGGACCACCCCGGTCACTGCCCCAAGCCGCTCCCTACCGCTGCAGATGGCCTGGCCAGTGCAACAGTGCCAAGCGAGTCCCCAGTGTGGAGGGACCAGGCTGTCGGTCACCGGGCAACCCCGGAAGACATGCCCTCCTGGGAACTAGGGTCAGTCGGTTAGTTTCATAGCCCAAGGGTGACTCTTCCTGCTGTCCCCTAATCTGCGGTCCAGCAGCTACACGTGACCTGCCTCCAGCCCAGACTGAAGAGTGGTTAGAACCGGCAAAGAGAATTTATTAACTCTGGCACAACCAGCCTTGGAAACAGACCCAGTCCCGGGGCCCAGGGGCTCAGCCTGGACCGCAGACGCGAGGGGCCGGCTGGGCCCAGTGAGCAGCGCTGACCCCCGGGGCTGGGCTGGGCTTGGGCACTTCTCAGTCTGCAAAGCGCTCAAACTCGCTTTATCCAAACTCGCTTTATCACACGGGATCCTGGGCTTCCGGGGATAACGGCCGGGCGGCGACTCTCTCAAAATGAGACCAAAGTAACAAGATTGACGACGGAAGAAAGTTAAACTAGGGAGCACACCAGTCCGGGGGGTCCCACCCTCACGGGACCCTGCCCGCAGGCAGACCCCAGGCGGCCCCGCACCCTCCACACCCCCCGGGGTACCTGCCGGCAGATGGGAACCGTCTGAGGCGTCCTCCCGGAGATCGCAGCAGCTGTGGAGGCCACAGGGGTGGGAGCCCGTCGCCTCCCAGGTCCCTCCGCCCCGAGGCTCCGGGAAGGAGCCACATTCATATGGTAATTTCTGCCTGTGAACTGGCGCGGCACAGAGGGCCCTCCAGCTGCGGGCCGGGAGGAGGGGAGCCTGGCCCGGGCCTGACCGGCTCGCTCCCGGCCCTGCCAAGTGGGCCCTTCCCGGGGCGCTCAATTCGGGCTGCGGGGGGAGCGGGCGCCTTGGCGCAGGCGGGGCAAAGGGCCTCGGCTTTCTGCGCTCACGCGGTGGTTTCAGATGACAACGGACACAGGTTTGTTTCCCTTTTCACTTTTCGGTGGCTCCCTGCAGATGATACGGCGGCCCTCGCCCCCTCCCTGGACCCCAGAGGCAGCCCCCCGCGCCTCCACCCTCCCTGGAAGGAAAGGTCTCCCCGGGGCCAAGGCCGGTGGGGGAGGGGGGAGCGCGTTCTCTCAGGAAAAAAAAAAAGAAAGGCCGCTCCCACACCCCAGTCCTCCTTTCTCTCAGCTTCCTCTAGGGGGGAAGGGGGAGAGGGAGGAGGAGGGGGTCACACAAAACCCAGCCACTCCCTCCACCCACTTCCTCTCTCACACTGCGGGAGTTCACTGCCGCAGCTGAGAGAGAGAGAGAGAGAGAGAGAGAGAGAGAGAGAGAGAGAAAACAGAGGAGAGGGGAGGGGAGGGAAGAGGAGGGGAGGGGAGGGGAGGGGAGGGGAGGGGAGAGGAGAAGAGGAGAGGAGAGGGCAAGAGACACGCAAACCTTCCTTAGTTCTGGGCCCACGGAAACCAGAAGTCGGCTCCAGGACTCAGCTGCAGACCCGAATGGCTTCTCTGTGCCCCCACCCCCACCCCCAAACCCATCCACAAGCCCATTCACCGCTGGATGCAAAAGGAAACAAAAGGACCCCTGGCGAATGGCCCGGACGCAGACTCGAGACAGGTCATGGGGGAAAGTGCAGGAGAGAAAGAAGCGGCTGCCCCCTCCCCGCCGCCCCCGCCGGGGACACAGGGCGCGCCCCCGCCCGTGCTGGCGAACCAACTATCGCACGACCAGCAATTCCGGGGAGAAATGAAAACACAAGTCCGCACCAAGACAGGGGCACCGACATCGAGTGCTGCATGATTCACAGCACTTGAAAAACAGCGACAGCCCCGATGCCCGGCTACTGATGAAGGCTGATAAGCAGCACAGGACGGGACCACCGCGTGGAACACTATTCAGCCAGGAAAAGGAACCACGCGCTGACCCCTGCTACCACGTGGACCTTGAAGACACCATGGCATAAAAAGCCACCTGTCCTCTGATTCCACATTTATAAAACGCCCAAAGCAGGCAAATTCACAGAGGCACGAGGCAGCTTCGCGCTGCCAGGGGCTGGGGGCAGGGAGCTGTTCGTGGGAACAGGGTCTCTTCTGAGATGATGAGAACGTTCTCGAATTAGTCGTGATGATTGGGTAACGTTGGGACGCGCTAAAAACCTCTGAATTGTACACTTTAGACGACTGAATTTTAACGGCGTGCGAAGCGTATCTCAATAAAGCTCCTAACAACAGCAATATAACAGGTAACCTGCTCCCCAATGACCGGGAGTGAGGGCTGTGTCCTCGTCCATGGCCAGCTCCCAGCACCGATCCAACACCCCGCCTCCAGGTGCCCCCCAACTCTGCAGCCCGGCGAGTGGGGGCGCTGGCAGGCTCCCTGGCCCTGCGACTCCCCCCCCTTGCCCTCTCTGCTCCTGACCCCACCGGTGCTCATTAGGAGCCCCCTTTAATACAGAAGGAAACCAAAACCTCAACCTGAAGGGAGGGGAGACTGGGATTCAAACGCAGCCAATCAGCAACCACAGAGGGTCCCTGGGCAGGAGGGACAAGGGAAAACCCACTCAGCACTCCCCTCCCGGATGCAGGGACACCTGCGACCCCTTACACGTACCGGAACCAACTGGGTGAAGCAGCAGCAGCAGGCCCCAGGCCCCCCCCCACACACGCGCACACGCACACACGGGGCAGGTGTTCAGTCTTCTGCGCAGGCCCAGCCGACCCAGCGGAAATGATGGCAGGAGCCAGCAGCTGCCGGGGGCGGCCGCCGGATATCCTGGACCATCTCTGGCACGACCCACCCCGAATCTGTCAGAGGCCCGAGCTTCGCCCTGTCCCGTCCCAAACCCGAAGGATGCTGCTGAACGAGCCTCCGTGGAAACAAGTCACAGAGAATTCACCGAAGCCCCGCTTTCACGGGGCGGCAAAGGCCCCAGAGAGGGCAGGGCGGGAGGTCTCTGGCGGCTCAAGGCTTAATGATGACTTTAGCGCCTGAGTTTCCGAGTGCCCCGTGGCGTTCGTTAGGGCTTTACTCCCCAGCCGTCCCCGGGGAACCCCAGGGCGAGGGGCCAGCTCAGGGCGGCACACGCGGTGGGGCTGTCCTCACCCCAACCGCCCCACAAACACGGGGGCCCTCGGAGAACCAGCCTCCCATCCCTGACTCACACGTCTCCCCCACAATCTGGGATCTAGCAGCCGACAGGTGCAGGGAGAGGCCACTGGCTCATCCTCCCGAGGGCCCACGATGGGCCCCAGGAGATGTGAGCAGGCCAGGCCTGGGTTTCAGGCCCAGAAGCATTTCTGCACCTTCCTGCTGAGTGGTGTCCAAAACGCGTTGCTGGGCAAATGTATAAGGAAATAATGAAGACAAGAAGTGGCTGTTGGCACACGGGCAAGGTGTGACTGACCAGGTGCTCCGGTTCCACTGTGAGCCCCCGGGGGAGGCTGGGGAGGCAGCCAAGACCGTTGGAAGGATGGCGAAGGTCAGCTGAGGAACTCTGTGCAGGAAGAGCAGGAAGCAGGAAGCAGGCACCTGCCAAGGGGTGCCACCTCCATGTGGACAGGTGGGCACCACACCCCCCAGCCCCTCCTCTGCCCCACCCCCACCCCCAGCCCCGCCCCACCCCCACATGTTCCCTGAAATTTCCCCTGTGGTCCCGCTCCCCCAGCCACCCCTGAGCTGCTCTCCTCTGTGTCTCCAGTGAAATTCCAAAGAGCCCAGAGGGAGCATCTCAACACTCCGGGCCCTGAAACCTTTGCTGAGTCCCAATTGCAAAGTAGCTGCTTCCTGGGCCCCCACCACCCCCCCCCCCAGCAGGTCCTAGGACACCTTCCTAGAGCCTCTCATCTTACAGCTGGTGCATCTTTTTAAATGTTTATTTATTCTTGAGAGAGAGAATGCAAGCAGGGAGGGGGAGAGAGGGAGAGAGAGAGAGAGAATCCCAAGCGGGCTCCACGCCGTCCGCACAGAGCCCGCCTCGGGGCTCGATCTCATGAGCCAAGCCAAAATCAAGGGTCAGACGCTTCACTGACGGAGCCACCCAAGCTGGTGTGTACTTGCCACCTAACTGGGATGGAAGCTTCTGGAAGGCCTGCCTCGTGGGTCCCCCTACCCTGCTCAGCCCAGGGCCGCCCCGAGGTCAGGACTCATGACAACGGCAGGCGAGGGGCTGCACGCACTTGGCAGCTCCCCGTCCAGGTTCTGTGACCTCCGTGCTGACTCCGTGAAGCGGTACACCTTCCGGAAACCGGATGGCGGCTCAGAGGCGACACGGCACGTGTGTAAGCCCGCGGGGCCGTTGACAGGTGCACGGCAGGCACCAGGCGGCTCCCTGGCCCCACGTGTGAAGCTCTCCCTGCAATGTCCATCCTCGCATGGAATCTGGGGAGCGGGCCGCTCTCCCAGCGAGCGAGCAGGTTGACAAAGCAGATGTGGGGGCTGGTCAGGAGCCTCAGGAAACGCTGACCCGGTCATAGGTGGCCGGCTGACGCCAAGTTCACAGAGGTGGGGCTGGTCCCTGGGCCCAGGTCTCCACCAAAGAAAGACAGGGGTCTCTTGGCCGCCCCACCCTTGCCCACCTCTCCCCTCACCTTCCACAGGAACTTCCGCCAGGCTCCTCACTGTTCCCCAACCTCCCGGCTTCCACCCGGAGTCACCGCCCGCCTCGCTGGGAGCCTCACCTGGGCGCTGAGTTCCCTTGGTTCGGAACGGCCCCCACATCCTGCCTCCAAGGGCTTCCGCCCGCTGGGGCCCTAAGAGGGGACTCGGGAGGGCTCACTCTACACCTGAGTAGGGGACACATGGGAAGGCGGGGGGGGGGGGGGTTCCAGCTCCAGTGCTGCCAATCTGGCATCAGCAGATAAGTCACTGAACCCGTGGGGCCGACCTGCTTCCCAGGCCTTCGTCCTGGCATCTGCCTCCAAGATGGGGAGGAAAGCACCAGAGGAGGGCACAACGGCTTCTGCCCTGAACCGGAACATTCCGGACGTGAGGGAAGACCAACAGGAAGGTGCCAACAAGGCTTGTTGGGCACTATTCAGCAGCAGAGAGGAAGCATGAAGTGGTCCCTCGGCTGGCCAGGTGGGCTCTGGGGGGGCGGTGAGGAGGGCACTCGGATCGACGTAGGTCAAACCGGCCTTGGGCTGAGGTGGCCTGGAGCAGAGGTGGCTCAAGGAATCAGCTTAAAACTCATTTATTCTGGGGGCGCCCAGAGGGGCTCCGTCGGTTGAGCGTCCGACTTTGGCTCAGGTCAGGATCTCGCGGTTCGTGAGTTCGAGCCCTGGGTCAGGCTCTGTGCTGACGGCTCGGAGCCTGGATCCTGCTTTCGATCCTGTGTCTCCCTCTCTCTCTCTGCCCCTCCCCCTGCTCACGCTCTGTCTCTGTCTCTCTGTGAAAAAGAAGTAATTTTAAAAGACTCATTTATTCTGTAATAAAGAAACTTATTCCTAATAGGCAACCTTACGTGTTCCCCAAAGAGAAACTTTCTCAGTTTCCACCTGTCATGTAGGGCATGAGGCAGCCTCATCACCTCAATAAATTCCCCAAGAGGAAGACAGAGGGCTCCGCACACCGGGCCCGGAGTCAACTGTGGTCAGCAGGACGGGCCCTATTGGAGGGCCCAGCCCTGCATTAGCAGAGCATGTGGTCTGCAAAACAGCAGCGACTCTCCCTCCGACCCAGGGGGGCCCCTGCCCCGCCCCGTCATGGGTCTTTGGAGCCCACAGCTGATACCCGCCAACGGGTGGCAACGTGGATCCTGTCCTCAGTCCCCTACTTCCCCGGAACCAGGGCACAGAGTGGGGGCCGGGCCATCTGGTCCAGTCCCCTGCACCGGGAGGATGTATTCAGATCCCCAAGAAAAGAAACACTCCAAGGAGAGCACGTATAAAGACAGTAGGGCCACGGGCTGTTCTCGTAAGGCTCTCTTTGGACAAACCGTGCTGACTGTGCATGCATTCAAACGTTAACTGAGCAAGCTCCCGGGAGGTCCAGGGCCCGGAGACAGAGATCAATAAAATGCAATCTCTCCACAAGTCCACAGTCTAGGGAAAGACAGGACACAATGTCCCCGTCCGGTCCGTGTGTGTGTGTGTGTGTGTGTGTGTGTGTGTGTCTCCAAGCAGGAGAGTGAATTTGAAATCACCGTCCCGCTCCAAGCTAGGAAAATCTTATCTGTGATCCCAACGTCAAAGGCCTGGTGACAGGCACCTAGAACCTGGCCTGGGAGATAAGGGAGGAGATAAGTATCTGGGGGGTAGGACACACTCTGCTGGGGACATCAGCAAGGACACTCCAATGACCGTTCAGATGACTGGGCACTCGGTGCCTGGCATTGGCAGGGCAGGGGCTGGCAGGCCTCTGGGGACACCGGTCCCGGAAGTGGGGATTGCAAGCCAGGTGCAAAATGGAGGAAATCAATGCCTGGTGAGCCCTTCTTCCCCAAGGCCAAGTGTGGGGGCGGGGGGGGGGGGGGGGGGGGCGGGAGGGAGGGGCAGGGTCAGTGTCAGTGACTCAACCCCAGCCTGGAGCTGGGGTTCCGAGGGCCACCTTGGCTGCTCGGGAGCCAACATCTCCCCGAGGGTGGCCCCCCCACCCCCAGGAGAGGCACAAGAAATTTGGGGGGGCCTCTGCCACGATCCAGCTAAACTAAAACGTTTAAACATCACATTTCGGTTGGAACAGCCAGGAAGAGGGGAGTGAGCTGACGGGCTCACCCTCGCCTTTCAGACCCTTTGTGAGAAGCTGCAGCCCCCAAACCAAGGCCCAGACCCTCTCCCCGGAAACCAGCTTCCGAGGGCTGAGCACCAATTCTGCTCGCAAGGTGGGAACGGGCTGGTCCAGAGGGCAAGGGCCCGAACTTAGAATCAGAACTCGGAACTCCTGGGCCCGGCGGCCCGGCCCTTCCCGGTGGCGATAACAGAGAAAGAGAGGAAGGGGCATTTGGACCCCACTCACCCACCCCAGCCCAGGGACAAGCCAAGGCGGGCAGGCTGGGAGGCCTATCATTAGCTGTGGGCCTCCCCTGGCTTCCCAGCCTGCTCCTCGGAGAACGGGCTGGCCCGCACAGATGACTTCACTGCCTGCCACCCTGGGGAGCGTTCCTGGGAAGGCCTCGCAAGGCTCCACTGAGCGCCTGAGAGCAGGTCCCTACCTGTCCAAGGAACCAGGATGGCTCTCAATAAACAAATCAAAGCCTGCCGCTGGAAGGCAGAAGTCTGGGAATGGAGTCTTGGCCAAGGGCTGCGATTTCTGCTGGAAGCATCTTCCCCGAGAGCTCGGCTGCGGGGAAGCGGGCAGCGGTGATCTCCGAGATCACCAGCCCTGAAATAAAGTCATCCCTCCTGTGCACCTGGCCAAGGAGAGCAGGAGGGAGCCCAGAACCCCTTGGGTGGCCTGGGAAAGCTGGCCCGAGCCTTAAATGTGCAGGGGGCATCGGATAACGGAAGCTCCTAAGCCTTTGACAACACAGGAAGCTAGGCTAGAGGCTGGCGGGGGTGCTTTCTTAAGGACAGGGTCTTCCCCTTCTCTGAAGGCCCCTAGGGAATGCGTCTCATCCTTCCTATCTGACAAGAACAGCTCAGGCTATGACACAACAGGAAGTGGGGAGGGTACGTGGCTGGGGAAGAGGGGAGGGGGTGGTGGGAGGTGGGTCAGCCCAGAGACTCTGGTTGCCTTAAGGGGTGCGGGGCTTCTGGGGCTTCTGTTCTCCAGGCTTGGGGCACTCAGGGAATGACCCACAGGCCCCAACCTGGGCTGTCTTTGGCTCGGGTGGGCGGGGCCTTGTGGCTGCCCCCTCCCCACGTCTCAGGGCGCCCTGTGCCCCACACAGAGTAGGCCCTCCCCACACGCCAGCTGAACTGGCCACCGTCCCTGACACGGTGCCAGTCAAACGGAGCAGTCTGTCGGAAATACAGACAGAAAGCAGCAGCCACATTAGTGATGCAGGTGCCCCAACACGGAAATAATCGGGGGGGGGGGGGCAGTGGGGATGCCCAGGAGGGGTCACCGACAACGCAGATGTTAAAAGGGGTCAGCCACAGAAGAGGCCTCCCTCCGTAGTCTCACCTGAGCCCGAAGGAGACCCAAAGGGACAGAAGCAAGCATCCCACCCTTCCAAAGAGGTCCCACACAGACACTGGTCCTCCAGCCCCAAATGGTCAAACAAACCCATTCTGCTTCCTATTTCCTGAAAAGGAGCCCCCCTGGGTTGCCACGGGGAGCCAGCCAGAAGAGAAATGACATTTATGTAAACACCCACGGAGGCCAAGCGCCCATGAACGAGGTGGGAAACCCACACGTGATTAGAAGGGATTAGAAGGGGACATAAGGGATTAGAAGAAGGGAATGGGGGGCTTTTTCTCCGTCCTTGCCTAACAGGATTTTCCGTGCGGGATCCAAACCAAATTCCTGCAAGGGTGCTATCCCTACCGCCAGAAGCCACGGCCCGGGCGGCACATTTTCCTCCAGGAAAGGAATTCCAAACTTCTCTTTGGTGAGCAGAGATGCTCCCCCAAACCTCTGACAAAAGAGGCAGGTTTCCTGGCAGAGGGGCACCAGGACTGGCTGAGTCGATCCCCAGGGGGCAGTGGGATGAAGTTTTGGGAGCAGGGGGCACAGGCTCTGAAGCACCCCGGCCATCCCAGCGCGGGTGCACAAGGGGGGCGGGGGGGGGGGACTCGCCCGGCTGGCTGTGGGATTTGAGTCTGGGGGATTTCCCATCGTCTCGGCTGGAAAGTTCTTTGGAAGGCACGTCCCCAAGGAGCTCCTCCCTCACCTCCACCCCCCCACAGCCCCGTTCCTTGACAGGGAGTGGCATCGGCCCCCCAGGATGCTCCGGGCACAAGCCGCCGTCCAGACGCCCACCCCCCACCCCCGCCGTCCCCAGGACCCGGAGACAGCGCGGCAGGGTCCCCCGCGCCCATACCAGATGGGACACCCGCATGTCCAGGGTCTGCCGAAGCTAGCCTCCCAGCCGCCCGCCCCAACGGCTGACAATCTGTGCGGAACGATTTTAAGAGGCAGCGGTGGCCAATCCGAGTGCCTCCCGGGTCTCCTGGAAGCCAGGGAAGCCCCCCGCAAGTGGGAAACCGGCTGCGAGAAACTCCCCGCCGCGGGAGGACCTGGCCACTCGGCTTAGCTGGCCCAATATTTACAAAGAGATAGCTGTGGCCGCACAAAGCCCTTTTCTCCTGCTCCGCGGCCGAAAATCTGGGCCCCGCGTGGAGACCGAGCTCCCGCCACCCCTCTCCCGGGGACCCAGAGCCGTCCCGCCGGCTGGTGGTGGGGAGCGGGGGGCCGGGCCCGGGTGGGGGACAGGGACCCCCGGGGAGGCGCCGCGCGCGGCCCCGCCACCGGGCCGTCGGAGGACCGCCGGGCGGCCGCACCACCTGAGGGCCCCCGGCCACCGCCGGTGTGAGGCCGCAAGGAACAAAGGGAGCGGAGGACTCACCCCTGCAGCTGAGTCGGGCTGCGCTGGCTGCCGGAGAGCGCGGCCCGCCCACCGGGTCACATGGCTCGGAGCCGAGCAGAGGATCAAAGGGGCTTTGTGGCCGCGGAACAAGGAGCCTCCCAGAGCGCGGGCAGAGGTAGGAGGGACCGCCTGAGCCCGGAGGCTCGGGGGCAGGGCGAGGGGAGCAGAGTCGGGGGCGGGGGGCGGAGGAGAGAAGGGGCGCCCGGCTGCAGGCCCGAAACCAACCGGGGTGCACTGTGTGCGTAAGAAACGCCAAGGAGCCGAGCTCCCGAGCCGGCCTCCAGGAAAGCGACAGGGTCCCCCAGGAAAGAGCTCCGGGAGGGAGGGAGAGAGGGAAGACGGCTCACCTGGACGTCCAGTCCCAACTGCCCCGGCCACAAGTCAGGGCGCCCGCAGAGTCCCCTCCTCCCAGACTGTCCTGCCAGGGGGAGGCGGGCGGGACGGGAGTGCAGGGTGGTGCCGGGAATCTGACACTGCCCGGGGGCGCCCTCGGTCCCTGCTGCCCCGCCCAGCACCCCCCTCCCTTTGCCAGGTGAGCCCCAAACGGGCCCTGACCCCCGGCCGGCTCAGATAACACACCCAGGCTATCGGACGGGCTCCCTCAGGTCGGCAGACCTCCCCCAGGAAAGCGGTCAAGGGCCAGAGCCTCAACTGCCTAAGCGCGCCCTGGTGGAGACGGCCCCAAGGGAGAAGCCTCGAGAAGGGGAACTGGGGCCGGGCGGGGCGGGGAGGTACGGGCGGGGCCAGCTCACCCTGAGCACTTTCTTTCTTCCCGGAGCCGCGGCTTCTACTGCCCTCAGGGCCCTGGCAACGAGTCACCCTCCCCCGCAGAGCCTGGTGTGGTGCTGGGACCCTCAGGGGGGATGGGCTAGGTGGTCCCCCCAGAGGGAGGAGCTTGGGAACCACCCTGTTGGGGGCTGGGCCTGGACGCTGGGATCTGCCAGACCCATCCCGTGCCACGACCTCTGACCCCTGAGTGAGTCACTCCCAGGCGCTGGAGTGGCCCAGGGAGCCCCAGGCCTCCTCCCCACTAGCAGAGCGCTCCCGCGGGTGTTGGGGGATTTGCAGGGGCGGGGAGTGAGTCGTTCAAGTGCAGAGGAGCCCTGAGGGACACCTTGAGAAGGTGGTGTGAGGGCCAGCTGGCCCAGACCCGCTCCCCAGGCCGGCTCTCCTTCCCATTCCCATGCCCCCCACGTGGCTGGTGGACGAGGCCCCCAGGCACCCACCCACTGGCCACACTGGCAAACCGGCCACATCCAGCCGGTCCCCCTGGGGTTCCTCAGCAGCCAGCTCCCCAGCAGCACCAGCCCAAGCACTGCCCACCCCTGCCGGCCACGGACTCCGAACCATGAAGGCTTCAGGGGGCCGCTGTCCTCCCCTCCCCACCCCACGCAAAGTGGCCTCTGGGCACCTGGCCAAAGACGGGGAGCGTCCAGGGGGGGGATGCGTGTCCGGAGACCTTGTTCCCATCACGGCGGGAGGGGGGGCGGTGGTGGATCTGAGACGCGGGCCTCGGAGGCGGACGCCAGAATCCGGCCCCCTTCCCGGGAGATAGCTTTGGCTCATGACCCAACCCTGCGGGCTTGGGCCCTCCCCACCTGTAAAGTGGGCCCATCAACTGTAGTCACGAGAACTAAAGTGGGACAGGACGACCAGGATCAGGAAGAGTGGCCACTCAAAATTGACGCCTCTCCTTCCTCCAAGAAGGTGGTTTCCTAGGATGGGGAGTCGAGGGTCGGGGGTGGGGGGAGCTCCTGCCACCCCCTGCCCACCCTGCTGGGCCCCTGTCACTGGGGCCCCGAAGGACAGTTCCAAGAACCATGGACAAAGGATGCCGGGGGGGACTCCTGTCCCAGGTGTCAGGGTTAACAAGGAGCCTGGATATGCACCTCCACTCTGCACCTGTCCTGTGGGCAGAGGGCCGCCTTCTCAGTACTCCCCTTAGAAGCTCCTTCTCCGCCCCTGACCTAGCTTTGCCCCCCAGGGCCCACCACCGCTTCCGGGGCCACACGTGGGCAAACCTCACGCTCTCTGAGGCCGCCCCTTGCCCTACCTCCTCCCCCCCCTGCTCACCTCTGGCCCAGGAGACAACCCGGGTGCTTTCCACATGTTCCCTCACTCATCGCTCACCCGATGGGGGTCTCCAGAGCACAGGAGGAGGGGGTCCCTGGACTAGAGGAACAGCCTGAGGCCTGCAGGGCTCCCCGCCTGATCCCCCAGCAGAAAACAGAAGGCAGGTCCCCGATAAGCACGCCACGTCTGTAATTCTCAAGTTTCCAGTAGCCACATTGAAAACCAAGAAAAGGTGACGTGTCATACATTTCACTTAATGGAACCAGAATATTATCAACTCCACGCGTCATCAACATAAACACTTTTTAGGTATTTTACATTCTTTCTGCTTTCCGTACTGAAGTCTATGAAGTCCAATGTGCACCGTGCACTTACGGGACCCCCCCCCCCCACCCGCCCCCGGCTTGGACTAGCCACGTTTCAAATGGCCACCGTCCCGGACATTCTCGATTTCACCCTGGTTACACCAGACCCTTGGACAGCTGTTTACGTAGACCGTCTGATTGTAGCCCCACACCCCCTTTTCAACAGCGGGGGTGTGGCTACTTTGGGGGTGCTGCAGGGCACAGCTTGATGGGACCCACCGTAGCTTTACTGAAAGATATAGCTGAGGCCACCGATCTCTACATCACAGTGTCCCCCTTCTGCGGATGTACTGGGGCCATTTGCAAAGGGAGAGAGTGGAGAATGGCGGGGGGCGGTGGGAGCCCAGGCGGGGACCCCAAGAAAGGAGAAAGGGAGAGGAGCGTGCGGTCCAGCTGAACTACCACAAACCCTGCCCTTTCTGAGCCCAGGGATTCCACACTCCAACATCCTCTCGTGTATGTCCTTCCAACCACGACTCATCCTGCCTTTGTTTACTGACTTCAAAGTCACAAACAGCTTCACTGGTTAGAAAAGAAATCTATAAAGACAGAAAGCAGATTGAGGTTGCCAAACTGGGGGCGGGGGGAGCAGTGGGAACTGACTGCTTAATGGACACGGGGTTTCCTTTGGAGCTGATGAGAATGTTCTGGAGCTAGATCATGGTGCTGTTGCACAACACTGTGAAAGTGCTAAGTCTTTCGAACGGTAAAGTTCACATCCTGTGTGTTTGATGCCATAAAAAAAGTATTTACAGAAAAAAAAGCAAGTTTAATGCATCCTTTTTTCTCTTGAGCGAGGGCGCCCTACTCCCCAGGGGCCTCCCGCAGGAGCCAGCCCCGCCCACACCTGTCCCCAGGCCTGTGGCCTCCACAGCTGCAGGGGCACAGGTTTCTGTAGGGTGAGGCCTCTGTCGCAGCGGCCCCAGGACACTCACACAGCCTGCAGTCCCGACCGGACCACTGTAAGGGGGGAGCTTCCTCGCAGGAACGAAGAAACGGGACGCTCCGGGCCAGAAGGAAACTTTCGGGTCCAGAAGCAGCAAAGAGGATCCCTCCCAGCCCCAACGAGGGGGATCTAAGTCGAACTGTCCAACCCTGAGCTCGACCAACCCTTGCCCACAAAGCCAAGGAAGCCCCCTCTGAGCTCGACCCTTGCCCACAAAGCCAAGGAAGCCCCCCTACTGGGCACCAGGAGGCCGTGCGGTGGAGTGGGGGAGGGGGGGGGTCCCCTGCTGACAAGGATGCCCTAGACCATTTCCGCCAGTGGGTGCTGCTCACCCACTGGCCTCCCTGGGGGAGCCGCCAGGGAGCTGGAGGCACTGGTCAGCTGTCCTGCCACAGGGTCCTATTCTGAAAGCCACAGGGGGACAGCTGGGTCAGGCTCCCACTTCCAAATGGGCCCACTGGGAGTAGAGCATGGTCCGAGGGCATCACCCACCCCGCAGTGCCGGGATGCCCACGTGATGCCCACGTGATGCCCGAGACCCTCATGTGGCTCATGGCAGCAGCAGAAGGGAAGGGAAGTGGTCACACCACACCTTCCCTCTCCCTCTCTCGCACACACGCACACGCCCCAGGGCCCGGGGCCCCCAACTCGCTCCTGCCAAGCCTCAGCCCTCCTACAACCTCTTTCCCAACCCACCCTGGGCAAACCCCGCGGGAGGCAGCCGATGCTTCCCATCAAAGGCCAAGAAGAAAGGATCCTTCCCTCTCCTCTGCTGGACGGTCACTGGACTCCCACACGGGAGGGCAGGGGGCTGCCGCTGATGTGGGAAGCCAGCAGGTGCAGCCACACACCCCCCCCCCCGGGGGGAGGGGAGCCCACACAAGGTCCTGCTGTCCCTGGGGAGGGGGGGGCTCCCAGAGGCCCCAGGGTGAGGGCTCAGGCCTGCCTGCAGGGAGAGAGGCCTGCGAAGTCTCTCTCTCGCCGCAGGCTAGCGTTGCAGGCTGGCGGTTGAGTCACTACTAGCTGACGTCTTTCTTCAGGTCCCTTTGCAACCTGGCCGAGGAGGAACACGGGCAGGCTGCCCCCCGTCTCAAACACAAGCCCCCTCCTTGGGCCCGTGGGCTCTCTCCCCACCGCCTAACGGTCGGTCTGCATCGCGGCTTCTATCTTTCCACCACCTGCTGGCATCTTAACCTCTGTCTGGCTTCTGCCCTTCTCACTGGTAACCGACCACTTGACAAAATTCTCAGGGCCGCCACCTGGCTCCGCCCACCTGGCGGGCCCCTCCCCTCATCCCCCAAGGCAGGGGTTTGCACAGCACAACAGCACAGGGGGGGTCTCCTCCGCCCTCATCCCAGCCCCCCTGGAGACAGAGGAGAACAGCCTCTCCTCCGTCCCCAGAGCCACCCCAGGGACCGTCTTCCCAGCTCGGCCACCTCTTAACACATGCTGTTTTCTAATGAGCCTACACCCCCTGTCCAGGCCCTGCCGTCTCCCAAACCCCACCTAAAATCCACCCCCACCCCCTGCCCCGCTCCCCGCTAAAGGCCACCGCCTCCAGGGAGTCCTCCAGATGGCCTCCCTCAGCCAGGACCACCCTTCGGTCCCCAGGATCTGGAGCACTTGCCAGGCTGACTTACTCACCCGCTCCTGGAACGTGTTTGGGGAGCGCAGGGCAGGAAGGCCCCACTTCCTCCTTTCTAACAAGCGTGCCTCCCTCCTCCACTGTCCCTCAAGGAGGCTTTAATACACATTTCTTTCTCCTCTAGAAAAGCCACCGTGTCAACAGTGTGTCTTAGAAACGATGTTATGATATCTTAACTTTAGGAAATTGTGCTCCTCGTCTGCAGCCACCGCTTGTCATCCCATTATCCCGGTGCATTATCCCGGCTCGAGGGCCACTCAGTGGGATCAAAGAAGCTCCAGGCACACTCCCAGCCCCACCCGCCCCTCCCTCCCTCCCTCGGTAACTGCGCGCCCTGGGGCTCCGAACTCCCAGAGGATACAAAGCCAGAATCCTAGACGCCCAGCATCGGAACACTCAGACCCTACAAAGACCAGTAAAACCCCCCAAGGCGTCTATGGAACACTCCGGGGTGTCAGGAGGGAGGACCGCCAGGTGGGGGCGCTCCAGGTCGCCTTTAGGTGTGATACTGTGGGTCCTCCCCTCCCCTTCACTGAAACAAGGGCCCAAACCAAAAAGCCCAGCAGCTAAGATGATAGGATTTTGAGTCAAACCATACAGGTTTCGTATTTAGAGGGGGACCGAGGCTCCGGGACGCGGGCTGAGAAAGGGCAGGATTATTGGTTTGGTTTCTGGAAACAGGATCTCAATCCTAGCAGCACTCCATCCTTCTTAAGGGGAGCCGGTAAGAAACAGAGACACCCGGGCCCCACCCCAGCAATTCTGATTTAACTGATCTAGGGCTTGGTATTTTGGGAAAATTTCTCAGGGGACTCTAACGTGCGGTCCGGGTTGAGAAGTACCGTTGAGGCCGGATAGATGCATACACACACACAGCTGGGATCTGGCGAGATCCTGACAGCATTTGGAGCGGAATGTACCCAAGAGGCACGCTCGGATGAGTGCAGCTCTCAGGGTCAACAGCTCCTTCAACCGTCCGGGGGAAGCGTCCATCCTCAAGAGGTCTTATCCTGCCTTAGGACAAAATCAACCCTTCGGCCCAGAGAAACTTGGTTTTAACCCCGAAGGTCCGCGCAGTTCTTGCTGATGGGGGGGGGGGGGGGCCTGGAGATTCAGCGGGCCAGGCTCGGGCTTTTGCTAAAGTATCTCCACACAGCCCACGGCCTGGCCGGGACTCGGAAAAGAGCAAGAAAAAGGACATCTGAGCTCCTGAAATCTCTTGATCTAAAAGCAGAACTCGCAAAAGAACACGGTTGCCATCATTCCCCTCCGCGAAGCAACCAGGGAAGTCGGACTTTATCACAAGAGATGAGAAGTCTTTGCACCACACCTAAACAGACACTCCCAAAGCTATCGACTTCCCATCTGTCCTAAGGGGCCATTTATCTTTCCAAAAAGTCATTTGTTTTCCAGGAAATGTTCCTCTCCCCCTCCCTTTCCCCTACTAGGATAGTATATAGAAGCTTCAAATTCTAACTGCCCATCTGAGTCATATTTTTCTGTAAACTCCCATATGTACATGATTAGAGCTATCTTTTGCTCATACGTATGGCTTTTTATCGGTTTAATTTGGGGGGCTGGGGGGGGGGGTGCGGCGCCTGTCAGTTTAATTTGCAGGCCCCCAAGGACTGAACCCAAGAGGATAGAGGAAAAGGTTTTCCTCACCAGCACCTACTAAAAAAAAAAAAACCCAACCCCCCCCCCCCAAAAAAAACCCTCTCTTCACCGCAGATCCACACCTTCCACACCCACAGCCAGGAATTCAGACCCCTGGTTCTCAAAGTCTGTTAAAGCAGGAAAATTTGCCCTGCAAGATACCCCCATCCTAAAACTTTTCCACAACTATATCGATCAACTGCTACCCTCCACCATCCCTCTTTTGAGGTTTACAAGTACATACACCAGCACATCAAATGTTTGACATTTTATAATGTGAGGGTTTTTTAATTTTAACTTTTTAAAATATTCATTTTTTTTTTTTTTAAATAAACTTTTTTTTTTTTTTTCTTCTTTTCAACGTTTTTATTTATTTTTGGGACAGAGAGAGACAGAGCATGAACGGGGGAGGGGCAGAGAGAGAGGGAGACACAGAATCGGAAACAGGCTCCAGGCTCTGAGCCATCAGCCCAGAGCCTGACGCGGGGCCTGAACTCACGGACCGCGAGATCGTGACCTGGCTGAAGTCGGACGCTTACCCGACTGCGCCACCCAGGCGCCCAAAATATTCATTTTTGAGAGAGACGGAGCGTGAGCGGGGGAGGGGCAGAGAGAGAGAGAGAGAGAGAGAGGGAGGGAGACACAGAATCCGAAGCAGGCTCCAGGCTTCAGGCTCCGAGCTGTCGGCACAGAGTCCAACGCGGGGCTCGAACTCTTGGACGGAGAGATCACGACCTGAGCCGAAGTCGGACGCTCACCCGACTGAGCCACCGGGGCGCCCCCCCCCCCTTTATTTTTATTTTAAACTCTTTAATTCCCAACCTTTTCAGACGTGGAACCACTTTGCCTCTACAGTACCTTCTTTTTTTTTTTTTTTTTGTTTAAATTTTTTTTAACGTTTATTTATTTTTTTGAGACAGAGAGAGACAGAGCATGAACAGGGGAGGGTCAGAGAGAAAGGGAGACACAGAATCTGAAACAGGCTCCAGGGTCTGAGCTGTCAGCACAGAGCCTGACGTGGGGCTTGAACTCACGGACCGTGAGATCATGACCTGAGCCGAAGTCAGCCGCTTAACCGACTGAGCCACCCAGGCGCCCCCTACCTCTACAGTACCTTCTAAGGGCCCCATAGAGAATGAAGTGGGACACAACGGGTTCGACTTCTCAGCCCGTCCGTTCTCTCTAGGCCAGGCATCAGATCAGTCCAGACTCTCTGGACACAGGCTGGGGCGGGAACAGAGATCACAAGCCCCGCAGGTAGGCTACAGGTTTTTACAATAATATTTCTAAATCCACATTCCTGGGTTACCAGGGGACACAAGAATGGGTACGCAGCACTGTTTCTTTCTTTCTTTCTTTCTTGCATTGTTTCTAACGGCGAAAACTGGAAACAACCCGATGTCCATCGAGGAGAGAACAGAAAGCTGTGGTACATCCACCCACCGATGACCACCTGGCAGCGAAAATGCACAAACCAGAACCACAGGCATGAGGCGCAGGACCTTAATTTGCAAGCACGAAAAACTGCGCAAGGATGCTACTCTACGTGACGCGCTCCCAGTTACGGGACATGCAAAACAACAAACAGCACGTGTCGCTGCCCGGGCTGGACAGAGGCTCCAGCTGTTCACTGTCCGAGATGGTGCACGTTTACTAAAAACTCAAGAAATCTTCGGGGGCGCCTGGGTGGCTCGGTAGGTTGAGCGACCCCCTCGGGCTCAGGTCACGATCTCGCGGTTCGTGAGTTGGAGCCCCGCGTTGGGCTCTGAGCTGACAGCTCGGAGCCTGCTTTGGATCCCCTGTCCCCGTCTCTCTCTGCCCCTCCCTGGCTTGTAAGCACGCTTTCTCTCTCCCTCCCTCTCTCTCAAAAATAGATAAAAAACACACACGCTGAAGAAATCTTCGCAGGCCCTAGGGAATAACGAGGCGTGAGCTTTTCGGTGGCTAACCGGCAAAAGTTGTCACCTCCCTGAGCCTCAGTTTACTCACCTGTAAACCGAGGGCGACAAACCACCTGCTACTGGGCTGCTGGCAAGGAGGCTGCTCAAACCTCCTGCCCTCCCCCCTTGTGGGGTTCTGAGCAAGATGATAACAAGCTGACAACCTCAAAGGGCTTTGAAAACCACAGGATGCTCCCACCTAAGGGGAGCCAGTGACTCCGGGGCCTGTTTTCATGACCTGGCAGAAAACGTCCCAGCCAACGGAAGCCTTGTTTTTTCCTCTGGGGGCAGAGGCCTCGGTCTCAGGTCTGAGGTCTCAGGCTACCTGACACGAGGCTTTTGTCAGCCCCAGAACCCGCTTGTGGTGCGGGGTCCCCGAAACCCCTCACGCCTTTAGGTGAAACCACCATTCCCGTAAACGAAGCGGCCTGAGTGATCCAGGCCCGAGCCGGCCCGGCTCTTTCCTCCTCTGTCTCCTCCCAGGACCAAGAGCTCAGGAAATCACAGGCTGGGAAGCTGCTGGAACATCATTCAGAGAGGGGACGCCGACCCTCCCCGGGCTCACCCCACACACCCGAGCCACCCCAAGTGCCAGCACCCCCCACCCCCACCCAGGAGCCCACTTTGCTGGGGCTGGACAGAGACTCCAGCTGTTCGCTGTCCGAGATGGTGCACGTTTACTAAAAACTCAAGAAATCTTTGGGGGCGCCTGGGTGGCTCAGTCGGGTGAGCGTCCCCCTCGGGCTCAGGTCACGATCTCGCGGTTTGTGAGTTTGAGCCCCACTTCTCTCTCTGTCCCTCACTCACTCGTGCACGTGCGCACTCTCTCTGTCGGTCTCGAGAAAATAAAAGTAAAAAGCACATGAAAAGAGGAATACACAACATTCAGTGAAAGAAGCCAAAATGAAAGAAAAAATGTGTCTAATAACAGCATGCTCTGTAGCGCCATTTAGGTAAGTTCAAAACCAGACAATATTCTTTGCGGGGACGGAACATCTCTGTCTCCCGACTGGGGTGGGGGGAGGGGGGTGCCCTACATGAATCCAGGTAGGTGGTAACATCTCACAGACCCACACACCGAAGACAGTAAACGCCCCGAAAGCTGGTTAAGAGCTGAATGAGACCACTGTCATTTCCTGGCTTTGATAATGAACCAAGCTCTCCTGAGGGAGGATGCTGGGTAAAGGGTACGGGAACTTTCTATGGTTGCTTCTGTAACGTCTTGAGAGGCTAAGGTAACTTCAAGACAAAGGCTTTTATTTTTTTTATTTTTTTTTAATTTTTTTTTTTAACGTTTATTTATTTTTGAGACAGAGAAAGACAGAGCATGACCAGGGGAGGGTCAGAGAGAGAGGGAGACACAGAATCTGAAACAGGCTCCGGGCTCTGAGCCGTCAGCCCAGAGCCCAACGTGGGCTTGAGCTCACGGACCGCGAGATCATGACCTGAGCCGAAGTCGGCCGCTTAACCGACCGAGCCCCCCAGGCGCCCCAAGACAAAGCTTTTAAAAAGTACATCAAACATGTAAAATGCCGACAATACTCATCACGGGAAATAATGAAAACGGAGACTGGATGGTTCCCTTCCTTCGGCCCCTCGTGGGGGACGCTGTGTGCTCCGTCCCGAGGGCGGGCGCTGTCCCAGGTGCGGGGGCCCTGCCCGCCCAGGCCTCGGAGTCACAAGGTTAAGATTTAGCAGTAGGCGTGGAACCCACGCAGAGGATCTGGCAACACTTAGCAAGGGCCCGCAGCACCTGAGAACCGGCCAGCGAGGCTGTTCTTCATGAATCCCGAAAGAGGCCCCAACCCCGGTGGGAAGGCAGGCGTTCCAGGCAGGGGGGGCCTACGGGGGGCCACAGAAAGGAGTTCTGGGAGTCAAGATGGGGGGGGGGTGCGGCAAGTGATGAGGCTGGAGGTCCCGACTGTCCTAAAGTGTCATTCGCAGCCCTGTTTCCAGACCTGAGAATGCGGTGCTCACGGTAGTGAGGGGTGGGGACTTGCTCACCGGGTCCCCGCTCAGCTCACGAAATGACTGTTTCATGGCCAGAAGCGAAGAGCCTAAATTCTAACTTCTGGCCACAGGGGGGCCCTCGGGGTCAGCGGGCATCGCAAACCCACTCACCAAGGTCTCGGGGAGCCCTGGGCAGCCTAGTGGCCCCGGCAGGAGGTGGAGGGCAGCAGCCTGCCGAGGAGGCCCCCACACCCGTGACTGTCTACCACCACTGAGGACAGTGCTTCGGGGGACGGGCTGAACACCCGGCCTGAACTCCCTGCAGACCCCTGAACCCACCGCTGAACTTCCCTGGGCCTCAGTGTCCTCACTCACAAGTCAGGAAGTTGAACCCTCTTCAGGCTATAGACTTAAAAAAAAAAACAACACAAAAATGAGGCCAGTGCTCCGACCCTCACCCTCGCCTTCACTTGTGGAAAGGGGAATAAATAGGTTTCTCAACTGGTGTCTTTCCTGCCCTGCCCCAGGGGAGCCTTCCTGTGGGGTCTGGAGCTGGGAGAGGCTGGGAGAGCCCAAAGTGGGCACACAGAGGCTCGGGACATGGAGGATGCCTCCGGAATTTTTCCAGAAGATGACCACTTCCTGACTGTATTAGCTTCCTGTTGCTGCTGTAACAAACTACCACAAACATCGGGACTTACAACAACATAAATCTGTCATCTCCCAGTTGTGGAGGTCAGAATCCAACACTGGCCTCTCCCTTTCTCCTCCCTAAAGAGAGATTCCACCAACTGCACCCGCAGAGAACGCTTCCGGAACCCAGTGGGACCCCCTGCCCTGAGAAACGCTTGGGGACACTTCTTTGTGCCCGGTCCCACGTGGTGGCACCCTGGCCCTCTCCCCGGGTGCCCTCCCAAAGCCCGGACACTCGGCCCACCCCGCAGGGGCGTCGGTACGTTTCAGCTGCTCCCAGGCCGAGGGCGGCTGCCGGGAAGCCGCTCTTGCCCACGCCCGGCCCGGCCTCCGTGAGAGCGGCCAGGGCAGCAAAACAGGAGGCTGGAGGTGGCAGGGGCCGCAGAGGCCAGGCCGTTCTCTCCGGCAGAGGCCGGGGAGGCGCGGGGGCAAGCCAGGGACGTGATTCCCGCCTGCGGTTCTCAGGGGAAGGGTGAGCCCGGGGAACGGCGAGCAGGGGCCCCAGGAGCTCCGCTGTGGGGGGATGGGAAGGGGCTCTGGCCCGACAGCCCCCACCCCTCCGTGGCTCCGGCCCAGGGCCTCCCCGCCCCCGTCCCATCTCGGGGGAGAAAGTGAGGCTCCTCGCCCTGCCAAATTCCAGTAATGAATCCCACATTCATTCCACCCTTTCTGCTGTTGGAAGCTCTCCCTCCAACCTTCCGGGCTCGCTCTGAACAGCTGGCCTGCAGAAGTCGGTGGGATTAAATATGCGGGGTGGCTCGAGGTGCCTGTGCAGAAAGCCTGTTCTCACTGCATCCCCCCACCCACCCCTTCCTCCGAAGAGGCCTCTCATTCCTGTCCTTTTCCCTGGGAAAAGCTGGAGGAGCCACAGGGGCGGCGGGATCTAGCATTAACTCTTTGCTGCCCGCCAACTTCCTGCCGGCGCCCTCCCCCTCGAGGCCGGAGAGGCGGGAAGTTTCACTCCCACCACGCCAGTCCCCTGAGCCCTCGTGCATAAAAGCGCACGCGTGCACGGTCAAGGCCACGCGTGAGAACACACACCCCGGGGGGGGGGGGGCACAGTGCTTGCCTGCAGCCCGGCCCCCGAGCTCCGGCCCTGCCCCAGGGGACGGTGTGCGGACTGCGGTCCCCTGAGAGGGTCACGCCTCACCAAGGACACAAAGGCAGGGGGCTCACGGGGCACCTGGGTGGCTCAGTCGGTTAAGCGTGCGGCTCTTGATCTCAGCTCAGGTCTCGATCTCATGGGTCATGAGTTCGGGCCCCGCATCGGGCTCTGCACGGACAGTGCGGAGCCTGCTTGAGATTCTCTCTCGCCCTCTCTCTCTCTCTCTCTGCCCCCTCTCCTCTTGCTCTCTCTCTCTCTCTCTCTCTCTCTCTCTGTCTCAAAATAAATAAATAAACGTAAAAAAAAAAATAAACAAAGGCAGGGCTCAGGAGCAAACGTGCTCAGATGCCTCTCTGGCAGTCTCCCGCACACACACAACGTACCTGAGCTGAAGGCCGCCCAGTGCCCGAGTGCGGGACAGAGGTGGGAGGCCCAAGGACACCCTCAAAACCGTAAAGGATCCAATGACGAATAGCTGTGGTCGTTAGCCCAAAGGGTGTCTGTCTCCCTCAGGTGCCCCATCTTTCTGGAATGATATGTGGGGAGACTGGGCTTCGCTGACCTGTGTACCCGGCCCCACCCCAAGGATGGGCCGTTCCACCTCCAAACAGGCAGCCACTTAAGGGGAGGCCACAGAACCAGGGCCTGGGGGCCGGGCCTCCGGCTCGGCCACCAGCCTGCTGTGTGACCCTGGCCAACTCTCACCGCCCCTCTCTTGGCCTCACGGTCTCCGCCATAAGGAGAGAGAGTTAAGTCAGAGGTCCGAGGAGGTACGTCAGGGGCTCGGGAGTCAGGCTTCCGGGATGCAAACCTTCCCTCTGTGACGCCCACTTAGCTGTGTGACTTTGGGCAGGTTACTTAATCCCTCTGCCTTGAGCTCCTCGGCTGTGAAATGGGAATACTAACAGAACTGACTTCACGGCACGGAGGAGGATGGGATTAAAGGAGGTGCGTACGCCAGGTAAAGTGCCCTCAGGCCACGCGGAGTCCCAGGGCAGCCCTGGTCACCATGAACGGACCCCCACACCCCCGTCCGCGTGGTCGGGGCCCCGTCCGTCCTCTGCAGCTCGAGGCCCCAGCCCACAGAAGGTGCCGCCCTCCCCGCCTGCCTCTCTCTCTTCGGGTGAGAGCAGCGGAGAAGCTGGAAACCGGCCTTAGTCCCCAGTGACCGACCACCCCCCTGAGTTAGGAACCACGGAGGCCCCAGGCCACCACCCTCCGTCCACACTCGAGGACGGTGAAAGATCTCCTTGTCGTCTTCAAAACCACTCCTCTCCCTCCCTCCTCCAGACGCGCCTTAGCTTCCTGCACGAGAGCCAACGCCAACCCTCAAGGCCGGCCAGGGGTGGGGCGTGGGGAGCCCAGGAATACCTGGGACTCGGGGTTTCGCGGAGCCAGGTGCTGCTGGGGCCGCCCGCCGCCCCACCCCCGCCCCACCCATGGCTCCCTCGCGTCCTGTTCCTTTGCCTTTTCTGCCCCCTCCCTCCAGCTGAGGACGGGGTGAAGGTGGCCCAGGTGGGCAGAGGGGAGGGGGTGGGGGGACAGTCGCCCAAGGGCCTGGGCCGGTCTTGCCTCCTCACTGCGAGGCCCTGTTCTAGGGAGCCTTCCACAGAAAGCAGGCCGGAGAGGAGCTGCCTGGATGGGGGACAAGGAACCCTGCCTGTCCCAGAGAGCGTGGGGAGCACGCCTGCGAACCCCCAGCCAAGGGCACCCCCCCCAAGTCGAAAGCGCGACTCGGACCCACGCAGACGGGCAGCGGCTCAGTCCCGCACTGTCCCGAAACCCACACGCACGCGCAAAACGTCTGGTTTCTCGCGAGCCAGAAGACGAGGGGACCCCCCCCCACCCCCACCCCGGGGTCGGGGGAGGCCCCACACAAGCTCTGCTCTCGGCGGGCGGAAGGACTTAATTAGTACCATACGGCGCCGGAGGGAGGGGGCAGGAAAGGAAACCAGCAGGAACACGAAAGGCGGGTGGGGGACCAGGAAAGGGCAGGGCGCACCCCCGGCCAAGCCTGCAGAGAAGGGGACGCAGAGGGGCAGCCAGGCCTCCCCTGTCCCCCACCCCCCTGCAGATTCTCCCCAGCGTGGGCAGCTACAGCCTGTCCCTGGGACGGCTGGATCCGGCTCGGAGGTCAGGCCCCGGCCCAGCCCACCCTCTCCGGCCAGAGCGCCAGTGCCCTGGGCCGCAGCTGCTGGTTTTCTGGCACGGAAGGGGTGGGGGGGGGGGGGCTGGGCTGGCAGAACCCGTCCCGCCTCACTCGCTCACCTGGTCACCAAGGTCTGGCCCCGAGGTGGCCCGTCTCTGCTCAGACGCCAGCCAGAGTCCGGGGGCCTCTTCCGCGCTCCCTCGTTCGGCCCCACCTGTCCCAGCCGCCCCTAACACCTCGTGTAACAAACACCTCGTGCTCCGGGGAGGAGCCACCAGGCCGGGTCCCGGCCGTGACCCGGAGCTGGGAGGCAAAGGCTCGGGGGAGGAAGGGTGCCTGAGGGGGCACCGAGGGGCCGGAGGTGAGGCTCACAGGACAGGCCCTCCTTGCTCCGGATGCGCAGCACCTTGTGACCACGGGAACGGGCCCAGAGCAAAGCCACACCTGACGACGGCTGAACGGGGCGTCGCTTGCAGCATCCCCGAGCGGCCTGGTCTCCGGACTTCTCATTTCGGGCTACAGCCGATTCCCGGGCCACCGCGAGGCGGGGGTTCCGTTCCGTGGCCCCGAAAGCCTTCTGCAGGAGCAGCTGAGGACACAGCGGGGACCCGCCAGGTGACAGGGGGCGAGGCCCCTCCACATCCGAGCAGTGACACCCTCGGAGAATGAGGTCCCCCGCAAAGGGCCGTCAGCCCCCCGCCCGCCCCACCACCCCTTCTCAGGGCCGAGGACTCAAGCTGCTGGGACAGGGGGCTGCAGGGCTGGCCACCTCCCCCTAGAGAACAGCGACCGTGCTCCAGGCGGCGGCTCCCGGTCGGTAACCGTTCCTGCCGCCGCGGCCGTCCCTCCGCGATGGCTTCCGGGGAGAGCATCCCATCTGCGGTTGTCAGTGTCCCGAGATCCAGGAAAATTCTCGGGACGGCAGCTACGAGAAACGCTAACGCCGAGTAAGAGTTTATGAACCGCAAGCTCTGTTCCCAGAGCATCACATGCGTCCCCCCACCGCAATCGACTGGCGCCTTCCTGCGTCTCTCCTCCCCTCCTTCAAGGGATCAGGAAACGAGGCACAGAGGGGCTAAGCAACTCGCCCCAGGGCACACAGCGACAGGGGGGTAGGAGCCGCCCCTCCCCCTCCCCTGCTAGCCTGGTGACCCGCTGAGGACGGGGCGGTGGGGCAGCCGGGGCCAGTCCCTGGTGTCCTCGTGTCCCACCCGGAAACCCCAGTCCTCGGCTCCGGGCCCGGCCCCTCAAAAGGTGAACGAATGACAGCCTGATGACAGAGGAGGGCGATGGGGACAGAACACCCCCAAAGTACCCCCAAAGTACCCAAAGTTTGAAGGAACAAAGTACCGTGGCCAAGGCCGTGCCGCCAGGAAGGTCACTCGGCCCGGCTCTGTGGCCACACTCTTGCTGGAGCCACTCACAGACAACCCCGCGGGATGACGGGAGACGGCATCCAAGGGGGTTCACTCCTCGCCCGCTGCCCCCCGCCAGGGGCCAAGCCTCTGCTGAAAGCCTCCCTGGCCTGTTCGTGAGTCCCAACGGCCCCAAAGGTGGTTTTGGACCGGCCGTGCCCTCCTGGAGCAAGCGGGCGCAAACCTGCAGAAGCGCCAGACGCAGGAAGAGGGAGGAAACTCCCCCCGGGGGTGGGGGGAGGCACTCCCGTTTGTGGCAGAAAGAGGCGTCAGACCCCGTTTCGACTATTTTTAAAAAGGCATTTGTATTAAGCGCACGGGGAGGGAAACAGCCTGGAAGAAAATGCCAGCCGTGCTTTATTATTTCCTTCTGATGCAATCGTTAGTGACGGTTTTCTCTAGAGTGTTCCAATTTAAAAATTGCCTTTGCCATGAGTTGGCATAATTTTTAAATAGCGAGAAATACGGGTTGTTTTCAATCAGGAAGGCAGATGCCTCTTAGCTTCTCAGCAGCCCCCCTCCATTGGCACCCTGGCTCCACCAGCCTGGCACACGGAACGTTCCAAAGAGCTGTCAGCCGGGCCCTGGGCTGGGGGTCTTCCCCAGACGGCTCCGAGGGGCCGGGTCCCCTCGCCTCCACGTGCAGGGCTGGGTCCGGGACCCCCCCCCCCCCGCCCCCGGTGGGACGTGTGGTGGGGGCTCCACAGGCCCTGCCGTGAGGTCACTTCCCGCTGGGCTGCAGGGATCACGTGACTTCAACTGGAGTTTAAATCAACACAGCTCTGGGGCGCCTGGGTGGCGCAGTCGGTTAAGCATCCGACTTCAGCCAGGTCACGATCCCGCGGTCTGTGGGTTCGAGCCCCGCGTCGGGCTCTGGGCTGATGGCTCAGAGCCTGGAGCCTGTTTCCGATTCTGTGTCTCCCTCTCTCTCTGCCCCTCCCCCGTTCATGCTCTGTCTCTCTCTGTCCCAAAAATAAATAAAAAACGTTGAAAAAAAAATTAAAAAAAAAAAAAATCAACACAGCTCTGCCTCATCCCCAGCCTGGTGGGGACCCCCCCCACCCCACCCCCGCCCGGCGTGACAACCCCCAGGACAAATGTTAGCAGGGAGGGAAGCCGCTGTGGGTGTGACAGGACAGGCTTCCCAGGGACAGATGTGTGACAACTCTGCTGTGTCCAGGCCTCTCCGGGGACTCGAGGCCTCCACTGCCCCCTACCGACCAGCCACCATCGAGGGAGGAAAAGGGGGTGACGTGCCTACAGGGGCTGCGGGCCCATCGAGGCAGGGAGCGGAGCTGGGGGCACGTGGGACCAGGAGGGTAGTCTCTTACGCGGGTCGGCTCCTGCCTCCAAAAACGTCACTGTCCCCCTTCCTCGGCGACAGAAAGAGGCCACCCGGGACTGAGCACCCACTTCTCCCAGGTGAGAAAAAGACTGCCCGTGTTGGACACCCAGGGAGCGAGCACCAGGTCTGTCCCCACGCAGAGGACAAGGTGCGCTCCGACAAACCCCAGAAGCACCCACCCCCGAGCCCGTTCCCGGAAACGTGTCGGGAAAGGATCTGACAACCGTGCGTTGCAGGATGCGGTTGCGGGGGGAGGGGTCACAGTTCTCTGCAGGGAACCTCCCAGTGACCGGCCCGCTCAAGGCCAGCACGGGACCAGCTCCCACGGGCCCGGCAAGGCGCAGCCACAGTCTGAGGGGCTAGCGAGCTGTGAGACCCGGTGGGAAGGAGGGCCAGCACTCTCACACCTCTGGGTCAGCCCTGGGCAGGCGCCGTGACGTCCCAGCCTCACTTTCCTTCTGCAGAATGGGAACAGGCATTTACATCCGGGGCAAGACCCAGCTCCCTGGCAGGTGGTTCCTCCACCGGCAGCCGGCATTACCAAGACTGTCCACAGCTCCGGAGGCAAACCCCGACACGGAGTGGGTGCCCGAAGCCTGGCCCCCAAGCCTACCCCACCCGCTGTGTGGCCCCGGGCACACACCCCTCCCCTCTCTGGACCTGAGTTCCATCGGTTCTCGGGGGCTCCGGGATGACGCCCGCGGCCGCCAGCCAGCACGAAGTAGGAACCTGAGCGACGGAACCCCACCAGCCGGAAAGCACTCCCTCCCTCGGTGACCCCCACGGCTCCCCCTCCTATGCTCAGAGGCTTCCGGCATTCTCCCCTCCAGCACGGCTGTTTGCACTCTGGGCTCTTGCTGAGTGACTTGGGTCAGCGCCCTAACCTCTCTGGCACACGACCGCCGTGCCTGGTCAACCGCCCAGCCTGCACCAGTCACTGAGTTAGCTGGGCCTGCGGGGCCACCCTGCCCAAGCTCCAAAGTGTAAGGCCACACCTTACACCTCATTTCCTTGCCAATGTCCCACTCTGGCCATGCAAAGGCCCTGGGGTGAGAGGTCCAGCTGGAGTCCTGGCACCCCCTGGTACCTGCTGTGTGACTACAGACCAGTAACGCAGCCTCTCTGTGCCTCCTCGATTGCTACGAAGGTTACAGGAGAGGCCTGCAGAGCTCCGAGCCCAGCGGCCCGCACACCTGACATCCGTGATGCCAGCAGTGACAATGAACAGATCAAACCAAAATGGCCCGGGGACGGGGCACTGGTCCGACAAACCCAGGCTGCTCGGGACGCTCGGGCCCGATGAGCAGAGCTCCAGCAGCAAGCAGGGCAGGGCCTGAGTACCGTCCCGGCCCCCTGTCCACCCCGCACCCCTGGTCTCCCCCTGCTCTGGCACGGGCCGCCCCCTGGGCCGTAACTGGCTCCAACGGGTCTCCTGCCAGGTCAGGGGCAGGGGCAGGCAGGCAGGCAGAGAGTGGGGACCCCCGACCCGAGGCAGACCCCACCAGTCTAGAGCGCAAGTCTTCCCTCCCGACCTCGGATCCTCAAACACAGGTCTTGCAGCAGCCAGGACCGCGGGACTGGGGCCAGCCCTGCAAGTGAAACACACCCGCCATGCCAGGCCGGGAGGCGGGGGCACGGGGGGGGGGGGGGGGGGGTGTTCCTGGATGTCTCCGGGATCCCACGGCCAGTGTCCAGCAGGGCTGGGTTAACCCTGCAACTTCTGGCTCCGAGCCACAGACAGCTTTGCTCCCCACACGGACCGCAGAGGGCACGTGGACGTGTCCCCTGGATGGGTGCGGGCAGGTGGGGGACAGAGGGACAGGTGGGCAACCGAAAGGGCCTGCGCGGCGTCGGGTGAGGGCTGAGGGACCCCAGTCGGAAGTCTGGCCCGCCCCTGCGCGGAGGGGGCCCTCGGCCAAAGCGAGCGCTCAGTCCATTCCCGGCGTGCGCCCCCCTCCCTGCAGGCTGCTCCCGGCACGCCGCCCTGCCCGGAGCAGTGCCGACCCGCGCCACGTGACCCAGCCTGGGAAGACGGTCCCAGATGTGGGAGGTCGGACCCGGGACCGAGTGTGCGGGGGGGAACCCAGCTGCACAGGAAGCCGGGCCGGCGGCCTCCGGAAGCCTCCAGGCTTCGCAGTCCGGACACCCAGGGTCTGCCGCTGTGGGGCCCTCTCCTGCCTGTGGCTCAGAGCCCCGACCTGGACCCGTGGGCTCCAGGGGCCCAGGAGGGAAGTCGTGGCCTTTTCCCCGGGGTGGCTGGCTGCCGACCACCGGGGAGTGAGCCTCTGGCCGCAGCCCCTGCCCCTCCGGGCCCCAGTTCAGCCACGGCGACACCGCCCTGGGGCTGCCCTGACAGGCAAGGGACCTCTCTGAGCTGCCTGAGTGGCACAGAAGCCACGCACGAGCTACAAACCCGCCGGGGCTCTGGGGTCTAACAGCCCCCGTGTTCAACTTCAAAGCCAGGGTCTGCCACATCCAGCCGTGTGACCTGGGGCGTTTTTCAACCTCTCTGTGCCCCACTACCTTCTCGACAACAGCAACAGTACGTGTTCGCTGAGGCTGCCGTGCGGATCCGTCCCACGGAGCACGTGAAACTCGGGGCTCCAGCCCTCGGAGCGGTCACTGTGATTGATGGCATCTCAATAAAGGCTGGGAGGAGAATGACAGCCTCCCCACTGGGTCCCTAAAATGGAAACAACTCAGCTCTCAGAGCAGCAGAGCTCCAGCCAGGGGCGGGCGCCCAGGTCGCGGGTCCAGCCAGCTGTCGCCTTGCAGAACGCTCCCCCCTGCTCCGTCAAGGGCCGGCGCCACCCTCCAGGGTATCTCCTGGCTGGCACCTGCTTCCAAAGCACTCATCGGGACTTTCCAGATCTTTCCTCCTCTCTCTCTGACCTTCCCCTGCTCGGTTACCCCCCACACACACACACACACTTTCTTACTCACTCTCTCCTTTCAGTCTTGTTCAAAAACAAACGATCCAGGCCAACTGTGTCAGCTGGCTCCCTGGAAAAGCTCCCCTGTAGCAGGAACATGTGGCGGAGGAGGGGCCTTGGGAAGGATTACTCACCGCAGAGCCGCGCTCTCGGGGCGCTGGAGCACTGGGCAGTGACCCAGGCCAGCCTGGCCCCCGCACCCTCCGATTAGGAACTGGCCCGGGGTGGGGGGTTGCATCTCTAGTCTCCTGGGCCAGAGACGCTGCCCACAGTCGCGTGGTCACAGCCAGCATCAAGCCTGCCCCTCTCAGGGTCCCCGCGGTGGGCTCCCGAGCCCCGGGTGGACAATGTGCTCAGAAGGACTAGAGCTCCTCACACTTATCCACAGCCTGGCCCAGAGGCAGGTGTGATCTCAGAGCCCACAGCTGTCACCTGGGGCCGACACCGGCGTCCCGACCGAGACCCCAGAGGAAAGGGGAGAGAACCGGAAGGTTCCGGGAGGCGGTTTGCTGCGGTGTTCTTAGACTCCCCTTTGCAGAGGCGGCTCTCCCCAGAGGCCCTGCTTCCCGAGGGTGGGTTTGGGCCCAGGAAGCCACACTTTCAGATTCGGAACCGTCCAGAGCCTGGAAGGTGGAACTCGGGCCCTGCCAGGAGGTAAGGCAGCAAACGGGCACGTCTTCTGCTTCGGGGACCCCTCAAACGGATCAGCGTCCCCATCGGCACGTGCGGCCAGGAGCCTGCTCTGAGGGAAGGGCTCTGGGGGGTGAGGACAGCCGGTTTCCCAGGGCTCCCGGCTCACCCCACCTCGCATCCCCAGGCAGAACCCTGGGGCCTACTCCCAAGGCCCAGAGACCAGAAGTGAGGGGACCCGAGGACGGACGCTCCCCATCGCCATCCCCAGGGCCGTGCTGACCGGCTGGCCTCCCAGAGAGCCATGGGGCCGTGCTCCAGTCCTGGCCGCCCTGCCCAGTCCCGAGGCGGGGTGCCAAGAGGAATGGAAACCTGCTGGCTTCTCCACCCGACATTCCTTCTGATGTCCCGAGGGACCGTGTCCAGGGAACAGGGACAGGACCCCGTGCTGCTGAAGGCCACCCTCGTCAAGAGCTGAGCTCAGGGCCTGCGCTCAGGAAGCACCCTGGGGCTCAGCAGGGCCTCTGGAATCATCGTGGAAGCAGCCAGTCCCTGCCATCCACTCCCGCCCTTCACCCTGGCAGGGCCGGGGTCAAGAAAGCTCCCTCCTCGCCCAGCCCAGCCCAGCAGGAGGGTGGAGAACTACTCTGAGCTCCAGAACACTCGATAACCCGGGTGAGCCTCTGGAAGCCACCACCGCACGGGACGGAGTGCTCAGGGACCTGCAGGGACAGCGCTCCAAGGCCTGGGAGCAGACCTGGCAGGCAGGGGGCTGGCCTGCAGGCCTCCGTCTCCCGCTGGTCCCAGGCCGGCAGGGGTCTTCTCTCTTTTTTTTTTTTTCCTAATTTTTTTTTTAAATCTTTATTTTATTTTTGAGAGAGAGACAGCGTGCGAGCAGGGGAGGGGCAGAGAGAGGGAGACACAGAATCCAAAGCAGGCTCCGGGCAGTTGGCACAGAGCCCGATGCGGGGCTCGAACTCACTTACTGTGAGATCACGACCTGAGCCGAAGTGGGATGCTCAACCCACTGAGCCCCCCAGGTGCCCCCCAGGCCAGCAGGGGTCTTATTTCAGCCCCTCCCCAACTGCAAAGGCACGCCCCCCCCCCCCACCGCCCCCAGCCCAAACTTCCCCCAGACAATTCTGGCAGCACTGGGGCTGGTCTTGTGAGGAGGGGAAGGAGGGGGGCAGAAAGACAGGATGGGAGCCGTGGGCAGTGGGCCAGAGCCGGGCCGGGCCGGCCGGGTGGTGGCGAGCAGCCACACGGGGCTCCCTGCAGCTGTGATCCAAGAGAGAGAGAAAGTGGGACTTCCAATCTGTTCCCACTCAAGCCCCTGACGAGTATCTTATTTCAAAACCCAGGGCAGCTGAGGGTCTGGAGGAAAGGGGGGGGGGGGGAATCCCAGAGCCTCTGCTCTCTAAACGGGGTTTTCTTTCATCATCTCGTGGCGCCTTGCAAAAGAAAGCAGCAAACGGAGGGTGCCGGTCTGGGTTCCTCTGCACCCCAGCCAAAGCTTCCGGGCAGGGACCCAGCTTCCCGCCCCGCCCCCACCACTGCTGCCCGCCTCCCCCGCCAGTTCAGCAGCTCCCCCAGGAGCCGAATCCACACTTAGCTGCGGGGGGCCCTTAGGCCAGGGGCTAGGGTCTCTCTGACTTGAGGTTCTAATCTAGGAAATGGGATAAGGAGAGTCACTATAGCCGGAGACTAGCCTTACCCCGCTGGGATGGTTAGGTGACCGTCAATGGATTGGCCACCCCCCCGCCCAGCGGAGATAAGGATGTGGCTAACTGCTGAGACAGGGATCCGGACCTCCAGGGCCAGAAGACTCTTCCAGTTCTGAGCCCCATCCCGTCCCATCCAGAAAGGAGGGGCTTGTGCCAGATGGAGGGCCTGGGGGTGGGGAGGGAGGGGCAGGGATGTGCGGGAGGGAGTTGAGACAGGGAGGATCCTTCCAGGACAGTGCATGCGACCATGTGACCGGAAGACTCTGAATGCCGCCCCCCCACCAGCCCCCAAAGACTCCTCTGGACACCGAGGCTGAACATTCCCAGACCTGCTGGGTCCAAACAGAATCGGCCACCGCCGGAGCCGAGCGTCTCCCGGGCTTGCAGGCATTGGGGGGGGGGGGGGGGGGGGGGCTGCTGTCTAACGTGGGGTGGAAGGGGTGGGGAGGGCAGGCGCCAGGGCCAGGGTGGCTGGGGGCCCACACCGCCCACGGAGAGCAGAGCACCAATCCCCTGCCAAGAACACGCATGCACAATAAGCAGGGATTTGGGCAGAGGGAGACTTGCTGCTAAATTAAATCTCGGGGAACTCGGCTTCTAACTCTCGGAGCTGGGCCATCGCCCCAGAACAGAATGTCCGTTGCTGCTAAACCACGGGCAACACGGGAGGCTGGGTGTGAGGTCGGCCTCTGTGCGCGCAGCAGATGGAGCAGCTGTTACTCCTCCGTAGAAGCAAAAGGAAGTGGCCGAGGCTCCCCCGGGGGCTGCCACGGGAAGAAGGGGGGGGGAGCCCAGGGGACAGAGCAGGGCCCGCCCTCTCCCCCTCTCCCCGCCAAGCCCCACACCACAAACCCACCGCACCGGCCCTGCCACAGCCAGCCTGGACTCACCTGGTGCAGGGGCCGAGGGCCTGGAATCCAGGCTGCGCCGGAGGGTCTGTGGCTTTGGGGCCTTATTTCAGGAGGTGCCTCAAACCCTCGGTAACCTGAGCTCTGTGTGACAGGGGCTGCTGCCTCACCGTGCGCCCTTCCTATCGGGCAGCAGACAGGCATTAGTCAGCAGGCCGGCAGGCAGGGAGCCACGGACCTAAGGGAGGCCTTCCCTTCGACCAGAATGAAGGGAGGATGGGGATCACCCCGAGGATGAAAACAGAGCCCCCCCCCCCCCACCGCCTTCCCCCTCGGGCTGGGCTACTGGGCCCTGTAGAGAAGCAGACGCTGCCCCCGGGGGCGCGGGCAGGGATCACACCCTGACTCAGGCAGGCTCTGGGGTGGCCGGTGACTACGGGGACTGTGGGTGTCGCGTCCCTTCTGGGCTCAGTTCCCGGTCCATGATACCGTCCTCCCCACCGGCTCGCCATCCCCGCGCACAAGAGGGAGCCGACCCCCCAAATTCTGCAGGACCAGGAGGCTACGTCTGCCAGTCTACGTCCTCCCCCACCTTAGGGGCGGAACAGAGAGAAAACCCACTGCAGCCCAAGCCCCTCTGTCCAATCAGCACCCTCCTCGCAGCCCCCCCCCCCCCCCCCCCCGCCAGGGGTCGCCTGTTTCTGCCCGCCTAGAAGTAGGGCAAGAAGTAGGGACGGACAGAGGAAATGTTTCTGGAGACGGTGAGTGAGCACAGCAGCTTCCGGGCTAGGAAGCTCAGAGGCAGGGAGGGGCTGTCCTGCCTCCTAGCGGTGGTCTCCAGGGTGACGGCCCCTCCAGAGGGGGCGTCGGCTCGGACCACACAGGCCCCACCCAGACATGCGGTCCAGCTGGGGCAGCAGGCCCCACAGGTCTCTGGTGATGGTGGGACTGTGCTCCCACTGGAGCCCGGCTGAGCCAGGGCGGCCTGGGAGGCCAATGTCCTGTCGTGCGCACTCAAGATGCCCCCGGGAGGAGGCGCTTCTGGCAGAGCATCTGGAGACCCCGCTGGGGCACTGAGGAAAGAAGGATTCAGCTGCGTCCGTGGGGCCTCGGATGGCCGAGCAAGCAGGGCCAAGGCCAGCGGGCAAAGGAAGCCAGGGCGGGAGGGAGTGGGCAGCCCTCGGGCAGGAGAGGGGCCAGCACAGGCCCCACCGAGCTCTGGCCTGCAGCAGACCCCCCCCCCCACCCCGCCCCGTGTAGACCCCTGGGCAGGCCACCCTCTCCAGGAATCAGTCTGGCCCAGGAAGCCAACCAAAATGCCTCTGAGTTGGGGGCTTCGACGTGTGTGATGTCACCAGTGCAACATGTGCCCTTCCTTAACCTTCACAGCCAACTGCTGAACACACCCAGGCAGCGGGTGGTCTCCCAGGGGGAGCAGGGGATAGGCACAGAAGGATTCGAGACGGAGGGGAAGGTATTTTGGGGCAGGGAGTAAAGCCTGGGGGCATACCTAAGAAAGCCCCCCGAATACAAGTGCGTTCGTAACAGGCAAAAGGCAGAAACCGCCCAAACGGCCATCAGCTGATGAGTGGGGACACAGATGTGCCCTGGTCACACGGTGTAACCGTACTCAGCCGTAGAAAGGGACGAAGTTAGGGGCGCCTGGGTGGCTCAGTCAGTTGAGTATCTGACTTCGGCTCAGGTCACGATCTCATGGTCCGTGGGTTCGAGCCCCGCGTCGGGCTCTGTGCGGACGGCTCGGAGCCTGGAGCCTGCTTCGGACTCTGTGTCTCCCCCTCTCTCTGCCCCCCCCTCCCCACCACTCACACTCTCTCTCCTTCAAAAATAAAAAAATAAATTAAAATAAAAAAAAGGAAAGAGATGAAACTCTGATCTGTGCTACGGTGTGGGTGAACCTTGAAGACATTAGACAGAGTGGAGGAAGCCAGTCATAGAAAACCACCTACCATATGGTCCTATTTCTAGGCAAAGTTCAGAACAGGCAGATTTAGACAGAAAGGCCAGTTGCCGCTTAGGGCTGGAGAAAAGGGGGTCGGGGAGATGGCTAAAGGGGACAGGGATTCTGTCTGAGGTGATGGAAATAATCCAAAATGGGCCGCGGCCATGTCTGGACAACTTTGCGGATAAAACCACAGAGAGGTACCCTTTGGATGAGTGCCCCGTGTGGCCTGTAAACCGTATCTCAAGAAAGCTGCTTTAAAAGAAATAAGAAAAGCTCTCCCCACCCAAAAAGAGGAAAGAACAGAAAATCCCGAGAGTGCGGCAGGCACAGTAAAGGTAGGAATCACTCCTGCGAAACGCTGCATTTTTATACCCCCCCCACACACACGTTCATCTAGCCACACATCTGCGTGTCCCGGTCGGTGGTGTAAAATGTATTTCTTCCCAGGAGCTGCAGCCCAAGAAAGTTTGAAAGGCTCTCTCTGGGCAACACCAAACTCACGATTCCTGAAACCCAGGCCCTTCACCTGCCTGGACCACCCTGTCCCCCTCCGAGACCTGGGGCCCCCATCACCACCCCTGAGAGCTCTGCCAGGAGGGTAGGGGGCTCTCTTCCCCCGGCGGGGGGGGTTGCTGTGGTCCTCTGGACTGGTCCCTCCTGGAAACCTTGCCACGCCGCACGGCTCCCATTTCAGAGGGAGGATCCCCGGGACAGCGGCCACATCCAGCGGTCTCTGCCCCTTGCCTTCTGTGAACAGCGTCCGGCCCGGGGAGGGGCCGAGGTGCACAGGGTGATGATCCCAGTACTACCTTTGAACCGTCCAAGAGGTTTTAAATACCTCAAAGGATGATAGTTTGGGGGGGGGGGGAGGTATAAAATAAGAGAAAAGCCAAGAATTCAAATGAGCCCACGGAAAAAGGCTCCTTAAGGTTTTTTTGTTTTTTTTTTTTTAATTTTTTTTTTTCAACGTTCATTTATTTTTGGGACAGAGAGAGACAGAGCATGAACGGGGGAGGGGCAGAAAGAGAGGGAGACACAGAATCGGAAACAGGCTCCAGGCTCCGAGCCATCAGCCCAGAGCCCGACGCGGGGCTCGAACTCACGGACCGCGAGATCGTGAACTGGCTGAAGTCGGACGCTTAACCGACTGCGCCACCCAGGCGCCCCATCCTTAAGGTTTTTAAAGTACAAGGGCTCCCACGAAAATATCGGGCTCACATGGTTTCACTGGTCAGTCCTCTCTAAGTTATAACACGGAGATGACTGTGCTGCTGTTCAAAACGTTCTTAAATGTTCCAGGACACAGAGGAAGAGAGAAACACATCCAAATTATTGTTGCTGAGCCAGAGAGACACGGACACTAAGGCTGATAAAAATAGCGCACACACCCCCCACCCCATGCGGCCCGGGGACCAAGCTCACGTGGATACATCCGTGCAAAACCGCATGTCCCTGGCTTGCTGTTTACCCCCCAATAAATTCCAACAGATGAATGACGTCCGTAAAGACAAAACCATAAAAGTGCGAACAGAAAACCTGGACGGACTGTTTTCTAGAATTCTGGAATGCACAACGCCTCTAAGCAGGGCATAGATCCCAACAGAGAAAAAAATAATAACAAGACGAAGAAGAAGAATGCACTTGACAAACCTACGGGTTAAAAACCTCTGTTTGGAGGATGGAAGAACATGCTATAAATAGAATCAAAAGTCAACAACCGGGAAAAAGCCCTCAGAGCAGCTATAGTAAAGGTACACGAGGGTCTCTCAAGAAAATGTCAACCTAGGGGCGCCAGGAGGGCTCAGTTAAGCCTCCGACTTCGGCTCAGGTCACGATCTCGCGGTCCGTGAGTTCGAGCCCCGCGTCGGGCTCTGTGCTGATGCCTCAGAGCCTGGAGCCTGCTTCGGATTCCGTGTCTCCTCCTCTCTCTGCCCCTCCCAGGCTCATGCTCTGTCTCTCTCTGTCTCTCAATAATAAATAAACGTTAAGGAAAAAAAAAAAAAAAAAAAAAAATAAAAAAAGAAAATGTCAGTGAGAAAAAGATGAACAACCCGAGTGGGGCCAAGAAGGAACCAAGGGCAGGAATGAGCCGCTCACGGAGCACCCAGGGCCCTTGGTCTGTAAACGTGGGAGAAGACACTGCCCTTCCCACGAAGAAAGACGTACAAAATAAAACTGTGGTCAGCTCGAACCACAGGCACAGAACCTCTCTGCTACTGGCACTAAAAACCAGTGTGACTGCTCAGAGGCCAGTTTGGCCACACAGATCAACGTTTTATTTAATTTTGTTTTTTAGTAAATATTTATTTTTGGGAGAGAGAGAGAGAGAGAGGGAGCAGGGGAGGGGCAGAGAGAGAAGGGGACAGATGATCTGAAGCAGGCTTAGCAGAAAGCCCGACGCGGGGCTCGAACACACGAACCCCGAGATCCTGACCTGAGCCGAAGTCGGACGATCCACCGACTGAGCCACCCAGGAGCCCCACGGATCAACCTTTTAATTTTCTTCAAATTTTTTATAGCGTTTTCTTTATTTCTGAGAGTGTGAGCGAGAGCGAGGTAGGGACAAGAGGGAGAAGGGAACAGAAGATCCAAAGCAGGCTCTGCACGGAAAACAGAGAGTCCGACGCGGGGGCTCGAACTCACGAGCCGTGAGATCATGACCTGAGCCGACACCTTAACCGACTGGGCCACCCACCCAGGTGCCCCACAGATCAACACTTAACATGCGCACATCCCGTGGTGCCGAAATCCCACTCCTGAAGTCGGACACTCCGCTGGGCGCAAACAGAAACGTGAGTGTGTTCATGGGAGCCTCGCGTCCCACAGTGAAAAGCGGGGCAGGGACGGGAGGAGCGGAGCGGCCGGGGACCAGCGGCGGGTCGGAGGGACTTGTTGGACACAGAGACACAGCATCGGGAAAGCGGAGCGATAAAGAGCTAGTTGCGGGAGTCTGATTTCACTTGTGTTTTCAGAAAGGGTCTATGATATTCACACACAGACTTCTCTCCACACGTGCGCCAAGCCGAGTGACCATCTAAAGGGGCGAATCCCGGAAAGACGCTCCATGCGCCCCGCCGACAACACGGGTGGTCCTGGGGACGAGGGCGGGGAGGGGGTGTCCAGAAAGACCAACTTCCTCCTCAGATCTCCTGTGATCGCTATTTCCCGTCTTCGAGCCCCGGCCCCGCGCCGCTCTCGGGGACACGGAGAGGAAAGGGAAGCGGAGCCCTTCCGGGGGCTGGGCCCGTGCTTGGCCATCTTCCCCCCACACCAGTGGCCAAGGCCCCCCGCAGGGGAGTCTCAGCGCTCAGCCTTCTGCGCTTCCAAGTCGGAACCTCTGGGGGTCACTTTGGAAGGAGGGGGGACGGCAGCGGAGGGAATGGGCAGGGGAGGCCCAGCGTGGGAGCGCCGTGCCCGCCCCTTAACGAAATCGCGTCCGCTTTTGTCCCCGTCCACCGCTCAGCGAGCTGGAAGCTCCTTCCTGGGCACCAGCTGCTTGCTCACCAGCTACAAGCCAGAGCTCCAGCTGCCCCTGGGGTTCCGGGGTGGGGAGGTGGGGGGGGGGGGCACCAGTGATGCCCACGGAAAGTCCCGGGGTCAGGGAAAATCAGAGGAGACCCAGGGAGAGGAAGTCACATCCCGGCCCAGAGAAGAGGGTGCGTGACGCTCCTCCCGCGCACCCGGCCGCTCCGTGGGGGACCGCACGAGGCCGGCGGGAACCGAGCGGCCTCCTCGAGGCCAACCGACAGAACCCGGCTTCTGGCCGGGGCTGCCCACGCTCCAGGGCACCAGGTGGGAGTCTGAGGGTGCCCCTCCAGCGCTCAATGTGTCCTCTGTCCCTGCCGCACAGAGCGTGGCTGTCTGGCACGGGCACGTCCCCCAGACAGCGGCCCCATTGTGCGGACCCCGGCTCGCGGCAGCTGTCCTGGGCCCGGGAGGCTGAGGACGCAAACAGTTCCTCTCCTGGCAGCTTCCCGGAACGAGCACCCGGGAGGCCTCACCCGGCACCATGTGTCTGCGAGCCCGGCTTCCGTCCCGGGGGCCCCGCCGGCTGGTCAGGGCCACGGCCCCCACATGGGGAAGAGCTGGGCCCCGCCCCCAGCGCCTGCCTCCCTGCCCAGCCCGCCCCGCAGCTGCGCTCGCTCTATTTAAGGCATTCCGCAGCTGCTGGGGCTGCACACCCTGCGTGGGCCCTCGATCCTTCTCGGCCCTGGGCTGGGCTTGGCAGACAGCTGGGTGGGCCGGCGAGGGGGGCCGGGTTCGGTCCCCGCAGCCCTCTACTCCGCCTCCCCTCGGAGGGCACACACCTGGCCCCAGCCGCTGTCACCCTGCACCCGCGTGCCTGGGGACGTCCTGCCTCAGACCTAACGGGAAGGGGCTTTGAGAGTGCTTGTCCTCAAAAGGGGGAAGGAGAAAAGAGACTCCATCCCGAAAAGTAAGCGGGTGCCCGGATGCTCTCTGGGGCCAGGGCAGGGGCAGGGGAGGAGCTCGGGGCGGAGGAGTCTGCCAGGCAAGACAGCTCGGAGCACACACCCCTACCAGAGGCACGGCCTTTGTCCTGCCACAACAGAGACACTGAGCCCCACGCACAAGGGCCCAAGGCATGGCGAGAGACGAGCCCCCTGCACCCAAGTGAGTCCCTCGACGTTTATCAAGCTCCTACTGTATACCGAGTGCCGGGGTGAAACTTCACCGGGTAGTTCCCGGCCCAGCGTCAGGCCCAGAGCGGACACCCTAGTTGGTGGGGTGTCCTGTAAATATGGTGAGGGAGTCTAGGCAGACTTTGCAGAACCTGGGCCTCTCCTCCCTGATCACACGGCGGTCACCCTCTCCCCCACCTCCCCGCTCCGGGCCTGGCACATTCCTGCCCCTTCGCCAGCGGACCCCTCCTCGCCCTTCACACCCAGTCCACACCTCTCTTCTCCTGAAGCCTCCTCTGCCCTGCCTCCTCCGTCCCTGTGTCCCTGCTGGGGGTCCCAGCAACCCCGCGCCTCTAGCCCCCACTGTCCCCTGCAGAGCTGGGGTCCCCTCCGTTCGGTCCCAGCCCCCGACGCAGCCGGCAGCCAGGTGCACCTGAAAGATAGGCAGGTGCAGCCGGGGTGCCAGAAAGCCACGCCCACCGCTAGAGGCTCGGGGACCTTGGTGCCCACCTTCCTCGGTGCTCCCCCCCCCCCCCCACCGAGCCGAGGACGTTTCTAGATGTTTTCAGTCAGGGAGAAAGCATACCGAGACCCCAGATGAGCCTGCCCTCCTCCCCAGTTTCACATCCACCATCACAAGCCATGCCTGGCACCACCATGGAGGACACACGGCGGAGTCCGAACCCTGCTGCCTCGGGACAGAGGGTCCTCGCTCTTTTGACAAATCAAGAAACTGAGGCTGGGGGCGGGCAAAGTAAAGGCTCAGAACCGCTTGGCATGGGGGGGGGGGGGTGGAGCCGGGAGGGGTGGTGCCTGTCAGGGTGCCTCACCCCCCACCCTGCCCAGCCAGCCCCATGGCCTCCAATCAGCATCTGGAGACGGCGAAGAACCAGACCCACGAGTGAGGAGCCAGTGCCCGCCTTATAAGGCCACCTCGGGGAAACTTGGCTGGTGTCAGCCGTGGGAGCCAGAGGTGGGTGGTTCCCGGGGGGAGGGGAGGGCGGCGGGGGGGGGCGGCAGCTCACTGCACAGACACGGTTCTGGGTCCTGCAGCCCAGCCCCACCCAGCGCCACCCAGGCAGACGCAGGGCAAGCCAGGGACCTGGGAGGGGAGGCGAGGCCGGACTGCCCCAGAGACCGAGAGAGAAGCAGAGATGACCGACACATGACAAGGAGGGCCGGGGGTCAGCAGCCTCCGAAACAAGGAACCCCGTGTGCCAGAGTGGAGCTTGTGAGACCCGGGGGTTCTTGGCTGACCAGGAAAGGATCTGCTTGGTCCCTGCAAGGTCCCACGGGGTCCCCAGGGTCCCTGTGTCCACCTGCAGGGGGGGCATGAAAACGCATCTCACTCCTCCTACATTGTTTTCTTGAGCACCTACTAAGTCTATGTCACTCAGGGGGGGAAAAAAAAGTTAAAGAAACCCGACAACAGCCTTACTCTCAAAGAACCTACGATCTAGCGGGGGGCACGGAGGGAATTCTGAAAAACACAGAGTAAACACGAAGAGGGGGTACCTTTGGATTACAGGTGAACTTTAGATTCCTTCTAACTTCGACATTTTCTGAATTTTATTTTTTTTTTAATTTTTTTTTTTTCAACATTTATTTATTTTTGGGACAGAGAGAGACAGAGCATGAACAGGGGCGGGTCAGAGAGAGAGGGAGACACAGAATCGGAAACAGGCTCCAGGCTCCAAGCCATCCGCCCAGAGCCTGACGCGGGGCTCGAACTCACGGACCGCGAGATCATGACCTGGCTGAAGTCGGACGATTAACCGACTGCGCCACCCAGGCGCCCCGACATTTTCTGAATTTTAAAGGAAAGGTACGCTGGGAAACTTTTCCATTAAAAAGTCCAGCAGAGGAAAAAAAGGGGGTACAACACAAATAATTAACGTTCCAAGCCAAACATAAGACATCACACACACACACACACGCACAGATGCCGAAAGGCATGGGAGTCCAAGGAAGGGAGGCCACTTCCAGCTAGAGGGAGGGCTTCATGGCAGAGGTGGCGTTTGAGCTGCACTTCGAAGGATGCATAGGAATTCAAAAAGCAGTGATGTGGAGAGGAAGGAGGTCAGGAGTCAGGAGGTCAGGAGAGGTGGCCTGTGGAGGCCACGGAAGGGCCAGAGCAGGAAGAGTTGGGGAGCGGGAGGTCTGAGCTGGACAAGAGACTGGGTGGGGTGCAGAGCGGGCCAGGGAAGGCTCGGGCCTGGCACGGATTTCGCCAGTGCTGTGCTTTAGGGAGGTCAGTCTGGGAGCGACTCAGCTCTGGTCCCAGGAGACCCCGACGTGCGCCCAAAGCCACGGCCCAGAGGGTTTCTGTCGGAGCAGGGGACCCCCAGAAGCCGTGCCATGGGTTCCAGGAGCACATCTCCACCGGGAACGCCCTGCCTGCCACCCGGACTTGCCCGGGGCACTGAAGAACTCGACATCCGAGGCAGCGCTGGTCAGAGCCAAATTCCCCAGCCCGCACTGGGTGAGCCTTCCTCCTCCTCGCCCAACCTCTCGCCCGGCGTCACTCCCGGGCTCGAGGACCAGGTCGCTCTGCAGTGACCTCTGTCGTGCTGTCCTAGGTGGACAGGATCCTCCCAAACCGAGCCATCCGAGCCCCCAGCATCCTGCCTCAGTGCAGCCGCCCGGTCTCACTGCATCGGTCTGGCCCTAAAGGTTCTCACCCTGTGAGCACTGGTCTCAGAGCCCTTCCCCACCCGGCCACTGAGACACAGGTAGGTGGGGCACGGGGCGGGGGGACAGGGCACAGGCACACGCGTGTACACACGGGACCGGCACCCACTTACCCCCAGCTTGTGCTCCAGGGCGGGAGGACAGCCACCGGCCTCTGACCCTCCCCACACAGAGCTGGGCCCACCCGCTGCTCTCTGAGGGGACCAGGGTCTGGGCTGCTGACGACATGGCTTTCACGCCGGGCTTGGACTTCTTTTTTTTCACGTTTATTTATTTTTGAGAGAGAGAGAAAGAGAGAGAGAGAGCGAGTGGGCGAGAACAGGAGAGGGGCAGAGAGAGAGAATCCCGAGCAGGCTCCGCACGGCCGGCACAGAGCCCCACGCGGGGTTTAAACTCACGAACCATGACTTCGTGACCTGAGCCTCAATCCAGAGTCGGACGCTCAACCGACCGAGCCCCCCAGGCGCCCCGGACTTGGACATTTAAACTCTTTTCCGCGGAGAGAGCGTGCAGTTCCCCGAGTTCCAGGCTCCGGAGCACCTCCGGGCCGCTGCCTTGGCTCCCTTCCTTTGCCTGGTTAAATCCCACTTTCTCCAAAGCTCGGCTCGAGAGGCTGGGGATCTGGAAAGGGCCCCACAGGACCCTCGACTGCTCCACAAGCAGAGCCAGCCGGACCGGCCCCGGTGGCCAGCCGGCTGCCAGCACGGCCTCTGGGCCGTGGGGCCCGATGACCCAGGGCGGGACCACCTCCTCCCACGTCCAGCACGAGCTGCCACCAAGATCCACACGGGCCTGGTGCCGACCATGCCCCCAACCACATCCTGCTTGGCTCAGCTGGGCGCGAACACCTCACCCACGGGAGGCAGAGGCCCTGGACCAACAGGGGAACCAGTCTCCAGGCCACTGGGCGCGCCTTCGTTCCGATGCACCAACACCACAGGGACCCAGAGACCGAGAGAGAAGTCTCGGACCACAGGGACACCACAGGGTCCGAGAGAGTGGGCGTGGCTCTGCAGGGTCAGGTTTAGGCGAGCGGGCTGAGGTCAAGTGCTGCAGCAAATTCACAGCCCTCACTTAAAGGCCAAGGGAATCCCCACACCTGCCACACCGTAGATGGGCCGTGGGGACACGAGGCTCAACAAGGTCAGCCAGGCACAAAAGGACCGAGGACCAACACTGTCTGATTCCACCTGTGTGAGGGAGCTGGGGGAGTCAAGTTCATAGAGACAGAAAGTAGACGGTGGGCGCCAGGGGCTGGGGGAGGGGCACGGGGAGTCAGCATTTAGCGGGGACACGGTTTCGGTGTGGGAAGCTGAGAAAGTTCTGGAGACGGATGAGGGAGCTGGGCCGCACGACGACGCGAACGTTCTCAATGCCACCGAGCTGCACGCTTCACGACGCTTCGAGCAACAGTCGATTAACGTTACGTGCATTCTGACCAAATTAGAAGCGATTATGATTTAAAAGGTAAATCAAAACTCCAGAACGTTCTGTTTACCTAACCCGAAGAACACCGAACGCTTCTGAGTTCTGTTCCTGCACTTGGAAAGGGACCCAGCTCTCATGGGGCTTACAGCCCAGCCGGCCCCTGACCCCGTGGGCCAAGATCCCAGGACCAGATGTTCCCAAGCTGCCCCCGGTGAGCTCCCCACGTGAGCACAGCTTCCGGGTTTGGGCCCCCGGAGGACGGTACCCGAGCTGTGGCAGGTATCACGGGGCTCCCTGGCCTACGGTCCCCTCCCTGGCGGCCCTGAGAACCCGGGCACACACAGCCTGGGCAGTCTCATTTCCCCTTGCTTCTGGCCACGACGCCCCCTCCTTGAGGAAGAGCTGGAGGGAGCCCCTGCAGTGCGGAACCCAGGAGGGCACCAACCCCGCCCCCCACCCGAGGCCTCTCCCTCCGGCCTGCAGATCTGAGCAGGAGCCTGCCTGCCCACGGCCCGGCAGCCACCGGCACACGGACGCCCGCGCTTGGGTCCCAAGCCCCTCTGCCCCCCGCGTCCCGACACGAGCCCGTCGCCCCTCATTTTCCAGGCTTCCAGACCCCCGCCGGCTGGGGCTCTGACAGCAGAAACTCCACACCACGACGCATCCTGACCAATAAAGGGGCCCCTCGAAACCCGGAGGGTCTTTCCAAAGCCAAACACGAGCCCAGCGTGTGGCACCCGGGCCATCCCCAACGGACAGTAGCCCTCCGCCAGCCTTGGGACCCCGGCCCGGTGTCTTCCTGGCCTCCAGGGAACCGGGTCTCCACCCACCTGCGACCCACCCCTCCCCCCCCCGCCCACATTCACAGCTTCTGCCTCCAAGACGCCAGGGCAAAGCCAGCTCCCGTCCCCACGCACCCCAACAGCCCCGCAGACTGGCTTTCGCTACTCACCCTCCTGGCTCTTGGGTGGAGCCTCGGCCGCCGGGGGCTGGGGCTTGGGCTCCAGCCTGCTCTGCAGCTGAGACACCGGGGCGTGTTCCGAATTCTCCAGGGTCTGGGGTGGGACGGGGGAGGCGGGCACCTCGGCTGGCTTGGGCACCTGGATCTCGACCCTCTTGGGGGCTGCGTCCGAGGTGGGGGCGGCGGGCACCTCGGGGGCCTTGGAGGCGGGGGTCTCCATCCTCCGGTGCGCTGACTCCTGGGGCTTGACTATGGTGATCTCCGTCCTCCGAGGGGCGGGCTCCAGCGTCTTGTGGCCCAGCGCCTCGGCTCGCTTGAGCCCGAAGCGGGACGGCCCGGTGGTGCTGGCGTTCTCCACCTGCTTGGACGAGATGTCGATGGAGATCTCCGTGCGCCGGGACACGGGCTCGGCCTTGGGCCCCGAGAGCTCGACCCTCCGCAGGGCGGCTTTGGGGGATCGCTGGCTGAGGGAGTCTACATGGCGGGCTGCGGGCTCGGCATTCTTCGCACCCAGGTCCTGGAACTTCTGGGTGGAGCTGGCCACCGTGGCCCGGAGCAGGGGGGTCGGGAGCCTCCGGGACGGGGTGGAGTTGGGTGTCTCGGCCTCCTCGACCTCAAAAGATCTTTTCAAGGCTGGAAGACAGAGAGAGGGGGACGTGAGGCGTGGACGGCTCGGGAACAGCCAGGAATGTGCCGCTAAAGTAGCTGTGGGCCCCCGGAGACTCTTGCACCCTCCCCCTCCCGGGCACAAAGGGGACAAGCCCCACTCCCCCGGGGGACTCCCCCTCCTCCCCCCATCCACCATGGCCGCAGCGAGGACGTGCCAGCTACGTGTTCTAGAAAGATGTTCTGGCTCAAGGGGACATCGGAGTTCTTTCTCGTCGTGGTCTTCCCTTATCCTCCCCCCAGCGCAGACGCCACGGGGCGCAAACCCGCCACGACCACCAGCAACCGGGTGGGGGTGGGGGGCACGTACATCCCCACCAACGGCAGCCTCAACCATCACCTGTCAGAACCACAACCGCAGTGACATCATCACAGCAGCACGGCGTGGACGGCCGGCTCTGGGAGGCCTAATACGGCCCCTAGGCCCACCGTGGGCATTTACTCCTCACGTGACCCTGTGCCCTAAATGCTGCCGTTATCCCCCGGTCCGGATGGGGAAACTGAGGCCGTGGTGCCTGACCAAGGTGCCCAAAGGGGCGGAGACGGAGCGTCAGAGCCGGAAGACGCGTCCGTCCCACCCCGGGGCACAGGGTTCTGACCACTCGGCTGTCCTGTTTCAGGTAAACAACGAAGCCCCGGCGTGGTCCACGACTCTCTCGATCCTCACCCTCAGACGTGTCGTCGGCCTCTATCCCACATTGCTTGTCCCAGCCAGGGCCCCGTGGGACGCCGGCCGCCCGGCTCCCACCCGCCAAGCCCAGCCGCTCACCGTCTCCACCAGGACCCGCTGCTCCCTCCGAGGCCAGGGGACGACGGTGCCTGGGGAGCTGCCAGCCGTCCCCGCGGCCCCTGCCTGCGGCCATGCTCCCATCAGGAACCAGCTGCTCCCGTCACGAAGACCAGAGCAGGAAGGGCCCACAGCGGGCGCTCAGCGACCCCCAATGTCTCTGCCACCCCTCTCCCCACCTCGCCTCCCCAGCTCCCCAAGCCCGGGGCTTCCTGGGACCCTGCCATTTCCTCCCCGGCCCCCCGCTGGCCCAACAACAGCGATCTGGGGCCATTCTCGGGGGGCCCCCCGCCACGTGTTCCCTCCTCCAAAGTCCAGGACAGCTCTTGTCGCTTCCCAGTGGACAGGACTTCCCTCACAGGACCAGGGCCTAGCGGGCGGCAGAGACACACGGGCCGCCTGGCCGGCCTGTGCTCCCGACGCGGCCAGAGCTCCGGACTTCTCTCGGGAGAATCTGGAAATCTGGACTTTCCTACGGGATATCTCCTGATCTGTACACGCCCGCACAAAGGGAAACAACCCCCTTTCAAAAAACACCGTGTGGTCAAACAGGATCACGTCTGCAGGCTGCCTCTGGCCTGAGGTCCAGCCTGTGACCTCTGATTGATAACGTGGCCAAGGGGGCAGGGGACGAGCCAAAGCGGGATGCCAGCACCTCAGCACCCCTCCCCTGGGGGCCTGCCCCTAAGATAACCACGGAGCATTAACTGCTTGTTCCAAAAAAGGTCGAGGTGACAAAGGCCAGGTTCAAGGGGGTGTTAAAGTGGCCAGAAAGCCCAGAGGTGGATGCCTGGAACTGTGACCTCATGTGGGGTCTCCTGAAAGCACCCAGTCTACCCGCGGTCTCCAGGGTACTGTCCACACTGTCCCTGAATGGTGGCTCCTGTCCATGAACTCCCTAGAGGAGGGGTCCACACCCAGCCCACCTGGGCACAAGTATTTGAAGGTGCCCAGGTGGTAATTCCCTGGGGCCGAGCTGGAGAAGAGAGGTCAGGGGGATGGGCCTCGTCCCACGTTGGCCCCAGAACGAGGCGATCCCCTACCTGGGAAGCCCATTTGGAGGTGCCCTCAACCACCGACTCACGAGTCACGACCGCGCACAAGAGAAGCCCTTTCTGACTCAGGCACCGTCCGGGGACAGCGCTGAATTCGAACCCGACCCGCACACAGATCACCGCTGAGCCGAGTTGGCCCGCTCCCTGCAACCCTCCTCCCTCTGAGGGTCCACGTGACTCGGTCCTCACGGCCACGGTCATCCCGCACAGACGCACACGCCGTCCCCACCTGCCACCCTCTCCTCTCTGACCGCTCTGTGCTCCTGTGTGCCACATGTCACCCCCTGGCCCTACAGCAGCTGTGTGTTTATCACCCGGCCACGTCACCCACCTAGGTGCTCACCCTCGGAACTGTCCCATCCGGTCCCACCCCCAGCTAGTCTGAGGCCCCAGGAGAAAAGGAGCTGTTCCCACCCGCAGGGCGGCGACTGTCGGAAAACGTGCAGGTTGTTAGGGGTGTCCTTGATGATTTACGCCATTCCCCCCAAACAAGCTGCCGCCGCCTCTCCCCAGCCCCAAAGCCCGGCTGCCTGTCACCTGCCCTGGCCCCGTGCAACTCACTTCTCCCCCTCACCTCTTACAGGCCGTGTCACGACTACTGTGACTGGCTTCCGGGATGGGGGAAGGGGCGTGCCTGGGGTCCCTGGAAACATCCTCCACTTTGCAACTCCAGGAGCCCCCTCCACGACCTTCACGGGCCTCAGGTGCTTCTTCTATACCCGCTCTAAGGTTCTCTGGTGGACCGTGTCCCCAACACGATACGTCCCAGTCCTCACCCCCATAACCTGCGCATGTAACCTTACTTGGGAAGAGGGTCTCTGCAGATGTCATTAAGGTGAGGATTCGAGATGCCAGCATCCTGAATTCAGGACGGGCTCTAAATCCTACAGGTGTTCCTATACAGGAGAGAAGAGGGGGACTTGGGGCACGGGAGACACAGGAGAGGCCACGTGAGGCCAGCAGAAAATGGGGCGATGCGGCCCCGGGCCCAGGGATGCTTAGCGCCAGCAGCAGCTCAGAAAAGCAAGAAGGATTCTTCTCTCAAGCTTTTGTAATCCATGTGAGACTCTGTCAACACCTTGACTTTGGACTTCTGGCCCCCAGACATGTGAGGGAATCAAATTCTGTGGCTTGAGCCCCACAGTCCACGGTAAATTGTGACGGCAGCCCCCGGAAGTTCCCCGGGGCCCCCCGGAAGGGGGAGAGACCTCTGGGCTGCAGGACTCTGTCTGGGATCTCCCGACGGTGCCGCCACCCCAGCCCCTCTCCGGGGACCCAGGAGAAAAAGCCGCCTCCTTTTTCCTCCCCCGGAATCCCACAAAACCCCCAGATGGTGGGAGAAGTCGTCTGGAGGGACCCTGCTCTAGATTTACACCGCCAAGATCATTTTTTAAGGTAGACTTTGCAAGGGACGCCCTGTACGAAGCTGCCTCCCCCACGGAGGATGTCACGGTGCAAGCAGCACCCGGCAGGGAAAAATCAGGAAGACCGGCTGTCACACACGTGCAGCCACTGTCCTTGGAAACACACTCCACCTGCTCCAAGGGGGGGAGCGAGTGTCACCCGGCCCCACGGCAGGTGCCTCTCACCTTCCCCACCTTCCCCCCTCCCTGCATGGGTAGAGGCAGCCACAGCTGTCCACGAGCAGCCACGGGAGGCGGCAAGAGTGCTCATGAGCTGGTCAAGTTGCAGATTTGAGGCCCTCTGTGACGGACCGTACGCGAGATCCGACGACTGGGCAGAGAAGCGGCCTTTACTGGACCGGGGGGGGGAGCAGTGCTGGGCTGCTGCCTCTTTTGTTCACAAGACGTCACTGCAGTCAGAGGGCACGTGAGACACCGCTTACCATGTCAGCTGGACGCGACATACCCTCAGAGCGCCAGACGGGCCCAGGGCCGCCGCCTGGGAGGGAGACACCGCCATCATCTCAAGATCGCCCCGCTTCTCTCTCCTCTGCATGCAAGTCCCCCCCATGGCCAGGCTCAAACCTCACCCGCTCCCAAAGGCCCTCCTCAACCCGCCCTCCCCGACGGGCGCCAGGAGCCTGGAGCCCGTTTGCGCGCCTCGGCCCACCCGCTGCTGGGAATTTATCCCACGGAAATCATCAGAGGCGCGAGGACTGACGTAGGGGGACGTTTGCATCAGCCTTAAAACAGCAAACGCCGGAAACGATTCCGGTTTACGGAGATTTCCTAAACCCAGATGCCGAAGTCCCGCGCCGTCATCAAAATCCCGGCTTTGAAGATGAGAAACGTTGAGGACGTGAAGCCACACCGGCAGCACACAAGGTGCGTGCGAAGAGGGGAGCCTGGGTGGCTCAGTCGGTTGGGCGTCCGACTTCGGCTCAGGTCATGATCTCGCGGTCCGTGAGTTCGAGCCCCGCGTCGGCCTGACCGCTCAGAGCTTGGAGCCTGTTTCAGATGCTGTGTCTCCCTCTCTCTCTGACCCTCCCCCATTCATGCTCTCTGTCTCAAAAATAAATAAAACGTTTAAAAACAAGAAAAGATGCGTGTGAAGAGACCCTCGCGGGGTCTCACACGCACGTGTGCGACGTGCCCATGCGCTCGCACGACTCTGGAAGGAATCGAGGTGGGTGACTTTTTTTCCCATTAGACTCTCCTGCCTCTTCCCAACGTGCCTGTGCTGCGCGTGGACCACTCGCTATTTTCAGGGCCTAAGGCCATCAACGCTGCGTTTTGAGAACCGGGGCAGGCGAGGCTGTGGGCCTCGCTGGCCCAGCCCCACTCCCCCGGCCCCAGAGCCCGGCCCTCTCCAGTCCTTTAAACACCTACAGGCCCAGCCGCCGTGGAGGCCAAAGCCGCCTCGCCAGATGCACGTCCGTCTGTGCCCGTGGGGTCGAAGCGGGAGCCGCCTGGGTCTGGGCCTGTTGAGGGAGGAAATGTGCACCACACAAGGGGCCATTGTAAAGCTCTCTGCTCCGACCACAGGCTGCCGGCAGACCTTTCCCCACTCCCGGGTGCACAGAAGGGGCCGGTCCGGGGAGGGGGGACGTCCCGGGGCAGCCACAAAGCCCTGCTCCAGCGGGGGGACAAATGTCATGCAAAGAATGTTAGAGACCAAGATCAAAACAAACCCCCCCCCCTCGCCCTCCCCGCACGACTCCCTCGGGAAGGACACTGCCGATCTGGGCTCAGGCCCCAGGAGCGCCGGCCCTGGCCCAACGCAGCCTCTTCCAGGGAGCAGCAAGGAAGGTTTCATCCCTGAACGGGTGGCCCCAGGGAGCCTAGAAGGATGGTCCCAGGCGGAGGGTACTGCCCTGCTCCCCGCCCTGAGCCTGCAGGACTAGACTGCAGGACCCCCATCCCGAAGATACCTACTCTGCCAGCTCGTGAGCCCCCGGGAGTGAGGGCCGGGCCCTCGCACCACCCCAGGCTGAGTCACGGGCTCGGGCAAGGCTCGAGATAGCAGAGCAGGGCTGCAGCAGACAGGACAGGGGCGGGGGCCAGGAGGAGCGCCACCGAGCAGGGCAGGGCGACGGGAGAGGAGGCCGTCCGTTAAGCAGCAAATCCTCCAAAGGAAAAGCAGCCGAGGCCACAGAGCAGGACTCATCCCCACTGAGGACTGAATTACCTAGGAAAGGCGGGGGCAGGCTGGCCAGAGGCCGGGGCGACTCTGGGCAGGGGCTGAGACGGGGAGGACACGACCTCCGTCACCCCTGGGCCTCCGCTTCCTCGTCTGTCCTACTGTGGGCGCTGACGGGATGGCACAGTGGTACCCGTGCCCCGATGATCGCCGTTGTTCACGTGTGCACCCGGTGCCCAAGCCCAGAAGGCACGAAGCCTTCCTCTCCACGCCAGCAGACTTTAGGCAGCAAAGGGACAGTAGATACCCAGCTGTTTCTCCTTGGGACAACCCTGAGGTGCACGGTATGGGGTCCCCCCCCAGCACCCCTAGGGGGGCTGAGCCGCACGCACCCTCCAGGCCGCCCCCTTCCCTGCCTCCTCCGCTCGGGGAATGCCTGGATCACCTCCTACAAGAACCCTCTCAGGAGCTGCCTCCAGGGGCTCGGCGGAGGGGAGATGGCGGGGGGGGGGGGGGGGGGCAGGTGGGGAAGGGGTTGGGGGAGGAGGGTCCTCAGGAAGCAGAACGGTCCGAAAGGGAAAAGCTTGAAAACAGACACTGTGGCCAAGTGGGGCCTGCGCTGGGAAGTCGAGGGTGGCAAACAGCTCAGGCACCACTTGGGCCTTGGGTTCCCCGCAGAGACACACGTCTGTCGAACGAGGAGGATACAAGGAGCAAAGTCCAAACAAAGAAGAGCGGGTAGAGAGTGTGGCACCCGCGGTCAAAGCCCTCTGCCCGGGCCCTCTCCCTCTGCGTCCCCAAGGCGAGGCCTGGCCAGGCCGCAGGGCCTGACGCGGCCTGAGAGCCGTGTCTGGCCCTGCTCCGGCTCGGGTCTGGGGGCCAGCGAGGCGGCTGAGGGCTCCTGGCCGCCCTGGGCTTGTGTGCACGCGTGGCCGGCTGTAGGCGGCCTGGGGAGGGCGGACAGCAAGCACGCGGCCCCTCTCCCTGGCCCTGGGACCACGGGCTTGTGCCTCAACACCAGGCAGTGTCAGCAGGGGTCCGGCCTGGGCGCCCTGGACAGGAGAAACCAGCTGCCCCATTTCCATCAGCCGCGGGGGTTGGGGGGGGGGGTGTAGCCCTGAGAACTCCAGATTCAGCAGGGGGTTTCTGGGGAGGCCACGCAGCCCCAGGCAAAAGATGGGAGGTTCCCCCGCCCCCCCCCACCCCGATCTATTTTGATGACTGTCTTCCTGCTTTGGGTGTTAGGGGCTGCTATATCTCCTCCCACCCCACCTCTGTTCCCTGGGCCTGGGGGGGGGTGGGGGGGGACACAGGCATGCCGGGGGGTCCTTCCTGCTTCTCACAGCCTCCACCCACGAGGCCTGGCCCCCTGCTCTGGAATAGCAATGTAAGAAAGAGTGGGCTGGGCTTCTCAGATGGGGCCAAGAGCAACAAACAGGCCCCCTCCCTCCCTTCCCAGGCTGCAGGGGGAGCTTGCTGCCACTCACTGCAGGGGGGAGGCGGGGGGCTCCACACAGCCTACGTGGCACCCGGCCCTTCCCCGCCCAGGACATGCTCAGGCACAAACAGAATGCAAAAGTCAGATGCGGAGCACCAGTGACCCCCCAACCCTCCAGCTGGGACAGACACGCACACGCGCACACAAGACCCCCCGGCCAGGAGCAGAGGCCCAGTGGCAGCGAGGGTCTACAGCAGCCCCCAGATCCCAGACATCCTCTTAGTCCCCAGATTCACTGGAGAAAGCTCTAGCAAGCAGGCATGGACACAGGTGAAGCCAGTCCTCCCCAGCCAGGATGGGACCAGGGCCCCCATCGGATTCCTTTTTTTTTTTTTTAACTTTTTTTTTTAACATTTATTCATTTATGAGAGACAGAGAGCACAAGCAGGGTAGGGCAGAGAGAGAGAGAGACACAGAAATGAAGAGGCTCCAGGCTCTGAGCTGTCAGCCCAGAGCCCGACGTGGGGCTCGAACCCACAAACCGTGAGATCATGACCTGAGCCGAAGTCAGACGCTCAACCGACTGAGCCACCCAGGCGCCCCTCGGATTCCTTTACAGGGGCTTTCAGACTCCGCTGTGCTGTCTGCAGAAGACACTGGCCGAATGGTGGCCCCCCCAAAATGATACGTCTGAGTCCTAACTCCCAAAACCTTTGACGGGGACCTTGTTTGGGAAAACAGGTCTTTTGCGGGATAAAGGTGAGGATCTCGAGACGAGATCATCCTGGATAAAGGAGGGCCCTAAATCCGACGGCAGCGGCCCTCGTGAGATACAGGAAAGGAGAAGACACACAGAGGAGACCGTGTGGAGGCAGGGCGGGGTCTGGAGGGGCCTACAAGCCAAGGACTGTCACCGGAAGCTGGACACACACCCGAACAGACTCTCTCGCAGAGAGCATCCGGAAAGGACCAAGCCCTGCCCACACCTTGACTCCGCACCATGGCCTCCAGGACTGGGACAGGCTGAACATCTACCGTTTCAAGCCATCCACAGGGTGTGGCACTTTGTTACAGCCAGCCTGGGGAAACGAACACCCCGACGGGACACGGACGAGAGAGGGGAGGCCTTGCAACCGCCGTGACCTCCTTCCGTGGATGCTGAAGCCACTTCCTGCTATGACTCACCAGCTCTGAGAAGGGGCCAGGGGCACCCTGGAATCGGACCAGCCTGGCGGGAAAGGCCTGCATCAGGCCACCGGCTGACCCCAGCGCTTCGCTGGGAGCCCCTTCCTGCTGCCTGTCCTCGCCCTCCCTGGCCTCAGAGCTGCAACCAAGTCCCCCACCCCCGCCCCCCGCCGGCCAGGACCCATGCATCCAGCTCACCCAGAGGATGCCCCATCTCACACCTGTTGCCCCAGTGTCCCCAGACAGGGCACCCCGGGTGCTCCCAACACTGTCCCACTTGGGGCAGGAAGCTCTCTGGTCGGCCCACCTTCCGAGGACTAATTACTGGTGTTCACCTCTCCCCCACCAGAGAAGGGCCTTGGGGTGACAGCTGTCCAGTCGGGGAGACCCCGGCAGGCGGCGTGGGACAGCCACGTAGCAACTCCTGATGCAAGAAATCTCCACCCAGAGCTGCTCCCGGGGGGGGGGGGGGGCGGGGGGAAGGCCCCTCTGTGCCTATCCAGCCATCTCCCCGATGCCCTTGGGTCTCGGGACACCAGGGTCACTCCGGGCAGGTTCAAAAGTCCCCAAAGATGCTGGGCCACCTTTTTCTCCTGACTAAAGTTCCGGGAACGTGTGCACACGTAGACCAATTTGCTGCAGGCGGAAGGTTCTGCACCCCCCCCAACCCCCCTCAAACCAGCTGCGGGTTCTCCACACCCGGGAGGGAGCAGAGCGAGATCTGGACGAGATAGCAAGAATTTCCTGACCAGGGTGGGGACGCCTGCCTGCACAGCTCTCTGGAAGGCGGGAGGAGGACCTAGGTGTGGCCTGGCCCCGGCCCGGCCCCCCGGAGGGAGGGGAGGGCGGGAGAGGAGGGGATGTGAGACCTCCTGGGGACCTCTTGGGGCCTCTGCGGGTCAAAGGTTCTCAGATAAATGGCAGTCGAGGAGGCAGGAGGGAGCCCCTGGGAGGGGACTGACTTCAAAACCCCAAACCCCCTGGGTCACAGCTTCAAGGGCCTCAAAGGTCACAGAGCCCAGAGCCCTTTAACCTGCAACCCCCTTCTGGGGCAGCCCCAGTCATCCCGAGGGGGTCTCCAGGGGGTCCTGTCCCAGAAGGAGCACTAAGCTGCTGGTTCCGGGTGGGAGCACGGCCGCTCCCCCCACCACCTCTCCTCCTTTCTACCTGCACCCTCCCCCCGCTCCCCCAAATCCGCAGGCCCCGTAAGTGCTACTGCTGGGGATGTTGCCCCAGCCCCGACCCGGACCCGGACCGCGGAGCAAGGACGCCCATGAAAACCAGCTGCCCTGCACCCACCTGTCCACACCCCGGGTGGCTCTCTCCCACACGACACGTGTGGTGTGGACCAGGACCGCGGGACCTAGGGCATCTGGGCTCCAGGGCACAGGCTGAGCCGCCCGGCAGGTCAGGGTGACCTCAGGGTGGCCACCTGCCTACGGGGACCGCTCCTCCGGTCTCTGCTCACAGCTCGGGGATCCCGGGTGCTGGCTGTTATCTGCCCGGGGGTGGGGGTCGGGGGGAGGAATCACCTCCCCTTCCTCACCTCACTGGCTACTGGGGGAGGTGGTAAAACCACTTAAAAAAATGAAGGGAAAAAAAAAAAGCCTCATACCGGGAGCCAGTCGGCCCAGGTGGAGACCTCCATTAATCACGCCGCCTGCCAAGGGACCCCAGAGGGACAGACGGAGCCGTCCGTGTTGTGGCCTAGGGGTGCTGCCCCGGCCCCTAATTACAGGGGACAGTGACCCCGGGGAGCAGGGTCAGGTGCCGGTCAGAGCAGCACCCGGGAGTCCAGCTGCTCCCCAGGCCCCCGAGGAATGGGGGTGGGGGGTGGGTAGAGTCGCCGTGACACAAAGCCCTCCGGGCACCAACGTGGACTTTCGGGTTCAGGTCCTGCCAACCCAGAGGGTGACCCGGCCTTGGTCTTCACCCTCAGGGACGTGAGGGGTCTGCCAGAGGAGGAGGGGCACGGAGGGGTCTGCCAGAGGAGGAGGAGGCGAGTCTTGTGTGGAAGAGACCACAGCCGGACATTGAGAAGATTCTGGAAGGGGCTCCCGGGGAGCGGTAGCACCTCCACCAGGGAGGCCATCTGGCCGTTCCAAAGAGCCCCAGGTGGAGGCTGAGTGAGGCGGGCTGCAGGGCTCCTGCTCGGGGCCTGACTGGGATCTCCCCGGGGACAGCGAGCTCTCCACCAATTCTAAGCATCCATCCAGAACTTGACGAGGCCCCTGGGAATGCGCGCAGGAGGGCCGTGGGCAGCTGCTCAGGACTGCAGGCGGGACGCAACCACATTCCTGCCACACGGACGTGGAGGCCGAGGTCTGGGCAGGCCAACGTCCCTCCAAGTCACGCCCTCAGGCCCGTCCAAGCCTGCTCTCCCGACGCCCGCCCGCCCGCCATCCCACTCACCCCCCAGCCTAGAACACTCTGCTGCCCTAAGACGTGCCGCGGTAGCGGGTTGGAGAGTGGCCCCAAAAGGACACGTCCGTGTCCTGGCCCCCAGAACCTGTGAATGGAAACACGGTCTTTGCAGATGTGATTAAAAATCTCAAGATTTGGGGCGCCCGGGGGGCTCAGTCGGTTGAGCGTCCGACTTCGGCTCAGGTCACGATCTCGCGGCTCGTGGGTTCAAGCCCCGCGTCAGGCTCTGTGCTGACGGCTCGGAGCCTGGAGCCTGCTTCGGATTCTGCGTCTCCCCCTCTCTCTGCCCCTCCCCTGCTCGTGCTCTGTCTCTCAAAAACAAACATTAAAAAAAAAAAAATCTCAAGATTTGATCATCCTGGATTTAGGGTGGGTCCTAAATTCAATGCCGAGTGTCCTCGTATGAGATAAGGAAAGACAAGAACAGGGACACACAGAGAGGGGGCCACGTGAAGACCGGGCACCTGAGTGATGTGTCCACAAGCCAAGAACGCCAAGGACCGAGGGGCAGCCCCAAGAGCCAAGACAGAAGGGGACACATTCTCTCTTGGGGCCTCCGGAAGGAACCAGCCGCTCCGATGCCTTGACCTTGGACTTCGGGCCCCTGACCTGGGCTTTGCGCACGCCCTAGCCTGTGGAACTCTGCTGCGGCAAATTCACGCTCACGCTGACTCCCTGCCCACTCAGCCTTCCGTCTCCTTCCTACCAAAAGCCCCTGCCCCTGCCCTGTGCCCCAAGTCCCCCCCTAGCCGATCGCACACACTTGTTCTCTTCGTGTCCCCCCCCCCCCCCAGTGCCCACCCGGCCACGGCGCCCAGGCAGTGGTGAACTTACTCTCCTTCGCATTTTCTGTCCGGTCACAGAGCCTCCAAGGGTTCACCTGCCCTGCGCGGCTTTGGGAGAAACACCTCCTGAAACGCAGGACAGACCCCTCCTCTGGGCAGAGCGGGCAGTGCGTCCCGGCAGCCGGGAACGTGACCCTGCAAGGGCACCCTCCCTCTGCTGCACGTTCCTCCCAAGAGATGAGGGCCTCTGGGACAGGCACTGTGTGACCCTGTGACCTGGCTGGCCGGCTGCGGGTGGACAGATAAATCACCCCCAGGGCCACACCCCATAAAGAGACAACCCTCCGTCGAGCATCGGGCCTGCGGGAGAAGGAGAAACAGAAGCTCCTGTGCAGCGATCTCTCAATCCCCCTGTGCCAGAGCTCCGGCTGGCAGACCACCCCCACCCCCACCCCCACCCCGACGCCCACCCCCCATCGCCCTCGGAGCCCCACAGGCAGGGCCCAGGCTGCCAACTGCCTCTCCCGATTCCCACCTCCGGAAGCCTCCAAGCACCAGCTGCAGGGGCCCTCACCCGCCCAGAAACTACCCTGGGTGCACCTCGTGAGCCCACCCCACCCCGCCTACTGCCCTGCAGGAATGAGTCTTGCCTTAACCAAAAACAGAGAATTTTAGCTCAGTGTGGGAGGGTCAGGGCAGTGCCGAGCCCAGAGCTGGGGCGGCTCATGGGCCACAGAGATGACCCCTCTGGCCTCGGCGTCCTGGTGACGGACCAGATGGGCAGCACTGAAAAGCCCCTCCTGGCTGTGACATCCCATGACCCGAGGGCCATTTCTGAAGTCGGCCAACAGCTCCCGGTCTGCTGGCTGCTCCTGAACCAGCCAGGTCCAGCAAGTTCCCAACACTCAGAGCTGGAGGGGCCCGGCTGGGGATGGACAGGGAGGGCCAGCCCACCTCCCCCAGTGGGGGGGGGGGGGGGTGTGTGTGCTGAGGTCAAGGACCACGGCTCTGGCCACATTCCTCTGCGGCCGAACACGCAGCTGGCGGCCTGGGAAGGTGGCTCCTGGCCCGCTCACCTTTGAGCAAAGCTGCCTTCACTCAACCCAGCAACCCAAATCTGGAGCCGGAAAAGCCAGTGGGGGCCCGTCTCTCTAGCCGGGCTGGGAGACCGGAGTGAGTGAGAGATTCTCCTTTTGGACGATAAACTTGCAAGGATGATATCTACTGCTCTTTTCCTGACTACAAAAGCTATTTATTACGGACGACGTAGAAAATCTGTCAGCGGCGGCCAAGACAGAAGAAAAGACATCGATACACCCACGACTCAGATAACCACGGTCAATATTTTGGCAAAGGGCCTTCCAATCTTTTTGACGTGCGTACATATGAGCGCGTCTCTGAAGCGGGCTGGTGCAGGGACACGCTCCGCGCTTCTCTCCGGGCAGCATTTCAAGGGCCACATCTCTACGCATTCGGACACTGGTTCTGTGAATTCCTCTGCATTTCGAAGGCCCTGCTTCCAGATCCTTCTCAGAGGCTCTGACCGCCGGTCAGAAGCATTTCTGGAGCTTGTGAGAAAATAGACTGCGGGTCTCCGCCTCTTGGAGGTTCTGGTTCGGGAAGGAGGGGTGGGTCTGGCGCCTCGAGGTACGTCCGAGGGGGAGGGCGGGGGAGGGGCCTCACTAACCTCTCCACCACCACCCCACCCCGAGAATCCTGCAAAGGGAAAACCCCAAGTACCAACCATCCTGGGAACAGCCCGGCAGCCCCACCCACCCCTACCTTCCCCGAAAGTCACCCAAGGTCGCGTCCATCCAGCCTCAGCCGCCACCACTCAGCTCCCGGATGCGTCATGACCCGAAGGGCACACTGGGCACTGCTGGGGGCAGAGGCACATGTGACAAGGGGGCGTGTCGGTCACAAGGCCTCAAACCCTACCGGACGGACGGCCGGCCACACTGTGTTTACCCTTGACAGAGAAGGTCCAAGCAGCGGGGTGGGGAGGGGAGGGGGGTGCGGGCTGCACAGCAAAACACGGTTTAACTCACCTGCTGCGGGAGACACAGGCAGGGCAGAGGTGCGGCGCCACCAGCCCCCCCCACCCCCCCCGCCAGCCTCCACCGAATCTGCCTGCTTCCCCCGCCCCCCAGGACGGTGGGTCACGTTCCTCCCCACAGCCTGTCACCCTCCTGCAGGCAAGAGCAAAGCTTGTTCCTGTCTGTCCCAGCCGTACGTTGACCATCTGTGTCCCCGCCGTCATATTCTCGTATTGAGTCCTGCCCCAGTGTGACGGAGTGAGGAGGTGATGTTGCCACCTGCTTACGACACACCGGGCACCGTTCTGGGGCCCGTTCGGTTATCGTGACTGCCCCAAGACACGTGACTTTACTTGTTCCCTACTCCACAGACGGGAAGCCTCGGCCCGGAGAGGCAAACATCACAGCCTGGGCGTCCGTGAAGCCCGATCCCAGCCGGCCTGCTAAGGGCCACACCGCTCTCCAGACCCCACCGGGCCCCCGAGAGCCACACCCTACAGGGCAGAGGGCCCGCCACACCGGGCCCCGTGCTAAGCCCCGGGCCCTCTCCCAAGCTCCCTGCCGCCCAGCAAGGTGGGCACAGTCGTTTCTGTCTCGCAAACAGAGGTCTCGGGGCTGGGGGGCCACGAGGCTGGGGCTAGAGGAGGGGCGGATTTGCTGTCCCCACCCACCGCCGACAAGCAGCCCGAGGTTTCCATCACAGCGGCCCGGCAAGGCCAGGCCGTGTAGGGTGGCACCGGGGAGGGCCAGAGGGAGTAGGGAGTGAGGGCCAGATGCAGGGGCGGGGCGGGAGGACCCGGTCTGCCTTCCAGGGTGGCCTCGGCCCAGGGGGCACCTGAGTGAGCCTCGGAGGCCTGTCCACCTTGCCGGACTCTGGGGGGCCCGGAAAACTCCGCATGTAAAGTGCCCAACCCAGTGGCTGGCACGCTGTGAGTGCCCGATAAAGGAGACCGTTTCGGAAAATAGTAAGAACCCGCGCGGCCAGAGGACGTGTCTCTGTGAGCAGAGGGCGAACAGCTGGAAGGAGCTGGAAGGGACGGGACTTGGGTCAGAAACAAAGAATGCGGGAGGGAGGGGGCCGGAGCCTGACAGCTGGCTCCCGGGCAGAAGTCTGCAGGAACCCGGCTTCATCATTTAAGTATCAGGAGAGATCTAAATATTTGGGCGCACAGGGCAGGCACAAGGTTTCCTCCCTCAGCAGTGTCCCCAGCACCCCAGCTGCCCCGCCCCTCGGTGTCCCCGAGGGTCCAGGGGCTGGGCTGGGGACAGCGGCCCCAGGAGGGAGGGAGAGGACCCTGCTCCCCCTCCCTCCTCTCCATGCACTGGGCCCACCAAGGTGTGAGTGCGTGAGGGTCTTTCCCATCTCACCCCCAAGGGGCCCCAGGCCTGCCAAGGGTTTCTTTTGTAGCTCAGCAAAGCAGGCCTTCCTGACTTGTTCCGGTGAAGGCCCAGGACTTCAAGCTCAGCCTCGCCAACCTGCTCCCCACCTCTCTTCCCGCTAAGTTAACAAATCGGTGCCTCTCTCCACCTGGGTTATTCACGCCCCGCGTCCCTCCCAGCTCACCCAGCCTCTTGCCCAGGAGGAGAGACGGAGCCTGCCTGCTCGTCACACCTCCACGTGGGCCTGCCAGCACGGCCCCCTCCCCCCTCAGGGCCCAGGACACCCTCTGCCAGGTGCGGCCACACCAGGTTCTCCCACGCAAAACTACCAGTTGGCAAAAATCAGAGGAGAAGCCAGCTAGCACTGTCTGCCTGGAGACCCTGCCTGGTAAACTCCCACCTGGGACTCTGGTTACGTGCTCCTTCCTCCAGGAAGCCCTCCGGAACCTACCCCTCTTAGGCCCGTGCCTGGATCCCCAGGACCTAGGACAGAGCTGGCACTCAGCTGGTGCCCACAGATAAACCAATGAGCTGGCCGCCTCCACCCCCCCCCCCCCCCCCCCACTCACTGATCCTCTCCCGGCTCTCCAGAGAACACAGGGATTCGAGCACTTCATTTTGAGCCGGAGGAAAAGCCAAAACCCAGCTACTTTACAGAGCACGCCTTCCCCTGGCTTTTTACGGGGGACAGGAGGCAGGGGACAGCAGAGAAGACCGCCCCTCCAGGCCTGGTTTGAAGCCAGGAGAACTTGAATGCTTTTACTGTAGATAATATCGGTCTCCAGGGGACACGGGGCAGGGGCCTGGCCTACCACTTGAAGGGAAACCGCCCACCCACATGGAAAGGAGGGCCAAACAGCCCTGCTCAGAGCCGGCTTCCTGCACCCAGGGAGGGGGCCGGCCCGGGTACAGAATGAGATCCTGCCTGGGACAGAACGGGAATCCGCCAGACTGCTGGCCCTGACGGTCAGAACCAGAAACATCTCCATCTTCCAGGTCAGGGCCCGGGGGAGGGGAGACAGCAAGGTGGCCCATGTTGGAGACTGCTCTTCCCTTCCCACCGAAGAGAAAGATGATGCTGTCCATCGCCCAACTTCCCACGGGCAGAGAGAGGCCTGGGTGGTTCCCTTCCTCAATTCCAGGGGGACCCTCGGCTGCAGCCACGCACAGGGAGGTGCCCAGGACCCCCAGGCCCTGCCCCAGGGGACGGCCTAAAGTCCAGCAGCAATGACAGCGAGCCATTAGCCAGAGCTCCTAGAAGGACCAGGGAAGGAAGCGGGTTTGGGTCAGGAAACAAGACAGAGGATCATCAAAAAAGACCGGACACCGGCTGCAAAAGACACGGGTTCCAGCCCCTCCTTGGACAACCGAGAAGGCTGGGCACGGCGGGGTAGCCGCCCTGGAATTCTCCACTGCGTCCAAATAAGCCCCAGGCTGCGGGATAAACCCACCTCCCCACCACCGGCAAGACTGGACCTGAGCACCCCCGCCCCCCACCTGTACCCAGAGAACAACCGTGGAACCCCCAGCCAGACAGCCCGCCCCTCGGAGACCAGAGGAGTGGAGTAGATGGGAGATGGGGGGCGGGGGTTCCCCCCCCCCCCGCTTCCCCTTCCCCATCTCCACTGGCTTTCCCAGGAAGCTACTCCAAGTGTGTGAGGGCAAAGGCTCCCGGCCTTGGGGACAGGGACACAGGAAGCTCTCAGCCACGGGTGGGAGGACACACACATGCAAGGCCAGGGGCCCTGGATTTTCTGGATTTTGCAACTCGGTCCAGTGGAGGGAGAAGGCCAGAATCTGTGCAAGGTCACCCTCCCAGGAGGGGCCGTTAGAGACTCAGGAACCCGGGAGTGACAGTGGACGAGGGAAAGGAACCAAACGCAAGAAAGAGGCAGGCCTGGGCTTCCCTCCTCCTCTGCAGCCCCACTCTTGCAAGAGCCCCAGGGTGGGCGTGGGGACTCCACGGACACCGGCGCTGTCCCCTCGTCCCTCCGCCTAAATCTCTGGGCGCTGGCGGCACTTCAAAAAATGACGACAAACTTGGGAGTTTCTAGAATGTCTCCCGGTCCGGGCTGAACGGAGCCTCCAGACTCTTGTCGCGACCAAATTAAACAGCCCGTGCCCAGAAATGCCCCAGGCGCCGGGGGTGTCTAGGGACCGACTGCTGGGTCTGTTTGGCTGCAGATTACAAACCCCGAAGCTTCTGGGACCACGTTCCAGAGAGTTCCGGACAGTTCGGTTTCGTAAGCAACTCAGAGAGCCTCCAAATTTGGGAAAGACCGAGAGGTCTCTGGAAAGAAAGCCACTGTTTGACCATTTTTCCTTAGTGGCTTTGTCAAGAGAAAGCGCAGGAGCTCATTTCTGGCTGAGTTTCTGGGATGAATCAAAAAAAAAAAAAAAAAAACACCTCCTGGGACCTAAACCTCTGATGCATCTCCCACCGGAGCCCCCCGGTTGTCCAGGGTCCCTCACTGCCAACCCAGCCCACCATGCCATGCACACACCACGTCTTTGAGGGTGTGCGGATTGCAGCCCGCTGTCGCGGCCACGGAACAGAGAGCAGAGGCACAGGAGCTCCGAGCCCAGCCGGGAGCACCTGGTCTGGCCAGGCAGGCAGGTGGGACTCCTTCCCGGGTTTGGGGACCGACACGGATCCCTGGAGCCTGGCCCCCGGGTCTTGGCTGCCAGCCAAGCAGGGGTACTCCCATCGGTACCCCAAGGAGCCCCTGCCCGGCAGCACATCAACCCAAGTCCGGGGCGGCAGCTGGGCTGGACGTCTGAATGCGCCTCCCCTGCCCTCGGGGCACACAAGGAGGAGGAGGAGGAGGGGGCCCCCTCTGCCCTGCAAGTGCCAGGATATTAGTCTACAGCACCGAGGGGCAGGCTGGGGCCACGGTTGCCAGGCCGAGAGGTGCCGGCTCCTGCGGGGCGGGTGCGCCGTCTGCACGTCGGGGTTTGCCTTGGAGCCACCGCCGCCTCACGCGGGGGCCACCGTGTCACCGCCCCCCCCCCCCCCCCCCCCGCCGGCAAGACGGCCTCCTCCGCAAACGTGGCCTGAGCGAGCGTGCACCGTGTGCTGGGCACCGTGCCGGCCGTGTGCCCGCCACCCGCCCCGGGAGCTTGAGCTGTGGGCTTGCTTCTCCAGGCCGGGGAGCCCCCCAGGCCCCCGTCCTGTGCCCAGGCTCCTCGTGCCATCGGCTTGCCCTCGCCGCCCCCCTCGGTCCCAGATGAGGCCGTTCTCCTAGCTCAGCGCCCACACACAGTCGGGACTTGCACAGGGCCACTGGACCCAGAGGACGCCCCCGCCAGCACGTCCCCTCCCTGAGGCAGGCTCCCCGCCTGGCTCACCTCTGAGGAAGGCTTGCGGCCCGACCCCCCTGCCCGTCTTCAGCAAGGCGGTCCAGCACGAGCCCATGTCGCTGCTGTAAGGCAGGCCCGCGGGTCCACCCACCTGTGGTGCTCGGGGGTGGCAGGCGGCAGAGGGGGCTGGGTGACCTCTCCAGGGAAGGAGCCCTACAGGCCACGTGACCCCAGCCTCCACCCCGACAGGCAGAGAGCGGTGGCACCCTGGAGGGAAGGTCTGCCAGGTCACAGGAGGGGCTCCCTTGGTTTGGCCAGCAGCCTGAGCGTGTGCCGGAACCAGAGGGAGCCTGGGCGGGCTCCACAGGCGTGACGAGTCTGCAGGCTGACCTCACTGTCCGGCCTCGCCCCCGGGGGGACCAGACTGGCCCTCGCCAGCGGCCTTGAAGCACCTTCCATCACCCAGGCGCCCACACCCACCTGCCTCTTGCAAATACCCGCCCCACCCCCCAGCTCCAAGAGCGGCACCCACCACACCCCCAAGAGCAGAACCTGTGCCCAGTGCTGCCGGCCAAATCCGCCGAAACCCCAGGGCAATGCTCGCAGGGAGGGGAAACTGAGGCTCAGGCTCGGCCGCTTCCCCGGTGCTTCCAACGGCAGCATTACACCACGTGGGCTCTCTCAAAGGCCCGCCCCCTGTGGACCCCGACTTTCCCCGCCTGCCTCTCCCTGCCACCCCCCTCCATCCCCCAGCCCAGGTCTGAAGCTCAGCCCGGCGGGTAAGCCAATGACAGAGACGCTTCTGCTGCCCCGTGCGTGGTGTCTGCTCTCCTCCTCACGACGAGGACGGTGGGCGTGCCCGGTCCCGTGCTCTGGATGCAGACAGCACCAGGCCAGTGCTGCGGGTGGCAGCGGGACCCCCAAGAGGGCCGCCCCTCGCAGCTGCAGAACAGACACCGGCCAAATCCCACAGACCCGGCTCCTCCAGCCCACGTGAGCGACCCCGCCTCCGCGCGGCTCCCGCCTCCCGCCGCAAAGGTGCGACCTGCAGGGAGGTGGCGTTCACGGGAGGCCTCGAGTCTTGCTGGAAAGCAGGGTGCGCCGTCACTCAAGAGGTCCACTGGCATTAATTAGGGACAGGTCTGCACCCGTCACCAAGCAACGGGCCTCGTCCTTCTGGGAGGAAAGGTGCCCCTGGACCCAGCCGTCGAGGGTGTCTGGGCTCCCAGATGAGCAGGCTGGTCCACGCAGTCCCATCTCCCTGCCCCCAGCCCCCCACCCCCCACCAGCCCGCTCTCCTGGGCCCAGAGCCTCCAGGGCGCGCCTGGGAGGGTCCTCCACCCGACAGGCATCCGGCGAGGCATCCGGAAGGGCGGACACAACCCGTAGGCGACAGAGCACAGCTGTGGGACCAGAGCACCTAGGTTCTGGGCCGCACCGAGTTTCAGCAAACATGAAGCACTTTCAGGATTCCTCTACCGCATGCAAATACGGTTGCAGCAAACAGCGCTGAGGAAAACAGGCCAGCAGCTGGCACTCGGAAGGGCTTTGTTACACAAAGGCCGGAGCCGTAACAGCCTTCACGATAACAGATTTGGCCCCGCTCTCACTGGAGAACGGCCTGTCCGACTGCTCCGTCCACCGACCCGGAGCGAGATCGGGGACGGAGCCGCCCCTCCTGTCCCCCCCCCCCCCCCCGATCGCTTGGGGCGCTGAGGTCACCTCCAGGCCTACTCTCACGGGGGGGAGGGTGAATAGGGAACAAAACTCTCTAAAAAAAAAAAATCACAAGAGCAAAACACAGAATCCTTTTCTTGCCCCTATATGGGGTCCTCCAGAGAGCTCTGAGTTCACCCTTCAAAAAGGAAAGGCCAGGGTGGGAGGTGCACGCCCACGAAGGGCACTGCCGCCCCCTCAGTGCCCGGGGCAGACGCGAACCTGACACACACATCCACGACAGAAGACGGGCTGAATCCCCACCTCACCTCCACCAGGTGACAGAGCCAAAGAGAGAAGGGTGCTGCTGCCCAGGGCAGGGGGCAGACGTGCCCTGGACACGGGGCATCCGCAGATCCGCACACCCGGCACACCCACCCGGGGCAGCTCTCTGCCTGCCCCGAACACCCGCCCGGCACCCCACAACGGGAGCCTTCCCCTCTGCCCTGGCCTGGACGGCTCACTAGCTCCAAACTCCCAAAGACACCGACGAGGGCCCTCTGGCCGCCCCGCAGGATTCCAGCCTGCTAGGACCGAAAACCACGGCCAGCATCGCCACGGCTCCCGACCGGCCGGGCTCTGGCGGCGGCCCCTGGAGCTTCTGTTCTTCGGCAGCGAGCACGTGCCTGGCGACCTGCCCTCTCCGACCGCCCCGGAACTATCGGGGCGCAGCGACTGCTGCGGGGCCGGCGGTGCCCTCCCCACCCCCCTCGTCCTACCTTGCGGAAACCCAGATGGCACGCGGGCAGCCCCACGGACACACACCGGCGCTCCCCCGGCTCTATGCTGCCGCCTCCCTCCCCAGGACCGTCCGAACTCCCGGCGGGCACGCCTGGCCCTCCGATCCGCTCCAAAGGGCCCCTTCTCGTGCCCCGTTCTCCAATGGGTCGGCTCATTCCAGCCTCCCCCACTTGTGCTTTGCCGCCCGGGACCCGAATGCTCTTTTCCTTCCTCGCGCAAATGAATTCCGACTTTCGCCCAAGGTCTGCCTCCTCCACAGCGACCTTTCTCAGCCGGGGCTCTGCCAGATTGTATCACTCACTGCAGCTCTGGGTCTTCCACGGTCTTCCTCCGCCGGCTCCTGGCCCACGTCCGTCCACCCCAGGCTCAGTCGCCAACGCCCGCTCCCCTCCAAGCTCCGGGGGCACTTAGGGAGGCCATTCCGGTCCCCGAGCTGGGCGAGAAGGGCCCTAGCACACGCTTCCACTCACTCGGACGCCGGGAGGGCTCTAACACCGACTCCTGTGCCTTCGGGGCACTTTCGACTGCCCAGAGCACACAGCAGGGGGACCGGTGCACGCACGGAACCACACGGAACCGGAGAGTCCCTAAGAGCGAAAACTCTCCCCCTGGAATCACAACACCGCCAACTGTCGCAGCAGGCTGGTCTCAATGAGGCCATTGTCTCCGACCAAATGAGAGGGTCAAGAAGCCGCCTGGGAGGCAGCACAGAGGCGGCCCGCATCTCCAGATGGGGCAGGTCGGGGTCAGGATGGAGTTACACGTGGGGACCCCGAGGCAGAAGTGCTGTAACAGCTGTAGGACCACACCACCCCCAAGTCTCCGCCTCCCCATCCGGCCTCGGGGCTGCCGTGGAACCCTGCTGTGCCCCCAGAAATCCCAGCCCGCCTGGCCAGGCTGTTTTCATCCCAGGATCTCGCAAGCCAACCCAACTCCCACAGGCCACCAGGCGAATGTACACACAGCGCGGGGCCTGAAGGGGGCAGCCTTCTCCAGACGGGGCGGGTTCTGCCACCAGGACACTTAGGAGATGAAACGCCCTAAGTGCCACAGTGGGAGTCCCAAGGCAGCGGCTGCAGGAGAGCTACGCTCTGGGCAAGCAGACGTGGGGAGACCCCAGTATGAGCACGCTACCCGAAATGTCCAAACAGCAGGGTATAAGCCATCGTGGCTCCGCTGAACCGGAACTCCCCTAGTTCCGCCGGTGCTCAGCGCCAGAATCACAAGTGTTCCCACTACGGAGCCAGCCAACAGCGGGCGCGTCCTCCTCAAGGGTGTGCCGGCCGCTAGACCCCAAACCCTCTTGTCTCCTGACACCCCTGCTCAAGCCAGCCCAGACCCAATCCCGAATCACAGCCGCTAGGGCTCTGCTCGGGATCCAGCCAGACTCTGGTCCCCAGGAGCGCGTCCGCAGACGCGGCTGACCCCGGGTGGAACATGAGTACTGCAGAGCCCCGGACACTCAGATGCCAGCCCTGGCTCTGCCCCCCGGTGGCTGGACGACCTCCAGGCTCGGCCTGGCACCCGGACGTCCAAAACTCCTTCCAGCCTAGCCTCCCCAAGGCCGGGCCCACCGGAGGCCGCCGGGAGCCCCTTCGAGGGGCGTGGGCTCCAGGTCCCAGCAGAGGTAGGCCCGCCCCTCAGAAATCCGGCCCCAGGAGCGCCAAAGACTATTGTGTGAGCTTCCCTCCCGACCGCTTTATTTACTCCCCAGGACGCAGGACGCAGAGCCACAGGCAGTCACGAGGACGCACGAAGGGGCGCGCGCGCGCGCACACACACACACACACACACACACACACACACACACACACACACGGTCGGCTCTGGGAAGCCCCGCGCCCTCGGAGGGCAAAGCCCCCTAAGTCTCGGCATACTCTGTAAACCCCGAAGGGGGGAGGGGACCAAAAGGCGCTCCCTACCGGCACGCAGGCCCCAACTCCCCAGGAGGCGGAAGGGGGGGTGTCCCCAGGCCTGGATGGGGGCCCCAGGGGCGCCCCCCTCTAGACCCCGCCGGCCCGGGCCGTGTCCGCTCGGCGGCCTCCCCCAGCCGGAATTCGACTCGGTCGGGCCCCCCGAAGCTGGTGTGGGGGAGGGCGGCGGCGCCCGGGGCAGGACGCAGGGGCGGGGGACGGGCTCCCCGACCCGCCGCGGGGCCGCGGGGGCCCGAAGGCCGACGGGGGAGCGCCGGAGGGAGGGGACCGAGTGACCCCCGAGAGGGAGCCGCGCGCCCGGGCCGGTGCCGCGGGCGCCCCTCGAGCCCTCGAGGGGGCTGTCGCCGCTCGGGCAGATACAATAAAAGGAAGGAAGCGGGGAGGCAGCGCGGGGCCCGCCGAGGAGCGCGGTCCCCCGAACCGGGTCCTCCACGTAGGCGACGAGGGCGCGGGACGGGGGGGGGGGGGGGGGGGGGGGGGCGCGGCGGCAGGGCGCCCCCTCGGGGGTCCCGCCGGCCCCTCCGCGCGCCCGGCACCCACCTTCGAAGTCCGAAATGATCCCGTCCAGCTGCGCGTTGACCGCGGGGTCGGACATGGTGGCTCGCGCGGAGGGCGGCGGCGAGGAAGCGCCCCGGAGGCCCGGGCCCTGCGCCCGCGCTCCCGCCGAGCAGAGCTGGCCGCCCGCGCCCCTCGGCCCCCGGGCTCGGCTGAATGAATGGGGGAGGCGGGCGGGCGCCGGGCCTCGGCTCCCCGCGCCCCCGCCCCGCCCCGCCCCCGCCGCCCGGGCGGATCAGGTTCCCGCACCCGGCCCGGCCTCCGCGGCTCGCACTGGCTGCTCCGCCCGCCCGTCAAGGCCTGGGGCTGGGGTGGGGGTGGTGGAGGGCTGGGGCCCGAGCGGCCGCCGCGGGGACAGGCCGAGTCCTGGGCGCGCGACCCGGCGCCCCGCTCCGCCCCGCCTGGCCCCGCGCCCCGGGACGGCGACCGACGCGGCCCGGCCCCTCCCCCCCGGACGCCCCGCCGCGGCCAGATGTGGGCGGATGTGGGGGCCGGGCGGCGGCGCGGGGGCGGCGCCGAGGGGGGGAAGAGATTCCTCCCCTTCCCTGGGGCGCAGGGTTCCTCCTGCGGGAGGTTTTATTTACGCAGCCAAACAAAGTTCACCGCCGCCCGCCGCCGCCGCCGCCGCCGCCGCCGCCGCCGCCGCCTTCCCGCGCTCAGCGCCTGTAAGGGTTAAGCGCCGGAGCTGGCGGGCCGCGGGACCCCCGCCTGTTGGCCCGGAGCCGCGGGGCGAGGGGCGAGCGCGGGAGTCACGTGGCCAGGCGAGAGGTCCGGCCCTCCGGCTACTCCCCACCCCCACCCGACCACCCCCGGGGTGACAGAAAAGGTGCCAGGCTACCGGGGGGCGTGGGGCAGGGAAGAAGGAGCGCCCGGGCCACAACGGCCAGGGACGTGTGCCCACACCCCCACCCCGCCTCCACACTAAGGGCCTGCTTGGTGGCCCAGCGGAGACCCCGGTCTTCCCCCTGGTAAGGCGGAGATATTTCACAGGATCTGAAGGAAGGGGTTCCGGAATGGGAGGCAAGGGGTCTCCCCGTCTCCTCTGGAACTCAGGCGGGGCCTTGCCCTCCAGGACACAACTTCTGCACTTCCCCATCCATTCCCAAACACCGATTAAATGCGCAGGCAGGTCCTCCAGGAGGCTGGGGACAACAGGAGGGGTTGGAACTTGAGAAGCAACACGACAGAGCCCCCAGGACCAGGACGGGCCCTCCAGGTCTGGCACCTACAGCGGAGGGGACCTCCCTTCCACTGCCCTGGCTGGTTGGTTGGGCGCTCCTGTCTACTCTCCCCCTTGTTATCTTAGACCCAGAACCTCTGTCCCAAGTCAGGCCGGGTGGCACTACACCCTCCGGGCTGGCCACCGTCCCCTCCGTGTGGCATCTGAGCGCCCGAGAGCTCATCCTGGGTCTCAGGTTGGTGACTGCCACTCCTCTCCCAGCCCCTACACCCCTGGTTCTGAAAGATCCGCTGAGGCCCGCCTGCCACCCCAATGCTTCCCCACCTCTTTGAGAGAATACGCCGGGTTCAGGGGGGCCTTTATCAAAGAGATGAAATCAAGTCCTTTCTTTTTAAAGAAAAGCGGTCGCTCCCTCCCTCATGCTTTGGATATTTTGAACTATTTTCAACCAAGTGAGTTTGTGGATGTGGAAGTGCAAAACCACAGACATTTCGGAGGCGCAGGCCCCGTCATCTGCCTGGGAGCCCGGGGTTCAAAACCGGAGTCACCAGCGGCATTAATGGCCCCCGGATGGTTCCCACGCCAGCCCTGGCCGCTTCCAACCCTCTGGGCCACCTGTCCGTCCCGCGTCTGGGAGTTTGGGGGTCCCCCGCCCGTGAGGCACGGGCTAAGCACCCGGGCCCCTGGAAAGATGCCGGTCCACAGCGTTAGTGGCCAGCGTTTTTATAAAAAGCACCTGGCGAGCGCAGACACACCCACGTGATTGTTCTCCCGGAGAGCTGGCATTCATTCAGTACCACCAGACTGGCACAGGGGCGGCTTCTTGGGCGTTATTCATTTCCACTCACAGCGGAGCCGAGCAGGCTTAGGCTTATCTCCTCGAGGAGCCCGGCCAGGGTGTCCGCCTCACCCAAACGTTCCCCTGTGGGAACGCAGAGGACAATGGCAGGAGGGAAGCGACCTCCGCGGCCAGAAAGCGCCCCACGGCGGCACGGCCGAGCTCGGGAGCCCATCCGGGCCGCCCCCCCCTGCCTTCGCTTAACCGCTGGGGCTCCCGTTGCCAAACCCTGACACCTCCAGGTGAGGAGATTCCCCACACTCCCTCCAGCAACCCAACCCAGCGCTTGGCCACACTCCCAGCCAGGAAGTTCACCCTTGTATCTAACCAGCTGCTCTAATTGTACATCGTTTAGTGCCTCCTTTTTTCTGTCCTCGGAGGAGATGGGAAACAGCTGGGCACCACCCTTCCCATAATAAGCACCTTCTCCAAACTCGAAGATAATCCGGCCCGCTGCTGGGCCCTCTCTTTCTCAGCTTGGATCATCCATCTGGCCCTGTCTCAGCCCTGCCTGTGATCACCTCTGATCTCTGCGTCCAGCCTGTAGCTCCAGGACTTGAGGAGGCCTGATGCTTATGGAGAGGTGAGGGGCCCCCAGCCCCCTCCTCGGGGCAGAACGGTCCGGGCCAGGGGCAGGACGGGCAATCCTGGCGGGGACGCTGGGCAGAGAAAGGTGGCAGCAGCAGAGAGAGGACGGTGAGCTGAAAGGTGGCAAGAAAAACGGAACTGTAAGGCCTCCGCGTTCCGTCACGGCGCACTCTTCTAAGACCACGGGCGAAGGCGAGACTGTCTGTAGGCCTGGCCCGAGGGGAAGGTGTGACCAGAGGGACAGCGGAGGGTCCACCCACCTCACGGGTTCCCCCGTGAGACCCTATAGTGGGTGCTCTGAAAACACACGCCCACCCGAACCTCGGAATGGGACCTGATCCGGCACACGCATCTCTGCTGATATAATTAAGGGGAGGATCTCGAGATAGGACCACCCTGGGTTAGGCTGGCCCCTAAATCCAATGACAAGTGTCCTCACGAGAGACCAAAAAGGAGGAGATGCAGAGAAGGCCATGGCAAGTCAGAGGCAGAGCCCGGAGAGATGTGGCCACAAGCCAGGGAACACTTGGGACCCGGGAGGCTAGAAGAGGCAAGGAAGGCGTCTTCCCTCAGAGGGAGCAAGGCTCTGCTGACACCTTGGCTTCCAGCTTCTGGCCTCCAGAACGTTAGAGATAACGTTTCTGCTGTGTTAAGCTCCTCGCGTGTGGTCCTTTATAATGGTGGCCCCCAGACACTCTACGGACATTGACCCCATCGACGCCTCCCCAAGAGATCTACAGACCGCACAACCTGCTGTAGGTCAGGAACGCTGCTGGGCAGGTGGCAGTCCTCGGGGGACTGGGGGGGGGGGGGGCTGGGGACACATGGGACAGCAAGCAGCAAGTTTTAGTAAGAACACCTGGGGGCCAGGGATGGGCAAGAAAGGTGTGAAACGAAGTCCAGTTCAGGCCTTTCTGGAAATGGGAAGAGAAACCCCACAGGTCAGGCCCCGGTGGGATGAGCCTTGGGAAAAAGAGAGAGGAAATCGATGGGAGGAAACAGCCGTTTGGCTCGAAGTCAGTATCCATGACCCCGGGCTCCGTGTGGGGATTGGGGAGCAGAGGGAGGACAGTGGCTTTGTGCCTGCCCGCCCGCCCTGGGCCTTTGGACAGGACACCCTGTTACGTGGACCATCTGTTTCCTCATAGACCAGGGCGAAGGCCCATGGTCTCAGCTCTGCCTGGGCCTGGAGCACAGTAGGGCCTCCCCGAGCTCCAGAGCCTTGGACCCATCGGCTGCCGGACCTTCCACAGCTCCCAAGTTCCCTCAGGCCGCCATCTTTGTAAATGGTTGCACCATCCACCTAGCGGCTCAGTCCGAGTGCCCGGGCATCGCCCTCGGGTCCTCTGTTGCCCTCACCCCTGCATCCAGGCCATCAGTGAGTTTCCACCTCCAAGATATCTGCAGGCCAGGCTGCTTCTAACCTCAAGTGCCCCCAACACGGGCGGAGCAACCCTAACGTTTAACAACCTGCCCGCATTTAACACCGCATAGCATTTCCTAGTCCAGATAAGGCAAGTTGTGGACTTCCAGAACACAGAGGATAGAGTAAAATGTAATAAAATACTTAGGAAGTGTGGGTGCTATATATGCGTTACCTTCGTCTTTGAGGCGATTACTTGTCAGTAATTCCTATTATGTAAGTCTAACGGATGATTTCATCAAGAAACTTGTTCCTAACGGGGGCATTTTGTTACTGTGCTAAAATACACATAACATAAAATTCATCATTTTAACCACTTTTTTTTAATGTTTACTTTTGAGAGAGAGAGAGAGAGAGAGATGGGGGAGAGAGGAGGAAGGGACAGAGAGAGGGGGCTCGGAGCCGGCTCCGAGCTGTCAGCACAGAGCCCGATGCGGGGCTCAAACTCACCAACCGCGAGATCGTGACCTGAGCCAAAATCGGACGCTCAACCGACCGAACCACCCGGGCGTCCCTTAAACCACTTGTAGGAGCACTAAAGCACATCATGCTGTTGTAGACCCGTCAACACCAACCACCCCCACAACTGCTGTCGTCGTCCCAGACCGAAACTCTTATTTCCGTTAAACAATAACCCCCTGTTTTCCCCTCTGCGCCCCCAGCCTATGGCAGTCACCGTCTTGCTTTCTGTCCCCGTGAATGTGGCTACTCTAGGGAAAGTCCTACACGTGAAACCTTAGTGTGTTTGTCCTTTGTGCCTGGCTTATTTCACTGAGCGCAATGTCCTCAAGGCCCATCCGCGTTATCATCTGTCAGGATTTCCTTCCTTTTTAAGGCCAATGTTCCATTGTAGGTACATTCACACCACACTGTGTTTATCCAGTCACCCATCAGTGGACGTCTGGGCGGCTCCCACCTTTCTGGGCTGCTGTGAATAACGCCGCACAGAACGTGGGTTGTGCACATATCTCTTTGGGTTCCTCTTTAATGCTTCCGCGTATTTACCCCGAAGTGAAATTGCAGATCATACAGTGATTCCGGGTAATTTAATTTTAAGCAGTCAGTTACATCTATTTTTTGTTTTGTATCTTCCATAAAACAGTAAGTTCTGTTTTTTACGTGATACGTGATTAAGTTTCCAATAACGGCTGCGTCGAATGACCAGCTCACGAAATAGCTCAGAACATAAGAGTTGGCTGTCCCCCCACTGTCGCTCTCCGCCCTGCATTCCCGTGGAGCCTCCTGACCCACCTGCTGGCTTCCGTTCTTGCTTCCCTCCATCCAGATCCCAAGGAGGCTTTAAGATCAGATGACGTCACCTCCCATGGCCTTGTTCACACTTAGAAACAAGTGCAAACTCCTTCCCTGGGTTGCCAAGGTCCCACACGCCCTATCCACCCTGCCTACTCCTTGGCCTCCACACTGCCTTCTGCCCCAGGACATTTGCCTTAGCTGTTCTGCCCGGAGAGCATCCCCTAGGTCTCCCTGCCTAGGTCTCCCCCACTGCTGGTTCCCTGTCTGTCATTTCTGTCTTAAATATCAGAACCACTATCCCAGGGTCCCCCCAGGAGACCGCCTGACAAAGCTGCTTCCCTGCCTCCAGGCACACAACCGGGGACTCCCCAAGAATGCATCCAATCCCTGTGGAATGGCAAAGTTCAGTCTCCTTCGCAGGGACGGCAGGGTCGCGGTGACTCCTCACAGGGAGTCAGCCCACAGCGGGGCAGAGGGGACGTTCAGAAGTCACTCGGCCACCGTGCAGACCTCCCCAGCTCGGCGGTCAGGATGACAGGCAGGGCGCCGTCTGCACCCGGCCCGAGGCTCTGGGACCCCATCTCCCTTCCCACCGCCCCGCGACCCCGACGGCGGCCACGCTTCGGGCCGCGGAGTCTCTGAGGCTGCCCGATTTTGAATCTTCCCGTGAAGCCTGTCTGTGGGTACGGCTGACATTTAATCAGTGCGTAGGTTACACAACACCCTTACACCATCTGCCCGGCTGCTTAAATGCAACCAGAAGGTTTCACTTCAAAGGGGAATGCCGTTTCCTTAGCACATGATTAATCTGTTCCCCAGACTCCCCAGTTATCGCCCGGGCCTGCTTTGCTCAGAAAATTTACAGCGAACCCTGACCACAGCAGCCTGGGCCTTATCTCTGAGGCAGGGAGCTTTCTAAACAAAGTAGGACTCTTCTAAATTCAGGCTTTCGAGTCACCGGAGGGAGCGGCTGGTCTGCAGTCCCCGGGCAAGCTCTCAGGCCTCCCGCCCCAGCGCCCCCCCAGCCCCGCTGACAGGTGCTCCCGCGTCCAGCCTCTGGCTCGGCCTGCGGCCCCGCCGTTTTCAGTTTCGCTTGTAAATTTTACTGCAGTGACACGAAAAACCACTGGGACCACGGGAGCCAAGGAAGGGGCAGCGGCCGCTCGCACGGAGGGACAGGAGACTCGTGGGAAGCCGTGACCCTCCGAGGCGACTCCTCGCCGGCCGAACCCTAGCTTGTGGCTCAGGCACGTCACTTATTCCTCGGCCCATCCGATGGGCTTGCGGTTGGCAAACCCAGGCGTCCGGGCCCCCACCGTGGGCTTGGTGAGTTAGCACCCAGATAGGAAGCGGGAGGAGGAAGACGGCGATGGATGTTTTAGTCCTGAGTGCTCCCTCTTTACACGGTCCGTTGCTACTCCGGCCCCCCAAACAGGGCTTTGGGACGGACTGAGGTCCCCAACTTGCTAGCAGCCGTCTGAGGTCAGAGGTTCGGAGACGGGCTGGGGCACACGGCATCCCTCGCGCCCCGGCTGATGCGGAGGCACCCCCTTGCCCTCCCGGTGGCTCCAGAGTCACACAAGGGGCCTCGAAGGAGTGGCCGGCCTGGTACCAACCCAGCCTCGAAGCAGCAAGCGGCTGTCCACCCGGAGCTGCCAGGACACCTGGCTGGGCTACACACCCGGGAGGACAGGCCGTCCCCTCGGTGTCCCGACCTCCTCGCCGCTTTTCTCAAGCAGGCACCCTGCTCTGCGGGCTCAGCGGCTGGAGGCAGCGTGGGGACAAGGGCTGAGTCACCGGCCTGCCCGAGCTCCACGTCAGCAGGAACAACAGAATCTGAGCGGGATCTGAGCTGAGAAGAAAGAACAACAGGCCCTCTGCAGCCAAACTTATTTTTAAAGTCGCCGCCGTGACCGAGGTGACGTCGTCCCCAGGGAGCCGCCCGTCCGCCTACCGCCGTGGACTACGGCCACATGCCCTGACAGTGTCCCCGTCCGCTGCCCAGGAGACGGCCAGCAGGTGGGAGGAAAGCGCGCTGAGGTTCGGAGAGGCGGCCGTCAGCCCAGGAAGGGCAGGAAAGGGGGAGCCTTCCTCTCCGCGCCCTCCTTTCTAAGGGTCTCCGGGGCACATGCGGCGTGCACAGCTCTTGCTGGGATCCCCCTTCCGTGCCCGCCCCCTAAACGCCCATGCGCCCACCTCCAGTGACGGGCAGCTCAGCGCCTCTCAGCTGCCTCCTCTATCTGCGTCCAGTTGGGGCTGCTTCAAAAAGAGATGGCCGTAGACATTTCGAGAAAGGGGCTGAGACGCCAGCCCCCCAGGAGGGGGCTCCCAGGGGGACATCAGCTCTCATGCATCCCTGGCAAAGGTAGACACCTGAGTGCAGAAGCTTGCAAGGGAAAGATCAGGGCTTGCTCTGGGACCCGGAAGAGAACTGGCTTTCCATCAAACGGTCACGTGGGGAAACGTCCCCAGAAGCCAGCCTGTAAGCCCAGGGCTGCAAAGCCGGAGGCGGCTCCAGGACTCCACCCCAGGGGGTAAGCCCAGGGTCAGGGCGAGAGGGGAGAAGGCTGGGTGCCTCCTCCACGGTCTGTGGCAGGCGGCTGTGGGCTCAGCAGGGAAGCCACGGTATCTCGGGACAGACTCTTGAGCCGGCAGGTCCCCAGCCCCGGCCTCTCCCATGTCGCCGCCCCCTCCTTGCTTCCACTGCGCATCTCGGACCACGTGTGTCGCCTTCCCTGCACCTCCACGGAAGGACGGCGAAGAAAAGGAGGAGACAGCCAGCTCACGAAGGAGACACTCGAGCACGTCTGGCGGACGAAGGGACCGGCGTCCGTAGCCAAAAGGTGCACGGGGCTCCCTGCGGGCTGGGCTTTCCACCCTCTCCTGCCCACCACGAACCGAGAGAGGGCTCGGTACCACCAGCGGCGCCCCTCGCCCGGCGTGACCCCCGAGGGGGGGAGGGTGGCCCCCGTGCCACAGCGTACCTGAGACGCACCCTCTCGGTCTTGGCCCAGAGCCTTGGGGACAGAAGGCTCCGTGGCGGAGGGAGGCCGGCGGGGCCCCCTCCCGACAATCTGGTATTGCTTTCCTGGATAATGAAGTCTCCCCAGCGCCCTTGCTGCTGGGGCCGGCCGGCAGCCACAGCAACCTCAATGAACCATTTGTCCCTCGTGTGAAGTGACCTCAGGGACGGGGACGTAATGGGTTTGCTGTTAACACACCCCGCCTGGTGCTCTCCCCCCGCCCCCAACCCCCAGCGTGAGTCATTTGCCAAGATGACAAGGCTGGGCTGAGGGCCCCGACCAGGGGGATGCCAGCTCTGGCCGGGCTGTGAGCAGACAGACCAGGACAAAGGACAAAGGCTGCCGCCCAGCACAGAGCCCCCCCCCCCCCCCCCCCCCCACCGACCGACTGTACATCTGGGGCCCCTGAAGCAAGCGGAAGGCCCCTAGGTGTCTCTGATTCCTTGGGCACCCGGGCAGCTGTGTGGCCCTGCCCGTTTGGGGACAGTCTTCCTGGAGATCCCTGCAAATGGGGAGCTGAAGGGGCGAACCAATGTGGACCTGGCCAGGGAGGACAGGAACAAGACGCTGTCGCCCTGGTGCTCTGGGACGGCACCAATCAGAGGCAGCTTTGGGGCATCACAGTCCCTCATTAACACTGACGCTCAGGCGCTCTTGTGCCCTTGGCCGCGGGCTCCAGGGAGGAAGCGTGCAGGCTGCAGGCCGGCCTCCCTGCTCGGGGTGCCCGGTACTCCCAGCCTGACTCGAAGCTGCCAGTGGGACACCCCTTCTAGAATGCGCATGTGACCCGTCACCTGCTGAATACGGCGAGGGGGTCCGCGAGGCTGTCCCTGGCCCTCCGTCTGCACCAGCTGCTCCTGCCTCCTGTCCCCGTGCGTCTCCACGTTCTCTGCTCCCGCCCCGCTTTGCCAGGTCCCGGACAAGCCAGTGTCACAGATCTGTGCCTGTTCTCTCCCGTTCCCTCTGCCCAGGAGGCCCTCCCACCCTCCTCGGCCCGGCTCATTCTCGAGCCTTCAGGTACTCAGCTCAGGTGCCGCTTCTGAGGAGCCTCCCTGGAACCCCTGGGTGGAGGGACTCCTTCCCAGACCCTCCTGTGGGTTTTCCCAGTGATGGGCACCCCGGACGGCTGGAGGAGGAAGCCAGGCGGTGGACATCAGGAGGTGGGGTTCGCGGAGGAGGGAATCAGCCTGGGGAAGCGACAGTCCTCTCCTGCCACGGAAAAGGACACAGCCAGAGGAAGGAGGAAGTGATGAGCATCACCGTGTCGGGGGCCCCGCCACCCTGCCGGCCTGATGGGCCACCTCCTCCTAACAGCTGTTCTCCAGCAGAGACAGACGTCTCACCTCGTGGACAGGGTGGGGATGCTCCAGAGGGGGCCACGTCTACACTGGTCCCAGAGACCGTGGAGTCTGGATCTCTGGGGCTTGTTCCAGCCACGTGGCCGCAGACCTGGCCCCGGGCCCGCCATCCCTGCCCAGGGGAGCACACATCTGGAGCTGCACAGCCCCAGGGGCAGGGCGGGGCAGGGAATCCGCCGGGCTGGCCAAAGCCACAGCACAAGTGGGGAACAGACGGGCGCGCAAACCCAAGCCGAGCCTTATGGTCCCGCGGGCATCGTTCCCGAGGAGGTAACCGCGGGCATTCCAAGGCCAGCGACTCACCGGATGTCAGCACACCCCCCGGGCCCCTGGCCCACCCCACCGCCGGAGCCTATGGGGCACATGTGGTCTTCTGGGCCGGCGGCGTGTGCGAGGCCCGGGGTGCAGAGGCTCCCCCTCGGTCATGAATAATCTAGATCGTCGGTCGAGGAATCGTCCAGTGCCGCAGTCCCATCGGGGAACCCACGATCTCAGAACCACACGGCTTCCCTGGCGCCCGTCCCACCCGCACAGCTGCGGTCATCCGGAACACAACAGCAGCCGGTGCCGATCCAGCAGGCCCCCCGAACCTCCTTCTGGGCAGGAGGAACGGACGTTCAGAACGCTGACCCCGGGATCTCCAAAAGGAAGCGAGTGCTGTGCGATCGGACCCCCTATGACAACAGAGGTCCGTATGCAAACCTTGCAGGAAGACGTTTGTCACCAAAGGATAACAGACCGGGCTAAAGCAGTGGCCTGCGGCTAAATGTTCAACAACCTGCCCTGGTGGCCGGTGGCTGGGGCCGGTGGCTGGGGAGCCTGGTTGATAACATTCGCCCATGGCCGTGATGTAAATGGTCCCCACCAAGGCCGGGTTCGAGCTACCGACACGACGTGACTGAGCACGGACTTGGCGAGGGTCGCGCGCACCGCTAGCCGTTAGCTGTCACATAACCCCAGGTTCTTCTTCTTCTCTGGGGACACAAAACAGCCGCGGCCGGTGGGGTTCACCCGGCAAGCCAACCCAGTCACCGGCCCACCGGGGGGAGGCAGGCAGGTTTGCGAGGCTGCGCGGGGGCTCAGGGAGAGAGACGGCTAGGATGATCGAGCGATGACGTCTGCCCCAGCCTCGGGACAGGAGGCTGGTGGCACCTGTGCCCAGCATCGGCCATTCCTGACCTGAAGACGTCGTGCAGGCTCCGTGCAAACGTCACTTTTCCCCAATCTCGCCTTCCCCCGGAGCGATCCCTGCCACGGGACCGGCCACCGACTCTGTACGTGCAAAGGGGGCTAGCGGTGTGTGCGGCACAGACCCTAGGTGCCCTTCATCACATCTAATCTCCCTCTCTTCCATAGTGACAAAAGTTTCAGCTGGGCACACGGTTACCCAACGAAAGAAGACGTTTCCCAGTTAGCCTTGCTGCTTGCAGTGGCCCTGTGACTAGGTTCTGGCCCGCAGGAGGGGAGCTGAAGTGTCTAACTTTCAGGACACTCCTGCCCCTTCCCCTCCCGTAGCTGGAGTGCAGATGTGATGGCAGGAGCCGGGGCAACCGCCTTGTTTCATGAGATGGACGCCGCACACTGAGGATAGCAGAGCAGCAAAGAAGGGACACGCCGTGTCCCCGCTGCCCTGGGCCACCGTGATTGCTCACGCTTGGATTGGGAAGAGGGAGAGAAATGAATTTCTCTCTTGCATAAGCCTTGTTGCTTCAGTCTTTGTTACACAGCCAGACGGCTCCCTGACTGATCGCAGCGTGTACCCATCCTCCTTCCAGTCTGGGAGCTCCTTGAAGGCAAGGCAGAGGTCCTAGGCTTTATGCCCCAAGCCCCTGGCAGTGTCTGATACGATAAATATAGTCAGAGCAAAATGAACCACCTAGGTCACCCACGGTTTGTTTTGTTTGCTTGTTTTGGTATTTGGAATGGGAACGTAAAGGTGTGAGCTTGGCAGAGGACAAACAGCCACATCGGGCAGAGGCGACACCGAATAAAGTCAGGCCCAGAGTAGCCTGGGGACTGCTCTGCGAAGTTCTGTATTGAGCTAGATCTTGAGAGGTCACCAACACCAACAGTCAGATGTGTGCCGGACGGAACAGGATGGGCCACTTCAGGGACAGAGCACGCCCTCAGAGCGCGGGCGGGGGCTGAGGCTTCGGCGCTGGGTCACACGGCTGGGTCCAGAGCCGCGTGGCCATTCGCCGAGTGGCAGGACCGCAGGGCAAGTTACTTCACCTCTCTGAGCCCTCACTGACTCCCCCGTATGTTAGGAACGACAATGTCTAGACCGAAGGGATTGGTGACAGTAAGGGTCTGGCACGAAAGAGGAACTGGGTAGGGGCGCCTGGGTGGCTGGGTCAGTTACGCGTCCGACTTCCGCTCAGGTCACGATCTCACGGCTCGTGGGTTCGAGCCCCGCGTCGGGCTCTGTGCTGACGGCTCGGAGCCTGGAGCTGCTTCGGATTCTGCGTCTCCCCCTCTCTCTGCCCCTCCCCGGCTCGCGCTCTGTCTCTCTTTCCTCTCTCAAAAATAAAGACACGTTAAAAAAGCATTTTTTTAAAAAATGGGAACTTGGTGATCGGTAGCTCTCATTACCTATAACGTCTAGTGGGGCCCCGTCTGCAGCCGGACCTAGAGGAGCAGAATGGTTTGCGGAGTGTCGCGCGGCTGTTAGCGACAGAGCCAGGACTGGGGCCTGGGCTCCAGCTCCCCCCGCCGCGCCCCTGCTGCGGAATGGGTGGCCCCGGCCGAGCACAAGCAGTGGGTAGTCGGTGAGAAATTCTGAGAGTGAGACCGGAATACGTGGGATGACCCTGCGGGTAACTGGGATGATCACGCCTTACTTTGAAACGCGGCAGAGAGAACAATACGGTGAGCCTACAGGCGGACGGAAGGATGGACAGATGGACAGAGAGGTGATAGAGCGAGCCTGATTCGGCGTCAGCGGCGGAACCTGAGGGACAGGAGTGTGGGTGGGCACCGTAAACTGCTCCCGGCTCCGCCGCGTGTCTGACAATCCTCACGATCCGCGTCTGGAGGAGGGGGGTGCAGGGAGCCACGGCAGCTGTCGGAGCGGGGGCAGACCCGCCGAACAGAGCACGTGCTAGGACGCAGCCTGCGTGCGAGCCTGGATGCCTCTCCTGTCTCCTTCTGAAGATCGAAAGAGGGATGTTGACTGAGCGTGTCCCTTAGAGGTTTAAAGGCTCTTGCTTCCCAGTCCTGGCTCTCCTCTCCCCACGTGCACCCGGAAGGTTCTGGGGGTGGGGGGGTGGGGGCCAGCCCAGATGCCGGCTCTCCTTCAGCCCTGCTGGGCTCAGTGCTTGGCACACGACCGATGCCAAGCACACGTCAGCCTCTGCCCCCCATGCCTTCCTTGTCTGCCTGCCCGGAGCATTCCCCAGCAGCCTGGCCCAGCCACCCAGCGGACGCTTCTGGACAGCCGGCCAATAGCTTCTTCAGCTACGCTCCGGTCACGCCGCAAACATCCTAAGTCATAAATAAAGCACTGGGGACTGTCTCACTAGCTTCCCCTCTCGTGGCGCCTACCCCTCTCCTCACAGGGTTCCGTCCTGGCCCTGACCCCTTGGTCCCGGAGCCCCTTGCTGGGGCTGTGCCCCCTGAGGCTGCGCCCCAGCCCACGGCAGGCCAAAGGTGGACAGAGACGCAGGCTGAGGAGGGCAGCCAGTCCTGCGGGAGCCTGGCGGGGGGACAGCGCCTTTCTGTGCTGGAGTCCCCACTGGGAGAATCAGACAGAAGACAGGAATGGAGGGGGCCGTGGGGGACAGCAAACTGTAGTGTTAGTGGTAGTGCATGGAGGGGGAGGAGGGGAGAGGGAAAGGAGAAGGGGAAGAAAGAGAAGAAGGGGGAGGAGGGAGTGGAGGAGAAGGGAGATGGGGAAGAGGGGGAGGGGAGGAGGGAGAGGGGGAGGAAGGAGAGGAGGAAAGGGGGAGGAGGGAGTAGAGGAGGAGGAGGAGGAGGAGGAGGGGGAGGAGGGAGAGGAGGGGGAGGAGGAGGGGGAGGGGGGAGGAGGGAATGGAGGAGAAGGGAGATGGGGAAGAGGGGGAGGGGAGGAGGGAGAGGGGGAGGAGGGAGTGGAGGGGGAGGAGGGAGGGGGAGGAGGGAGGAGAGGAGGAAAGGGGGAGGGGGGGAGGAGGGAGAGGAGGAAGGGGGGAGGAGGGAGTGGAGAAGGGGGAGGAGGGAGAGGAGGGGAAGGGGGAGGGAGAGGAGGGGGGGAGGGAGAGGAGGGAGGGGGAGGAGGCAGAGGAGGGGGGAGGGGGAGGAGAAGTGGGGGAGGGGGAGTGGGGGATGGGGAGGAGGGGGAGGAGGGAAGAGGAAGAAGGTGGAGAAGGAGACAAGAAAGAGCAGAAGGAGGAGGGAGAGGAGGGGCAGGAGAGGGGGAGGGGGAGAGGGAGGAGGGAGAGGAGGAACAGGGGGAAGAGGGAGAGGAGGAAGAGGGGTAGGAGGGAGAGGAGGAGGAGGGGAGGAGGGGGAGGAGGGGGAGGAGGGAAGGGGGAGGGAGAGGAGGGGGAGGGGGAGGAGTCAGAGGAGGGAGAGGGGGAGGGGGAGGAGGGGGAGGGGAGGTAGGGGAGTGGAGGAGGGGGAGGAGTGGGGAGGAGGGGGAGGCGGAGGAGGGGAGGAGGGGAGGAGGGGGAGGAGGGAGAGGAGGGAGTGGAGGAAGAGGGGGAAGAGGGAGTGGAGGAGGGGGAGGAGAAGGAGGCAGAGGAGGGAAGGGGAGGGGGAGAGGGAGGGAGGGGAAGGAGGGACGGAGAAAACCAGAAGGAGGAGGAGCTGCTTCCTGAGGGAGGGCCGGGTGCCTGCACCCCATTACACTAATCACACTTACGATTACTGTTAATTACCACCTACGCCATCACCCCCTTTAATCCTCGAGAAACTGCCACGAGGGGGCCTCTCCGTCCCCCAATCTCTCCCGGACGGCAGAGGCGCGAGGAAGGCGGGAGCCTGCCCAGGCCCAGGTGTCAGTGGAGAAGCTGGCACGTGAACGCGGCCCGCCCCCACGCCCATCCTCATGGACCCAAACGCAATCAAGGGCAGCAGGGGCTCTGGCTCCGAGTCCTCGCAGAAGGTTCCAGAGGCCAGGGAGCCCAGACCGGAGGCCGGGCCTGGTGCGCGGCCCCTGTGATGTTCGGGAGGCGCCGTGTGGCGCGTGGCGGGCGTTCACCAGGCATGAATGGGGCCAGGATGCTACCCGGCTGTGCCGGGTGAGGCTTCCCGGGCACCTCCGTCCTGGCCGCCCACGCTGGAGCCCCTACGTGCGTGGCATCGCGTCCCGGCGTAGGAACGCCCTCCCCGGCAGGGGGACCCCACCCACCCGGCCTTGCTCGAAGATCCAGATGCTGCCTCTGAGGATAGGCACGCAGGGCCCTGCCGGGGAGGAAGAGGCCTTAGTGCCCCTAAACCCCACCGCGCATGCGTGGGTCCTACGTTAAGTCCTTCACCGTGGAAGGGCCTTCAGATGCCGCAGCCACCGTGCATGGGACGGGGTCTCCGCCTAGGATGCCCCAGGTAGAAGCAGCGAATGCATGCATGACCCACGATCCACGTTCAGGCTCTTTGCACACAGCCCTGGGACCTAAACCAACAGCCACAACAGCCAGGACACGAGGCAAGACGCCCCCCCTTCCCCGTTGGCCAAGGTTCCAGAGCAGAATCTTGGCAGCCGCCCAGGGGGCTTGTGCCGGGGGGCGGGGGCGTAGCGTTTGCACAAGCCCTACACGCGCAGCTCTTCGCACACAGGTGGCTGACAGTCACCCACACATCCGTGCCAGGAATCTGGTGCCCAGCCCGCCAGCCACAGGGCGCGGGTAATCCCCAGCTGCTCTCCTAAGGCCACTCCGAGACGCCGCCCGAGGCACGACGGGAGGGTCCCTGTTTTCAAGGTCACATACCCCAGAGGGAGACGCTGGGCAAAGGATTAGAGGCAGGCATTTGGGTCAAAGCCCTTAGCTCTCAGTCCTGCGGGTCAACGGGGGAGCACCCGCCCGTCGGTTCAGCATTTTATTGAGCAGCTACAACGAGCCAGGCAGCACAGAGCACCTGACAGATCAGCTCATGGAAAAACATCCTGATCCTTTCCTGGGCCTGACGTTATAGGAAGAAGTTGGGCTTTTCGAGTCGCACGGCTCGCAAGAGAAATCCCGGCTCAGCTAAGCTATTAGCAGGTGGGGTCTGGACCAGTTTCCCAACATCTCTGAGCCTCAGCCTCCTTGTGAAACGCCAGGTCCCGGCGAGATGACCCGACAATGTCTGTGGGCATCCAGCACCGGCCCGGGTCGGGGGGGTGGCCAGCCCGGAGGACTTAGACCAGTTCCCCGCGGACAGATGGGGGACAAGCTGGCATCATGCCTGTGTACTCCCCGGGGCAATGTTCGAGTGGTCATTCACCCATGCCCGTCCTCAGGGGCAGGGAAATGGCGGCAGGAGGCGCACGTCCCACACCTGCTTCTCCCAAAACTTCCCGGAGGCTCAAGTGTCATTTCCTTGCCTGACAGCTGCCGGGAGCCTGGGCCCACGAGCAGCCAGCAGAGCCAGGGCGGTGGTAGGAGGGGCTTGCCGGAGGGGGTCTGAGCCTGACCTCGACCTCCTCCGGGAGCAATGAGTCGTTCAGCCCTCCCTCCCGGCTGGGCCAGGGCCATGGGGGACATCCAGCTCCTGGGAGATGGGCCAGACCACAGGGTTAGAATGCCCCTCAATGTCCACAGCAGAACAAGGCCAAGGTGAGACCCAGACCCGGACCAGGGCCCTGGCCGTTCAAGAGACCCGCGTCATGTCAGAGGGGGATGAATAGCCACCCCAGAGCAACTGTGTGAGAGCGTGTCTGAATGGGCGCGAGTGTGTATGAGGGAGAGAGGCAGGTCTTGGGCGAGTCCCTGTACCCCTCTGTGCCTCAGTTTCCTCATCTATAAAAAGGGGATAACATTACCTTCTTTGAAGGATCACCATGAAATGAAAATGTGTTAATATATTGGAATTTGTGGGCGCCTGGGGGGCTCAGTAGGTTGAGTGTCCGACTTTGGCTCAGGTCATGATCTCACAGCGCGTGAGTTCGAGCCCCGATGCCGGGCTCTGTGCTGACAGCTCAGAGCCTGGAGCCCGCTTCGGACTCCATGTCTGTCTCTCTTTCTCTGTCTCAAAAATAAATAAACGCTAAAAAACTTTTTAAAAAAGGAGATGCGTTAATACTGGTAAAGTGCTTGCAACGGTGCCTGGCACAAAGCCAAGCCTTATAGGTTTGCTAAATAAGTAACAAAAAAAAGAAACTTTTTCCAAACACCACACGCGTCACTACGTGCTTAAAACAGAGCTTAGCATACGGCGAGCAGCAGAGCCGGTGTTCTCAAATGCTGCCTGAGACCCAGGAGGGCGGCAGATGCTGGGGCCCGGCACCAGGGACCCCCACGTGCAACACACAGGCATGTGTCCACGCACACGTGTGACCGTCTGCTTCATGATGACGTCTGGGCTCGGGCAGGTGGGCCACAGGGCGGAGGCTCTGTTTCCGTAGGAACCAGAGACAGCCAAAGACAGGTGCCGGGGCGGGGTGGGGGGAAGCGCTGTAGGATCAAGGCCCGCCCGGTCCCCAGCCCCAAAGACAGAGCAGAAGGTGGAGGGCCTGAGCGGAGGGCCCCCCTCTTAGGCATGTTCCCCACATCACGACATTTTGAAATTCAAGTCCTTGTAAAAATAACGGACCCCTGGTCTCGACCTCAGAGGTCCTCTCTCCAGCTTTCCTGAACATCATTACGCGGTCCCTGCTTGAATACTTCTAGGCATGGGGAACTCACTACTTGGCGAACTGGCCTGCTCCACGGTCAGATAATCCAGGTTGTGGGCAAAGGGCCTCTTTATGTAATGAGTGAGGCTGTACTTATGACACCAGCTGTGCACTGGGGAGGAACTCAGACTAAGTCCTTTCCTCCTTCTCTGTGACACCACCACCCCCCCCAACTATTCGGACACAGTGACTGCAGCTCTCTTTTCTTTTTTCCAAGTAATCTCTATACCCAACGTGGGGCCCGGACCCACCGTCCTGAGATCAAGTCGCGCACGCTTCTGACTGAGCCAGGCAGGTGTCCCTAGAGCTCTTCTCTTTCGGTGCCTCCTGTCCAGAGAACCCCGCGGCCCCCTCCCCTCCCCTGCCCTGACTTTGCTCCAAGCCCTCCCTGGCCACGCAGGTCCCCGCCACCCCCACCCCGGGGCTCTCACTCGTCCACCCACAACCTCCTTCACGGCTGAGCCCTGGAGAGGCCCGTCTGCAGATAAGGGCCTGTTGTAGCTTGAACTGAGACCCCAAAAAGGTTTGTCGAAGCCCTAACGCCCAGGACCGTGAAAGCGACCTTATCTGTAAACTGTGTCTTTGCAGATGTGATCGAATTAAGATGGGGGCGTCCTGGATCAGGGTGGGCCCTAAATCCAGTAACGAACAGGTGTCTTTGTAAGAGAAGGAAGCGGCGCTGTGGACAGAGGCGCTCGGGGGAGACAGCCACGCGCAGCAGGAGGCAAGCCCGCGACAAGGTGTCTACAAGCCCAGGAAGGCCACCAGCAGCCACCAGAAACAGGGAGACGACGGGGACGCTTCTCTCTCCCGGCCTCCAGAAGAAACCAACTCTGACTTTGGACTTCTGGCCTCCGGAACCGCGAGTGAATACGTGTCCGCTGTTTGAACCCCCGCTTCGTGGCCACTTGTCACGACGGCCTCCAGACCCGTCCAGGACCTGAGCGAGGATGGCCCGCTGGCCAACGTCCCCACCCGAGAGCAGCCAGAGGCTGCATCCGCTATTTTGCCTCATCGGCAAGGCCGCACGGCTGGTCGCCCCGAGCTTCGGTCTGGGAGTATCTGCAGATCTTCCCACGCCCCACGGTCACGGGGCACCCGCCGCGGGGCCCCCTTTCCCTCCCCACACTCAGCACCTCATCTGACCTAGGGGTTCAGAGGGGAGGCCCGGACCCTGTATTTTCACACGTTGCCCAGACAACTGAATCAGCCGCCTGCACTCACCACTTTGGGGAGCCACTGGGCGGGATGCTGGCCAAGGCTCCTTCCTGTGCTAACCCCGCGATCCTGACCCGGAGCGCCAGAAGGGCCGGCCCGACCTGCGAGCCTCCCCGGGCGCAGATGTGTCTCCCGTGCCCCCGTCTCCCCAAGCTTGGGACACAAGCCGCCAAAACGGGCCCTCAGTTGCACTGGCACTTGGGGCAAACTTTGCCCTCCTGCACGTCAACTGTCCCGCCCCCACCCCCCCCTTCTGTTCCCTTGAACGCACACAACAAAAAGCATCGTTTTGTGCCAAAGGTGGGGCCTGAAGTTTCCCAGAGTCCGGTTTCCTGCCAGGCCTAGGTACAATCTGTAGGACTGCTGGCCCCTGCCTGTGTGTGTGTGTGTGTGTGTGTGTGTGTGTGTGTGTGTGCAAATGCATGTGCACACGCCCCTCCATGTGCAGCATGGGGGTCAGGAAGGTAGAAAAACGGGAAACAAGAGCTGTGTTCACATGTGTGCACACACACGCACACACGCACACACACACACTTGCACACACACCCCCAAGGGGAAGTCCTCTTCCTTCCTTTCATGTCAAAGGATCCCGGGCTTCATGGAACAAGACTGAACTTCAGAAACGTGCCCGAGGCTCGTCCCGGGCTCGCAGACACCTCCCCCCCAGGCCTCCTAGGGGGGCGGAAGGCGGCTCTCCGGGACCCGCCGCATCTCCTGTCCCCACCCCTGCCCCCGTTTCCTCCTCCGGGCTCCTCGAACCCTTGGGCTGCCTGCTCTGACCCCCACCTTTGCACTTGGGTGTGAATCATTTCCTCTGCACGCACGCGGACACACACACGACGCTGGAGGGGAGAGGAGGGGGAGGCTTCCCTTCCTGGCCCCCGTGCGCCTGAGCGGCAGGGTGCTCCCTCTTCGCAGGCTTCCTCTGGCACCCAGAGGCCCCTTCCTGTGCGCCCGCCCCCCCGGAGAACTTCTCGTGGGCCAGCTCCAGCCTGCCCACACCCTCCAGAAGTTTCTCGGCCAGCCAGTCGACACCCTCTGGGAAGAGCGTTTTGCCGCCAGGAGGCCCCGGGGTTTCGGAGGCCGCCGCACGCTCTCCAGCAAGGCCTGGACCCCAGACCCAGTGAGGCAGGCGGGGCCGGTGCCCCCAGCTCTTCATTCCTTCCCAGGTACCTTCCCGCAGCCCCAGAGGCTCGGTCCTTCCTTTCCTGCGTGCAGTGAAACAGCCGTGGCTCTCACAGAAGTCACCGTGTTCACAAATCTAGGCACCCGTTTCGGCGGCCGTAAGTACATCCACCCGGCCGTGCAGCCATCAACATCAGCCATCTCTGGAACTTTCCGTCTTCTCAAACTGAAACCCTGTACCCCTCAAACGCTGACCCCAGCCCCCAGCAACCACCGCCTTCTGTGAACGTGTACGCACATCTGCCCCAGACCCTGCTCGCGGTCCTCCGGGGCACACGACCAGAAGTGGGTTTGCCGGATTCACGTCAGAATTCTGTGTTCAACGTCTTGAGGAACCTTCACACTGCTTCTCACAGCGGCTGCACCGCCTTGCTTTCCCGCCGACGGTGCCCGAGGGCTCCGGTGTCTCCACATCGTCCCCAACGTGCGTTCGTCTCTGCCGTCCGGAGGGTCGCCATCCTCCTGAGGATGAGTTGGTATCTCACTGCGGTTTGGATTTGCATCGTTCCGACGATTAGTGACGCTGAGCGTCTTTTCCCGGGCTTGTTGGCATCTCTGCGTCTTCTTCTTCTTCTTTTGAAGTTTATTTATTCATCTTCAGAGACAGAGAGAGCAGGGGAGGGGCAGAGAGAGAGGAGAGAGAGAATCCCAAGCAGGCTCCGCGCTGTCAGCACAGAGCCTGATGCAGGGCTCGGACTCACCAACCGCGAGATCACGACCCAGCGGAAACCCGGAGTCAGATGCTGACCGACTGAGCCCCCACCCCCACCCCCGGGCATCTGGTCTGTCTTCTCTGGGGAAATGTCTATCTGGAAAAACGTCCAGTCCTCTGTCAGTTTTTTCATTGGGTTGTTTGGGTTCTTTGCTGTTGCATCGTAGGAGTTCTTTATATATTCTAAATAGTAATCCCTTATGGATAGACGGTTTGCGACTATTTCTCCAAAATCTGGGGATTGCCTTTGCACTCGGAAGAGGGCTTCCCTTAACACACACAAGTTTTCGATTTTGGTGCAACGCAATTTTTTTTTTTTTCAACATTTATTTATTTTTGGGACAGAGAGAGACAGAGCATGAACGGGGGAGGGTCAGAGAGAGAGGGAGACACAGAATCAGAAACAGGCTCCAGGCTCTGAGCCATCAGCCCAGAGCCCGACGCGGGGCTCGAACTCACGGACCGCGAGATCGTGACCTGGCTGAAGTCGGACGCTAAACCGACTGCGCCACCCAGGCGCCCCTGGTGCAACGCAATTTATCTACTTTTTTCTTCGGTGGCCTGTGCTTTTGGTGTCCCTTCCGAGCAACTGTTGCCAAACCCAATGTCACAGGCTTCCCTCTGTGTTTCCCCCTAAAGCAGCTCCTTCTCTACGGGCAGCTCTACGTTCCTCAGAATCTTTTTTTTTTTACCCTCTTTGTCATTAGTCAGCTTTTGCCTGTTGATGATACTTTGTATTACATTTTGCTGTTCAAATTACTGGTGTGCTGTGGTTTTCTGTTTCCTGCCTGGGCCCTGACGAATACACCAAAGTAGAAGGGAGGAAGCAATGAAGATAAGGACAGAAATAAAGGAAATAGAAAACAGAAAAAAAAAAAAAATAAGGCAAAAATTCGTTCTTTAAAAAGATCTACGGATCAATAAACTCATAGGCAGACTGATGAGAGAGACGGAGAGCAGAAATTAGGAAAGATATTAGGGGGGCGCCTGGGTGGCGCAGTCGGTTGAGCGTCCGACTTCAGCCAGGTCACGATCTCGCGGTCCGGGAGTTCGAGCCCCGCGTCAGGCTCTGGGCTGATGGCTCGGAGCCTGGAGCCTGTTTCCGATTCTGTGTCTCCCTCTCTCTCTGCCCCTCCCCCGTTCATGCTCTGTATCTCTCTGTCCCAAAAATAAATTAAAAAATGTTAAAAAAAAAAAAAAAAAAAAAGGAAAGATATTAGGATAGAAGGGTTATCCCTAAGATCCTACAGACATTAAAATGGTAATAAAGGAACATTATGAGCAACTTTATACGAATCAGTTCAACAACTTCCGTGAAATGGACACATTCCTTCAAAATACAACTTACCAAAATTAACACCAGAGGAAGTAAAAACTTTGAATAACTCTCTATATATCAAATATATGCAATATAGTCGATTAAATATTAAATGCTCTCAACATATTTTACACAAGTACTTCATTTGTAATTAAAAAAAAAAAAAACTTTCCAAGAAGAAAACTCTAGGGACAGATGGCCTCCTTGTTGACTTCTACCAAACACTTAAGAAAGAGATAACACCAGGGGCACCTGGGTGGCTCAGTCGGTTGAGTGTCTGACTTCGGCTCAGGTCATGATCTCACAGTGTGTGACGTAGAGCCCCACGTCGGGCTCTGTGCTGACAGCTCGGAGCCTGGAGCCTGTTTCCGATTCTGTGTCTCCCTCTCTCTCTGCCCCTCCCGTTCATACTCTGTCTCTCTCTGTCTCAAAAATAAATAAATGTTAAAAAAAAATTTTTTTTTAAAAAAAGAAAGAAAAAGAAAGAAAGAGATAACACCAGGGCACCTGAGTGGCTCAGTCAGTTAAGCGTCCGACTTCGGCTCGGGTCATGATCTCATGGTCTCTGAGTTTGAGCCCTGCATCGGGCTCTGTGCTGATGGCTCAGAGCCTGGAACCTGCTTGAGATTCTGTGTCTCCCTCTCTCTCTGCCTCTCCCCCACTCACACTCTCTCTCTCTCTCTCAAAAATAAATAAACATCGGGGCACCTGGGTGGCTCGGTCAGAAAGGCGCCTGACTTCAGCTCAGGTCATGATCTCACAGTCAGTGAGTTCAAGCCCCTGCGTTGGGCTCTGTCCTGACAGCTCGGAGCCTGGAGCCTGCTTCGGATTCCGTGCCTCCCTCTCTCTCTCTGCCCTTCCCCCTGCTCATGCTCTGTCTCTGTCTCAAGAGTCAATAAACATTAAAAAAAAATTTTTTTTAAGATTTTTAAAAATAAATAAACATTAAAAAGAAATTTAAAAAAAGAATGTCCTTTCAACAAATAGTGCTACAGAAAAAAAAACCAGCAAGCAAAATCCAACGTAACGAACCTCGGTGCTCTCCATCACATACCATAAGCAAAACCTAATTCAAGATGATTTCTAAACCTAACATAAAAGCTATAACTATAAAGCTTCTCGAAGAAAACACTGAAAATATCTTTGCCACGTGGGAGAGCAGGCAAAGCTTTCTTATAAAGAACACAGGAAGAGGTAACCACACAGAAAGAAATTTATTAAGGTAGATCTCATCAAAATTAAAATTTAAACTTCTGCTCCTCAAAAGATATCATTAAGAAAACGAACAGGCAAGCCACAGAGCAGGGAGGGGGGGAGATATTTATAATCCACGCAGCTGACCAAAGACTGGCATCCGGAAAGAATAAAAGCCAAGCAACCCACTTTTAAAGTGGGCAGCAGATCTGAAAAAGACCCTTCCCAAAGGAAAAGTAGATGAGCACAGGAAAATGCGCTTAACGGCATTAGTCACCGGGCAAATGCGAGTTGAAGCCATTATGAGATACCATGAGACAGCCACCAGGAGAACGGAACCACCAGTGACAGCACCAACGGTTGGCGAGGACGCGGAGCGACCAGAACTCTCCTGCATGGCTGGTGGGCAAGCAAAATGGTACAGCCACTTGGGGAAAAGATCCGGCAGTTTCTTACAAAACTAAATACACGCATACCTACCTATCCTCTGGCCCAACAATTCTACCTCTTGGTAGTCACATAAGAGAAATGGAAGCATGTGCACACACACACACACACACACACACACACCACGTACAAGAACGCTCATAGCAGGGATGCCGGCTGGCTCAGCTGGCGAAGCGTATGACTCTTGATCTCGGGGCCGTGAGTTCAAGCCCCACGTGGAACGGAGAGATTACTTTAAAAAAATTTTTTTTTAATCTTTCGGAAAAAAAAAAAAAGAATGCTCAAAGCTTTATTCGTAAGCGCCTTACACTGGAGACATGAAACAAACACCACTCAGTAATCATGGGACAAACCACCGGTGTTCGCAGGAACACGGAGAGAGCTAGAAGACACGCAAACCGGCAAAACTAATCTGTAGTGTGAGGAAAGACCCAGAATTTTGGTTGCCCCTAGGCCGGTGGAGGCAGAGACCGACTGGCCGGGAGCGCCGATGGTGATGTTCCCAATTCTGATAGGACTTAGGATACACAGGGCAAGCGCACGTCCCAAGATCTGGGCGTTTCGCGGCACATCAATTTTACCGCCGAGAAAGAAAAAGAGCCATAAACGAACGCTGGCCTCTCGCTGGTGAAATGCAAGCCGAAGTGTTTGCAGGGCGATGCGTATGGATATCCGCAACTTAATCTGAAACGGACCCCCCAAGTCACGGGGACTGTCGGCAGAGGGAGGGACAGACAGGTGTCGAAGCCAACAGGGCAAAACGTGCAGCATCTCGGTGGCGGGCATACGGGTGTTGGCGCTCGAATTCTTCAATCCCTCCTGTGCGTCGGAAATTTTTCATAGGGAGAAGATGGAAAGACTTAAAAGAGACAGAGACGTATCAACCGAAACTAGGGGAAAAGGAGAGGGAAGCAGGAGGTCAAAGCCAGTTGAGGAGGGAGACCTCTCTCCTGCCGCGGTGCCGGAGGGGTATCTTCCCATCCTTGGGCGTTTCCTGCTCTCTCCACCCGTCACTTCCTGCACGCACCCCAGCCAGCAGCCACGGGAAGTGAAAGTAACACGGGGGCAGAATGGGAGCCGGGCAGGGGCTGGCTCTCCAGGGCCTGCAGCGCCACCTCCTGGAGGAAAGGCCTTCTGCAGCCCAATCCCTCTCCCTTCTGGGGTTCACGGCCTCCTCCTTCCCCAGGCTCCCCCGGGGTCGCATCACTGCAGCAATGGTGGCGGGGGTCGGTGGGGGGGGGGAAGGGGGGTGACACTGAGGCATGAACGATGCATGTTTCCAGAACCCAGGCCCCCCGACCACTCCTTATCAGAGAGGTGCAAGCTGCGGCAGGCGCTCCCCGGTGTAGGTCCCCTACCCTTAAACACACATCACAGAGGCACGGCCCAAGCCCACCCTCTCTGGGTGGCTCGTAAGCCCCCGGCCCACCGTACCCCCGGCCCCATCCCTCCGCCCTGGACATGGCGTCATCGGGATGGGCACACACTGAAGATCCCGGGGCTTGGAAGCGTGACGAAGTCAGCCCTTCCAAAGCCGTCGTTCTGTGGTTACTATCAGACAACAATGCCCGGTGACCTGTCACACAGCGCCAGGGCCGAGAGCCCTGCATCCTTGAAGCGAAATGCCACCTGGAGAGGGCACCTGGCAAGGGCGGACAGCGGGAGGCACATGCACACAGACGGCTGCCCGCGTGAACGGCACCGGAAGCAGGGCCAGAGCGGGGCCCGGGCCCGAAGCGAAGCCACGGGAAGGCGGGGTCTTGGGCCCCGGGTGAGCCTTCTGCGTTCCACACTCACACCTGTGCTGCCCCCACCGGCGATCCTGCGGATGGCCAAGGGACACACTGAGCAGCGAGCAAGGCTTGACCTGAACGTCCCCTGTGTGGGCTGGGGTGCACAGGCACCCACTGCCTGCTGTCCCAGGAGACGTTGTCTTGAATCTTTGTCTCCCTCCCCAGCCCCCGCCACGGGAGCAGAAACACCGCAGCAGGTCCGTCCGCACCAGCAGGAGGCGGTATCAGTCCCCGGCAGGCACGTGGGGTCGCACCAGAGCTCCCGCCCCCTCTGCCCGGAGACCCGGGGCCTTGTGGGACACGAAGAACGAGACGCTTCCCCCACGCCGCATGTCCTCTTGAGGCTACCCCCTCGGGGGTGCCCTCTGGGCCCCAGGTAAGTGCATCTTCTGCCTCTTCAACCGTCCGGGTCTGCCCAGCAATCAGAGGCCTGCCTTCTCCCGCTGCAAAGAGCAGCCTCGGTGCCCTCCTCCCCTCCGGGCCTCCCCGCTTCCCTTCCCTGCCCACCACAGGTGACTCCTAGCAGCCGCCAGGCATTCAGGGCCTGTGGCTCCCTCCACAGGGCACCCAGCATGTCTCCCCGGCACAACCCAGCACACCCCGCCCCCGGCCGCTCCCTCTTCCGATGACACTTTGGCCACGCGCACCTTCATGACGACCCGACCTCAGGGCCTTTGCATTTGCTGTGCTTCTCTGCCTGAAAGCTCTTCCTTTGGAGGCTGGCCTGGTCGGGTCCCCCCCCGCCCCCGTCATACAAATTTCAGCTCCGTGTCACCTCCTCGGGGAGGACATCCGCTGATTCCCCGACACACACGGCCATGCATACCTGGTGATGATCGCATCACCTGTCCTAGGCTTCTTTCAGCCCTCATCCCAACTCACGCATCGATGTGCTTTATTGGCTAACTGCTTGACATCTAGTTCGGACGGAGCCCCAGGGAAGCAAGGGCCGTATCCCCCTGGTGCCTCGCCAGCGGCCAAGAACCCAGGCAAGCGCCTGCCCACTGCAGGACCTGAATAAATACCAAAAAGTGCGTTGGAACGAGCTGGGCGTAAAGGTCCTGCGCACAGGATCCCGGCGACGGAATGACAGGAGGTGAACTCAAAGCAGGAGAAGCAACACAGATAGCTGACACCGGCTAGGGGAGGGGGGAGGAAGGCGGGGAGAAGTGACGCGCTGGGCTGGGCGTGCGGGTCCCTGCCACCCGAGCCCTGCAGCCCCGTCACACCCGTCCTCTCCCACAGATGCACCCAGCCCCAAAGCACGTAGTTTTCTATAGCAAAGTTTCAGAGCTGGTGCCTCTTCGCTAATTTCCTAGGGGTGTGTTGCTTTGTTTGTTCAGCTTTGCTCAAGTCAGAGTTTCCTCATTTATTTAAAAAAAAAAAAAAAAAAAGGAGGGGGGAGGAGCATCCGAAGGTCTCAAGACAGAAGCCTTCTCCACCAGGAGCTGAAATCCACATTGCTGTCTGTCCAGAGTTCAGGCTGTGGCCAAGACCGTTCTCCAAGTTCAGGCCACTTGTCAGAAGGAAATCTCCCCAGTTTCTCCGTCAGCTCCCACCCTGCCTGCTGCCCGGTCACATGCGCAGCCTGAATGAATCCACAACTGCCCCTGTCAGCGGAATCCTCGTGTGGCTGGTGAAGGCGTGCCTGGGGCTGGAGGGCCTTTGGGCAAAGGGGTTCGAGTGGCAACCTCAGCGCAGAAGTTTCTGTCCGGATCAGATGACCAACTCAGAGCAGGAGAGAGAAGCTCGGACGGCAGAAGGCAAGCAGAAGAGCATGGCTGGAAGAGGCTTCCTGAGAAGGAGCACGGGACAGGCTAATGGACAGTGAGCCCCTCACTGACACACAGACAGCCAGGGTCACGTGCAGGCCGGGCAGGGGGACCAGACAGAACAGGGGGTACGTCGACACGGTGGAACCCAGAACGTCCCAGGCTGACCTCCGTCGTCAGCCCAGAAGGGCCCGGCCTGGGCTGCCCTGGGCGTGGCACGTGTCCAGCTGTGTTCTGGGCCAGAGTTGGGGCTCCCTGGCTGGCCTGGGGCAGGGGTGGGGGTGCAATTTAAGGCCTGGCCCAGCCCAGGATTTCCCCATTTCCTGCCTCCCAGAGGAGCCTGCCTGGGTGTGAGGAAAGAAAAAGTGAATCAGGAGCCTTACCTCACACCATGTGCAGAAATTAACTCAAAATGGATCAAAGGCCGGGGCCCTGGGTGGCTCAGTTGGTTAGGCATCTGATGCTTGATTTGGGCTCAGGTCATGATCTCACGGTTCATGAGATTGAGCCCCACATCAGGCTCTGTGCTGACGGTGCAGAGCCTGCTGGGGATTCTCTCTCTCCCTCTCTTTCTGCCCCTTCCATGCTCATTTGCTCTCTCTCTCTCTCTCTCTCTCTCTCTCTCTCTCTCTCTCCTCTTTCTCTCTCAAAGTAAATAAACATTTTTTTTTAATGGATCAAAGTCCTAAACGCCAGAGCCAAAACTGTACAACTCTTAGGAAAATACACCGGGGAAAAGTTTTGTGACGAGTATGACAACAAAAACACAGGCAACAAAAGAAAAGAACAGTAAAATTGGGTTTTGTCAAAATGAAGAACTTCTGTGCACCGAGGAACACCAACAACAGCATGAGAAGGCAACTCGCAGAATGAGACTAAGTATTTGCAAATCACATATCGGACAAGGGACTAATATCCAGTATATATAAAGAACTCCTACAACCGATAACAACAGCAACAACAACAACAAAACAATAAAACAATAAAAGACTCGGCAAAGGACTTGAAGAAACATTTCTCCAAAGACACAGACACCAACAAGCCCAGGAGAAGGTGCTTGGCGTCACCGAGCATTAGGGAAATGTACATCAGAGCCACAGAGAGACACCGCTTCGCACCCCTCAGGACGGCTGCTGTCCACACAAATAAATGAATTAAATAACATGTGTCGGTGAGGCTGTAGGGAAGCAGCACCCTTGTGCCCTGCTGGTGGGTAAGTGAAATAGTGCAGCCGCTGGGAAAGCAGTGTGGAGGTCCCCACAAAAATTAAACACAGAATTCCCATATGATCGAGCAACCGTGTTTCTGGGTATGTACCCCAAACGTCTGAAAGCGGGTCTGGGCTCGGGTCATGATCTCATGGTTTGTGGGATCGAGCCCTGCATCAGGCTCCCCATTGCCATCACCGAAACTGCTTGGGATTCCCTCTCTCTCTCTCTCTCTCTCTCTCTCTCTCTCTCTTTGCCCTTCCCCGCTTGTGCACACTCGCTCGCCCTCACTCTCTCAAAATAAATAAACTTAAAAACATAAATAAATAAACCAGCTCAGAGTCTAGCACAGAGCCCCTGGGGGCCCCCAGTCCAGTGATGGGTGTCCTCCTAAGAGAAGAGGAGAGATTGGGGACACGGAAGGCTGTGACAACAGGCAGAGAGACTCGGTGATCCTTCTAGAAGCGAAGATCACCGAGGATGGCAGCCTGCTTCCCGGTGGCGGGGCAGGGAGGGGCGGGGGAGACCAGCTCCTCCCTCAGGGCATCCGGAAGGAGCCAGCCCTGCCCACACCTTGAGTTTGTACTTCCTGCCTCCAGAACTTTGAGACCGTGGCCGGCTGTTGTTTTAAGCCACCCAGTCTGCGGCACTTGGTTTCAGCAGCCCTGAGAAACTACTCGGGGGACCAAGTCCCTCGCCACTCAGAGCCAGAAGAGGAGGAGGGTCAGGAGGGCGCCCGGCCATGCCTCTCCTCTGGGAGATGAGGAAAACCAAGCCGGAGAGGGCCAGGCAGGTCCAGGCAGCTTGTGAACCGCAGTGTCCGTCCAGGACAGGGGTGAGAGGTGCCCGGGGACTCAGACACAAGCAGGGACGGGTGAGAACGCAGGCACTGTCCCTATGGGTGGGGGTGTCCAGCTCCCTGCCCCCACCCCCCCGTGACAGCGGACACCCCTGAGAAGAGCAGACCACCAGTCCCCTCTCCCCAGGCAAGCGCCGTGTACCTCCATGCGTCGGGCAGACGCCCAGGCAGGGGCAGACGTGTCGTGACGGGGCAGCTGGCCCTCCCGGGACCCCCACACCGACGTCCACGACAGAGCAGAGGGACTTCCACGTTCCCCGCCTGCAAGTCACCCGCGAGGCCTGTTCCCACCCTCCCCGGGGCCCAGCTGAGCTCAGTAACAGCTCCCCAGTGGAAAGTTCCCTTCTTGGAGATTCTCTCCCTGCTGAAATACAAGCGCTTGGAACGAGATAAAACTGCTTAATTTGTAAAAGCCACAAAGCCGATCCAGAACAAGGGAAAAAACCCGACCCTTGGCTGGAAGGCGCGGCCTTCTGTGTCTCAGCGGCCAGTCACTGCTCCGTGACTCATCCCTGCCCTGCTGACAAGCCCTCCGGCATCTTCTCGGGGTGGGGGTGGGGGTGGGGGAGCGGGCAGCCCCTGAGGGGGTCGGGGGTGCCCCCCCCCACTGAGGAGGACCCCGGGCCCCGGACTCACACACCGGGCAGGGACCCAGCGCGGCCGGGAGAGGGAGCAGCAGACCTGAGGGTCCCGCGGCTGTCCGCACCTGCCCCAAGCCCCTCCCCTTCCCCAGCGACCCCTCCTGGACAGAACCGGGCAGTGGCCGAAGGCCCATCTTAACCACCAGCCCCAGGGCATGAGCGGAGGAGCCCTGTCTGGAAGGCCCGGGTGGGGCGCTGGGCCGGGCAGGCGCCTCTGCCCGGTGTGGACTGAGACAGCTGTCACAACCGCCTAACGGCGAGACGCGGGGACGTGTCCGGCGAGAAGGAAGGAGGGTTCAGGGCCCCCCCAGAACAGACTCGGAGGCCCCATCGGCAGTGGGGCGCTGCCTCCGGCCACGCTGGCCCAACTCTTTCAGCTGACAGGTTAGGAAACTGAGGCCCCAGCAGGCACAGGGGGCCCCAGTTAAAGGTACCGTTAGAGGCCAAGGTCAAGATCTGAGCAGGTCTGGGGAGCACATCAGGGAAAAGGCAGAAGGGTCTCTCCACTTTCGTCCCCATCTGTAACCAGTTTCTAACTGAGCTTTGAAAGAAGTAAGCGATTTTAGGGACAACGCAGCCCTGTGAGGATGCCCTCGATAGTACTGATTCTTCCACGGGCACACCCTGAGAGGAGGTCCCCGCGTCGTCCCTCGCCGTGCAGACCTGCCCGATGAGGGCAGCGGTGCCTCGCGCGGCCGTCGAGGTGCAGAGCTGAACGTTTGCGAAGGCAGTTTTGTTCGGTTCATGAAAAGCTCCCGGGGTCTGGTTAGCCCGGAAGGTTCCAAGAGTGCTATCACCTCCCAAGAGTCTCCCCCCCCGCTCTCCGCTCCCCTGGTGTCACCCATGTGGGCGGTGGCTTGGCCGGCTGTAAAATGAAGGCCCGACCTGGTGCCCCACCACGACCCCCTCCCCCTGCCCCGAGGCCCCGCAAGCCAGGCTGGTGAAGTGAGGACCATCGCAAGCCTGCAGGGGTCCCGCTCAGGGCGCCCTGTGCCCTGCAGCCCCTGCCAGGGGAGCGCGGGGAAGTTTGGCTCCACACCTGTCTACTCCAGCTGGCCCGTGTCACTCAGCTCACACCTTGCCTTCCGCAGGTCTCCACGGCTGCCCCTCCTCCCGTGGTGGTCCCGGCCTCGTACACGTGCATGCACATGCACACGCACACACGTGTGCACACACACGTGCAGGCACACATATGCACACGCACAGACGCATGCACACATGTGGGCACGCCGGTCAGCAGCTCTCCCCCCAGTGGCTGCCCCGTCAGCCCTGACCTCACGTCAGGATCAGATCAGCCCCTGGAGCAGCAGACGAGGAGCAGCCTCGGGACGGGCCACCCTTTCCTCTGGCCTCTTGGGGAGCCCCCCAACCCACCCAGTGGCACGCAGGCTATGCACCTGTGGGGTGACATTCTGAGCCTCACCGGGACCCCCTGGAGCCCTAGAAGGCCCCAGACCTGCACAGTGTACCCAGGACACTCGAGGGGCACGCTGAAAGCGGCCAGCACCACGATGGGCTAGTCACGAGGTCAGACGCCGACACAGTCACGGCGTGCCGTGGCTGGCCGGGGGACTGAGCAGCCTCACCTCGGACAGAGGGCCACCTAACCGGATGACTCAAGGTGGGGCTGCCTCCCCTCTCTCCAGGATCGGTTCTCGCGCCACCCCGGCGGCTCTGTGCCCGCTCCGTGGGGACCGCCAGTGAAAACGGCCCGTCTTTGAAACGCTGGACCCACAAGGGGAGCGGGGAGTGGTCCAGACCCGCAAGGCCCCGCTGCCCCAGGACCAGCCGTCCGCCCTCACTCTGTGCCCTGACGTGACATCAGCGACTCTGCTGAGGAATCTGAGCCGAGCCCACGTCTGCTCATCCTCCTGGCCTGACACGTCCCTCAGTGACCCTGGAAGACCGCCACTCCCCACCCCGTTGCAGGGTTCCTAGGTGAGTAGGGGCTCCAATGACACCAGTCACCTGGGTTAATGCCCCAAGCTTCCAGCGAACAGGACCAGGTCTGTCAGCCTTGTGCGGGCGTGCACACACACACACACACACACACACACACACACACACACACACACGTCTGCATGTCTGCCCTGAGCCCCGGGAGCTCCACCCCGGCAATCAGCTCCTGGGAAGGCACCAAAAGGCTATTTCAAGGAGGAGACCACGGCGGCCTTGAAGACGGACTTTGGCTGGCAGCAAAAACACAAACCACACGGGGGACGAACCAACCAACTAGCGGCCCAGAGCCGAGCGCCGGCCGCGGGTCCCCCCACCCTTTGCCGGGGAGCTCGGCGCCAACGTCCCCGTCCCTGCGCCCGGCGTCTCGGGACGCAGAAGTGGCACGCTGGGAACCGAGGGGGAGAAGGATCAGGGAAGCAGAGCGGGCTTGAAATAAAAGCCAGACTTCGTGAAGCTCGGCTCTGGGAACACCGCGTCCCACGACCTCAGAACAGCCAAAAGGAAAGAAATATGTCCACAGAAATGAATCCCAGTGACCCCTGGGTGCTGACTTCCCGAAGCAGCGATCCAGCTCTGAGTTAGGGGAGGGGCGGCGAGCGGCCTACCTGTGATCCGGTCTCTCTCCATTACTACGGATATATTTAGCAGCAGGCGGGAGTCCTGGCGTCCCCCTTTCCAGAGGCTTCCTCCCCTTCTCACCCCCGACGCCCTCCCTCCTTCTGCCTCCTCCTTCTCCTCCTCCTCCTCCTCCTCCTCCTCCTCCTCCTCCAAAAACACTCTTTGTCTGGTCTAATTTCTTCAATCTGTTGCAATCACGAATGCATCCAAATTACCACGTTTCCATGTGCTGATCATATGTTTGTGCTCCAAACTGAACTAGCATTGTCTCTTTGAATCGGGAGGGAGAAGGGACCGAGGCAGAGAAATAGAGGCGAAGAGGCGGGGCGGGGGCCGGACGTGGGCCGCGGGCCTCCCGCAGCCCCAGGGTCCCGGCCGGACCGGACTGCCGTCTGGGCTTTGTGCGCCCGGTGGCTCCAGAGGTGCGGCGTGCGAGCGGCTTCCGGCGGCCTTCTCTCCACCCCCTCCAGCCCCTCCGCCAGGCCTGCTGCTCCTTTTTAATATCCACTTGGAGAAGCTTAACTTAGCCTCTTGGAAACCAGCTCACAGTCAGATTCCTGGCGACTTCCAAAGTCTTTCATTTTCCCGTCCCGCGATGCTAGATGCTCCGTTTCCTTTGGTCGAAAAGCCTCGCTCCCGCGTGCCTGCCTCTGCCTGCGGCCCCGCAGCCCACCCCCGACCCCAGACTCGACCCCCACCCCCGGAGGAGGAGGCAGGGCCCCGGAGCACCTGCCCGAGGAGCCCAGCGGGATGTCCGGGTCCTGACAGACGCGGCCGGCCCTCCCTCCCGCCCGGGCGAGGAGGGGGGTGGCGCAAGAGAGACTTCCTGGAAGGTCCCACACACTCATGAGTCAGTGCGTCCCCAGCTGTCCCCAGGGAGTGAGCTCCTCAGCGCGACTCCCCACACTCAGCCCCTTCTCCGGGCCTGGCTGGGGGCTCGAGTGCCCCCTGCTCTTCTCCTGGGGCCCGGGGCGGCTGGGAGGGGCCGCTCACCTGGCAACCTCAGGGCCCCACCGGCACCCGGTCAGAGTCAGGGCTGGGGGGCCGGGGAGATGGACGTATCCCCTCTGCCCTTTAGGCTTCTTTCCCTCCAAGGCCCTTGGCCCCAGACAGACACGGGTTTTGTCGGCTGGACCCTCTCGAAAGAAGACGCGCGTTGGGGCCCCTGCCGCACCACTCGGGCAGTTTTGCGGAGAATCTGCAGTTTCCGCGCTTGTCTTGGAAAAGACGGCCATGTGGTCGCGTGGGCTGGTGTGAAGAGCGTCGCCCCCCATTGACGAAACCGCATTTTCCGGCTTGCCCTGGTCCCCCAGCCCCTTCACTCATTGTCATTATTCTGAGTTTGCCATCCCGTCCCACATGGCCACGTGAGCCGTGTTACCATGGGCGGTCCGTGCACGCCTGCCTGCCAGACGGCGCGGTCAAGGTCCCCGTCCCCTCCCGCCTGGGACAAGACCCCAAACGCAGTCCCCTATGTCGCCAGGGCGTCTTCTTGGGGGGCGGGGGACGCCCAAGGGCAAGCACCTCCTCACCGCACCCCCCAAGCAGAGCCTGGAGGAAAGCCCCAAAAGCGGCCCGCATGGTGACGGAAGGTGGGGGCGGTGTCTCAACCAAGGGGGGGGTCCGACAGGCTGAACAGTGGCCCCCAAACACATCACAACCTAATCCTTGCAAAGGGGACCTTATTTGGAGCGTCTTTGCAGAAGGGATTAAGTGCAGGATTTTGAGATTAGCCTGGATTATCAGGCTGGGTCCTAATCATATGGGGGGGGGAGGCAGGAGAGATTTGCAGACCGTGGCTTTCAAGGCTGGGTGCGGCCACAAACAGAGGGGCCGCAGCCCCCAGGAGCAGCAAGAGGCCAGAGAAGGATCTGGCAACCCTGCCCTCACCTTGCTCTCAGGCGTCCAGGTCCACAACCTGGAGAGAACTCACTTCTATGGTCGTGAGCCACCGAGTCTGTGGCCGTTTATTACAACAGCCCCAGGAAACACACCCAGACACCATAAACCCAAGAGCCAACATCCCCATATAACGTTTTCCGGCCATTACATTTCATTCTAAAGCATTACGTTCAACCAACCATTAACAATCCTTGGGTTAGAACAGTGGCAATCGTGGGGGCTTGGGGGTTTATTCCTTCAGTCTCTTTTCTGATTTTGAAGAAATACTCCTTACTGGTTTTTCTGCTTATAAATGTAATCTTTGGTCATCGCACTGGATTTAGAAACTGCAGAAAAGATATGAAGAAGAACCCCTTTATTTATTTATTTATTTATTTATTTATTTATTTATTTTTTCAACGTTTATTTATTTTTGGGACAGAGAGAGACAGAGCGTGAACGGGGGAGGGGCAGAGAGAGAGGGAGACACAGAATCGGAAACGGGCTCCAGGCTCTGAGCCATCAGCCCAGAGCCCGACGCGGGGCTCGAACTCCCGGACCGCGAGATCGTGACCTGGCTGAAGTCGGACGCTTAACCGACTGCGCCACCCAGGCGCCCCAAAGAAGAACCCCTTTAATACCACACGAGACTCTCGGGCACCAATTCCCGCTGGGGCCGAGCAGGCCCAGGAAGGCCCCCCCTCCCCGAGACAGGCCAGCTGGCGGAAATTCGGGCTAGGCCAGGACACGGGGCGGCCTCGTCCATCCAGGCCGCCTCCTGCAGGCGCCGGGCGCACGGGCTGTGATTTCACAGCCGTAGTTGGTGCAGCTGCTAAGCACAGCTGACCTGGGGTTTGTCCCCGGCATAGTTTGGCTCGACGTCCGTCCGTCCCCCCCACCACCGTGCCTAAAAATCCGAGCATTCTGGCCCAAGCAGGGGATCATTTGAAACCAAAAACCTGGCAGCACCGATCGGCTCCGAGGAGGCCCGTGTGAGTCATGAGCCAGCTCAGAGGCCAGGCGCAGAGGTGGGGTGAGGCCAGGCCGGACCTGCATCCCCGAAGTGGGTTCCCCACATGGCTCCATTATCCTCGTCTGTGGTTACATAAAACCCAACGCCCGCCCCCCCCCCCCAGCTTAGAATCTGCTGCCTCATTAGCATACGAAAGGCGGTGAGCCATGCCACTGAGGGGGCAGGCTTCCTTTAACCCAGCACTGCCCGGATTGGACACCTGCCACCTGGGGGAGGCCGACCCCCCAACCCCCCCCACCCGCCCCCGGCCATAGCTTTGGGAAACTGCCTGGAGCAGCCAGCAAGTCCCAGCCCCCTCCAGCCAGCCCACGTCCTGGGGTGGGCACCAATGCACAACAGCTCTTTCCAGACGGTTCTCAAGATGGTGCCTCCGTCCTTCACTCCCCCCCCCACCCCCACCCATAGATGTGTACCTGCCATCTGCCTGCTCCCAGCCACCTTCTTTTCAATGTCACCATCACCAGCGAGGGGCCTGGTACAGGGTGAGGCCTGTCTTTAAAGATACCGCCCTGCACCCGGTGGGGAGGGGACGCCCAAGCAAGAGGCGCTCCCGGGGTGCCCTGAACGCCTGCCACCGGGCCAGGAGGATGATTCTGATGGTGCGGGCAGCATCGAGAAGGGGCTGACAGGACCGACGGGGCCTTGTTCCCCGCGCCCCTTCTGAGGAGGGGCTGTGAGGAGGTGGGGGGAGAGGAGACACTCAGAAAGGAAGGTCACGTTCTGAGGCTCTGGGCTCACACTTTGCGCCCCCGCTCCCCCCCCTCCCCCAGCACGGATGCCTGCGAAGCCTCCATAATCGGCTCCGAGCTCCCAGAGAACTCTCCCTCTAAAAAATGACTTTTCCGTTCATTTCCCGCTCATCCCCACACTCACCACTGGAGTCTGCCTCCCTGACTTACAAGTACAGGCGTTCCATCCTGACCCCCTCCCGCTGCTACCTTACCCGCCAGCAGAGCGGGCAGCCTCCCTGAGCAACACAGATTCCGGGCTGGGGCCGGCTGCATTCCTCTCCGGAACCTTCTCCCCGCTTTTTATCGCGCGGCCAACTTTCGGCTGCTCCTGAGCAAATGCAACCCGGCCGCTCTCTGCCCTTGGGCCGGCCTGTTGCTTTGGGAGGAAGGGAACCAAGACGAGAGGAGACGGGGGAGGGCAGCGGCCCAGAAGGGCCTCACGCTCAGCCAGCCATCCCAGGCTGCAGCCCGGCCGGAGCCGGCACTCCGTTCCTACAGGAGGCCCCGGCTGGCCGTGTGGTGCGAGGGGGGCCTAGGGGTTTGGAGGCCAGGTTCTCGGTAGAGTCTGCCCCCGGGGCCCCGGCGTTGGAGCTTCTGCCCAGAACACTGAAAACTCCCCCAAAGAGCTGGTGTCTTACATTCACCGCTGGGAGCCCTACATTCTCCCTGCTCGGCAAGCACCCAGTAAACGCTCGCCGGGGGAACAACGAAGTTAAAGACCCAACACATGGACTCTCCCGACCGGCGCTGCCCAACAGAACGTTCTGCGATGATGTAAATGTTCTATATCTACCGCATTCAATATGGCAGCCACGTGTGCCTACTGTTGAATGGGTTTCCTCCTCCTCCTCCTCCTCCTCCTCCTCCTTTTCCCCGGAGACATCGCATTCTCCATAAATGTCTTCACCAGAAGACAAACAAAGAAAAGCTACTTTTCAGCCAAGGCAAAAGAAGGCGGAAACTTCTATTTTAAACTCTTTCTTTGGCCCATCGTCCCAAGCTTCTCCTATCGAGTTCAAGTCCACAGTATTTACAGCCTGCTAGCTATGTGCCGTAAGAACATGGAGCCCTGTGGGTGGGGAGGACCCCGAAACCCCCCAGGCCAGCAGGCTAACGGAGACTGATGGGCCAGGTCAAAGTTACCATGGAGAGAGAACACCTTCAGAGACGAGAAGGCGCACAGCCCGTCCCAGAGCGTGGTCGTCAGATGGCCAGGGCACCCAGAGCGTGGAGGGAGGACTCGGGAGAGAGGGCCTGGAAAAGGGGGCCGGGCCGGGCTGGGAAGGGTCATGACCACCGTACTTGGGTTCCGTTTAGCCTGCGGGGAGAAGTGAACCAAGGTTTCCTTAATAGCAGGAGGATCATGACCAGGTCTGTTCTGAATAATCACACGGACGGAGCCTCTGGCCCAGGCCCGGGCACACGGCCGGGTCTCAGCGAATGCCACCGAATGCTGACGGGACCAGGGCAGCCTCCGTGTGGAGAAGGGATGCCATGAGGAGGGACACCGAGGCCTGACCAGGTCCAGGCCAAGAGGCGGCCATTTGGGGAGAGGGGGGGTTGACAAGAGGGTGTTGGGGGTGGTGCAGAGGTCAAGGAGACACAGACTTCTTGCTTGAGTACCTGGGTGGATGGTCGGGCTGAGACGTGACGGGAACAAAGGAAAAGAGGTGTCATTGCATGGGAAAGGGAGTACTATCGAGGGAGCCTCTGAGAGCCCAGGGTCCTGCCCACGGTCAGCCAGGCTCTGGCAGTGTCTTCCTCGACCGGCTCCCTGCCACAGAGGCACGCTCTCTCCCTCTTGCCCGTGTGGCCACAATGATGGCGACGGGGCCCTGCATACAGCTGGGCGTCCTGCACGTGAGGCTGAGGGCTCACTGGGCCCGGGTCAAGGAAGGGGTGCGTGAGCCTGGACAGAAAGACGGGCGGGGAGGGAGCGTCGGAGGAACCCGCCCGAGATCCCGGGCGGCACCCGCTTGTGAGGCGTCCCCCGTGAGGGCAGAGACACAGCCCCCATCCACCCACAGCGGCCCAGTGGGAAGGTACTTGAGGTTCCCGTAAAGAATCGCCACAAAGGGGCTTAAAATAACAAAAGCGGGTTCTCTCCCGTTCTCTCTTCTTCTGGAGGCCGAAGTCCAAAATTAAGGCATCGGCGGGGCTGAACTTCTTCCAGAGGCTGCGGGGAAAACCCTTCCGGTCTCTTCCAGCCCCAGTCCCGGCATCCCCCGGAGTGGTCACCTCACTTCATCTCTGCCTACGTCTTCACGCGGCCTTCTCCCCACCGTGTACATCCCCTGTGTGCCATGTCCCTTCTTGGAAGGACCCCCAGCCGTGGGGTTTAGGGCCACCCTACCAGGAGCAGAACCTCATCTCGAGATCCCCAACCAACGACGCCCGGAAGAGACCGACGTCCAAGTCAGGTCACTCTCTGAGGTTCTGGGTGAACGTGAATCCTCAGGGGACACGACTCAACCTCCTACAGAAGGGATGAGGCCACCAACCTCAGAGGTATCTGAAGGAGGAAGAGAAGGACCCAGAACACACACAACGGGCAGAAAGAGAAGGCTCTGAGGGATCCCGGCCGGGGACAGTCGGGCAGGCTGGCGGGCCGGGCCGCAGAAGGTGAGGGAGCTGCCCGGGTGCGCTGTGGGAACCAGGGCAAAGGTTGGCCCGAGACAGTGGCCCGGAAGCGGCTGCCCAGAGACGCTGCTAGAGGCCCAGAGTGTGGGAAAAGAAACCGGAAGGCCACTTGGGAGGTCTGAGTGTGGGCATCCCCACGGCCCAGACGATCCGCCTGGGGTCACACACGTGGGCACGGGGACACGTGACGATGTTCCCAACAGTGCCTGTAACGGAGGAACCTTCCGTGGAACCCCGGCAGCAGGCCCGCGGGTAGACAGGCAACTAACTCGGCCTGCCCGCACGGAGGAGCCCTCGCCCGCGGTCAGAATAAATGAACTAAAGCTACGTGGACCCTGCGTGGACAGGTCTCAAAGCCATCCCGTCGCGTGGAAAAGCAAAAAGCAGCAAACGGCCACCGCCCCCTTGGACACCCGATGTGATGCCGCTGGTCTTCAGCACGAGACCACGAGAGACCACACGAGACCACGTGTGTTGACCACAGACACGCCCGACGGGGACCGGTGCTAAATTCAAACAAGTGGTCACCCTGGCGGGGGTGGGCATGGGGAGGGTCACCCCAGGGGTTCAGACTGCACCCGTGATACCCTATAGCTCACGCCGGATGGTGGGGGCACAGCCGTTCTGTTACTTTACTTTTCACATTTACGTGTCAACCAAGTTCTTTTTTTTTTTTTTACTTTTTTTAACGTTTCTTTATTTTTGAGAGAGAGAGCGTGAGCGGGGGAGGAACAGAGAGAGAGGGAGGCAGAACCCGAAGGAGGCTCCAGGCTCCGAGCTGTCAGCACAGAGCCCGAGGCGGGGCTCGAACTCATGAGCCGCGAGATCGTGAGCTGAACTGAAGTGGGACGCTTAACCCACTAAGCCCCCCAGGCGCCCCAGTACCAATTCCATTTTTATAAAAAAGAGCAGCGAGTGAGTGAGCTCGTCAAAGCATTGACCTGGGTGTGGCTTGTGCCAGAAACGGCCGTCCCCGGCCTGGTCCCACACACAGCCCCGTGAAGAACCTGAACGAAAGCAGGCCTCTGGAGGACTCGGGGTCCAAGGTCCCAGACACGGGAGACCAGGCAGGGTGGGGGACAGGAGGTCAAGCTTCGGGGAGGGGAGGGAGGGCAGCGGCTCTCAAAGGGGATTCTACAAGGGTCAGAGGGGCAGGGCGAGGGGGCTGAGAGGCTGGGGGTCCAGGGCAGGGCCCCGCCTGGACCGAGGTCTCAGCTGCAGGACGGCAGGGCTGACAGAAGGAGCCAGGGAGACGAGGAAAGGGTGTCCCGGGCCGGAGCCCGCACAGGCCCCCACAGAGAGGATTCCGTGTGTCAGCAGGCGGTCCCATGCGAAACCCAGATCACCGACTTGCAGCTCTGGGCTTTGGCAAATTATGCCTTAGGCTTCCAAGTGGAGCCGTGCTAGCGGCTGCCAAGGGCTGACGGCACAGAACTGGCCAGTCTGAGCGCGGGGAGGCGCTGGCCAGAGGAGGCTGCGTCCACGCGGCCCGGGGCGCCAGTCTCCCAGGACCTCAACCCCCGAGCTCAGGAGCCGGTCTCCAGCCCGTCACAAGACCAGGCCCCCAGACCCAGCCCCGCTGGCGGAAGGGAGGGAGGCCGAGAAGCGGCCCAGCTGCAGAGGCAAGGGGTCCCGGAGAAAAGTTCCCCAGGAAGGCAGAGGCGGCCGGGCGGTCCAGTGGTCAGTGGCCTGACGTGGCCCCGGGTGGGCGGAGCTCCTGCTTAACCACGGATGTGAATCATTCGGCCGCCCTGCAGACCTCCAGCCAGGCGTCACCCTTCCCTTCCCACACCCGGCCCCATCCTGCACCACACGGGGCCTCAGACACGGCCGTGTGGACGTCCCAGCCTGTACAGACACACCCCGCCGACACCACCACCCCCATTCCCTGCAAAGAGCTGCCCCTGGCCTCCCCACGAGCCTGGAGGTGTCCCACCCACGGGCAGGTGACACCTCTCCCCTCGGGGATGTTTGCGCTGGCCCCGGAAGTAGGCACAGGAACGTCTGGGCAAGGAATTCTGGCGTTGCCAAAAAGATCTGGCTGCTAGCTACATGAAGACCTTAGCTGGAAGTTCGTCTAAAATAAAGTAATTAAGGGGGCGCCCGGGTGGCTCAGTCGGTTAAGCGGCCGACTTCAGCTCAGGTCACAATCTCGCGGTCCGTGAGTTCGAGCCCCGCGTCGGGCTCTGTGCTGACCGCTCAGAGCCTGGAGCCTGTTTCAGATTCTGTGCCTCCCTCTCTCTCTGACCCTCCCCCGTTCATGCTCTGTCTCTCTCTGTCTCAAAAATAAACGTTAAAAAAAAAATTTTTTTTTAATAAATAAATAAATAAAATAAAGTAATTAAGGAATTCTATGCAAGCGACCGGATGAATAAAATAGACCTAATGGATTCTTCAGACGGTCAACAGTCACGTGTAGCTAGCGGCCCCTACACGGGACAGCGCAGACGCGGGACCTTTCCACCATCACAGGAAGTGCGACTGGGCAGGGCTGGTCTCGGAGGTGGGACGCGGGCTCTGGGAGAGGCGAGTCCCTTCGTCTCCGGGCCCCGACATCCTCCTTGAAAGGGGGCCACCAGCATGAACACGCACACAAAGAGCCAAAAGAATAGCTTGGCCGTGACCATCATGAGCTTGCTAATTTGATACTGGTTACCTATTCGCTCTGTCGTGGGAGCACCTTCCCTTCTTCAGGGTCACAGGGGGCAGGCGCAGGGGTCACGGGCCGATTGGCTCAGAGGTGCTCAGAGTCAAAGCCGCCCTCCGGCAGGCGGCCCGCCCTCGGCACCTCACGCCTTCCCTCCGTGCTACCTACAGACGGGCGGCTGCCCCAGCCCCTGGCGACACGCCTCTGCCGGGCCGAACGCGACCTGCATCAGAGCCATCGAAGACGGTAACTCCCTGGACAGCAGGGGAGGGGCCCTGCTCACCCGAGAGGGCCAGGCGGGAGAGAGGGCAAGGCCATGACTGAACACACCGCTTACCTGGGCCCGTGGGGTCGCCAAGCTTCCGGAGACGGTTGCTGGAGGTCCGCGTGACTCCTAAAGACAGGGGCAGAAGGCACAGGTCACACACGGCCGCCGGCGGGTGGTTAACACCGGGCACGCCCTCACCTCTGCTCCTACAACGGGCTCCAGAACCAGAAACCAGAGGTCCTCGTCCTCCCCGGCGACACCCAGGCCCAGCAGCCACCTGCAAGGACAGCCGGCCACTGGCGGCCACCGGGCCAGACTCTTTACACCCATTTCTCACCTAACTCTTACCGCTGCCTTTTGCAGCCGAGCTTCAGTCGGGTCGAGGAACTTGCCCGAGGTCGCACAGCTCCTAGGAGTTGAGCCCAGAATGAACCCAAGTCCGTCCAACTCTAAAATGTGGGCTTGGCCCAGTGCATCAAACCATCCTGACTGCCCGCGGGACGCTGAGGGGTGCTGGCTCCCGGTCAGGCACTGGTCACCCCCTGGGATGGCACACGTCGATCTGTATTGTGAATTGGGATCTCCCCGCACCAGGGTCCCTGACGCCACCCCCCTCCCCCCACTGCTCTGAGGCTGGGCAGGGCCGGGCTGGATCCGGGAGGGTGGAGGACGAGCAGTCCTCCCCCACACCCCCCAGCGGGGAACAAGAACGGAGCCCCAGATTAACACCGCCTCGTGCCGCACACGCTCCATCCCGGCACCCACCCCTGGGGCCAGCGCGTGCTCCCTGGAGAGGCGTATGGCAGGCAAGTCCCAACTCGAGGAGATTTGCAGAGGTGCTAAGCCGAGCCCAGCCGAAGCTGCCAGGAAGGGTATCCACGGGAGGGGCAGGGGAGCGTGCTACCGCGGCCAGGTCTCACGGAGCTCTGGCAGTGTGCCGCCTGGGCAACCAGGCCATCCTTCAGAGAGCCGCAGGGACACCCCAGGTTGGCCGGCAGAGGCCCTCCCCACAGACGGCAAGATGAGTGGGGACAGGACCCACTCATCAGGGTTAACCCGGAAACCTGCCCGCAGCCTCCGCCGTCTGACAGCCACCCAGGATGCCGGGGCCAGAGATGCCCACTCCCGTCTCGCAGTCTTCCGGAGAGGCTCTTACAATGCTCACTCACTCATTCGTCCCACAACCACCCCCCCCCCCCGACACTGTGACCACCGGGAAGCGGAGGCAGCCAGCACTGTTCCTGAAGGTTCCAGAGCCCCACGCAGGGTGACCCACAGACCTGGCTTCGTGTGCAGCTCCCCGGGGATACCCATGCTCTGTACGTCTGAAGACAGTGGCTTTAGTGACAGCAGAACGGGCACAGTGCATCCTTCAGGGTCTTTCTTACCTGCCGCTAAGCCCAGGCCTCTTTCTGGGGCTGGGGAGGACCCCAGGATGTGCCCCAAATGTTGAACCCACACCGAACAACACCAAGAGATGCATGGACACGAGACTCAAGGGCCTGGGGTGACCAGCGAGGCCTCTGGGAGGCAGGGACGACCAAGTTGACCCTCGAAGGAGGCAGGGAGGAGGGGGGACGCTGTGAGGTCACGACCACTTCCGCTCGCGGAGGCTCTATGACCACTCCCCGCGCACCCCACGACGCAGGTGCCACCAGGGCCATTTCAGACAAGGGAAGCGAGACCTGGAAGGCCCCCCCCCGGCCCGCCCCAGCCACGTCGGCGACCTGGTGGCCGACTCTATGTGTCATCATGACTGCATCCCCCCGGTGCCCAGGTATGCAGCCAAACGTGATCTCTGGGTGTTTCTGGGTGAGGTTAGTGTCTGGATCGGCGGACTGGGCACAGCAGGCCGTCCCCTCGGCGTGGTGGGTGTGGACACGACCGAGGAAGGGGGGTGCTCTGGGCCTGACGGGAACACCGGTCCTCTCCTGCCCACGGGCTGGGACGCACGGCGTCGGCCCCCCTGGTCCTCGGGCTCAACTGCGGCACCGGCCTCCCGGGGCGCCCAGCTTGCAGCCGCAGCCCTGGGGTTCCTCAGCCTCCATCATCACGTGAGCCCGTTCCCCGCTGCTGTGTGACGTCACCCGGCAGACACGCGTGCACCCCGGGTGCCCGGCCACCCCGATGAAACGTCTGCTCACCGCCGAGTGACGGAAACCGTCCCTCCTCGACTACCGCCCAGAACACGAGGATTGCAGGCCACCCCTGCCCGAAGAGGCTGGACGGTGGCCTCGGGCCCTTGGGGGCGGGAACGTCCCGCACTGGGCTTCCAGAACTGACTGCTCCCTTCAGACCCGCAGAGGGTGGGGCCCTCAGTGGCTCTGGTAGGCTCCCCAGGGCTGGGAGCGGCGGGAGGGAGATGGGCCCTGCCCCCAAGGCTGCTGAGGCGGGAGTGTGGGCATCCCCAGCCTCCGACGGCCACCACGACGGCCGTGAGCTCTCTCCACACGCCTGAGTGGGAGCTACACTGCATGTGACAACCCCCGAGAATGATCATCACCCCCCAACACACACACGCACAATAAGCCACTCAGAGGTCCCGCCGTCGGGCTAAGAGTGGCACCAATGAGCCACAGCTGTGCCTGTAAATCCAGCGAGTCCCCAGTATGGAAACAGTACGGGGTGAGGAACAGAGAAGGAATGGGCCCAACATTCCTGTGGATTGACTCACTTCCGGCTGCGACTCGCCCGGGGCCAGCTGGACGCCCACCCGTGCCCCTGTGGCGGCTTCCAGGCGAAGGTAGAAGAGGGAAGGACCCGTTCAGGCTCTTCAACCCCCCGCCCACCACCAGGGTGTCCGGTCCTCAAGCCCCATTCTGGGTTGGCTCCTCCCCGAGCCCCCGGGTGGGGCCAGAGCAACAGCATCTGTCTCAGATTTCTTGGGTGGAGTTTGTGTTTTATTTGTGCTGTTTATTTTTCCGATTTCCCCAAACACGCGGCTGGTGCCAGGCAGCCCCTGGCGCAGACAGGACGCCGGGCACGCTGCTTGCTGAGCCGGGGAGGTGGCGGGCCCGGGGTTCCCGCCCTCCGACGAACTCCCCACCCGGGAGACACCCGCGGCCAAGAGCTACTGAAATCCAGCTCCCTGGACCTCATTCCTCAGGCCCGCGTCGGAGTCCGGCGAAGAGGGAGCTGGAAAGGCCTCCAGGACATCCAAGGGCTCTGCTGTTCCAGTTGAGAAGGGAGTTATTTTTATGCGATTTTAAAAGAAAACATATCCAGAAGGAGAGGAGGCCATGTGACATCCAGAGTCCGCCGGGTGCGAGCCGCACGCCCCGGGAAAATAACACCCCCCCCCAATCCGTTCCAGCCTCGCCACTCCCCCCAGCCCCCCCACCCCGGGGCGGCGGCACGGGGACCAAGACGAAATGAGGTCACACGCCGTGGCACTGGGCACAGTCCCGAGCTCAAAGGAAGCACCCGATAGATTAGACAATTATTACCATCGGCAGTAGGTTCATCACGGTCATAACAATTTTTAAATTATTATCGCTCACCTGCTGCATACGCCAACCTGAACCTGGGGACCTATAATTAGGAGCTAAGAGAGCTTGGCTGCCCAGAGCCGATGCATCTGAACGAAGGAGAAGTTGTAACCGAGGCCCCCGGCACGTTCCGGCCAGGCCGCTGCTGTGCCCCGACCACCGCCAAAAAAAAAAAAAAAAAAAGTTCTTCCAGGAGCTCTACCTTACTCCCTCCCAATTCAGGGAAGCCCCCAGACCCTCCTGGTCTCCACAGCGATCTGCACGTTAGGGGAAGGTGGGCAGTTTTCTAGATCCAGAGAAAACAGCCAGGCTTTGGGGAGCTCAGACTCCGGATGCTTGCCCTCCCAGACCCGGCCGCCCCAGAGACTCGGAGGCCGGGCCAAAGGCCGTTTCCCACGTGGGCACAAACTCCAGACCAGTGACCAACGCCAGCAGAGCGTGGCAGATAGAGTCCGCGAGATTGAAAGTCGCTTCAGACGAGACAAAAGTCAGCAGAGAGTGGAAAGCGGGACTCAGCCCCGGCCGGCGGCTCCAACAGAATGAAAACGCAGCATTGCAGAGCAGGAAAGAAGAGGCCAGAAGATGCGCGGGGCCTCCCCGGGCCTCGAGGGAAAGACGAGGATCCCACGCGAGGCTGGGAGAACGGGGATGGTCCGCAGGGCATTTTCCTCGTAGGAGCAGCGTTTGGGGTGGGGGCCGCCTCCAGGCAGCAAAAATGGGTCCAGGTAAACCGCCTGGCGCCCTCTCGCCCCTTTGCCACACTCCCCAGGGGCGGCACAGCCCGGGTGCCTGTGTCACGGAACCGGGGAGCTTGCCCGGGGAAGGGAGGGCAGGGTGTGAAGACATTTTATCTTTCCCTTCCAACCACGTTTTTGTAATGGAACCCAGGAAATTACAAGGTTGAAATGGTCAAACAGGCACTGAGGAACCTAACTAGACTCTCGAGTTAATATGTTATTATTCGTGATTATTTTTAACGACTGGAACACCACACGTAGTCTCAGAGCCGCTGCCTCCGCCCAGGATCTGGCGGCTGGCCCCAAGCCCCGCCGGGGTCGTGCACCACCCAGACACCCTGACCCCGGGGGAGGGGACACCGCCCCCCCCCCCACACACACACACGCACCGCGTTCTGCTCTGTGCCAACAGCAAAGGAGGTCTGGACAGGACCTTCCTCCAATTAAAAGTCACCATTTTCTCAAAAGGGAGACTTGCAGGAAGAGGTCCGTTTTCAATAAAGAATCGGTTTTCAGCTTTTGTCTTCAAACTCATGAGAGACTCTCAGGAAAGGATGGGGAGGTCCCGGCGACCTTGGCCCAGAGCTGCCTGCCCCTACCCAGCGGTCCCCTCCTCCTTCAAGCCCTGGGGGGGGGGGGGGTAGGGGGGGCCCAGGACACACAGTCTTTACCCCCCTTTGTCCAAGCTCAAGTGCTCACAGAAGCTGTGAAGGGCTTCCCCCAAGTCAAGGTTGCAGGTGGGAGTAAAGAGTCAAACTCCAGGCTTATCTTCAGAGGAACCTGAGATAAGGAGATAACACCTCCTCCCTCTTCTCCTACCCTCTGCCCTTGGCCTTTGCTGCCAGGAAGTGTGTGTGCTCTGGACAGGTACACTAGGGAGGCGCGGATGCCCTCCTGATGGCGCCCCAACCACCACCCCACCCCACGCCACTCAAGAGAACCTTCTCCCCACCAAGGCCGGCAGCTGGGGCTGCGGATCGAAGCAAACCTCAACGTATTCTCCCACGTGGCGAGCAATCCTTTCGCCTTTGGAAACGTGCTCGGGCAAGGGACGCAATACTGCGGGAAGTTCTGTTTTCTGCAAAGCCTCGGGCCTTGAAGCCAGGGGTCCCAGTCCCTTCTCGGACTCCCGCCCCCACCTGCCATCCCCTCTCCGGTGTTGGCGGTGCTCCCAGCCCACGGTCCACCCGGCTACCAAGCGCCAGCGGAAGGGGCCGCTGGTTCTGGTGCGGTGCCCTCGGCCGCGGTTGCTGAGGCTCAGGGTTGGGGCCCGGCTGCAGGGCCTGAAGAGAAGGCCCCGGGCGGTGGCCGCGTCGCGGGCAAGGGCTCTGCGTGTGCGGCGAGGAACCAGGGCGCACGTCCTCCTCCAGCTCGGACCACATCTTCGGGCGGGTGTTCAGCCTGTCTGAGCATCTTGGCAGATGCAGACTCGTGAAAGATCACTGAGTGCCTCCTCTGCACCGGGCACCGTCCAGGGAGCGGGGGACACGACGGTGACCCAAAGTGCCCTGGCTGCTCCTGGGGCCCCTCCACGCGGGCATCTGGCTCACACCTCAGGGAAGAGGTGTCACCAGATGGCCACGTCTGTCACACAGCCATCGGTGCTGACCAAGGACCCACAGAGCCCTTCCCTCAAAGGTTCACCAGCGGGGCATCTGGACTCTGGGCCCCACCCGTAGAAACTACATTGCCCTGTGAAATCCGAAGTTCAGGGGCGCCTGGAGGGGCTCGGTCGGTTAAGCAGCCAACTTCAGCTCAGGTCACGATCTCACCGTTAGTGAGTTCGAGCCCCACGTCGGGCTCTGGGCTGACCCCTCGGAGCCTGGAGCCTGCTTCTGATTCTGTGTCTCCCTCTCCCTCTCTGCCCCTCCCCCACTTTCTCTCTCTCCCTCAAAAATAAACAAACGCTAAAAAAAAAATTTTACATCTGAAGTTCAGATAAACAACAGATAATCTTCAAGCATCATCCCTTGCCCTCCCAGGCTCTCCTCTGAGTGACAGAAGAGATGCCGTCCACGGGACGAGGTCTCCAGGTCCCCCGGTCTGCCAACCAGCGAGGGGCTTGGGAGGAGAGTGGAAGGTGGGAGCAAGGGAGAAACGGGGTACCTCCTTCCCGCTCTCTCTGCCTTGGGAGGTCACATCTGGCCTCTGCCAAAAGCTGCAGCCCCTGTCAGGCAGGCCCGCCTTCGTCCCCAGCGTCGGGGGACTCTGGACCGGTGACAGGACCTCCTCCCTCTGACCCTCCGATCTGGCGGGGAGGGGGTGGGGATGGCTTCCTGCTGCTGAAGATCTGTAGGTCGTCTCGGCAAAGCCACCGGGAAGGGCCCTGACAACGTGTCGACACGGTCAAACGTTCTTGCAAAATTTGCGAACCAGGGAATACCTTAAATCCAATCGGTTAAAATCCCTGTCTGTGTCCACTCTGAGCTCCTGCCCAACACACTCCTCCTGTGCAAGGAGCCACCGGAGGGTTACTGCCGGCGGGGGGTGCCGGCCCAGGAGAGGCTGGATGGAAAGCTATGTAGTTGGGACTCAGCTGGGTTGCATTTACACAGCTCACACCTTTCTGCGTCTACTTAGGTGACCGCTGCCCATTCCGCGGAGGGAGCCCAGCGATGCGCCTTCCGGTTCCCGTCCCCACCCGTGTGCTGCGCACGGTCAGAGGCGCAGGGCAGGGGCGTGGCCCGGGTGCATGCCAGAAAAATGTGGGCAGAGAGGGGGAGAAGCAAGATGTGGCTTGTATGGAGCCAGAAGCTCGTCTACGGAAAACCATTCCAATCACCAGACACAGAGTTGGAAGCGGAGAATTCAGTTCTCGTCCACGTTGAATCAAAACGACAAGTATCCCCGGCCAGGAATAAAGGTACAATTACAAATGCCCTGTACTTTTATTTTTAAGGTTTATTTTTATTTTTGAGAGAGTGAGAGAGTGCACGCAAATGGAGGAGGGGCAGAGAGAGAGAGAAAGGGGGGGGGGGGGGGGGACAGAGCATCCGAAGCAGGCTCTGCGCTGAGAGCACGGAGCCCGCCGCGGGGCTCGAACGCACGAACCGCGAGATGGTGACCTGAGCCAAAGTGAGACGCTCCACCGACGGAGCCACCCAGGCGCCCCTGTCCCATACTTTTCTGTGTCTTTCTTAAAAACAGAAATTATCTTCAAAATAGAATTTATCAGAATTCTTGTGTTTAGAGGGCAAAAATCGTGGCAATATCACAAACTGTGAAGTCACACTTTTTAATGCATCCCAACTACTGAAGATAAACAAAATAAACTTTGAGTAACCAGGAAGATGAATGAAATTTCTCTTCTCTCTCTTTCTACCTCTCTCTCTCTCTCTTTCTGTTCGGAATAAATGATATGACCAGGTCCTCAGGTAAAAGAAGCCATCAGAGCGTGTAGCCAACACAGTAGGAAAAAAAAAAAACAAAAAACATTGCTTTGGAGACAGGACAAGTAGTTGATTGATAAAAGCATTCTTAGGTTTCTGGATTTTCTGGTGCTTATGGTATACACCAGCTGTTTAAAATTTACAGTTTGGGGGCACCCGGCTGGCTCCGTTGAGGCTGTGAGCTTGAGCCCCACGTTGGGCACAGAGATTACTTAAAAACTCAGATCTTTTGGGGGCGCCCAGATGGCTCGGTCGGTTAAGCGTCTGACTCTTGGTTTTGGCTCAGGTCGTGATCTCGCGCTTCGGGAGTTCGAGCCCCGCGTCGGGCTCTGTGCTGACAGCTCAGAGCCTGAAGCCTGTTTCGGATTCTGCGTCTCCCTCTCTCCCCCCCTCCCCCGCTCACACTCTCTTTCTCAAAAATATATACACGTTTCAAAGAAAAGAAACAAAGATAAACAAACTACAGTCTTCTTCAAAAACAAAATAAACCTCGCGATGTGTTGTCACTTCCTCCCTCATCCTAAACAAGACATCACGTTCATACTTTTCGAGAGCTGTATACGCCCCACGCCACCTGGATCTGCCCCCGGCTGCTCCTGTCCGCCGCCCGTGTGACAAATTCCCCACCCTGAAGCCCTTCGGTTCCGAGTCCTCAAGCGATTTGTTTCCTGGTGAGACACCAGTGCAAACGGCCCACGCGAGAGACAGAGGAGATTAACAAAGGGCCGACGGACCCCCAGGAAGATCGAGGGTAACGTGGAGAATGGTTACGATCAGAAACTGCCGACCACGGCAAAAAGGGGCAGCAGGAAGGGCAGGAAGGTGCCCCAGAACACGGCGAAAGGCTTCGTCCGCCTCCGGGCCCCGCTGCTTAATGGGCCCCCGAGTCACCCAAAAGGCAGCGGCATTTCATCCAAGCTTTGGATGGTGGTCAGAGCATAACCGGAGGACAAACCACAGAGAGAGGTGGGGTCAGGGGTGCAGAGGCCCGGGAAGGGCTGGCGAGGGGAGTCAGCGCCCACAGAGGCCCAGCGGGCAGGCGGCACTGTTGACCGGCCTGGAGTTCCAGAAGTCTCTGCGGGAGTAACCAGGCAGCAGAAGGAATGGTCATCAGGAGAGGTGACTGGTCACCTCGGGCGACTGGCCCCAAGACTAGGGCACTCAGGCTGGCCCAAGGAAGCCAAGGGACACCTCCCAGGGTCCAGACGCACCTGTTCATGGGGCCAAAGGAGGGACAAAGAGAAGGGGGTATTCCTGGCATCACTCGCCAGCCAGAGACAGGAGTCAAGCCCTGTAGGCAAGCAGGCCAGTCTTTTCCTGAGCTTTAATAAAAAACATTCCCTATCCTCACATGGCGGGTAAAGGGACACTCTGGTCTCTTCCTCTTCTTACAGGGACACCAATCCCACCACGGGGGCCCCACCCTCAAGACCACCTAAACCGAATTACCTCCCAAAGGCCCCACTTCCAAATACCACCCCCCTGGGGATCGGGGCTCGGACGCAGGAACTTGGGGTCGATGTTTCAAACACGCGAATCCTCGAAGTTCACTGAGAAGCAGAGCAGATGGCACTTTCTGTTCATCCAATGTCCTTACAAAACACAGCGGTAGGAACCCTGGTCTGGCCACGGAGGCAAGCCCAGGAATGAAGGAAAAAGGGCGGCGGCGTGCGTGACGTTTTATGAAGCTAATTACCTGGAGAAATTTCCAGAAAGCAACAGCCCGTGTCCCACCTACTGTTAAGATCTTCGGCTCAGCACAGAACCCTCGACCGGAGTCCTGGGCCCACTCCCAGCCATCACAGAAGAGGCTGCAAGTCAGCAGCTAGGAGGGATGGCTACATCAACCACGGGACATCCACTCCGAGAGCCACTGAAGTTACAATTCTGGGATCCACGCAGGACATCCGACTTCGAGCGGAAGCAGCAGAATTAAAATGGTTTTTCCAGGGAACACGAGCCTCCTCTGATAATCAAATCAAATGATATGTAGGCCGGTGCGTGTGGCCAAGGGCGCACGAAAAGCAAAAATTATGACCGATGGGACTGAAGAATCTGTCCTTCCAACTTCCTGTTCACAACGGCCATAGGTTAGGAGCCAAACAAACAACCGGGGGGAGGGGGGGGTCGAAAAGGCAAAAGACAGAGTCAGAGGCACGGCATTTATTTTTAGAAAGTTTTCCTTTAAGAAAACAACAACAGGGGCGCCTGGGTGGCTCAGTCGGCTGAGCGTCCGACTTCAGCTCAGGTCACGATCTCACGGTCTGTGAGTTCGAGCCCCGCGTCGGGCTCTGTGCTGACGGCTCGGGGCCTGGAGCCTGCTTGGGATTCTGTGTCTCCCTCTCTCTCTGCTCCTCCCCCGCTCATGCTCTGTTTCTCTCTCAGAAATAAATCAACATTAAAAAAAAAATTGAAAAAAGAAAACAACAACAAAAAAGGTACACACGCAAAGGTCTGGCCGCTCAAGTGTCAACCCCCAGCTCCCAGGAAGGTGTGACCATCCAGAACGGACTGGATCGCCAGGGCTGAGGGTGTGGCGCAACTCAGCACCCCCCCCCCCCATGCCACCACCTCCCCCTCCCCCTCCCCGGCCTCACAGCGCCGCCTCTGTGTGCGATGGGATGTTTCTCCCCGACCTGTGTTCCCCACACTGTCTACACTGGGGCACCTCTGTGCAACAGAAGTCACGGTTTTGTTAGCGACTTTCACAAACTAACCCCCAAATCCGTCTGAAGTTGATTAGCTGGGTTCTTAACAGGCTGATCAGGAAGGCAACGGGCGTTGGATTTAACCCACTTCCAAGTGGCTTGGATTACAGGAGCTTTATTCTCCCGCTGGGATCTGATCCCCGGTGGAAACAGGAGGCACGGTCCACCGGGAAGGCTGTGAAAGCCCCAGGATGCAGGTCAGATTGAGCCGCGGGCCAAGCCCGGGGCCGCCTGCCAGCTCGCCTCTGCCCAGCCCTTCCTGGTAACCACACTCCCCAGGAGCGGTCTCCAACCGGGGCAGGCAGTCACTGCCGCCTGCCTTTCAGCCGCTGCCCCAACACGCCTGGCCCGGCCGGGACAAGGGGCCCTGGCACAGCCCTCGGGGACTTCCACGGCTGCCGTGGCCAGCCCTGATTCCCGGGTGCAGCCTTGAGGGCCCCACAAGGCCCAGTCACCGCCTGGGCATCCCCGCACCACCCCTTGAACCGCCCAGGACGAGCAAGGCCTCTCCAGCAGCCAGAAAGGGGGCAGTGGACAAGCCCCCCCATCGCCCTAGCTCGGCCCCACTCTGAAACCCCCCGGCCAGGGAGGACACAAGACGCGGCTCTCCGGGGGGTGTCAGTCAGCAAGACAGAGGTCTTTCCCGCCCTCCTTGCCCCACCCAACACTGGGGCCCACACCTGCGGGCCGGGGTGGCCCTTGGGGATCCCTGTCCCCCAAGACGACAGGCCTCTGCAGGTGTGGAGCCAGCATCGCTGGGAGCGCGACCGGTGACGTGTGCTCCCGCCAGAGGAGGCGGGCGGCCTGGGCTCGGGGCCACCCTGTGACCCGGATCATCTTACTGTCCCCGCCGCTGCCCCTTTCCCCGCCCTGGAGGCCCGCAGGCTGCCAGCAGTCACGCTTCGGAGAACCAGGTCAGATTAGGACGGGAACAAAGCCCGGCTCTTACAGAGCTCCAAAAGGCCCGAGAGGGCAAGACGCCTGGGAGCCGCCACCCCCTTCATGCGGGCTGCAGTGGCCCTGGGGTGGGGACAGGGAGATAAGGCAGAGAGAAACTGGGCTGGGAGCAGAGTACCACACTCAACCTTGGGGACCCAAGGCCAGGCCACCCTTCCCCGGCTGCAGTGGGAGACACCAGAGTACAGGAAGGACACTGGGGGCCCTTCCCAGCAACTCAGCAGTGCCCGGTAGACCCTTCTGGAATGAGCGACGGAACCCACAGGGAGAGTTGAAACGGGCCAGGAACCTCGGGGGGGACAGGCACCCCACAGCTCAGCCAAGGTCGCTCTGGGAGACCGGGTCCCTCAGCACGGTGGGCGCCGCGGTCTCGTGGGTTCTGTGTGGTCTTGTCTACAGGTTCCCGGGGGGCTGCACCGCCACTTACCCCCACTGATGTCCCCAAACCGCCACCCCCCCCCCCCCCCCCGGCCACACCTAGAGCTGGGCATTCCTAGATAACAGTGCCAGCACAGAGGGCCGGGAACCCAGCCCGTCACCTCCCTCCACAGCGAGGCTCGCACCCCTGGGGCCTTGGGCCTCTCTCTCCAGCCCTCCCTCCCCCAAGGCCACCAGCTGGATCCGCCCCGGAACTGGCGCTCCTCGCCCCTGGCTGGGCCCTGCACTGCCGTGGGCTGAACCTTCCTTATCGAGTACATCTTAGGCAAACTGCATATCCCACACAACAGTGCCCGTGGGCAAACAGCCTTGCGGAAATAAGGTCCCGCCCCCAGGTCCCATCCACGTGGGGCGGCCTGGGGCGGGCAGGAGAGTCTTGCCAGGCTGCCCAGGGAGTTGCGGGGGAGGGGACTGCCTTCTTCTTCCTGGGGTCCCTGGGTCTCCAGGTGAGATGTCCTCTGCAGACGCCCACCTGGGAGCTCCACGCCCATGGCCGGCCCCCATTGCCACCTGGGCCGGGGCTCTGGGCCTCTGCTCCTGAGAGGCAATCTCACGTCCCCTCTGCACCTGTCCTGGCTTGGACACGGAGGTGGGTGGGCAGAGCGGGGCTTCCAGAAAGACGGTGGGCGACCTCCAACTCAGGTCCCTCACACTGGCCTCTCAGAACCCCGCTGGCCTGGCCGGGAGGTGCTGGTGGGCAGGTGTCTGTGAGCTGGGGCGAGCCAGAAGGCCAGGCAGGGAGGTCACCCCCGTCTCTGCGGGAGGCCAGGAAGAGGGACGGCCCCCGGTCTCGGGCTCAGTCGGCTCGTTCACATTTGTGGGGTTCGGGGATCCCCAAGTTCCGTGGTCCTGGGCACCAGCCCGCAGTAGTACAGGCTAACTGCACGAGGTAGCTCTTTCTCTCTGCCCACATCCCCAGATGAGCCAGAGCAAACAGGCCTGGCCCCCAGGAGACAAGGGACAGCAAGGACAGGGCAGGGTAAGGGGCCAGAACAGAGAAGAGGAAGAACCTTGCCCACGCTCACCCGGCAACCCGGCAACCCAGGGTTAGCTCACTGGGGAAGTGTTCTCGGAGGTTCTTCGCCCTTCCCATAAGTCAGCTCCTAGGGCACTGGGTGTGGAGAAGGCCGCCCACTCCGGGGCCCGGCTGCGGACGTAATCTCTCTAAGGCCATTGCCCTGGGGTCCAGCCTCCTACCCGGGCCTCTGGAGAGGTCACTACAGGGCAGAGCTTTTTAACCCCTGGTAGGCCAGGTACCCCTCTGGGAATCTCCTCAAAGCCACAACGAATCTCCGAGTAATTCCCCACTGTGGCCGGTGCACACACGGACCAATGCCCACCCCCCCCCCCCGTCCCCCGTTTCGTGGGCCTCAGGGAAGCGCCTGTGCCACTGAGGGTTCCCAGGGGAGCCGGGGACACTGGAGGGCAAGGTCTGTGTGACCTGGTGTGCAGTGAGGAGCCCCAGACTCAGAACGCCAGAAAACCCGGGGGACTCAGGCAGCAGGCGGCTGCAACACCGAGGGGCTGCGGGAGAAGCCTGGGCCTCACTCCCGGCCTCGAAAGCCGCAGAGGTGCGGGGAGGACCGGACAGCTCCTGGACTTCCTGGCAAAGGCAGGGACACGCGGCCTTCTCCTCCTTCCTCCTGCTGATGAGGACCATGAAGACAGGGGCGCCCGGGTGGCTCGGCCGGTTAAGCGTCGACCCTCAGTTTCGGCTCAGGTCGTGTTCTCACGGTTCCTGAGTTCAAGCCCCGCGTCGGGCTCCGTGCGGGGCCTGCTGGCGCTTCTCTCTCTCCCCCTCTCTCTTCTCCTCCCCTGCTCTCTCTCTCTCTCTCTCTCTCTCTCTCTCAAAATAAATAAACTTAGCAGAAGTCACTGAAGAAAATAAAAGCATGATGCTGACCGCAGCCGCCAAGGTACAGAGCGGGCCTTTCTAGGCCTTTCTACGCACGAGCTCGTGCGGTCTTCACAAGTCAGCGTCGACCCCATGTAACAAATGAACCAAGCGAGACCAAGTACCTTGCCCCGCAGTGAGGGAGGTGCCAGGCTCAGATTTAATTCCAGGAGCCCCGCAATGAACCACGGGGCCACGCGGCCTGTAGACTGACATCGGTCCTGGCCCGCTGGAGCCCACAGGGGAGGTGGGCCCGGGACAAGCCTGGAGCGGCTCGGGAGCTGCTGTCCTAAAGCCCCATCTGGGCGTCTGCCGTGTTCTCCACCTGGAAAGATCCTTTTTATTCTCCTACCTACTCACAGCTTCTCACTTCTCAAGGCCGCCCACTCAAACCTCCCGTCATGCCCGTGGTCCCTGCTTCCAGGGTATTGGGTAGCATCTGGAGCCCGTGTGGCGCAGGAACACAGGCAGGAAGGGCGTCATCCACCTGCTTCTTGCCCCTCCAGGGAGCATGCGAGCTCCCCGCAAGCGGGGACCACGATCTTTCCATCACCTCTGTACCCTCGCGGCCCTGCCCGTGCACGCCCAACACACGGTGTGTGTTCAACGAACGCGTACGGACCCCAAGACACTTGGGATCCCCCCCCCCAAAACGCATCTTCAATTTTTTCCTCTTTCCAGGAGCGCCCGGCTGGCTAAGTTGGCTAAGCGTCCAACAGCAACTCAGATCACGGTCTCACGGTCCGTGGGTTCGAGCCCCGCGTCGGGCTCCGCGCTGTGAGCCCAGAGCCTGCTTGGAATCCGTCTTCCTCTCTGTCTTTCCCTCGCTTGTGCACACACCTGCTCTCTCTCGCTCCCTCTCAAAAATAAACATTAAAAAAAAATTGCCCCTCTTCAGACACTCACGAGTACTCAAAGGCAGCTCTACAGAGAACACCATCATAATCATTCCATTTATCTCCGAGCCTGTAAATAGGTCCAGAAGCAACGATCCCACTCAGTCCAGGAAAGAATAAAAGCCTGCTTCGTTGTCCTTGGATTTTCAATACCGGGGGATTTTTAACACCGTTTGAGGCTCCTTAATTTCGTGGCATTCATGCTACGTAGGGGTCGGTCTGACTTCTGCCAAGCAGCCCTGTGGAACCAGGGCACCAGGGGAACGGGAGCGTGTTCAGAATGGGGCCGAGAGGCCACCCCGCCCCTGGGCCAGTCCCCTCCAGTCTGATCCCACACAACTACAACGGAGTGACCCAGCCCACCTTGGACCGCTGCCAGCAGGGGAACAAACTGGAAGGGGTCCAAGCCCTCCACGCACCTATCCTGCAGCACCCCGCCCCGTTAGGTACACACAGGAGCCACGGAAGCTAACTTTACAAGAGCTGGTTCCTACTCACCCCCATAAACTCTCCCTCCACTGACTGCACAAAGCTTCAGCTTTGTTGTTTTTATCTACCTGGGGGGAGGCGGAGAAGGCGTGGAGGAGGAGAGGTCGAGCCAGCTTGGGGGGCCCTCTGGCATCCGTGTAGGGCAGTCTCCCCAGGGAAAAAGCCAAGGACCTGTGACCTGGGAGGACCCCGATCACACCCACTGTCCAGACCCACCGGCAGGACGTGAGGTATAGGGAGACAAGGGCAAGAACAAACAGGGGTCCCTGGGCCGCACGGGGCCAGTGATCCCAGGGAGAGGGCCTCACGCAGCAGCAATGCCCACAACCATCTCAAGTATTTGGAGCATGCTGGGGAGGGAGGCCGCGAGCCAAAGCCCAGGATATGCCACCTGGAAGCCCCCTCCTCCCCCACCATCACATCAACGCACCCACGCTTCCGAGATAGAGCCGGGTTAGGGCCGCGCTGTTGGCCACAAGGGGGTGAAACTTGACATTCTAAGCCACTGACCCAGAAGGGTATTTTAAAGGAAGTTCTGAGTAACCCTCTTTGAGACACGTTATTCTTTATTACTCATTTTGGTTCCTGAATGTGGAAAGCAGGAGACTGAGAAATGACCCACAGGCAGAGGGGTGGCCCAAATGGCCTCTTCGGTTCCCAGTGAGTCCCATGATTCTGGCTTCTTATCAGTAAAAATCAAGTCACGCGTCCCTGGCAGAAAACTTCATGTCCAAATAGATGAAGAACGCAGCTAGCAAGGTGAGCAAAAGGGCAGATGCCACCGAATTCAGGGCTGAGGATCCTGCCTGGACCCTTTAGGGGTGAGGGGGGAACCACAAAGAAAAAACAAGAAAAGAGAGACGACGGAGATCTGGATTACCCTGACCTGCCCTTCAGTGCTTGTGGCCTCAGTTTGCCCATCTGTGAAATGGAACTTCAGGGTGATGAGAGCCAGCGAGGCCTCCTCCACCCGAGTGAGGGCAGGCCCACTGGTGGAGTTAGGATGGGCGCCAGGACGCGGAGGGCGCTGTGAGACCCACCGGACGAACCCTCGTTACCCGCCCCCAGCGCTGCTGGGCGGTCCCATTTGGCGAACTTTCACGGCATCCGCTGGGTACAGGCAGTCCATCTGAAGGATGCTGCGCGGCCTGGACCACCAGCCCTGGAGGCTGAACCGGAGGAAATCTTCCACCAGCCCCCCCTCCCCCCCCCCCCCCCCCGCGCACACCGGGACCCCAAACTCCCCGACCGGCCGGCGGCGCCCGCAGAGTCGGCGAGGATGCAAAGGGCTAGGAGAGCGAGCAGGAAGTAGGGCCAGCCCGGGGCAGCGGCCCCCACGGCAGCCCCCTCCAGACCTCCGGGCGACCCCCGGCTGACGGCGCCAGGGAACCGTGGACCAGGTGGGGGGCGGGGCCGGCCGTGCAGGGGTCAGAGGGCCCGGGCGCCAGGACCCCCGCCCCGACCCCCGCCCCGGTGTCCCGCACGTGCGCGCGGGCCCCGCGGCCTGGGAGCAAAGGGGGGCGCCGAGTCCCTCGAGGGGCTCAACGCCTGGCGGCCCCTCGACCCCCACGCGGGGTGGGGGCCGCGTCCACCGGCCGGGCGCGAACTCCCCACCCGCCACAACCCGCGCCTGAGTCCGGCGGCCCGCCCCGGCCCAGGAAAGGAGGGCGCGTCCCGCGACCCCAACCTCCCCCCCACCCCCACCTCCCCGCGCTCCGGCCGCGGCGCCCACCTGAGTACGACTTCTTCATGGTGCCGCCGCGGCCGCCGCTCCCAGGAAAGTGTGGCTGCGGGGCCGCGGGGCGCGGGCTCCCGGGTCGCTAATCCCGGGCCGGGAGTGCGCGGGGTGGGGCGGGAGGAGGGGCGGCCCGGCCCCGCCCCCGGGCCCGCCCCCGCCCGTGGAGGTGCGCGCCCGGCCCCGCCCCGCGCTGCACCTGGCGCGGCCCCGCCCCCGGCCCCGCCCCGCGGCCCCGGCGCCGCGTGTCCGACGGTGGGGGCGGGGGCGCCCACGTGGTCCGCGCGGGGCCCCTCGCTGTCCCTCAGCGTGGAGGGCTGGCTGCGGGGGCGTCCGGCCACCTCCCTGCGCAGGGGGCGGAGAGGGCCAGGTGGCCCCCGGAGAGGAGGGAGCGCCGGCAGCGGCCTCGGCACGGGCGGGCCAGGCCGGGGTGGGGGGACTGGGGGGAGGCGGTTACACCGGCTTCGTGGACCCGGGCAGGGCGAGCGGGGAACCTGCCCCTCCACCCTCTGGTAGTCAAAAGCGCAGACTGCGGTGACTCCTCCGATGAGCCCATCTGTGAAATGGGTGCGTTGGATCCGATCATTTCCCTTCCGTCTGAGAAAACATTGGTCGGCTTTGCGCCAGGTCCTGTGAGGAGGGCGGACACGGGGCGCGCGCCTTTCCAACCCGCTTAATACACGCAGTGATGCGGGCGCGCGCGTCCTGGCAAAAGGTGTACAGAAGAATTCTGTATCCTTAAGGAAATTTTCCGTAATGAAAAAAAAAAAATGTCTTAACGTACAGAGGTGAAAGCGATACATTTTGTCTAGAGGGTGAGGTCAGAGCTGTATTAAGGCGGTGCCAGCACACGGTTTTAGAGAATGAGCAGGAATTTGCCAGGTAGCCAAGGTTGAGGGAGGCGGGCTGTTCCTGGCAGAGGGAAGGGCGAGGCGGGGCCCCAGGCGCCATGTATCACAGGGCCAGGCCTTCCAGGTTTGCCAGCGCAGGTCCCCGGGGGGGAGGGGGACAGGGGTGGGGAGCAGATTCTCATAAGGGCGCAGCTGCGGGCCCCTGCCCCCACCCCGAACCAACCCAGGACAAAGTATGCTTGGCCTCACCAAGAGCCGCTCTTCCCCATCTGTCCTTTACTTTCGGGGGAGGGAGGGGCAAGAAGCATTTTTATTTCCTGCCGGAGAGTGGGAAACTCCTATAAAGGGGAACTGAGGCACGTGTGGCTGGGTGCGTGAGTCCTTCCCACCGGCTTCCCTTCTTCTTTTATTTACTTTTTAAATTTTCTTCATGTTTTATTTATTTTTGAGAGAGAGGGGGGCAGAGGCGTGAGCGGGGTAGGGGCAGAGAGAGGGAGACACGGAATCCGAAGCGGGCTCCAGGCTCTGAGCCGTCAGCACAGAGCCCGACGCCGGGCTTGAACTCACGAACTGTGACATCATGACCTGAGCTGGAGTCGGTCGCTTAGCCAACTGGGCCACCCAGGCACCCCTTCCCTTCTTTTTAAAAAAAAAAAAAAAATTTATTTTAAGAGAGAGGGAGAGAGAGAGAATCCCCACTAGGCTCTGCACGCGTCATGGGGCTCAAACTCACAAACCAAGAGATCATGACCTGAGCCAAAGTCAGACGCTTAACGGGGCCACCCCGGCGCCCCCGCCACCCGGTCTCCTTCTTAAGAAATCTGTCCAGCCAGGTGACCTTCCCCAGCCCCTGGTTAGAGCCGACCCAACCAGAGTGGACACTGGGCTCTGCCTGGGTCAACTAGGGGCTGGAGGCTGAGGCAGGGCAGGGCTGTGAAGGAAGGGAGCAGCCCCAGGCCTGGGGAGTAGAGGTGAATTATGAGCAGGTGTCATTAGATTCTGGGACGGCCGCACCCGCCCCCCCTCCACACACACACACACACACACACACACACACACACGATCGCCACTTGCGTAAATTCCGCTCTGGCCAAGGCAGAAGGCTTAGCTTTGTTCTGATTCTGGCCACGTGATACCACCCTCTGCCGCTGAGGCCTCTGGGAACCAAGGATCTAACTGTTGGCCAGAAATGCCGCGGCGCACATCCGTGCCCAGGGCGGATGGATCCTGGAGTCACGGAGGACCGTTGGCTGTTCTCTGTGTGCTTCGCCTCTCTCTCAACGCCCACCTTTCCGCCTGTGGGTGTAACTCACGTGTACCTGGGCACCCAGGAACCAGGGTCACCTGTGTGGCAATGCTGCCGGACGTGCGGCCTTCCCAGTACTCTGACGGAAGGACGAGAGAGAGGGAGGGCGGGAGGGACAGCGAGGTGTTCCTTGCAAGAACTGCACGACTGAGTGCACGATCGAGATGCGCCAAGGGTACGCGCTTAAGCGCAAAAGCGTGACTCGCATTCTTTTCGTGGACAACTCTCTAGAACGTGTGACATAATCACTTGCCTTAACAAACAGAGTAGGCCAAGCTTTCTCCTGACTCAAGATCATTTAAAAAAATTTTTTTTTTTAACGTTTATTTATTTTTGAGACAGAGCATGAACAGGGGAGGGTCAGAGAGAGAGGGAGACACAGAATCGGAAACAGGCTCCGGGCTCTGAGCGGTCAGCACAGAGCCCGACGCGGGGCTCGAACTCACGGACCGAGAGATCGTGACCTGAGCTGAAGTCGGACGCTTCACCGACCAAATCAAGATCATTTTAAATGACACCCTTAGGGGCGGGCACCTGGGTGGCTCAGTCGGTTAAGCAGCCGACTGCAGCTCAGGTCATAGTCTCCCCGGCTGTGGGTTCGAGCCTGTCATGATCTCACGGTTCGTGAGTTCAAGCCCCGCGTCGGGCTCTGTGCTGACAGCTCAGAGCCTGGAGCCTGCTTCACATTCTGTGTCTCCCTCTCTCTCTCTGCCCCTTCCCTGCTCATCCCGTGTCTCTGTCTCAAAAATAAATAAACATTAAAAAAAAACCATTAAAAAAATTTTTTAAGTGATACCTTTAATGGTTATTGACTCACACACTGCTGTGTTACTCCTTCACGAAATGTCCCCAAGCCCCCGGGCTAGCCAACTTTTAAAAAATTCTATTTCAACCCTCAGCTCCCTCACTTACTATGTGGCTTGTGACCAGCCACATGACTCCTCTGAGTCTCGGTTCCTGCTCCTACAAGTGTAGATCACAATACCTTACATAGCTTGCGAGGCAGATGTACCGATTAGAAAAGCAATGTATAGGGGCGCCTGGGTGGCTCAGTCGGTGAAGCGTCCAACTCTTGGATTTCGGCTCAGGTCACAATCTCACGGTTCTGTGAGATTGAGCCCGTGTCGGGTTCTGTGCTGACAGCAGGGAGCCTACTTCAGATTCTCTCTCTCTCTCTCTCTCTCTCTGCCCCTCTCCCGCTCACACACACTCTCTCTCTAAATAAACCAACGAACCTAAAAAAGAAAAACAAGGCACATCAGCCGCCTAACTCTGCTGCTGTCCCCAGAACCTAAAACGTGGCATTGGCTGGGAGCAGGTGGCGGGCAGAGAAGCCCGAGAGCCTTACAGGAGGCCAGGGAGACCCCGAGGGAGGCAAGAAAGCGCCATTGTGCCCTAGCGGACCGGAAGCCTTCGCCAAGTGGTGACAGGCAGCTTAGCAGGGCTGACGTAGGAGACTGACCTCAAGTGGGCCTCACGAACTTGATGATCTCGCTGAAGGGGGTCTCCAGGCGGAGGGTGGAGGGCTCTGCCTATAATAAAACGAGAAAAGGGGCCCGATGGACTAAGAGCAAACTGTTCAAGTTCAAGTGAAATTAGGGGAAAGGGGAAAAGCCAGAGCAATCCCCGCAGATGCGACTGTGACATCCGTGGTGAAGACCGGGGGCGGGGGGGACGGTCAGGGTGCTTCATAAACTCCTTCCGACGGACAAAGGCACCCGCAGGGTCCTGTCTTCCAGGCCCTCTCTGTTAAAGCGTCCTCCAGACTCTCAGGGGGCTTCTCCCACCGCATGCTCACTGAGGGCAGACAAGTTCTGTGGAGCCGAGGGAAAGAAGTCGGTCTGAAAAGGCTACGTGCTGCGTGACTCCAGCCGCACGACATCCAGGAAGAGACAGCACCGTGGGGACAGGAATCGGTGGCTGTCTGCGGGGGGGGGGGGGGGGGGGGGGGGGGGAGATGGGACGGAGGGGGGGAGATGGGACGGAGGGAGGGGCAAGCAGGTGGGGCACAGGGCATTTTTAGGCCAGTGAGACTACTGTGTGTCATAGCATTGCGGGGGATGCATGTCACCACCCCTTTGGCCAAACCCACGGACTGAGCCCTCGTGCGAACCACGGCCGCCGGTCAATAACCACGTACCAATACTGGCCCATCGGTTGTAACGAATGCACCAAATGCAAGATGTTAAGAAGAGGGGTGGGGGTGAGGCTGGGGGTGGGGGGCGCCTGGGTGGCTCAGTTGGTTAAGAATCTGACTTCCACAGGGCACCTGGGTGGCTCAGTCAGTTAAGCGGCCGACTTCAGCTCAGGTCATGATCTCACGGTCTGTGGGTTCGAGCCCCGCGTTGGGCTCTGTGCTGACGGCTCAGAGCCTGGAGCCCGTTTCAGATTCTGTGTCTCCCTCTCTCTGACCCTCCCCTGCTCATGCTCTGTCTCTCTGTCTCAAAAATAAATAAACGTTAAAAAAAAAAAAAAAAGAATCTGACTTCCGCTCGGGTCAGGATCTCACGGGTCTGGTGGGTTCAAGCCCCACATCCGGCTTCACACTGACAGGGCCAACCCTCCTCGGGATTCTCTCTCTCTCTCCCTCGATCCCTGCCCCTCCCCCACTCTCTCTCAAATACACTTAAAAAAAAAAAGGAGAGGGGAAGCTGGTGGGCGCAGAGCACATATGAACACCCTGCACCCCCTGCTCAACTTTTCTGTAACCCCCAAACTACTCTTTAAACACAAAGTCTATTAATTAAAAAAAAAAAAAAAGTTTCGTGGGTCAGGCTTTTATCGCCAGGAGCGGATTTTACGTGAACACATAGGCAGCCCCCAGGCTTTTAGAGGAATTAGGTTCTCGGGCTCAATGGGATGAAGGCAGGGCAAAATGAAAAAAGAGGCTTTTGGGCTCTCAGCCTTTTAGGGGAGGAAGCAGACTGAGAAAGTTATGAAAGAGGAAGTGTGACCCAGGAAAAGCCGCAGGTGGGCACAGGACTGGAGGAGCCCTCCCCAGGAGTCCCCACGGGTCCTGTGGGTCAGGCACATGCGCACGGCTCGGCTGGGCCGTGGGCCGCACAGGATCTCACAGATGGCAGTCAGGGAGCTGGCTGGGGCTGGGTCTCATCTGAAGACTCAACTAGGGAAGGGTCCGCGTCCAAGCTCACGTGGTTGCTGGCAGAGTTCGGCTCCTTGGAGGCTCTTGGACCGAAGGCCTCGGTTTTGAGACCCCCGACGTAGCAAGTGGTCCATCAGAGGAAGACAGTCTGCTGCAAAGATGGAAATCGTGATCTCGTAATCTGATCACGGAGGTGGCCGCCCCGCATGCCAGGGGGCAGACGTCTTTGGGGCCATCTCAGAAGCAGCCTGCGGTGAGGTGGCCACAAGCGGAGATCTGGCTGGCAGTCCCGATCTCTGGGTCTCCCCAGCCCAGGTGCTAGCAAGGTGGCCCTTCCAGGGGTCCCTACACTGCACCTGCAGGGCTGAGACGGCCTGCTCTGGCCACTGCCCGTGCCGGCTGCCTCTGCCCGCCTTTTCTCCTCCGTCTTCCGGCAGCGTCCCGCTGGTCCCTTCCCCAGCCGTCCCGCCCGGGTTTCCAGGCTGAGCAGGGGGACCGCTCCCATCCTCTGACCTGGGAGGGGCCCGGTCACACCGGGTGCCTACCTCTGCTCTTCAGCGGGGCTCAGCCATCTCTCCTGCGGACTCTTCTCCAACTTGTGTTGCTCCCGAGCTTGAACCCGTCAGAGGACTGAGGCCTTGTTGCAGGTGCAGACTTTACGGTACAGGTGTGGCTACTCTGACGCCCGCGTAGGCAGTGTGGGAGTGTCCAGAAAGAAAGCACTTTGGTAACACGCATCAAAAGCATAAAATGCCCATGCGCTTTGTCCTTTTAATTACATTGTTTTTTCCTCGGCTGATTCAACATATATTTCTTGATTACTCATGATGGCCCCTGCCCTCCAAAGCTTATACTTTGGTAGGGAAAACAGACTTCAGTCAAACCATCGTGGAGGAAAGTGCCATGTGGGGGCGCCTGCAGTCGGTTACGCGTCTGACTCTTGACTTCGGCTCGGGTCATGATCTCATGGTTCGTGAGTTCGAGGCCCGCGTCGGGCTCTGTGCTGACAGTCCGGAGCCTGCTTGGGATTCTGTCTCCCTCTCTGTCTCCCCCTCCCTCACTTGCTCTCTATCTCTCAAAAGAAATTAAAAAAAAGAAGAAGAAGAAGTAGAAGAAGGTGCTATCAGAGTATACACTACAAGCTTCACATCTGGTCTGGGGTCCAGGAGGACTTCTTGTAGGAGGACATACTGGGTTGAAGTCAGGAGGATGAGCATGGATTAAACAGGAAAAAAAAAAGAGAGGAAGGAGACTATAGGCAGAGAGCAGCCTGTGCAAAGGCCCTGTGGTGGGAGGCAATGTGGTCCCTGCAAGGAACTGGAGGAGGACCCAGGAGCCTTGCGCCCAGAGAAGCTGGAGGGATGGTGGAGGAAGCGGGCCGTGCAGGCACGTCAGGGACTCAGATCTTTATCCTAAAAAGAATGGGAGGTCACGGGAAGGTTCCGAGAGGGAGGAGCCGGGCTGGCATGAGCAGACCGGCATTCTGAAACTGCAGCTCCAGAGGTCCCCTCCATGTGGCTGGAGGGGACCAGAGTCCAGCGGGAGCCTAAGGCAGTGTTCCAGACTGGAACCATGCTGGGGTGACAGAGAGATGAGAAGAGAGAAATTCCAGAGTATCTGACAGGATCTCTGGAGATAAAGTCACCTGGACCCGGGGATGGGCTGTGGCAGGGATGGCTCAGACAAGAGACAAGGACAGAGGACAGACGGCCTGGGTCCCAGGAACACGATCCTGGGGAGGCTCCCAAGCATCCGAGGGGAGCCATCGGCTGGGCGGTGGTGTTTATTCCCCGGGAGTCAGAGGCGGATCGTGGCGTAGAGGGAGCTCCCTGAGCCCGCTGGGCAGAGCCGGGAACTGAGCTACAGGAGGCAGATGGACAGACACACGGACAAAAGGTGGGCACGGGGCGCGGTCAGCAGCCTACCGGCCGTGCAGGGGGTTTAAACAAGCATTCGATGACGGGTTTGGAGTTAAATTCGTCACAGCCCCCTTCTTTGGCGGAAGAGCGCTCCCAGCCATGGTGAGGTCAAAGGAAGACTCTGGAAACGTCTCGGAACTCAACAGAGCTGCTGGCTGCACGTCGCGAATGCCACTGAATGCCACTGAACTGCTCGCCTTAAGTGGTTATTTTGCTTTATGTGATTTTCACCTCAATAAACTATTTTTTAAAAATGAAGGTCGCAAGGGGCTCCTGGCTGGCTCAGTCGGTCCGACTTCGGCTCAGGCCATGATCTCACGGCTCGCGGGTTCGAGCCCCGCGTCGGGCTCTGGGCTGACGGCTCGGAGCCTGGAGCCTTGCTTCCGATTCTGTGTCTCCCTCTCTTTCTCTGCCCCTCCCCTGCTTATACTCTCTCTCTAAGATAAACGTTAAAAAAATTAAAAAGAAAAACATCAAAATATGGGAAATGCTACACCAAGTGCTAAGAGCAGCTGCCCGCCCGTTGTGGGATGACGGGCGACTTGTGGGTTTCTCCTTTGTATTTTTCTGTGTTTTCCGTAAGAAGCATGTATTGCTTTCGTAACCTGAAAAAAATAGATACCCGTGCTATACCGACACATGTGGACAGAAATGCATCAATGGATGTTGTTATTGGTGGGCACACTTTTTTTGAGGTCAGTGTTGGTACATGTTTAAAGCCTCTTTGTCTGATGTTTTAACTTTTCGCAAACTCATTGCCAGGAGGACCGAAAACGAGCTTTTTCCACCTTTGGGCAGCTTGGCCCTGCTGATCTTCAAAGTCTCCGTAACCACTGATGCCAGATGGGCGGTTGTCACGTGGGACCACGTTTTACAGAATAGGTGACACGGAGTCCGAGGTCACCCAGGACTCCTCCCACGAAGCACGGCTTCTCCCAAGGCCACGAAAGCCAGGGCTGACCCCCCGAATCCTGAGAGTCAGAATCTCCCGTTCTCCCAGGTTAGACAGCAGACGATGGCTGAGTCTCTGCCGGAGAGAGATCGGTCTGGGACTCATGCAAAGTGCTTCCCCAGAGAAGATGCTTCCCTCCCTCACCAGCAGCCTGAGGAAGGGGGGAGGGCCCTTCTTCTGGAAGATTAACCTGGACAGCACAGATCCTAATGACACCCTACAACCCCCGCTGCCCTCGGGAACCATTCACGAGCCTTCTGCAGCTACTGCCTGTCTCCAGGATGTATCCGCAACGTCTACGTTAAACAAAACTAACTTAGCTGCAGGACTTCTCAGAGCCTTTAACGTGCCCGTAGAGGCTGCGAGTCTCCAACAAGGTTGAGAGTACTCGTTTGTCGCCAGAACTCGTTTGTCACAAGCACCTCGCGGTTCCATGGGGACATCCTTTGGGAAAGGATGCTTGTACGAGGGCCGTGGGTCGGTGGGGGCGGGGAGGGGCACCCACGGGCCGGGGAAGTCTGCCAGGCTCCAAAAGTCAGCTGCAAGTGAAGGGCCCTCTGCCCCTGGGCCTGCTCTCCCTTCCTTTGTCCTTTCCTGCTGGCCTTGCCCCCTGCCCCTCTCCCCTCCACTGCCCTCCAGGAGGAGGGGCCGGGATGAGCTTTCTGGTGGGAAACTGCCAGTCGAGGGCGTGAGGCAGGGGAGGACTGGCATCCCTGTGACGCCGCATCTGAGCTTTTGGCTCAGGGGAAGCTGGGAGTCCCAGCAACATGGGTAGGAAGGCCCAAGGCAAGCCCGGTTTGGAGCTCAGCCCTCCATCTCGTCACCCAGGGGTACATCCCCCTGTGCCTCTGCTCACAGCCTCCCGTCCCCCCAGCAGGCCCTCCAGCCTCGGAAGCCCCGGATTTCCTCCTCCTCCCCCTCCCCCTCCTCCCTGGTGGGCCTTCCTCAGAGCACACGCTGACCTTTGTCACAGGGAGAAGCCGGATTCGTCTCTGTCCGCGGGCATCTCCCAGGGAGCTGTCAAAGCTTCCTGCTCCCAGGCCCCGGGCCAGGCCCCTTCAGTCAGGATCTCTGGGAACCCCAAGGTCTGGGTAGACATCCCAGGGCTGCCAGGTATCAGCCCGGTGAGCTTCTGCATGATTACAAATCTCCGTGCCTCAGTTTCCTCAACTGCCCCACGGGGACAACTCCAGCCCTGGGCTGCTGTGGGGCTGGGGGATAATATGGGGCGCTCTCACATGTGAGTGAGGGTAGGAGCGGCCTTCCCGCTTGGAGCCCTGAAGCCTCCCTCCCCCAGCACTCCAGAAACATTTGAAAAGCGGCCTGCGGGGTCCGGGGCCCGCTGGAACCCGAGCCCCATGCGGGACGCGCCAGGCCGAGAAAAGCCGGGTGTCTCCACCTCCCGCAAGGGCCGTCACGTCACAGTGGTCAAGAGTGGGTCAATCTTAGCGTGCTTTCACTGAAAGCATAAATAAATACAGGGCCTGCCAGGGGCCACGGCTGCCGGGGCCTCGGGTCACAGGGCAGGGGTCGGCGTGGCCCCTCGGGGCCCCCTGGCCCTCTGGACACACCCTGCTCAGCCCTCATGTTCGGCAAGCGTCCCTCGGCGAAGCTGTAGGACCAAACACGGAATGCCCAGTTAGGTCTGAACTGCAGAGAAGCAGCAAGCGATTCTTGCAATATGAGCACGCCTATGTGGTATTTAAGACATAAAGGTATACTTTACAAAAATTATTGTTTATCTGGAATTAGAAGGTAGCTAACGGGGCATCCTGTATTTTTACTCGCTGAATCCGAAAGCTGTATGGCCTCAGCCCCGGGGACAGACTGGCGGTCCTGGAAAGGAGCCTTGACCATCCCCTCCCCCGCCGCGGAGTTCCCAGGCTGGGGGCTGGGGCCGCCCTGGGACCAGTCGTCCGCGGTCACCGGTCAGAAGCAAAATGGCACACGTGAGGACACAGCAAAGTGGTGGGTTCCTCGCTTTTTGTTTTTTGTTTTTCTTTGGTAAAAGCCTGAGCTGTTCCAAGGACCTGTCTTGATTCTGAAATTTTCCTTTCTTGTGTAAACGTTCCGGCCAGGAGCAGCAGGGGCGCCGGCCTCTCTGAGCTGCTCCCTGAATGGGGGACCGGGAGGCCTGGCTGTCCCCTCCGGGTGATGTCTCTTCCGAGCTGGGGACCTTGGAAAAAGCACTTAACCTCTCTGCTCTTTCATTTTCTTTCCCTTACCCGTGGAACGGAGATCGTGACCTCCCCAAGGCCACGGGCTTGCTTGGGATTGGACGGAGGCTACTGGGGTACCTCCACGTGCAGATGCTGGTCACATGGCACACTTGGGACGTGTGCCCTTCTCCGTGTCAACGCTGTAATGCAGCAAAATAGTTTATAAAACAATTAACAAAGAAGTTTCCCATAGAGAGAAACCGACACCATTCATCTTGCGAGGAGATGTTATTACCTCCCAACTTTTAACCGGGAACAGTAATTTATTATCCGTTGCCTGCGTGCAGCTGGCAGGGCCGGCCACTGTGGGCGAAAAAATGTTTAGCTGAGCTCGCATTTGGGTCAGCTTGATGAGGTTTCATTTTTTAAAGTTAACCTTCAAACCCATTACATTCCAGGAAGCCGAAAATTTACACTGGTTTTCTATTTTTAATGGGTTTGCAATAAAAGGAAATATTTAAAGCTTAAAAAAAAAGATAGATGGCACTTTAAGTTCATTTTCCAAGTCATCCTATACAGCAAAGACAGATAAACTATGAAAAGAGAAACTGAAAAGACATCAGCCGTAAGAAAAAACTAAGACGCTCGTCTCCACGTAATAGATACGGAAAGGAAGCAGAGGCTGGAGCCACGCTGTGCACAGGGGCCGGGGCAGGGCTCCCGGCTGTGTGCCTGGAGAAATGGAAGGGAATAACCGTAGTTTCCGAGCCACGACAGCCAGGGACTCAGCAGCTGGGTCCCCAACAGCCTCCGCAGGAGACAGGCACTCCGAGACAACAACAGATGGCTTCATTGTTCTGGAGTGGAGCCCCCAGGCGGCCAGGTGGAGGCTGGGTCGGGGGTGGACAGATAGGGGAAGAGATCGGAGGGACAGGGACATCTACTCAAGATGCACCCACACACCTGATCCCCAAAACACGGGCAAAGCTAATGCCGATAATGACCATCAAGAAGATCGACCGTGGAGATACGAAACCACCCCCAGTGAAATGGAAATAATGGAGGAATCTGAAAATGATTTTCACACAAGAGTGCTGAGGATCATCGGAGAAAATTAAAAATGATGAAAGAAAACCGGCTGCAATGAAACAAAACTGAGCGGTCGTGATGAAGGATGAACTGGCAATCCTGGAAGTGATAAGTATGATTATGGAGAGTTCAAGCTCGACAGACAGAGCGTACGTGGTTGGACACACGGGAATGAGGTAGCCAGCAGACAGCACTGAGAAACTGGCCCAGAAATAAACAGATGAAGCAGATAAGAACAAGAAGCTACAAGTAGGAAATGCAGACAGTGGATAGAAGTTCCAGAATAAAACTCACAGGTGCTTCAGAAGAAGACCACAGAAGGAAGGACACAGAAAATAACATCCTAAAACATAATTGCTCAAAGCTTTCAAAAACTAAAAAGAAATTCGCTGTGCTGGAAAAACAAACACCGATTTGGAGTTACGGACTTCACAGTGGGCCCCGCAGCACGTCCGTGGGTACGGGGAAAAGGCTGAAGGGCTATCGGACACAAAAAGATTGTCCACGGAGAAATGGGGACTCGGCGGCTTCCTTGCAGTCTGGAGGAGTCGCCCAAGGGCTGGAGGGACCCAGCTGCCGTCCTAGAATTCTAGAGCAGCTAAGCTATCCCTCAACAGAACAAAGCGCGTTTCCAACATTCGAAGTCTAAGAAAGCGCTCCCTTCCCACAAACTGTCCCTGGAAAGATTTACCAAAGGGAGAACTTCAGCAAGAGGGAAAGCTGGGCCAGGAGGGAAGAGAAGGCTGCAAGAAACAAGGGTCAACACGGAAATGTGTTGGTGAATTTAGTTACTACTGACAGTGAAAATACCTGATTTCACGTGTCTCGAAGAATAGAACTGAAATTCTGAAAGTGATAACAATGCGGGGGAGGGGAAGGGGATTACGTTCAGGGGAGTTTCAAGCTGGCAGAGGACGAGAGAAATACTGCGTAACTTTCAACTGTGTTACAAAAAATGTATATTTAAATTTTTTTAATGTTTACTTTTTAAGAGAGGAGGGGGGAGCGTGAGTGGCAGAAGGGGAGAGAGAGGGGGAGACACAGGATCCGAAGCAGGCTCCAGGCTCTGAGCTGTCAGCACAGAGCCCGACACGGGCTTGAACTGACGGACTGAGAGATCATGACCCGAGCTGAAGCTGGACGCTTAACCAGCTGAGCCACCCAGGCGCCCCCCAAAACTTATATTTAAATACCTTCCCAAAGGGTGCCTCCTGTGACTACTTAGCCAACAGAGGAAAAAAAAAAGAGAGAGAACGTTGATGGGGCCTCTGGATGGCTCGGTTACGAGAGACTGTGACTCTTGATCTCAGGGTTATGAGTTTGAGCCCGTGCTGGGTGTAGAGATGACTTAAAAATAAAACCTTATAAAAAAAAAAAGAGAGAGAGAAAGCCAAAACCCTTATCAGTCCAACAGAGAGGCATGGTAAATAGAAAACATAAAAGTAAATGGCAGAGGAAAGTCCAAACAAGCCGGTTATGGACAATGACAGGAGCAGGAAGGTTAACACATACAATTTCAGGTATTGCTTACAGAGATTTATACAAGTTCAAAAAAAAAAAGTATAAAATTATAAATGCAGAGACATTAGGGAATGGAAGGAGGAAGAATGGGGTCCCTGGGGGTACTGAGGGGCCTTCACGTTATTGTGGGCTTAGCATTCCCTGGAAGGAGGGAGGGTCTGACCCCCACACGGCGGGATGCCAGTGCTCGGCAGCGGGCACAGGTGTCTGTCGTGTGGCTCTCCACTTTTCTGACGCTTGAAATATTTCATCTGCTGAGTGTACGTTCCGGGGCCCCGAAATACACCCTCTTCCCTGGGTCCCGCCTGGGCAATTCGGTGACCCGGTCGGGCTCCACGGCCTGGGGTCCGAGGCCCGATGTCCTTCCTGTCGTGACTCCTCCCAAGGGCTTCTGGGAGGTGAGTGACAGTCATTGGGGGCGGAGATGGAATTGGGAAGATGCACGGGAAACCCGCCTTTAAAAGGACCGCAGAGACAGCGCAGGACTCCCCTTCTCGGAGGCCCCTAGCGCGGTCAGAGTCACAGGCACCCTGGCCGGCCGTGGTCTCGTTGACGAGCAGCTCCCAGGGATGGACGCTCCTTCTGGAGAGAAAGGGGTGGTGGTGGCAGCTCTCGGTCTTCACAGACACCCATTTAACGTTAAATTAGCTGAGCGTCTCTCTCGGGGCCTCTTGCTGTCCCCCCGCCGCCCAGTTTCCCCCGAGCCTCCCCTCCCCGCCCCAGTGCGGGGCCCCGGCCGCACCCCCCCCCTCCCCCGGACACGCGCAGGCCCTACCATCCCCAAGGCGGAACGCTCCGTGTTCATGGGAACACCAACAGACCCAGGGGACCTGCAGGGCCGTGGGGGGGACCCCTGCCGGGGGGTGGTTTCCCGAGACCTTACTTTACACATGTTCTAAGGTGTCAGGGATTTGGGGCGGGGCCGAGGGAGAACCGTGGTCCCCCCTGCATTTCGAGAAGAGCTTTGATCACTGCGTGGGGTGGGGGTGGGGAGGGGGTGCCGGAGGGAGGGGTGCCGGAGGGAGAGAGACAGAGAAACGGGAGACGAGGACGACTCCTCGTGGGGACGTGGGCGCAGGCCAGGCAGGGCCTGGCCGTCTGCGCCAGGAGGGAACAGCCGTACGGGGTCCCCGGGAGGCCCAGAGGCAGAGCTAAGAGTCAGAAAGGCCCCTGAGGTCACCATGGTGGGCAGAGCGGTGACCAGGGGCCTACCCAGAAGGCCTGGGACCTTGGCCCAGCCCATGGTGATAGCGACAGCGGGGGGGGGGGGGGGGGGCGGGGGGGGGGGCTGGGGGGAAGGGCAGGAATCCCAAACGACAGACACTTTGCTGTTAAAGCCGGGGGCTTGGGGTCAGCTCCGAAGACGCGGAGGCATTGGGCTTGCTCTGGGCCTCCCGAGGTTCAGCCCGCTCCCACAACACTCAGATACAGCGTCCCCGTGAGCCACACCCCCCCAAAACCTGGGATGGCCACCTTCTCTCCGTGGCTTGGCCACCGGTGTGGGGGGCTGTCACTCGGGGGCTGCGGTCACTCCCGAGCCGAGGCCGAGTGCAGCAAGTGAAAAGGACGCCCCATCGGGGGGCCGGTGAGCAGGCTGCCCCGGGGGCTTCTGGGAAAGCGGCTCTTTGCTGACCCGTGAACTCAGAGGGGCTGCTGGACCTCCGGGAGCCTCGTTCTTCATCTGTGCAATGGGCTGACAATTGCTGCCCGGCAAGGGGGCTTGGGGGACTGAGAAAGGACCCGGCACCGGGCTCCCAGCAACAGGTGCGCCTGTTGGGGGACACCTTCCCGCCTGGCCGCACGACAGGTTGCTCCTCGACTGCGCACCCCCACACCTTGGGTGGAGACACCCCCACCCCAGCGGGGCATCCTTTCCCGGGATGTCAGGCGTGGCAGGGGCAGGTACGGGGGCTGCTCTGACTTTTCCAGTTAGGAGATGGTTTGGACTGGTGCCTTTCAGGGAGGAGCACAGCAAGGTCAGGAAACAGCTGGGGAGGGCAAAAGGGGGCTGTTTCAGGAAATGATGAAACTGGGCAGATGTGGTACAGGATGTGGAGGTGGAGAGAGGAGATGGGGACGGGGGAGGGGGGGATGGGGATGGGGGAAGGGGGATGGAGGGGAGGGGGATGGGGGAGGGGGATGGGGGGAAGGGGGAATGGGGGTGGGGGGAGGGAGGGAGGGGGAGGAGGGCAGGTGGATGGGGACGGGGGGGATGGGGATGGGGGAAGGGGGACGGGGGATGGAGGGGGAGGGGACAGAGGGGAGGGGGATGGATGGGGAGGGGAATGGGGAAATGGGGGCAGGGGGAGGGAGGGAAGGGGAGGAGGGCAGGGGGATGGGGGCGGGGGGGGAGGAGGACCGGGGGAATGGGGATGGGGGAAGGGGGACAGAGGATGGAGGGGGAGGGGACAGAGGGGAGGGGGATGGGTGGGGAGGGGGAAGGGGGAATGGGGGCAAGGGGGAGGGAGGTGGGGGATGGGGACAGGGAGGATGGGGATGGAGGGGAGGGGGACGGGGAGGGGGACAGAGGGGAGGGGGACATGGGGATGGGGATGTTGGAGATGGGGACGGGGGAGGGGGACGGGGGATAGGGGGATGGGGGAATGGGGGCGGGGGGAGGGAGGTAGGGGGAGGAGGGCAGGGGGATGGGGACGGGGGGAATGGGGATGGGGGAAGGGGGACGGGGGATGGAGGGGGAGGGGACAGAGGGTAGGGGGATGGATGGGGGAGGGGGATGGGGGAATGGGGACAGGGGGATGGAGGGGGAGGGGACAGAGGGGAGGGGGATATATGGGGAGGGGGAGGGGGAGGGGGGAATGGAGACGGGGGGGAGGAGGTGGGGGGATGGGGACATGGAGGATGGGGATGGAGGGGATGGGGGAGGGGGACAGAGGGGAGGGGGACATGGGGATGGGGACGAGGGGGGACGGGGGGGTGGATGGGAGGAGGGGGATGGAGGAATGGGAGCAGGGGGGAGGGAGGTGGGGGAGGGGGAGGGGGTGGGGACGGGGGGGGGGAGGGAGGGGGAAGGTGTGGGAGGGGATGGAATGGATAGAAGGGGAGAAGGGGGATGGAGTAATGGGGGGAAGGCAGCTGATGGAGACCCGTCCTGCGGCTGGAGCTCGAGTGGCGGTGAGGGTGACCAGCTTCCTGCAGGGGCCAAGCTCAGCGGCTTACTTTTCTCTCCACTCTGGCCCCCCTCCCCCTGCTTCACAGCTCGGGCGGGTCACAGACCTTCCGTCCATGCTCAGCGCTAAGAAGTACCTCATGTTCGCCAGCCTAGACTCGCTGTCACATATTCAAACCACCAGACTGGTCTAAACCAACACTTCAGGGTCCCCGCCCCCCCACGGTCACAGCTGCGGGGCCCTCCTGGCCACACTCCTCCCCCCCCCCCCTCCCAAAACCTCGCCTCCAGATTCCGGCAGCCTCTCCAGCCGGCCCTGTGTGCCCTACACGCCGCGACTCACTGAAGCCCCGTCACAGGCCCGTTTCACAGATGAGGCACATAAGCACAGAGAGGCGATGTCGCCCTTTCAAGGTCACACAGCCACTCGGTGGCTTGGTGCCAGGCAGCAACCCCCCCCCCTCCCGGGCCCCGCGCTGGGACCATCGTGCTGTCCCGTAGCCTCTGCTGGGTCTGCTGCCACTGCTGGCCAAGCCCGGCGCCCTCTCCGAAATGTGTAGGCTTCGCCCAAAGCCCCGGGGCGTCAGGGGGAGCCCATGGGACATGCTGGAGCCTAGGCGGAGGGAGCCCGGTGGCCCCTGACGTGGGCGGGGCGAGGGAAGGAAGGCGTGGTCATTCTCCGCCTCGCTCTTGGCATTTAAAGGCTTATTCACAGGCAAGGCTTCCTGGCAATCCGTCCCTGGGCACCTAACCGCTGGGCACAGGCCCCGGGAGCTGACTTCAGTGCCCGTGCCGGGCGGCACGCTGACCCGGCTCTAGCCAGCCAGCAGTGACTCAGTCCTGCGAAATTACAGGCTTCCGCGGAGCGGTGGGCGCCGGGTGGGGAAGGCCGCGAGCAGGACAGAGCCGGCGGCATCATCGGACGCCGGGGGTGGGACCGGGGCCTCTGCCTGGGGAGCCACAGACAGGCCCCAGCAGGAAAGACGTGGGAGGGGCAGGGCACAGGCCTGGGCGTGGGGGCTGGGGGCGCCACGCCCCTCGGAGCCTCGGCCTCCCCTGCCATCGTGGTGACAGGGGACCGGCCCTCCTGGCCCCGCCAGATGCCAATGGAGAGACGGACCGGCCAGTCCAAAGACCCTGGCATCTGAAACCTCCCAGTGTCCCGAATGGCTGCCGCCCGGGGCAGGACTGAAAGCTCCTCTCAAGTCATGGTCGCTGTCCTGGGCCCGCTGAGCTCCTCCCAGGGCTGAGCGGGTGGGAGTCACCTGTGTGCACCCCGTCCCCTCTTCCCTGCAGCACAGAGCTGGGTGCAGACGATGTGTATGGAAAGAGATGGAATAGAACGGGTAAGAACTGGCCTCCTGGGGTCTCCCTTTCTTCTGGCCCCCATCCCCCCAAAGTTGCCCTGCGAGCCTCCCTGGGATGGGGCCAGGGGGTGGGGCACAGAAGTGCTCACACACCGATCAGCAGCTAGACGAGACGGGAAGGAGCCGGCGGCCTGATGGTTTTGGAAAGACAGCAGCCATCTCCTCTGGGACAGAGACCCAGACAGAGCTCCCAGTGTCCCAGGCCCCCGGCTTAAGGCCCAGAATGCCCACAGAGCCGTCGGAACCACGGGGCCCCCACCCTGTCTGCTGCAAAGCAAAGTCACCGGCAGGAGGGAAGGGCTGGCTGGGGCGGAGAGAAAGGAGGTTCTGTCCCGGAGAGGCTGTCACATCCATCCCTACAATCGAGTGGGTGACGTCTGCTACGGGTGGCAATGCCCCGCCCTGGAGGGGGCAGGGGGTCTGTTTTCCAGGCGTCTCCCTGCTGGGGCTTCTCCCCTCTCCCTGTCTCTCTGCACCCTGTGGCTGGGCAGCGGGTGGCTGTTTCTCTGCGGTCCCTCCTGACGCCACACAGGGCCTGGGGCCGCCGCTCCTGGCCGCGCTGGCAGTGGGGCTGTGACAGAAGCTGGCTGGCCTTGGAGTCCAGCCCGGATCTCAGGGATCTGGCTTCAGGCACTTACTCTGCGTCTCACAGAGAAAGGTCTTTTCTGGCCCAGGGTCCTGTGTTCGCCTCTCTCCTTCAAACAGACGCTCAGTCACTCAATCACCTAATTAGGGACTTCCCGTCTGGAAAGGATGGTGTGGGATTCGTGTCTTCCTGCCCCTCTCCACTGAGGACAGCCACACGCCCTGGGAACGGTGGAGAGAGGCCAGCAGAAGGGAGGGAGCAGGTGAACTGGCTGGGACCCCAAGACTGAGTCAGGAACAATTTGCCGCGAGGCTCCGTAGGACCCCCTACGCTCCCCAGGCCTCCGGCAGTAAGTGGCCAGGTAAGTGGTCCCCTTACTCACCCGGAGACAACGATGGCCAAGGGAACACCCACACAAGACGCACGGGCCCCGAGAGCGCTCTCTGTGCGAGCAAGCCGGAGGCCCCCTCCCACCCAGAGGCACCAGGCGGCTGGGCCTCGTGCCCCTTGGCAGCCCTGCGGAGACTCCGAACCAGATTGGCACTGGAAGCATGTTTCGCAAAGGTGCCGAAGGAAACCGAGCATGGAGTCTGGCAGAAACACCCTGTTAGGAACGGAGGGAAAAGAATAAAGACATCCTCTGACGGAGCAAGCGGAGAAGAACGCTGGCAGGCAGGGACCTCCTTAAAGGGCAGCTGGAGGAAGTTCTGCAAATGGAAGGGAGAGAGGAAGAGGATGGAATCTTCGAGCAACGGGAAGGAATAAGGAAGAATGGAAAGCGCAGCAGACTTTCCGCCTCGTGTCTTCTGAATCCCACGTGGTGAGCGGAACATCAGCTATAGCCCTGGCTGTTGGATGGACGCTCCAGATTTTCAGAAGAGGGGAGGGCGGGGGCGCCCGGGGTCTCAGTCGGTGAAGCGTCAGACTTTTCTTTAATTTTTTTAACGTTTATTCATTTTTGAGAGACAGAGACAGAGCATGAATGCGAGAGGTGCAGAGAGAGAGGGAGACACAGAATCCGAAGCAGGCTCCAGACTCTGAGCCATCAGCACAGAGCCCGATGCGGGGCTTGAGCCCATGAACCACAAGGTCATGACCTGAGCCGAAGTCGGACGCTCAACCGACTGAGCCACCCAGGCACCACCAAAAGGTGTATTTAAAAAATAATTTTTTTATTACATTTCTTTATTTTGGAGAGGCAGAGAAAGGACAGAGCACGAACAGGAGAGCACAGAGAGAGACACACACACACACACACACACACACACACACACACAGAATCGGAAGCAGGCTCCAGGCTCCGAGCCGTCAGCACAGAGCCCGACGCGGGGCTCGAACTCACAAACTGTGAGATCATGACCTGAGCCGAAGTCGGACGCTCAACTGACTGAGCCACCCAGGCGCCCCTATGTCCGACTCTCGATCTCGGCTCAGGTCACGATCTCAACGCCTCGTGGGATGGAGCCCCGCGTCAGGCTCTGCACTGACGGTGCAGAGCCTGCCTGGGATTCTCTCTCTGCCCCCCACCCTCTCTCTCTCTCAAAAATAAATAAACATAAGAAAAGAGGGAAGGTAAAAGGACCCACACGAGTAAGTTTTGAACATTTTGCACACTCCGCTCGAAATGGCACCGGCATATTGCGGTAAGTTGTGCGCGTGTGTGTAGGTAGCAACAGCCAAGTTTGTATAGAAAACTACACAAAACTCCCAAGAACACCGTAAAAAATCAAGACGGGGTCCCAAAATATTCTTGTAGGCAAGAAAAGAGAAGCAGAGAAATGAGAAATAGATAAAAAGAAAACAAACAAAAAAACCCGACAAAATAGCAGCCTGAAGCCTTAAACGTACATAAATGGTGTCAATACAGTCACGCGAGGCGGAAATTGTCAGAGTGGAAAAAAGGGGACCCCCAACTCACTTCAAACCCAATGACATCGGCGGAACGGAAGTAAGAAGGATGGGAAAAAAAGACACGCCACGAAGCGATCTTTTAAAGCGTGCGTGCCTATAATACGAAACAAGTCGGCTTCAGAGCAAGTTACGAGAGACAAAGGAGGACATTACATAATGATAAAGAGATTAATTCACCAGAGACATGAGAATCCTAAATAAATCTGTGTGTCCTCACCAAGCAACAGAGCCTCAAAATACACGAGGGAGAAAAAAAAAACCCAAAAAACAAGAAACGAACAGAGCTAAATAGAGAAATGGACCCACACGCGTATCTGGGGACACACCCCACCCCCAGCAACGGAGGAAATTACCAGAAGGAAAATCAGGGGGGAAACAGAAGATCTGATGGCCGGATCCACCACGGGACCCCCGCCGACAGATACGGAAGACTCCGCCCACCAGTAGAATACACATTTTTATCGAGTGCCCAGGGTACGTGCCCCCGGATCGACCCGTCCTGGGCCCCCGGATAAACCTCAACACGTTTTCTACCATTGAAATCACGCAGGACGTGTTCTCCGACGGTAATAGCATCCAACGAAAACTCAGCCACAGAGAGACCACGGGGAAACCCCGAGACCCTTGGAAATTTAAACAACACACTTCTAAATAATCCACGGGTCAAAGAGGAAGCCTGGAAGGAAATTTAAACCCAGGGCCGGGTGGAAATAAGTATCCGATGTCCCAGAGTACGCGGGATGCCGTTAGAGCAGCGCCGGGAGGGAGATGAGGGGCACGGTGTGCGTGCGTGGAGGAGGAAGCCTCGAGTCGAGTCGCAGGTGGGTGTGGGCAGAGGTGCAGAAGTGACAGGGGTGACAAGCGGTGACGGTGTCCCGGCCCAAGGGGCTCGGGCCCGGACGGACACGGAAACAGGGAAATAAAGACCAAAGTGCAGTGTGGTCAGGGGCTTCCGTCGGGTGCGGTGCAGGGTGCCAGGAGAGCACAGGCAGCCTCAAATCCAGGCTGGGGGAAACCAAGGGAGGCTTCTCAGAGGAGGCGTTGCTGAGCTGAGTCCTGGCAGCGGAGGTAAGACCCTCACCTGGGGGGTGACACCGGGAGGTGCTCCGGGAGGGACGCCCCAGTGTGCTGAGGGGAAGGAGAACACGGCCCAGGAGGGCACCGTCAGTGGGGTCAAGGGCATGAGGGGAAAGAATTTGGGCTTGATCCTAAGGCGGCTGTGTTTGCCAATACTTCCTCCCCTGCCGCAGGCTGCCCTTTCGCTCGGTTGATTGCTACCTTTGCTGCGGGCACCCAGATGGAAAGGGTTCTGTGCTTAGGTGGGGCCTGCCCTGGTAACCTCCCTGTTTTAAGGTGAGCTGCCCGGAGCCACGAAGGACGCTTGCAAACTCATCAGCGCAGTGTCTACACTGGCATTTGGCTGAACAAGTGGAAGCAGGAGACAGACGGCGCACCAGGGGCTGGGAGCCGGGACACCTTAGGATTCTGCCACCACACGGGGTTGAGGAGGCCGATTCAGCCGAGGCCGTCGGCTAAAGCATCTGTGATCTCGAAGCTGTTTATGAGGATGGGAGGATCGGGGCCAAGGGAACACAGTGAGCCAGTCCCAAAGCCCTTGAGAGGGAGCTGGGGGCTGAGCCCGTGGGGAGCGCTGGCCTCTGGGGGCGGGAGGGCAGGATCAGGCCCGGGAGCAGCGTGGGGAGCCAGGGCGTGTGGCCCGTCCCTGGGGTACCCGGCACCTGGGGGCATCAGTGGTCACCACCTCGAAGGGCTGCAGAGGACGTCTTCCTGGGGGGAGCACTTCTTGAGGAGTCCAGGCCAACGCAGTTAAGAGATGGGCTTTCGGTATTCCCTCCGACCTGGTTCCTTCTTCACAGCCGTCCGACCCCCATAGTTAACTAGAAATCGTGCAGTTAAAGGTTTGGGTCCTTATGGGGGCAGGCGAACAAGACAGACACAAGAGTGGCCCCTTCGGGAGCTCCCGGACTCGGGGGGGAAGGTAAGCCGTGAGCCACGTAAGGACCTGGGGAGAACTAAAATGGGGAATACAGGCTGCTAGCTGAGCACAGGGCAAGAGCACCCACACTAATGTGGAGAGCTCAGGGAAGGCTTCCTGGAGGAAGTTCCTCAGCTTAGGCAAAGCAGAGAGCGCCTTAGGTGAGTAGAGCCCACTGGCCTGGGCCAGAATCCCAGCCCTCTGCCCACTGGCCGCAACGTCTCCGGGCCTCAGTTTCCCACCTTCAACCTGGAGAAGGAACAGCCCCTGCTGCAGGGCAGGGTCCCTCCACCTGATGGGAGGAAGCTCGGTAAAGACCAGTCCTGGAGAGTGTCCCCTGAACATCGCAAGGCCCAGCGCTGGGTGTTGGGACTGCTACCCACGTCGCCCGGTCTCCTGGCCTCCAGCCCTTCCTGGGGGGGATTCCCAGGACACCTTCGGGGATTCCCAGGACATCGCCAGCCGGAAAGGCCAGGGGTTCCCCGCCCTCACGCCGGGTCTGGGATGGCCCGCCACGTGCGTTCCAGCAGGTGGCGCTGTGGCCCGTGGGAATGTGGCCTGGCAGCTCCTGGAAGGTGCTGCAGAAATTACTGGAGGCCCAGGGCAGGGGCTGGGGCCACGTACACACACACACACACAGTACACACACGCGCACAGAGAGACACCACTGTATACACGTGTATGCGCATGCATATGCACGCTCGTGTACATATGCACACACATACACACATCCGTACACGGGAGCACACACACGCCCCGGACCGAAAGCTGGTGACGGCAGGGGGGAAGCCCCTCGTTCGCCCCTCCCGGCCACCCTCAGAGACAGCAGGTGCCAAGCGTGTGCCGGGCAGAACGAGGGCCAAGACCTGGGGGCCCGCCGGGCGACTCCTCAGACCAGGCCTCCACCCGCGCTAGCAGCCCGAACGGGCGCAGAGAGGCCGGGGCTCCCGGTGGCTCCACGTCTGTTCCTCCCACGTACACCGTCTCGTGCCGTCCTGAAAACAGCCCTCAAGCGGACGGGGCGAGCAGGCCTCAGCCGGGAGCTCCCGCGTTCACAGGCCTCGAGGAAACGTGTCCGTTCCGGACGCACGCCCCAAATGCACTGCTTCTGGGCTTTTCACTCCTGTGGCCTGCAGCGACCAGACCTATGGGCTCTAAGGCCACATCCTGAGCCCCCTCCCCGCCCCTCCTGACTGGCCCCCCCCCACATCGTTCCAGCCCTGCCGATCTGTCCCCCCCCGACTGTCCCCCAGCTGGTAGAGACTTTGCACTTCGGTTCACCTCACTGGGAGCTGGTGGCAGAGGGGCTGGGCTGGGGCTCCCCGGGGGCCAGGTTCACATGAAGGACCGACGCCCAGCCCTGGCCCTGGGCAGCCCGCCCATCTTAGTCGCCGAGGCCTTTGCCTCTCCTCGTGGCCTGCCCGGCGACCGAAGCGATCTGCTCACTGCGGGAGCTGACCAGTCACCTTGTGACAAGAGCTGCGTCTGTGATGATCCTGGAGCCACGGTGGGCAGCGTGAGGACAGAGAGGCCGCCGTTCCTTGTCCTCTGCATGGACCTCTGTCCCAAGGACCCCCCTCCAGAGGCCCCTCCCGGGGCTTCACCTTCCGAGCAAGGCTCCCTGCCCTGCAGGGAGAAAGCTGGGACTCACGGCTGCTGGGACACTCACTCGGGGCTCACGGCCTGGCGGCGGCCTGGGACCCTAACCTCACCCAGCCCCCGCCAGCACCCTAGACCACATGGTCTGCAGCCCCCAGACCCCTGGAGGGCCTGCAGACCAAGCCCCACCCCCCACAGCCTTCTCACGTACCTAAGGACCTCGACCGTCTACCTTCATCCATTCCCCCATTCGGCCGCTCCCACTGTCTGCCATTCTTCTGGACTCGGGAGCCATAGCACAGAACACAGCACGCGAGGCTCCTGATCCCGTGGGGTGCGTGTCTGGCGGGGAAAGACACCTGGGTCACCTAAGAGGAGACCGTCAGAGTGCCTGGATGGGCGGTGCCATTAAATCAGGTAGTCAGAGAAGGGACTGCCGTGTCAAGACCTGGGAGAGAAGGCCACAGACGGAGAGACGGCAGGGGCAAAGGTCCTGGGGCAGGGGCCAGCCTGACTTGCTCTGGGAGGGAAGGGAGGCAGGGGAGAGGGTCTTCAAGGAGGCTGAGCTGATGGGCAGAGCGGGTGTGTGTTAGCTGCTCACAAACCAGGTTTGCACAGGAGACCGGCTTTGGCCAAGGCAATCTTCTACCTCAGTGCTAGGCAGGGAGCATTGTTCTATTTTGTAGATAAGAGGCAAGAGCTTCCGAGAAATTCACGCCCCCGAGGCCTCGCAGCTAGAAAGTGACAACCCGGGATGGGCTGACTGGAAAACCTTGCTCTCTTGCCCGGGATGCGCTGTCTCGGCCCCCACCTCCTCGTCGGCCCTGAACTTTGCAGAACTTAGCTGCCCGTCCCTCCCCCGCACGGACCCCTCCAGCCTTGGGCCCTCCACATTCCCTTCTGAGCGCTGCCTCTCCCCTTGCCCCCAGGCTCCTGTGCCCCCAGCACTCCGCCCTGGGTCTTGACACGCTGTCCCCAACTCCAGCTGGGCTCCCTGCCCCGCCCCGCCCCACCGCCGTCCACTCTCCCTGCTCTGATCGAGTCAACCCCCCAGGCTTCACATCCACTGGGGGCCCAAAGGCCTGGTTCTTAAGGAACCGGGTTGATAGACCCTCATGAACAGCTTGGCCTGAGGTCTGGAACCAAGGCTGCAGAGACACGGGGAGACCTCCTTCCACCGAGAGTCCAGGGACCAACCTTGGAATCCCCAAGAGGGGAGACGCCCGTCACCATGAGCCTTAAGAGGTTCCCGCCAAAAGCCCTCTAGCCACACCTCGTTCAGATTTAATGTCCGATGCGTGGCAACGTGCAGCGACAAAGCAAGACACGGCAGGGAGGCGGAAGCCATCAGACAAGTCCCGAAGGGGGACGCTCCACGAGTCACTTGCCCAGGCTCTTCCGCGGTCGACGCCATACAAACCAAAGGGGCGTGGTCTTCGTCTATGTGACAAGTGACATAAGACACCTGATGAAGGCGCCGTCCTTCATCAGGTCCGGGTTAGAACGGCCAGCTGAAAAAGACACTTGGGGGTCACTGGGCAGGCCCGAGTATGGAGCGGGCATTCCCTAACATCAGGGAATTGCGGTCGGTTTTGTTAGTTGTGATAACGGTCTCGTACGAACTAGAAAAATGTCCTTTGGTTTTGAAATCAGGCTGTGCCCAAATACTTGAGGCGGAAATGTCGCCAAGACGGTAATTTACTTTGAAGCGATTTAGATCTCTCGAGAATGAAGCAGGTCTGGCAAGATGTTAGCAACTGTTAAATACAGGCGACGGATACACAGGCGTTCATAATGTTACGCTCTGTACTTTCCCGTGTTGGAAATTTTACATGATAGCTTTTTAGACTTAATAAAAGTACGGATCGCCTGGAGAATGTGGGATCCAAAATAGATATACAGAGGAAACAATAAGGAGTAATTTATGGCTCTCACCAGGCTAAGGGCAGCGACGTGGCTGTGTCGGGAGATTCCACGTGCGTGCTTGTCCGAGGGCGGAGCCCTTGAGGCCCCCCGGGGGTGGGGCACTTTCTCAGACTCCCGGATTCCCACACAGAAGCTGCTTGGGACAGCGGGTGACCCAGGATGGCACAGACAGGGGCCAGGCCTTGGACTGGCCCAGAGGATTCTGGAACTGTGGGGAGGCTGCTGTCCTTGGGTAACAGCCCCCCCACCCCAAGACCTCTACTGTCTTCATCCATTGGCTGCAAGGCCAGGCTGCTGTTCACCTGCTGAGGCTTCTGGCCAAGTTCAAGGCGTTGAATCACAGGCCTGTGCCCTGACTCACCTCCAGTCTCATGGGGACGATTTCCTCTGTTTCTGGAAGGAAGCCGTCATTTGAGGCTGGCGGAATCTTCTGGGGCACAGCGCCACCCCCCCACCAACCCCCCCCCGCCCTGGCCACCAAACCATTTCGGTTGAAGAGCCTCTCAGCTAGTTCCCACAGGTGTGGGAGCCTCTCCAGGAAGCGATGATACGTTAGTTGCTGCATCTGAAAAAAGTCACTGGATTAGAAGCTCCCTGGTGACGGCGGCGAATGGAGCGGCCTGGCCGCTCCGTGAGCCCTCCCGGGCCGCCGCACCACAGCGTGCACGGCAGTCCCTGTCAGAGGGAGGCACAGCGAGCTGTCCCCACGACAGACCCCGCCCCCCGATACCAGACTTAGGGACCAAGGTTTCGTGGGTGCTTCTGTTAGCACGGGCTCAACGCAGGCCCCGTGCACCTCCGCAGGGTTCTCCAGAAGGCCCAGACGTGCTGGGTAACGAGCAAGCCTGGAGCTGGCCCTCTGGACATGCCCAGGGCGTAACGTGAAGTCCCAAGTCAAGGGGAGCGTCTCCAGGAGGGAAGGCCCGTCTATGGGGCCAAGTTCATTGATCTGTGATGGTCTCATGTAATTCAGCCACAGGCACGGGAGAGTGCGGACCTTCACGTTGTTACTGTTTCAGTTTGTTTCCCAAATACCAGGTGGCCCTCAAGGGGGCCTGAGCCCCTCAGGAGGAGCCCCCCCCCCCTCTGCTGGGCCACGAGGGGCTGTGCGGCGGCCCGCAGGGGGCTTTGGGCCGCTTTCCCATCCCGTATCCCGTCCCGGACCAGAGCTGCCAGAGAACGGCTCTCGCCGGGTGCACAGCCAGGCTGAGTTTTGCTCCTGTGTCTCTCTTATCTCCCCTCTGAGACCAAACTGGCCTCCACCAGCTGTGAAGGAACCCTGAGGACAGCAAGGTGCGGCAGAGAGCCTGTGACCGCACCCAGCCGGCGAGGGGAGCGGCTCCGGGGTCCCAGCTGCAGCCGAGCCCTGGAAGTGTCGGGTCAGTTGTGGTCACCTCCGAGTGTGTGACCCCAAGGGCCTCGAGCCAGCCTCTCGTTGCCATCGTCTGCCTCCTCCCAGCAGCGACGGTTCCAGCACACTTCCCACGCGTGTGCCCGGCTCGATGCCCGGACGCTCGTTTCACCCGGAGAATAACCCCCCTGGGATTCAGAGGTCTGACATTCAGTCAGTGGCGGCGCTGAGGCCTGGAGCCCCCGTGCACGCACAGGCTCCTGGCAAGAAAATCCAGGGGGGCTGCCTGCGTCTTGGTCCACAGACGGCCAGGCAGGACGCAGCCCAGACCCCGGGGCCCTGGGAGGGGCTGGGACAAAGATAAGAGACCCGCACGTGGCTCTGTCAGCTGGCGTCCCAAGGGAGGCAGGAAACCGGGGCTGAAAATAGAACCGAGGTTTGCTCATTTGCATGCCATTTCCCTCTGATTTGCATATTGTGTACCAGAGCCCCTAACTCTAGGACAGTAAAACCAAATGCATGAATGAATCTATGTACAGGATGTTCTAATCCACACAAGCTCAGTCTGTATGTCTGACCGCTTCCAAACCACACACACACACACACACACACACACACACACGGGTCAGTTATCCCCACCTCCGAATAAATGTGTTAGTGCTTTCAGAAAATTGCACGCTGTGCTCCGTTTCATTTATTTCATCGAAAATCAGGACGTAATCATCAGGGAAATCCGGCATCACGTGGGGGATTCCTACAGGGGTTCCTTTCAACAGCTTTACCCACATTTTAACCTGCGCTCTGATCTACCGGGAAGGCATTTACTGGACAGGCCGCAGGCCCCCTGTTTCACAAGAACAAACACGTCAGGCACTCGGGGTTTGCAGGATTTATTGTTGATGGTGACGACGATGAGGACGACACCGCTGTGACGTGAAACACAACAGCCAGGATGAACGCCGGCATCACGTGGAGGGGAGCCCTTCGCTATTTCGGCCAAGTGTCCAGGCTCCCGAACTGGAAGGCTGTGTTTTCCGTGCAGGATCGGGGGGGACAGGGTCCGTGTTGGGGCCTGGCTCTCTGCACAGCCAAGGACGTGAGTTTTCTGCACTGCCCGAGCACCCAGGACCCCCGTGATCTCCAGGGGAGAAGAGGACCCTAGGTGAATTCCAGCTGCACCTTTCGTTAAAATTGTGCTCATCACATACAGCTCACAGCAAGGAGTTACCCCGCCCGGAAGGTCAACCATGCTGAGGCTGAGAGACCCTGGAGTAGACAAACCCCTGCCCATTCTGAGTCAGTATCGGGCCATCAGGACGACGAGACAGGACATGACTTACTGGGCAGGATGTCAACTGGGGAAGTGGAGAAGCCTCACTGCCCAATACCATGCTGCCCCTTTAAACTGATGGAGGCCCACCGTGTATTTCCAGAGGGAGAGAAACCAATATTCTTTATTTTATTTTGTTTTTTAATGTTTATTGTTGAGAGAGAAAGACAGAACACGAGCAGGGGAGGGGCAGAGGGAGAGAGGGAGACACAGAATCCGAAGCAGCTCCAGGCTCCGAGCCATCAGGACAGAGCCCGACGCGGGGCTCGAACCCATGAACGGTGAGATCATGACCTGAGCTGAGGCCTGATGTTCAACCGACTGAGCCACCCAGGCGCCCCGCCTTTCTTCATTTTAATGACAACCTGCGTGCGTCTTCCCGTCCTGCGCTGGGGATCAGAGCCCGTGCAGGAACGTCCACCGGGTCCAGACGCCCCGAAACCCATCCCCGGCGGGGCAGGCTGGCGTTCCCGGGCAAGGGCAGCCAAGCATCTGCCGCTTGCCGTTTGGGTCTTCTCTTACGACTTTCCAAACCAAACAGCTTCTTGGGAGGCACGTTGAAGTGTTTAAAAATGAGGCAATAAAATAAATCACTCGTTCTCGGAGGGCCGCCTGTTGGTTATTAGGCTGCATGTTTCTGCTGACGGAATGCTGACCCAGGAATGCCGATGGCAGGGCCTGGGGGCTGCACGCGACCTGCACAGGCAGGGGCAGCAGAGGTCGGCGGGCACGTGGGCCCTCTTCACATCCTCTCTCGGCCGGGGCGGGCTGTCACAGAAGGTGTCCGGGGTGGACCCCGGGCTAACTGGCATTTCTCCTGCACGACGTCAACGCTTCTGAGGCTCGAGTTGTCCACGGGCAGCTGCCAGCCGGCCCTGCCCTCCCCGGGCACTGGCTGATGCCCACCTGCTCCTTCCTGCCCCAACCAGCCGCAGCCCCTAAGGATTTCTCCAGAGAACTTTTTTTTAATGTTTATTTTTGAGAGAGACAGAGAGCGACAGCAGAGAGAGAGAGAGAGAGAGGGTGGGCAGGAGCAGGGGATAGGCAGACAGAATCCAAAGCGGGCTCCAGGCTCTGAAATGTCAGCACAGAGCTCGATGCAGGGCTCAAACTCACGAGCTGTGAGATCATGACCTGAGCCGAAGCCGGACCCTTAACCAACCGAGCCCCCCAGATGCCCCAAGAGGGCTTTTTTTTTTTTTTTTAAGAATTTTACTTTTAAGTAAATTCGGGCTCGAACTCACAACCTCCAGATCAAGAGTTGTGTGCTTCCGACTGAGCCAGCCAGGTGGCCCCAGGAGGGTTTTTAAGGGCTGGCAGTGAGCTTGGTCGAGCGGCCACGGAATCTAGAAAAGCACTCAGGATTAATCAAGTCATGGCGTCACTCTTGGCCCAATGTCAGATGCATCAGGGGTTTAAACGTGAAAAAATAAAACCATGAAAGCGCCCGAAGAAAATGGAGAAGAATTTCACACGGGGAAGTCCTTTCTGAGTTAAGAGGTAAAGCCCAGAAGCTGTTAAGGAAAGGAAAATAAACTTGATGTCGTAAAGATTAAAATTTTCTACTGGGGAACAAACGAACAGAAGTCCGAGCCACGTGACAAACAGAAGCCAGCTGCTCCCCGTCGCCGGCAGAGTTGAACCGGCCAGCTGGTGGCCTGGCAGGACCTGGCCGCCCCGCCCCCCACCTCTGGCCTCACCCCTGTACTTGTCAGCACGGGCTCCTTTCTGCAGCGGTGACGAGCAAACCCTGACGTAATGCAGCACAGATTTACTTCCACTCGTGCAAAGTCCCGGGGTCAGGCAGCTCCCCAGGGTAGGAGCCACGCGGCCACCCGGTGGCACCGCCCCCCAGAAGCGACATCGCCCGCTGGCAGGAGCTGGGCACGTGGCTTGCTGGCTGCAGGGGGCAGGGAGGTTCGGCCGGGCACGGGGCCTGGGGGACCGAGCTTCCCCTGCCATGGTCCCCCCCACTCCCCCTCTTTCGCTCACTCGTCCAGCTACACCCATGTCAATGCTGGGGCTCGAATGCGGTCCTGTGGCCTGTCCCGTGGCCTCTACGTGAGTTCCTCCCTCTTTCTAGAATGTTGTTCTCCTGGAAATCTGCTAGGCTGGCTCCCTCGCCTCCTTCGAGTGAGGCCTTCATTTCCCGGTCACCCTGTTGGAAGACGACAACCTCCCACGCCCGTCCCATCACCGTCGCTCGCCGCGCATCACCGTCCGGGACGGCATGCCGGGCGCGGTCCAGTCGGGAAAACTGAGATCAGGTGTCCCAAACAAAAAGATTTAATAGAGAAAACGGGCTACTCGGGTGCACGACTGGACAGGAACACCGTGGGACTCGCATCTGTGGGCCGCAGTGGCTCACCCCGAGGCGGTGGGGCTTCTGGAAGCTGGGCCTTGCCTGCGGCTCAGGGCACGGCACTCGACCGTCTGCGAGCACCGTCGAGGGCACTCGACCAGCTGCGGGGTCTGAGGGGGCCCAGTCTGGGGGCAGATCTCAGGGAGGGCCGGAGCCGGCAGTGTGCTGCACTTGGTGGGTCATGGTCAGGCCCGGGCTAGACTGCGAGGCTCTCGTTTCTAACCAGCGGCTCTACCCACCCTCCTAGAGCCGCCCAGCACGCAGTGGACGTGAACAAAGGCGGGCGTGAATGAATGGACCGATGGGTAGCTGGGAAAATAGCTGGACCCCAGGAGGACCGAAGGACGCTGTCCTGAAGACGTAAGGAGCGCTCTTCGGTCTGCTTCCTGGCAGCCGGATCAAGAAACAGACCCAGGAGGGGCGCCTGGGGGGCTCAGCCGGTTAAGCCCAGGTCATGATCTCACAGTTCCGGGGCTCGAGCCCCAGATCAGGCTCTGTGCCGACAGCTCAGAGCCTGGAGCCTGCTTCAGAGTCTCTGTCTCCCTCTCTGCCCCTTCCCCACTCACGCTCCATCTCTCTCAAAAATAAACATTAAAAAACAAAAAAACAAAACAAAAAACAAAACGGGCAGAAAACAGGAAGGGACATTTCCCCACAAAGGCCACCCCGATGGCAGATAAGCCGCGAAAAGATGCAGATCTGTGGGAACGGCCAAAATGGAAAACAGCGCAACACCCAGTGCTGGTGAGGATGTGGGGAGACTGGTCCTCTCACCAGCGGTGGGGATGGAACGTGACACGGCCTCTCTGGAAGGCAGTGTGGCAGCTTCTCGTGAGAGCAGACACGGAACACAGATGACGTGGTGTGCATGCACACGCGCGCGCGCACACACACACACATACACACACACACACACACGATGGAGAATTACTCAGCCATCAAAAAGAACGAAACCCTGCCATTTGCAATGATGTGGATGGAACCAGAATGTATTGTGCGAAGCGAAATAAGTCAACCAGAGAAAGACAAATCCCGTGTGATTTCCCTCATATGTGGAATTTAAGAAAAACAGATGAACATATGGCGGGGGGCGGGGCGGGGAAGAGAGGGAAACAAACCACGAGAGACTGTTAACGACAGGGAACAAACTGCACGTTGCTGGAGGGCCGTGGGTGGGAGACGGGCTGGACGGGTAACGGGAGTCAAGGAGAGCACTTGGGACGAGCGCTGGGTTTGCACGTAAGGGACGAATCACCGAATCCTACTCCGGAAACCATCACTGCGCTACACGTTAGCTGCAATTTAAATACTAAAAAGACGCCACCACATCTCGAGAATTAAAAAGAAAAGGAACCAGGCAAGCAATTACCGTACGACCCGGAAGTGCACTCCTGGGCTGTTATCCCAGAGACGGGGAAGCTTCTGTTCACGCAGAGCCTGGAGGTACACAAACCGGCTGTCTTCGCAGCACACAAAAACGGGGGGCAAGCCCGGGCCCGTCCGTGGGCGAAGGGCTGCAGACACGGGTGGGCGCGTGGTACTCGCTCCTCCGCCACGAGGCACGGGCCACCGACACGCATCACACCCCCGGGGAGTCTCCACGGAGGTGTGACGAGCGGAAAAGGCCAACTCCGAAAGGTTACAGGCCGCGTGGGCCTCCTCGCGTGGCGTTTTCGAGACGGCCACGTTCCCGAAGCGGCGGACGGTGGGGGTTGCTGAGGGCTGGGGACCGCGGGGACGGCAGGAGGCGAGGGCAGCCAGGAGAGGGCGACGAGGGACGGATCCCTGGGTTCTACTCCCGAAACCACTAGTACACTGGATGCTAACTGACTTGAATTTAGGTAAACACGTTTAAAATACAAATTGAAAAGAAAAAAAAAAGGCGACGCAGGGATCTCCGGGGAAGGTGGTGTTCTGTGCTTGGACTACGGTGGTGGGGGGCACGTGAACCTACACGGGGTAAAACGGTATGGAGACAAATACCCACCCGCCAAGGACACGGGGGGGTGGGAGAGGACAGGTGGGCTTGCGTCAGCTGGATGACCTGGGTGTGACTGACAGTGACTCACAGTTTTGCAGATGTCACCGCTGGGGGAAAGTGGGTAAAGGCCATAGAAGATTTTTGCTTTCGGTGTTATTTCTCCCAACTGCGTGTGACGGCATCTGTAATTATTTCAACACACAAAAAAAAAAAAAACCAAAAAAAAAAAAAAACAGGCACAAGGCTTCTCCTTCTTTACTATGACACCTGATTCAACTGATTCATTTGGATTTGCTATTGGAAAAAAATAACCCAGGGGCGCCTGGGTGGCGCAGTCGGTTAAGCGTCCAACTTCAGCCAGGTCACGATCTCGCGGTCCGGGAGTTCGAGCCCCGCGTTGGGCTCTGGGCTGATGGCTCGGAGCCTGGAGCCTGTTTCTGATTCTGTGTCTCCCTCTCTCTCTGCCCGCCCCCCCCCCCCCCGTTCATGCTCTGTCCCTCTCTGTCCCAAAAATAAATAAAAAACATTGAAAAAAAAAAATTAAAGGGGCGCCTGGGTGGCGCAGTCGGTTAAGCGTCCGACTTCAGCCAGGTCACGATCTCGCAGTCCGGGAGTTCGAGCCCCGCATCAGGCTCTGGGCTGATGGCTCGGAGCCTGGAGCCTGTTTCTGATTCTGTGTCTCCCTCTCTCTCTGCCCCCCCCCCCCCCGTTCATGCTCTGTCCCTCTCTGTCCCAAAAATAAATAAAAAACATTGAAAAAAAATTTAAAAAAAAATAAAATAAAATAACCCAGAGTGATGTCATCAGCAAAAAAAAAAAAAAAACCCAAATTTGCATTCTTACAGTGTGACTAGAAATGCTGGCTTCTGTACAGACTTGGGTCCCTGTTTAATTTGCCTCTGGGCCTTGGCGGCAGGAGGCGCTCAATGGCACTATGGTCTGAGCACGTCCACAGGCGGCTCGTCTGCTCAGTCATGGGACCCCATCCCTAATTAGCTCGGTCCTGCGGTCACAGAATCCACTCACCCGGTAGGGAGAAAATATTAATAGGCGCCTGTCACGGAATCGCAACAAAACCCGTCCTGCTTCGGTTTCCCACGCAGAACCCAGACCTGCCCTCTCTCTGGTTTCCAAGCACAAGGGCTTCCCGCCTGTCTGTCTGTGGGGGGGTCCGTGGGGACAGCAGAGAGCAGCGGTTCTGAACGCAGGCGCACCTCCCACCGTGGCCCCGAGGTTGTCTTGGAAACGTCCCAAGCCGGAAGCCGCCCACTCCTCTGTCTGCGGCCCCGGCAGGTGTCAGCCCGCCCGGAGGCTGAGAAGCAGGTGTGGGGCTCTCTCCTCCGCGGCCCAACGGTCGTGGGAGCCCAGGGGCCGGCACCGGACACGCGCACACCAGCGGCAGTGCCTTGACAGGTGTCCAGCCTGGGCCGAGGCCCCCAGGGCCGGGCACGAGGCAGGGCTGGTGCAGGACAGGAAGTAGGACACCGGCTTCTTGCGAGGCCACGCTCAGCAGGGACGACGTCCTCTGTCCTGAGATGAAGCCCATCCTCCTGACGCTACGTAGTGCCCGCTCTTTGCCCTTTGGTGAATGATGGGAGTTAACATCCCACGCCAGGACTGTGCGTGCAGCGTGTGTGTGTGCACGTGCGTGTGCGTGTGCGCACGTGTGGGAGCGCACACATACTCCCCTAGGTCACTGCTCACGATTTCTTTGGAAATGCGCTGGTGCGTGAAATCCGAAGCCTGAGGACCCCGGACGAGAAGCACTCTGGCTCCATTCCAGATCACAGGGGTCCCACCTACTGCCCTGGGAGGACCCGCCTTCTCCCGGAGGGGCCTCCCTGTATAACCCACTAACACTTCCCGTGGGACGGTACTGTGCTGGGCCCCGGTCCCACCCCCGAGCCACCCCCGAGCCCACAGAGAAGCTTCTAGAATGGGGCAACAAGCGAGATCCACAAAAGGTCTTGGCGTAGCACGGAGCCCGTGCGGGGTTCTCTCCTTCCCAGTGGGAGTGAAGGTCCCGGGCAGAGGGAACAGCAGGAGCAAAGGCGTGGCGGCTGGGCAAGCGTGGGGCGTGGGGGAGGGGACTGGAGCCGTGTGGGGCCAAGTGGGCCTGCAGCTCCTTTGCAAACAACACTGCCTCTAGGAAAAGGGATCGGCGTGGATTCTGCCGGGGAGCTTTAGACAGGCCTTGGTAGAGTCAACGCAGAATAAATTAATTTATCCGTCCGCGCCTCTGGACAACACTCGTGCACCTGGGCCCCGCTGCACGTTGGAGGCCGTGAATAACGGCAGTAAGCCAAGGTCTGCCCCCTGCACCCCAGCACGGCGAGGGGCACCTGCCACCATCACGATCCTGCTCCCCCTGGGCCAGCCCTGCCTTCCTGCTAGAGAACTCCACCCATGGCTCTGACCGGCAGGGCAGAGCTGAAGGAAGAAAAGACCATCAGTGGCCCGGCTGGGGGCGGGGGGATGTGCGTCTCCGATGTGGCCACAAGGTGGCATCGGGGGAGGACATTCCCTGGCCAGAGCCGCGGCTCCCTTCACCTTCGGCGGGCTGGGAAGGCTCCCGAGCTTGGATTGCACTCGGGCTGTGGCACCAGGACAGTCAGGACGCGCCTGCAGACTGGGTTCAACTCCACAGGGATCCAGACCGCTCTGCAGATGGGAGCTGGGAGCATCCTTTCCGCAGCCGGGCCTTCGCCCCTCGCCGGTCCCCAGAAATAGCCCAGGGACAGCAGGTGGCGGATTTGTCTCTCTCCTTCACGACCTCACGGCAGAGAGGTCGGGCTGGTGCATGAAGCTCAGTGATTCGAAGGTCCAAGGGCTCAGGAGTTGCTCCGTGGGTGCCAACACCGGTCCTGGTGGCCGAGTTCTTTGTTAAAGCCAAAGGCGAGGTCACAGCGGGACACTGTCCAGTTGCTTCTATCCGAAGCAGGGATGGGTTGTGGGCAGCACCTGCAATGGCAGGGCTCTTGTGGGGCCGGCCTCAGACCGTGTCCTGGAAAACAGCAGGGCGCTTCACGGTCACTCACCGCCAGCTGGTCTGCTCAGCTCTGCTGTCCTGTGCGCGTGCGTGGCCACCCACACAGGCTCGACCACGAGCCGCAGGTCACAGCAGTGATTTGGACAAAAGAAAGGAAGCCTGAGTCCCAGTGAAAGAGCCAGCGTTACCTTCCTTCAAGGCAAACCACCTGTCTAAAGCCCTAACTGAATGGGGTGCCTGGGGGGCTTAGTCAGTTAAGCGTCCGACTTCGGCTCGGGTCATGATCTCACGGTTTGTGAGTTCGAGCCCTGCGTCGGGCTCTGTGCTGACAAGTGGAGCCTGGAGTCTGCTTCTGATTCCGTGTCTCCTCTCTCCCTGCCCCTCCCCTACTCATGCTCTGTCTCTGTCTCAGAAATAAACATTAAAAACAATTAAAAAAAAAATAAAAATAAAAACAGAATAAAATAAAAAGTTTTCCAACACAGAGCTTGTAGCCAACAAGTACCACACTCTCCCCATCTGCGACCTCACTGGCCTCGGGCTGGCAGGTTAAGAGCCCTATAGCCCCCCATCCTCGGTCTCTCCCACCACCCCGGCGATCTGAGGCCCCATCGAGACTCCGCAGGAAGAGTATGTGGCCACCTGATTCCGACTTGCTGCAGGGACACCTGTGTGCAGTTTTGCTGGATGTAAATTCCTCGGCTTCCTCTTTCTTTCCCTGAAAATCCTAACTATTCCATTTCTTCCCACCTAAAGCTCAGCCTTTGAAAAGCCTGACCTCCCCCCGCCTTTTTGCCTCACCCTTACACTGCGGCCGCTTCGTTCATCTTCAAGACGCGTCCCCTTCTGAATGTCTTCTCCTTGGGGCGCCTGGGTGGCTCACTTGGTTGAGCGTCCAACTTCGGCTCAGGTGGTGATCTCGCGGTTCCTGGGTCTGAGCCCCGCGTCGGGCTCTGTGCTGCTTTGGATCCTCCGTCCCCATCCCTGCCCCTCCCCCAGCCTGTGCTCGCTCGATCAAAAATAAACATTTTAAAAGAAATAAATAAACGTCTTCTTCACTTTGGTCCTTCCTTTCTGATTCGTACAATCTTCCTCTTCGGCTCTTTTGGCTTCTCTTAAAGCCTGACCTGTTGTATTTTTCGGTTTGTGTCCTTCCAAGCCAGTTTTCATTTCTGAAGCGATTTCATTCATCTCTGATGCTTGGAGCGTCGCTGCATTTCCAGACTTTTCTAATGCACGCTTTCCTTTCACGTCTGTTTTCTTAGTGACTTTTAGTTCAGGAAAAAACACAAAACCCAGAAAACCCAGGAAACAGAAACCAGACTCAACACAGAGAACCAACCGGCGGTTGTCAGAGGGGGCGGGGGTGAGGAGGCACAGACCCCCAGTGACGCAGTCAGTCCTGGAGGCGAGCAGCACAGCACGGGGACTGCCGTAAGGACGCTGTGACGCTGTTGTACCCTGACAGGTGGCGAGCGTGCTCGCACAGAGCTTTGAGTCTGTATGTCGTACACACGAAACTATTAACACATCGTGTATTACCTTCCATCAGAAAGCCCAGTTCACGTCTGTCCATCGTCCAGGCACGTCCTTCTGGCGGGCGCTCCTTCTCTGGAGCAGACTATTCTCATTCTCAGATTTGTATGGACTTGACTTTGATGCTTTCTTTTCTTTTCTTTGAGGGCGCAAGTGAGCGAGGGCAGAGAGGGAGAGAGAGAGAAGCAGGGCTCACCAGATGCGGGACTGAAACTCACGAACCATGAGATCGTGACCCGGGCCAAAGTCGGATGCGTGACCGACTGAGCCACCCGGGCGCCCTGATACTTTTCTGATACTTAATTTTTATGTCAGATGATGTCATGAACTTCCAGAACAAAGCGGACTTTAAGAGAGCACTTCTAATTCTACAGAGTCCCCCCTTCTGCTGTTTTTGGGAAACTTAAAAAATGTCTATTCGCTTCCAGGGGTTTCCTGGCTCCTGCCCTGCGGCGGCCCAGCCCTTCTCTTTCCTTCCTGTCCCTCTCCTGATTACTTTTCATTCCGCTCCTGGCAGGCTTCCCTCAGTGTGGGGCCCTTCCTGGCAGGGAGCCCCGTCAGGTTGGCGCTGGGCGTGGCAAGGGCGTGGCTGCCCCACCCCTCGGACTCCTCACCGGCGGCCCTGGCACCCACCGTCGGAAGGGGCGCAGCCCGGGTCCAGCCCAGCGTCCCTCCTGGGCACCTGCCGGGTGGCCTGGGCCCTGCTCCCGTCAATCAGACACTCCACCACTGAACACGGGGGCCTCAGGGCTGTAGCTGGGTTGTGCGGATCCCCGACCCCCTAGTTTTGCTGTGAACCACGTCCACAGGGGCGTTTACCGTGGCAGAAGATAAACAACAGACTTTGCCACCTTAACCGTTTTTAAGCACACGACTCAGATGTCCTCGGGTTTGGGGCTTTGCAGTCTCGGTGCCGTTTTCCTACGGGGACGCCCCTACCCTCTTCCCAGAAGCCCTGCTTCCCAAAGCCCTGACTTGCGGATTCATCGGCTCTAGTCATGACATTTTACTGAGAACACCTCTGTCCTGCCCAGAGCGCCGAGGGGTGCCCCATGGCTGTGCTCGGCAACCAAGGGGAGCGACGTGCGTGAGGAGAAACACGTATCGCGCGTTTGGTGGCCCGACGTGACACGGTGACTGTTGTCCGGGACCTCCCGCTCCGTCGCCACGCTCTCTGCGACAGCCGAGGGATGGCCGCAGGGGACAGATGCTCGCTGGATTCTCACCTCCGCCGTCAGAGTCCGATGCTAAACCAAAGGCTTGGTAAAAGCAGGCCTGACCTGAAGACAGGGAGAGACCTCAGAGCACGAGATAATGGTGTAAACCCTGTGCTTCCTGCAGCCACAGGCTAAGGCGTCGAGGTCCTCGCGTTGCCAAGAAGAAGGGGACGGAGACCGTCACCGTCTCCTCTGCCGACAGACTCAGCACCCAGACTGAGCTCGCGACACGCAGACGCTCACACGCCTGCTGCCCATGCCACATCCCCGGCCGGTCCCCTCGGCCAGCTCCCACCCACCCTGACTAGAAAACCAAGTGACGGCTCCCGACCGAGGCGGCAGTCCGGCGCCCGCTCGGCCCTCCTGGGCCCTGCCACCCTGCACCGGCCGGCAACCAGCAGCGGGGGAAAGGGGGCCCAGGTTTCTGAAGGTCCACACCCGCCCATCTTCTTCCTTCTGAAGCCTCGGGATTAAAGGATCCGTTTTATTACTGAAGAAAGGGCGCATCGGATACCCTGCCCCCGGGCCAGGTTTGCCTTCACAGAGTCCAAGAAACCTACGGCAGGTCCTCTGACGGGAGTGAGGCAGCCGCCAGCCCCGGGTCGCCTCTGTGCGCCAGGCGCTCACAGCCGCGATCTGGCTCCTGCACCAGCTGGGCACTGCTCGGGAACTTCTAGAATACCAGCACGCTGGCTCCAGGTCGGCCTTGGCCCCCTGAAGTCTCCTAAGAACGTCAGCCTCTTCGAGGGAGACGGCCGCTCTGCATTTCACAGTAAGAAAGAGACATCCTTTTCTTTAAATGGTTCACGTTTATTATCGAGAACAGTAAAAAAATCTTTTAAAGACTATCAGTATTGTATTACCAAGAGTGAGGTAATATGTTTACAAAACATTTACAGAATTTGATATGCAAATAAGGAACTTAGGAAGAAAAAGGAGTTAAGACATTAGTAAAAGAAGGGAAGCCAAAAGAACCCTTAGTGCAGGGGAGAGGTGCGGGGCACTGACAGTCGGGGCTCGGTCCAGACCCGTGTGCCCGCGGCCCCTCCCGGGAGAAGCAGGTGCCGTGGCCGTGAGCCAGCCCTACAAACGTGCTCCGAACTCTCGGAGGCACTCAACTCCCTGGGGACAGGACAGGGACACTTCCGAGTCAACTTAAAAGGAACACATCTTCAGACTGGGGGAGGGGGTGGCTGCAACTCAAAGAGTTCTACAAACATCCCTGGGTTGAGGTGGGCTGTGGAGGGAAGTGTTTTCCTGACAGCTGGCAGCAAAATCGCCATCTGAGACACAGAGAGAGAGAGAAAGAGAAGGAAGGGACCACCTTCGGGTCCTTTAGGAAGGAGGAAGCGCTGATCGGAAGCAGCGCGGGTGTAAGCAACCCTCCCGTGCTTTCTGGAAACAAGGCTCTAGGTGCCAATGACGAGCGTATCTTTTCAAAGGAAGCCGGTGGCTGCGCCCCGGGAAGGCCGGCAGTCCCGGAGGGGCCCAGGGCTCAGCGTGCAGGCCACCCCGGAGCCACACTGACCGGGCGCCCCTCCCGCCTTGGTGCTCGCAGGGGAGCACAGCGCCCTCCACACGCTCCTCCACTGCGTGGCCACCCCACCTGGCCCCTCAGAGCAGACCGCGAGCACCGCGGCCCGGGACGCACGTGCCCCTCACGCACACCCAGAGCGGCCGCGTGGGTTTTGGCACGGATCTTTAAAGACACAGCCTCTTCCGACACCACCCGACACGTCACGTCCTTATCACAAATGCGAACCCGATGCAACCTGCAGTCGGATCTGTGAATGACCCGTGTTTCCCGTAAAAAGCCGAAAAAACCACGGGCCACCACGAGACGGACCGTGCTCTGTCGCCGGGGTCAGAAAGAAAACGTAAAAGGCAAAGCAAGCCCACGTTCTGATTTGCTTCTAGAAGAATCCCTTGTAACTTGGACTCACTTTCTACTTGCCCGTTTCTCCCCAGCATCGCACTGCTGCCCCCCCCCCCACCCGCTCAATGCCACCCACTCGTGCTCGGTCTCACACGCACACGCCCCCCCCCCCCCAGTACTGACTCACACACGCCCCTGCACGCGTTGACACGCGTCGACATGCACATGCGCCCCACTGCTGCCACAGGCACCCCCACGGTCACACCCACTCGCACCACTGCCACCCCCCACCCGCATGCCCGCACCCGCAAACACAGCCCCAAAGTCCACACTTCTACAAAACAGCGGGGCTCCCGTGGGCCGTGCGCTCTCCCGGAGCGGCCACACGGCGAGAACACGGTTGGCTGAAGTGGACACCGGACGATCTCAACGTGGCCAAAGCGACTGGGCCTTCAAAATACCCCTGCAGCGAGGAGAAGGACCACCGGGGCCCCGATGCTGTTAGGCTCTGAGGAGGCACCGGGATTAACGCTGGAGGGAGTTCTGAACCAGCGTCCGCAGGGAGAGAGGACGCCACGCCACGGGAAGAGGGCAAGAATCCCTTCCCTGTGGGTTCGCTTACAGAAAAATCCTGCTCTGAAAGTATCAAAAAGGTGTGAAAAGGAGGCAAGAGGAAGTGTTTAATGACGGCGGTGGTTTCCTGGCGTCGCGGGGGAGTCCCCGAGGGTCCCCTGACCGCGGACGCACCTGCCCGCGGGAGCAGAGCTGGGGCTCCCACCGGCTGCCCCCGAGGCCTCCCGGAGTAGCAGGTCTGCCCTGGGGAACGGGGGTCGGGGTCGGGGTCGGGGTGGGGGGGGAGGAGGCGGCCACTCAACCTGCGGGCCGGGTCGGCTGTGCGACGCGGGGTGGGGACCAGCTGGCAGCTTCCGCTCCGTGGAGGGGGGTGGCTCGTCTCTGAAGGACGGTGTGGGGACCCACCCGCTAACGGGCAGCGTGTGGAGGTTGTCGGAAACGTTTTTTGCATCAGCTTCGGAGACAAAGTCAACGTCTTAAGTGTACACGAGCTGCTCGCCTTTCGAGGGAGCCCTTGTGCTCTGGTTTGATTTTGTGCCCACTGTGTACAAAATCTATGGCTATCGAGTTAGAGTTAAAACTACCTGCCGAGAGGGTCTGGGGCGGAGGACTACGTCTGCCGGCTGGAGAGCTATCCGCTGCCTACAAGGGGACGAGTCGGCACAACGCGGCCGCCGGCAGGGGGCGGAGCGCGGCGGGCCGTCCGAGGAGGCGCGCTGTCCCCTCCGCGCACCGGGCACGGGCGTCGCGGCACTACCTGGAAACCATGGAGCCGCAGTGAGACTGGCTGGAGGACGTGGTGGCGGCGCTCAGCTGCGAGAACCCGCTGTGGCTGGACTCCAGGCTGGTCATGGAGCCCCTGCGAGCGGCACAGGGAGGGACGAGGCATCAGGACCCCGCGGCGGGCCGCCCCCGCTCTCGGCCGCCCCGCCCCCACCGCCCCCGCACACGGAGGACGTCGCGCGCCGGCCGCCCCGCTCGGCCCCCGAGGCCACGGCCACCCGTATGCGAGACCCGGCGGCCCCGGTGGGAGGGGAGCCCGTACCGGAAGTCCTCGGACCCGATCACCTCGGTGTAGTACATCACTTTGCACTTGTGGGACGACACCTGCAGCGAGGCCAGCACGTCGTCCACCCGGGGCAGGTTGGTGGCGGCACACGCGGGCATGCTGTGGAACTTCCACTGCAGGATGTAGAAGCCCGGCCACCGCGTCACGTGCGAGCCCTGGAACAAGTCGGGCGGTGCCGGCTGAGAGCTCACGTCGGAGCCCCTCCCCCACGCCCACCCCCCCGGCAGACGCCACCCGGAGGCTGGCCCCGGTCATCGCGCTCCGCAGTGACCGCGGGCCATCTCGGTGGGTGGCCCGCCTGCGGGCCCCGCGGCGAGGGCCCCGCTGGGCGCCGAGGAGGACCTGTGGCCTCACGGGGAGGACGGCCACAACAGGGGCAGGCGCCTGGGGGGCTGGGTGAGCTCAGGCCACCCTTCGCTCAGCCCTAAGGGGCTCAGAAAAGGTCATCTGACCAGGCGACACTCTCCTGGACCTGCTTGCAATCATCTACCTAGAGCATTCTGGTGAAAAGGATGTCAACCTAGGGGCGCCTGGAGGGCTCAGTTAAGCGTCTGACTCAGCTCAGGTCATGATCTCACGGCTTGTGAGTTCGAGCCCCGCGTCGCGCTCTGTGCTGACGGTTCGGAGCCTGGAGCCCGCTTCCGATTCTGTGTCTCCCTCTCTCTCTGCCCCTCCCCCGCTCGTGCTCGGTCTTTCTCTCTCTCTCAAGAATAAATAAACACGAAGAAAAACCTTATAAAGGGTGTCCATCTAAAGTAGGACTCAACGTCAACGTGGGAAAATGACCGGAGCCTCACCTTCAACTGTCCGTTACTTTTAAAACAGAGTAAAAGCCTCTCTTTTACTCTACTTCTCAGACCAAACACTGACAGGCTTATCCCTGAAAACTGTAAAGGCAGCAAAATTACTCATCTATTATGCAGGCTAGAAGCGCCCAAGGACCACTGTTCTTAGTACAAGCACTGAAAATAACCGGCCACGACTTAACAGATGAACCGACAGAGCATTTTTAAACGAATTAGAATGCTCAGTAACGACAGCGGATAGCTCCCGAAGCACGTGCCTCTCCCCCTGCTGATTTAGGGCACTCTTCCTCTCCGCGGAAGCCTGCATCCAGCTGTACAAGTGCACAGAATGCCTCTCCCTTTCCCTCCACATCACTTTCATGAAAAGAACTTCTAAAAAAACCTCATGCACTTCAGATCCAAGTCATGGATTCAGTCCAGAACCATCTCTCAGGTCTGAGTTTTCTTCGGGGTCTCACTTGGCTTCCTGAGAGTCGTCCTGACCGGAACGGAAGCCGGACACAGCTACGGGCTCGCCCGCGGATACACCGCGCCAGCCACGCGGGGCATCGGTGAAGCCCGAGAGCCCTCCTTTGCGAGACGAAATACGCAAGCCGCAGGGAATCCCGGACGGGCCTACCTGCACGCTCTCCCCTTCTTTGCAGATCAGAGGGGACTCGACCATGCTGTAGTCACGGCCCGGCTGCCAGACCCGGTCTATCAGCTGCACGTTGTTCCCTCCCGGGGAAGTGATGCTGTGCGCCCCCAGGGAGTCCTTTTTGGGAGGCTGGGGCGACCTCTTGGAGTGGTAGATGTTGAAGACGATGTCCCCTTTGCACACGTCAAAATCCCAAGTGATCACCGAAGAGGCATCCACAATCTGAATGAGGATCTGGAAGAAGAGGTTGCATGAGGCGACCAAGGGAAGCACGAGGCCGCCCCCCTCCGCCCCCGCCCTGTGCTGCCACTGCCACTGTGGTGGCTTCGTCTCCGGAGGGGCTTTCTGGCCCAGCGGTGTGGGGAGGGAGTCGTGGGAGGAAGGCAGACGTGTCACGTCGGCCGTCTCTTCACCCACATCCCCCTTCCGGCCACCCAGCCTTCCGGCTCTCCCTTCTTTCGACCAATGGCCCCCGCTCCAGGTCAAGCTCTGTGCTCTTCGCTGGCTGCCCCCACGGCCCAAGACTTCCCACTGCACGAGCCTCAGCGCTCGCAACACCGGGCCCTGGCTGTCAAAATGCCTTAGCCACACAGAACAGAAGGAACTCAACACGGTACAGAAGTGGTTCCGCGGGTCGCTCTAGGCTGGCCAGCACAAGGAAGGTGCCGGAGAAGGCGCAAGCGGAACAGAGGGCACGTGGAGGAACAGAAGGAAACGTTCCGGGCAAGCGGAGGGAACAGAGGCTCGCAAGGCACGGTGGCAGCCAGCGCAGTCGGGGGAGAAAAGAGCCACGTGGCATGGGGCAGGGGAGGCGCCCCGGGGACCGAGCGCCAACCTAAAACCCGAACTTCCTAACTGCGCGCCCGTATAAAGTTTCCCAGTAGGGGATGATCAAAGTTACATAGTTCAGAACATGACTACGGGAGGGACGTGAGAATTGAAGCCAGCTGTGCGAGGCTCTGTGTTCGCTCGGAAACCTCAGCCGGGGCCGGGGCCCCCTCTTCCCGGGAAGAGCCTTCTGCTCGTCGTCAGGCAGACTCTTCCCTCCTCACCACAGAAATACCACTCCGGAATTTCCCGAAAGAGCAGATTCCAGGAGCACCGGAGCCCTTTGTGGGAACCGCGGTTCCCTTCCTGCTGCGAGGCGGCTCCCCAGGGGCACAGCTCTCCCGAGAGGCACCCCGTCTGCCCACGGGCCCCCTCCTTCCCGCGCTCATGAGGGGGACACTGAACTCAGCCTTCGTTTCAGGGGTGTCACCATCCTCGATTTGTGTTTTACTTCATCCCCAAAGCAAGTTCTGGTGCTGTGACACAGAAGACGTTCCCACTTCCACAGATACCCCGTGACTCTCAAGAAACGTCAGGTGTCACCGAATTCTGTGCCACAGACAAGACGGGGTCACCGGAGAAACGAGAACTCCGCCTCCTCGAGCCTGGTCTCCGTGCAGGAGATCAATATAAATAATCCTGAAGGCAAAGCCCTGAGAATTCGAGATCTCCCTACAGAATCTAGGAATGAGGCACACCTAATGTGCCTCCGCTTGTTCGAGCACAGTGACGGTCCCTGTCCGCCCTGCAAGTGACAGGCCGGCCATTCCAGGACACACACCAGCAAGGACAGATGGTGGGTGGCGGTAAGGGGTCAGCTCCCGGCCACCGGCTGCGGCCTGAGCCCGCAGCCCCTCCTCGCTGACCCCTCGCTGGGAGCCCAGGGCCGCCGTCCTCGGCAACAACCCTCGAGGTGGAAAGCTGCCCGGAGCTCAGGAGGGGGGCTCGGTTGGGAGCCCTCACAGCTCAGGCCGCTCACAATTGTCGTCAGAGGACACACCGCGTATACAAAACACAGGCGCACTCTTGCTTCCGCACCAGAGGGGACAGCAAGAAGGGAAGAGAAATGTGCTTTCTCCTCACTCTGCTTGACTTATAAAAACGGGCAAATTCCTTAAAATCTAAACCACCAAGGCCCGGTCAGGAAAAAAGAGAAATGAAACCGGCCCTATGTAATCGCTGAACGAACCAAACTGAGGAGTCAAACATCTTCCACAGGAAAGAGTTTCCACGTGCCCCTCTCATCCCTGCGCTAAGAGGTTATCCAGTAAAACAGAGGTCGGGAGGCCTGATCTCCTTCCGAGCACAGATGCCTTGAGAGACGCCTGCCCTTCAGTGTAGACATGTGCCTCAACTACAGATTTAAAAAAACAAACAAAAAAAATCTAAAGACAACAACCAGAGAAAACATCTGATTTTCCTGAACTAAATCCTATTCGGAAGGCCGCCCGAAGAATTTCTCCCTGGGGAGAGGGGCCCCCACCGCCCTGGGCCGTCACCGCGGAGGGCGCACCTCGTGCGGGGCTCCCTTGAAGACGCTGGCAGACTGGTAGATGGTCTCGGTGCACAGCTTGAGGTCTTCGTTCTCCAGCTCCTCCGCGGTCCTGTACAGAGATTTGGGAACCAGTCCGCCCTCGGGCACCTCACACTGGAAACAGAAACGTGGCAATAAAAGCTGTGCCCGCACACGGGGACCCCCCCCCCCCTTGAACACCAAACACTCCGGCGAGGGCCACATCCCAGCGTGCTCGACTCCTCCGGGCCACTCGGGAAACGGAAAACACTGGCGAGGTCGAAAAACGTTGTGTGCGATTTAGCCAAAGGATTTTAGAACCTCTTAAATACACGTGTCATACTTTAAATGAGAACAAGTTGAAGCTGATTTAGCACAGATTTCACACGCGTATTTACAAGGTAAATTACTAAAGCTCGTTTGTGTAAGAATCGCCAAGCATTCACACGGCACCGTGAAGAGGAAACGTTACGTTCAGAAAAGCTGGATTCTCGGCAACTACAGGCATCTCTTTATTACGTGCAATTACCGTCAATACACACGTAACCAGCGGTGAGAGCTTTGTGTCTGACCCGGATCAGAGGATCCGTCCACAATGCCAGACAAAAAAATAACAAAGGAGAGCTTCTTCTGAAGCCGCTGCAAACAGGCTAAGTTGAACTAGAATCTGTGTATTTCATAAACTTCCTCGTCGACCTCGACAGAGTGACCCAGCACTCAAGTTCACAGCATCTTAGCAGCTCTCGCACCATCGGCCCCGGGAGGCGAGGACACAGGGAACCCACACGACGGTGTCCGGCCGGCAGTGCGGCCAGCCTGGAGACCTATCCCGGCATGACGTCCTGTTAGGGGACATCGGAGCGCCGAGTGCGAGAAGCACAGCGTGCAGGGACACATGACAGCCGGGAGAGCCTCAGGCGCCGGAGCCCGGACGCGTGGACAGAAGAGGACTCTCAGCCCGGTAATCGCATCACGGTGGTCGGTGCCTGACAAACGTGGTCCGATCCGCCGTGAGCCAGGCCTCCCTCCAGCTCACAACGGAAGGACCGGCCACTCGGGACCGTTCTCATGTAACGCGAGCCGTCTGTAGGATGCTACATGCCTGACCTCCCGATTCAACGTCACGGCGCCTGGTGAGGGGGGCCCTGTAGTTCGCTTACCCCTCGCACCGCGACGCTGCCTGCAATTCCTGAGCGCGGGACCCACGACCTGAAAGCTGGATCCGAATGCTGTTCAACCTCCTCCACCCATCCCGAAAGATTCCCCCGAAAGCCCAGTTCGTTAGCTCATAAACGCACGCGTCAGATCCAGTGTGTACGTACCCGAAGCGGGTAACTTTATTTACCGTGAGGATGACAGAGATCCTTCCTCTAACGAGAGCCTGACCCCCCTCTGGCTCCGGCTGTCACTTCGGGAAGCCACCTGCGCCTCCGCAGGTCTCTTTCGCCCTTGTGTCATGCCCTGGGGCTGTAAGGTCCTCAAGGACCCCTCCTCACAGTTCAGGGCACACAAGAGGAGGTGTCTGCCCGAGAAGCTAGCAACTCAATGTATTAAAACCCCGATTACAGAGAAGAAGTGGTTCTCTTAACGTATCCCCTTTGAAATGTTATCCTGATTTACAGTCCGGGGGGAAATCTTGGAGAATCATCTGGAGTTAAGTGTTTTTATAAAACGCACAGCTTTCCCCCGACAGGTAAAAGAAATCTGACCCACCCGAAGCTGAGTGAATAAAGCAAGCCGTAATTAAATTAGAGTCTAAAACGAATCCTCATTAGCATTTAACGACGAAGAAACGGGCATGTTATCGACCATCACTTACGTGGTTCTATTTAGTTTAACTCTGGGTCAGAGAAATGTCAGCCAAAAGAAAGACAATACTCCCAACTAAAGGTTCTGAAAATCATCTGTACCAACCAACGCCCACCCTCCCTACCCCTGTAAAGCGGCCAAACGTGTAACTACTTGCCTAAATACGTACCATGCACTCCCCGCTCAGGAAATCTGGAATAATCTCTTTATCGATGTAATCCAGCAGGCCGCCAGGACCCTGGTAGTCATTTCCTGCGTAAATCAGGAATTTCCTTCTGGTGTTGTCATCGATGAATGGACTAACCTGTAGGTAACGAGAAGACCGTGCGGTCATCTTTGCTTGGCCGTCCGATTCCCAAAGATTAAAATGACAACGTGACAGTATGGGGGGGGGGGGGGGGGCGGGGAAGGGAGTCTGATGCACGGAAAGTCTGTCCGCGTGACAGAAAGACGCTCGGGCATTCTTTCTTCCCTTCACCGGTTTGAGAGACTGCGTATCTTTCCACGTTTATTTTGTTATTTCCCAGCCAGCTAAGGCTAAGGGTCAGGGACACACGCACGCGGATGCACGCACGTCCGCCTTCCAAGTGGCTCGTCGTTTCTGCAAAGCGGCGTCCAGACCTACCAGCGTCCAGAGGACGGGAAACACCCTGGGGGCGCGAAGAATGAGGAGGCGGCCGAGCGTCTCGGGGTAGTTGGCCTCGACCACCTCTATGATGCGCAGCAAGGCCTTGACGCCGGGTCTCCACAGGTGGCGCATGTTCAGACCCTCCAGGTCCACCAGGCAGGTCCACGAACTGTAAGGGCGTGCAGACGTGTGTCACTCGCCAGACGGCACACTCGCCAACCGCGTCCCAAGCGACTGCTACTGTTTTCTCGTTTCGATACTGGGCAACAGCCCTGTACACACATTAACACAAGTCCACCAGTCTCGAAAAACCAAAGTGTCGCGCACCGTGTTTCTATCTACTCGCGGCAAGCACGCGGGATCGGTGCGGTGGGACCAACCCCCGAGACGGCAAAGCATCAGCGGCTCATCGACCATCGCCACCTCACCCGGGCACACACGTGACCCAGCACCACGAGGTGACGTGTCGTGCTTGACCCGCTGCGCGGCCTCTGCTGACCCAACGGGGCACGGGCCCGGCTTTCTAATGCGCGCTGTGGCGAACCACAATAAGCTATTCTTCCGCAAGGATCTGAGTCCGGTGCGGCCTCAGGAGCCGAGACTACAGCAGGGAACGGAAAACCCTCGAAACTCCTTCCTGTCATGGCGGAACTTGCGTTCCAGTTAGCCTGCCGTCCCCTTCTGGTGTCAGCCTCTGGACCGCTGCACATTCTCAGAATGGTCTACCAGAGCTACAAGTATGGTTTAGAAATGCAGAGTAAGTTTTTTGCACCCCCGGGGGCTCCCCCCACAAGGACCGTGCAGACTAACCAGACAGGCCGACCCACTCAGAGCGAGGGGACAGCAATGCCTCGGGGTCAAAAATACCAAAACCCAGCACCTGTCCCTCCCAACTAACCGTATTACACGGTTATCCTTCTTCGGCCTTTGAGTACGCTGTAGAAAACAGGCTACTATTTAGATTGGGTTCTAAAACCCTAAAAGCGTTAACAATCAAACCAGACTTGGGTCCTAAAAGCCAACCAGAAATATTTAACTTGTACTCTCAATAAGCTGGAAGGGAAAACAAAATCAACGTCTACCTGATAGGTCGACCAAAGACTTTTGTGTTTTCCTCACACCGTCTCAGCCCTTCTTCGTTTATGGAGAGAACCTATGTGAAAAAGGGCCATAAAAAACCCACGATTAGCCTAAGCAACACCACCGTGTCAAGCTAGGAACCAAAGGGACAATAACAAAGCCCGTTTTAGGCAAGCGGGTCAACCGACAGAGTCATCGGTTTAGATTTTATGACACGTTCATGCACACACGACCTGTGGCTGACAGAGAATCTCTCTCTCTCCCCACAGGGGGCGAGCACTGTCCTCTGGGCGAAGGTGACAGCTACGTCCCGTGAGATCGGAGCTAGGTGTCACCGGATGGGCAGGGAGGGCGTGCCCCGCTGACCCGTCTCTGGAATCGGCGCCTCTGGGGTAGGGGGGGGGGGGGGGGGGGCGGGTAGCTGCGAGCAGGGGAACGTTCAGCCACACGCAAATCCACAAGGAAGGGCAGCATGAGAGCAGACTGGAAGCGCGGCTGAGGGGACTCTCTGGTCTGGATTCACTTCCCCTGGAGACACAGTCTATCCGCATCTTTATGTGCACGAGCGCGTAGATGCGGCCACGCGCGTGTGCACGTGTAAACGCTCGCAGGGTGGCGGGGCCGACAGAATACGCGACGAGATGCCAACGACAGATATTCGAAGACCGTGGGATCACCGAGGTGTCTTTTAAAGTTTTCGTTTGTTTTTTAGTTTAAGGACAACACTCTTCTCCTAACTGCCCGCACTGTGGAGGCTGAAGGGGCAGGGGGGAGCCCGGGGTCCAGGGGCGGGAAGGAAGCATTTCTAATGGCTCAGATGGGAGATGCTAACCCCCCCTCCCACCCCCCGGTGAGGCCGTGCTGGGGAAAAGAATACCATGAAGAGGTCTGACCTGAGTGAGACACATCTCAAAAGGAGGAGGGGGGAGGGAGCAATTCGGTGGAAAAAGAGGGCTCAAAATCGGCCCCAAGAAGCCATCCTGAGTGGCCACGGTGATTTTTCGTTCACGCTTTCCTGTGAAAATTATCTCTAGGGCTCCCGGGCCCTCTTCTGAAATTCTAAAAACATACTGAGAGAATTCCTTTCCTGATTGCAAACGCACTCCACGCTCGCTCTAAGGGGACAGTTGTGACGGTCGGAAGGGCGCGGCGGCCTCCCCGGGAAGCACTTACGTATCGCAGCAAAGCCTCCTCCCCGAGCGCTCGCACCAAACCCTTGGTGTCCATCTGCCCCAGCCTGAGCACGTAGAGCGGCCGGCCGTCTACGGAGGGAAGGAAACGCATGATCGGCACCGTTCCTGGCGAGCAGCTGACCGGAGCCTTAACAAGGAGCGTGCTTCCCCGCTCAGAGGCCGCAGCCGGCTGCGTGGGCCCAGCAGAGCCCCCCAGCAGCCGCCCCTCTGCCCGGGACCCGGGGCACCCAGCGGAGCTCGGCCTCCGTCCGGCCCTCCTCTAACCGCCGGTGCCGACCGGGGCTCAGACTCCTCAAGAACAACCAGGGGGTTGAACAGAGCCCACTTTCAACAGCGGGGGGCGAGCGGGGACCTCAGAGTATCCACGCTTCTTCCGTGAGCAGGGAGTATTTTAAATCTTTGATATTTTTCAGGGAAGAAAACACGTTCATTTCATGGGCTACCAAAAAGTTAACGTCTAGATTTCCTAAAAGTCCGCTTACCCTTGATTCCCACCTAGAGGATCAAGATAATTGAGGACTTTCAGGAACTCTTTACTTTCATAGCAACCAGCACAGGGCGGCTCTACGCGTTAATAGCCTGGAGGCCTAACATGGAGCCTGAGAGGAACCTCATTCGCTATACAGATGCGCTGTCATCACACGACAGCTACGCGGACGGCGTAAAGACCTCAGTGGCCACACTGGGTCCCGGAATCAACAGATTCTCTAGATTCTAGACCCTTGACACTTGCTGTCTCAGGGGAGCAGGGGAAAGGATAGGGAAGGAATCTGCTCCGGACAAGCACCTGAGACCCGTCTTGTGCCGTCCACGGGGGGCCAGCCCGCTCCTCTGACGGGGCCCAACTTTTCCTTGTGTTTATCACCCGGTGAACTTCATTCACCTCCCACTGGCTCTAGACCTGTTCTACTTAAAACAAACTCTCTAGACTCTGGCTCTAGACCTGTTCTACTTAAAACAAAAAGGTCTTTGCGCTCCCAAATCCTGTTGAAGGGAAGGTTTATAAAAAGTGTCTCCCGACGTTTATAAAATACATTAATGTTTTACTACCACGCTTCAGTCTTCAAAGGGTCGGAAAACAGAATAAAGAGATGTTTCCAGTAAAAACTAATAAAGCTGCAATTAATATGGAAAAGCACAAAAGAGGACGTCTGGAAAGCAGACACATCAGAGCTATTCCGCTTGGGAAGGGCCTGCTTTGAGGGGGAGGGCGCGCCAGGGCCGCCCCGTGCCCTCTCCACGTCTGCGATCCCGTCCTGTCCGCTGCCCAGCTCCGAACCAGGATGCAGCGGGCACGCCTCTGGCAACGCCGGCCTTCTCGCAACGCGAAGAAACTTGGCGGCCGAGGCGGGGCGAGAGCGGAGGGAAGGAAGGGACAGCCCGTGCCTGCGCTCCACAGGGACGCAGGGCGGGGGGGGCGGGGGGAGCTCCCAAGCAGGTGGGGGAGGTGTGGGGCTGGCCGCGATCAACGGGCGCCCCTTTGCCCAGGCGGGGGGGGGGGGGGGGGGGGGGCGACCACCCACAGGCCCTCTGGACTCCGCGCGAGGCGGCCTCTAAGCGCGCCCGGGATGCCCAGCGCACCTTTGTCGTGATGGTGCCAGCCTCCGGCGTAGTAGTCCTGGAGGACCTGGGGGGGCCTCCAGGTATCGAGGATGTAGTCCACCTGGTGCTGCTTCCGCCAAGTCAAAGACTGACACATGATCTCCCTGGCTTTGTCGATGTTGAAGTCCCGGGCACGTAAGAACCGAAGAATGTGCTCGTCCTTTGGAATCTGTGAAGAGAGTAAGATGTTTCTAAGCAACGGTAAAAGCTGCTAAGGGAAGAAAACCAAGTGACTAAAGGGGAATGAAACTCTAAAACTCACTTCTCGTCCAGAGCGAGCTGCATTATTGCACTATTTTTTTTCTTTTTTTTTTTTAAATTTTTTTTTTTTTAACATTTATTTATTTTTGACACAGAGACACAGCATGAACGGGGGAGGGGCAGAGAGAGAGGGAGACACAGAATCGGAAACAGGCCCCAGGCTCCGAGCCATCAGCCCAGAGCCCGACGCGGGGCTCGAACTCACGGACCGCGAGATCGTGACCTGAGCTGAAGTCGGACGCTTAACCGACTGAGCCACCCAGGCGCCCCTATTGCGCTATTTAAAATCAGCCGCTATTTGTCGCTCAAAAAGAAACAAACATTCAAAAACAATTTTTTTTTTAAATCGGCCGTTACTAAAAAACCCCCCTCAAGGCTTTAGAAAATCACTACCGCTAATCTGAGTAATCTCTCCAGAATTCTATTTTAGTGTCGGCAAAGCAGAGCGAAGGCAGAAATAATCTGTTAAACGTCAAATGCTCCGGCCTGCCGGACCGATCCGTGATTGTGATCTGCGTGCACTTCTGCACGTGTATTACACCCGAACAAAAGTCAGGACGCAAAAGTATTGCTGGTTTTGGTGGCGGTGGCGGTGTCGCTAACACACAGGGACCTTCTCTGGAGAGTCTGCTATCGGACGAGTCGGCTCCTCTGAGGGAAGGACCAGGCCAAGACTGTGTCCGAGTCGTATCTGGCCCGGCCGTCTTCCTCCACGGCCACACGCTCGCTGGTGCACACCACCGGTCCACGGCGGGTGGGAGGGCAGGGAAGGGGGAGCCTTCCGACTCCCCCACTGCTGGGAGAGTAACTCCAGGCACAGAGATGGCATCGCTGTGACTCAGGAAGGACCAGCATCCCACGGACGTGGTAAAGAACGAGGGTTCTGGGACCAGAGGGCCTGGCTTCAAACCCTCACGCCAGCACTCCCTCGGGGGAAGACCTCGGGCAAGCCAATTCACTGCCCTGTGCCTCGGTTTCCTCGTATGTACAACAGGGGTGGAAAATACGTCACCGTCTCAGAGGGACGTTGGGAAGATCTCGTAAAGGTCGTGAGAGTGTCTAGCCCGTGGCAAGCTCACGACAAACGACAGCCATCATTACAGCGGCTGTGCTCCCGGTAAGTGCTACCAACAGTCGCGTCAGACACAGAGGTGCTGGTAACCAAGGCCGGCAGAAACCAGCGCGTGGGTGGGCTCCATGCAATGCCCAGCTTCCCTTTACTAAGCGATGCCAGTAACTAGCGGGACATAGCAACGTGCCTGTGTTCACTTCTAGTCCCCTGTTAGCATGAGGTGGGTTAGAAAAACCCGACTCCTCGGGGCGCCTGGGTGGCTCAGTCGGTTAAGCGTCCGACTTCAGCTCAGGTCACCATCTCGCGGTCTGTGAGTTCGAGCCCCGCGTCGGGCTCTGGGCTGATGGCCCGGAGCCTGGAACCTGCTTCCGATTCTGTGTCTCCCCCTCTCTCTCTGCCCCTCCCCTGTTCATGCTCTGTCTCTGTCTCAAAAATAAATAAACGTTAAAAAAAAAATTAAAGGGGCGCCTGGGTGGCGCAGTCGGTTAAGCGTCCGACTTCAGCTCAGGTCACGATCTCGCGGTCCGTGAGTTCGAGCCCCGCGTCGGGCTCCGGGCTGACGGCTCGGAGCCTGGAGCCTGTTTCCGATTCTGTGTCTCCCTCTCTCTCTGCCCCTCCCCCGTTCATGCTCTGTCTCTCTCTGTCCCCAAAATAAATAAACGTTGGAAAAAAAAAATTAAAAAAAAAAAAAAACCCAACTCCTTATAAGGCTAAAATTTTACCAAAAACCTCAAAATCGAAACTCAAACACTTCTAGTCTTAAAACAATCCGTGAATCCCTTCCAAAGCTTCTGAAAATTAAAATGTCAGAATACTTGGAACCTGATATCGCTTTATAATGTGACATGTAATTTTTGAACACCTTTTATTCTTTTTATTGCCGAATTTTTTTTTTCATTTTTTTTTAACGCTTTATTTATTTTTGAGACAGGGAGAGACAGAGCATGAACGGGGGAGAGTCAGACAGAGAGAGACACAGAATCTGAAACAGGCTCCAGGCTCTGAGCTGTCAGCACAGAGCCCGACGCGGGGCTCGAACTCACGGACCGCGAGATCACGACCTGAGCCGAAGTCGGCCGCTGAACCGACTGAGTCACCCAGGCACCCCGCCGAATTTTTTTTAATGTTATTATTTATTTTTCAGAGACAGAGAGAGAGAGAGAGAGAGAGACAGAGCATGAGAGGGGGAGGGGCAGAGACAGAGAGAGACACAGAATCCGAAATGGGCTCCAGGCTCTGAGCTGTCAGCACAGAGCCCGACGCGGGGCTCGAACCCATGAACCACGACATCACGACCTGAGCCGAAGTTGGACCCTTAACCGACTGAGCCACCCAGGCACCCCTAAAGATTTTATTCTTAAGTGATCTCTACGCCTAACGTGGGGCTCAAACCCACAACCCTGAGATCATGAGCCACACACTCCACTGACTGAGCCAGCCAGGTGTCCCGACGTGTAGCTGTTTTTAAGTGAGACCCTTCTCTGGTAAACCTAGAAAAATAAACTGATTCTAAATAGAAGGGCATCACAATTTGCCGTCCAGGACTCGGACGCCACACAGAGAAACACAGATCCTGTGACTCTGGGACTGGGAGGGGCTTCCCCAGCTACGGTAATCGGGAACATTTACTCCGAGGAACCACGAACAGAACCATGAACAGGACCCAGAACCATGAACAGTTCCACGGACAGCACCACCACACACGGGGGGGCGGGGGGGGGGGGGGCCGGTTCTCACTTTGCCCTTGTGGGTTTCCTGGAGCCACTGGCGAAGCCGGATCAGGCAACTCTCCTGCAGCGGGGTCAAGTCCCCCAGGTATCTCTTGATGTAGTCTGCGTCTAGTTTGTCTGGAACAGAAATTACATGACAGCGTTTACAACAAAGAACGCTGGAACTTGAAGGCGTCCAAAGTCGTCCTGCTCAGCAAAGTGCGGTCCTCCGGCCACAGAACTGAAGGATGCCACGGGGACAGCAGGGTCAAGCCGGCCCCCCCCTTAGAGACCCTCAGTGATCGTCTGTAAGACCAAATCCCTGGCCAAGCCACAGCTCAACCTACTGACTCAATTACCTTTAGGGCCTAGCACGCGGGAAGCATAGAGCATCTGACGACGCTACGATTGCAGTAAAAGGCTTAGTTGCTATTCGTTTGCTAAGTACGCCTTCAATTAAAGTAACTGAAAAGCATCTCCCGGTTTCAATAAAAGAACAACTTGATAGAACTCTTCCTGCCCATTAAAAAAAAAAAAAAAAAAGAAACTTTTCTTCGTTCTAAGAGAAAACTACAATGGGTTACCTAAGCCAGAGGAAAAGGGACAGCGACAAAATGATACCTAAAGGTCCTAAGGAGACAAGAACGGGCCGAGGAACCGGAGGGAAAGGACCCCATACGACCCCCGGTCCTGCTCGTGGGACACCGCATCTTTCCTACCTTCAGGGGTCCCCGCCGCCGGCTCGGGCGGCCCGCTGGGGCTGCTGAGCGCCTCGCCGCCCAGCCCCTCCGCCTGGGCAGCATCCGAGACGACAGCAGCCGAGGACGCCGCCTGTTTCTTGCAGGACGAGGTCGTCTCTGAAGAGGAAGCTATGGGAGGCGGAGTCCAACGGGGCACGAACGTGATGCCTTCTTCTTCCAGCTGACGAAGATAGTATTCAATGATTTCTTTCCCCTTGAAAATAAAACCGATTTGACGGTTAGGATGTGATCCACGTTCAAATTATTCGCCCCTCCCCCAGATTTTTAAGACACTAACAAAAACCGAAGAGCCGCGGAAGAAATCTATAAAAGCAAAAGCCAAATGCCTCTGTGTCTGGGTTTTTCATAATTATTTTACTTCCTCTTCTCCAAAGGTCCAGGAAGTAATTTCTAAAGAGACGGGGTTTTTTTTAATGACTGACTAAAAGCACCCACGTATCACCCTTGTACGCAATCTGCGCTTTGTGTCTCGACCCAAGTTCTTTCCAACACCCTGAAAATAAGGCAAGCCTTCACATAACACTCATGATCTCACACGGACACTCTCAAAACCCAAATCCCACAGCAGCGCTGAGCAACGGCACGAGAACAAGAAGGCAAGTTTTCCACGCAAGGTGAACCTAAGAACCCGAGGCCCGGGGGCCCCCGGGGATCCCCGACAAGCGCTCCCCCTGCCCACAGACAGGTCCGCTCCCGCCTCGCCCGCCCACCCCAATCTGCCAACGATTCCGGGCAGAGGGCACAGCGGCCAGTGGCCGCACCTTCCTGCTACGTCCCTGGCAACAGCAATATCTGAACTCCCACCCAACCCTCCCCCTCCCTAGAACGCAAGACTCGGGGGAGCGTCAAATCGTTGCCGCGTCATGAAACGGCCGGGACCCCCGACTGGCCCGTTTCTGGCCTTCTGAAAACACTGCCAGCCTCGAGCACCTCAGAGGCTCCTGCCCCCCCTTTTCCATAAAATCCCAAGCTGGACTCACTTTTTTTATGTTGCTGGTGTATTGTTTCATTGCAATTTTTTCCACTGTACTTTCGAAACCAAAGAAAGATTTAATATCTAAACTTGCGGACTGTTCAAAACAGGTCCAATCTTCGTTCTCAGGGTGAACCTGCAGACAAATGAGAAATCGTTCCCATTAAGTATGCTGATGAGTGACGGTATCATCTGTCGGCTTCTCCATCAACTAGTAACCAAAAGAAAACACTTACTCTACCAGTAACGTTACGGTCATGAAAGCAGCAGATGGAAAATTTACACAAGGGAGGCTCAAAATCATAAAAAGACCTAAATATTTGTAAAATATCCTAGAAAAAAAAAATCGAAAAACGCCTGTTAAAAGGAGAGCTCCGCTTTCATTGGTGGTTCATCCATTCACCGTATTTCCTGAGCAGGGTTCTCCAGTGTAGACCAAACAAAGATCCCTGCCTGATGTAGCTTACGGTCTGGAGGGGGAGACAGCCAATTAGCCATGAACATAAAGAGGTAAGAAACTGAAGACAAGCGCTAAGGGAAAAAGGAAAAGCTGGAGCAGGTGAATGAACTGGGGGGCGGGCAGCAGAATTGAACAGGGTGTTCAGGCTGGCTTCATCCAGAAGGGCAGATGTGAGCACAGACCGAAGGTGAGGGCGGGAGTCCATCAGAGATCCGGGGGCACAGCGCCCCCGGCAGAGGGCGCACTTGGAGCAGAGGTCCTTAGGGGAAGCAGCCTACGCCATCAGGGAACAGCAGGTGCGTAGGCTTGTGCACAAAGACAGCAGGACAGCAGATGTGTGAGGACGAGAAAACGGGGGGCCCTGTAAGCCACTGGGAGGCCTCTGGGCTTTTCTGTGTGAAATGCAGGAAGGCTGCAGAAAGTATGATACGATCTGACATTATTTATTTATTTAAAGTTTTTAATGTTTATTTATTTTTGAGAGAGAGAAAGAGCAGGGGAGGGGCAGAGAGAGAGGGAGACACAGAATCCGAAGCAGGCTCCAGGCTCCGAGCTGTCAGCCCAGAGCCCAATGCGGGCTCAAACCCACGGGCCGTGAGATCCGTGACCTGAACCGAAGTCGGATGCTTCACGGACGGAGCCACCCAGGCGCCCCTGATCTGACATACTTTAAATGGATCACTTGGGATTCCGCGCTAAGGATACGTTGTAGAAGGGTGAGGAAGAAGCAGAGAGACCCTATTAGATTATTCTGATAATCTGGTGGCAAGTTAGTGATGAAGAACAGCAGATCAGCCTGATACAGAGGTACCCATCACAGGCAAGCCCCGCTTTCCCGAAGTCTGCATTCCGCCCCATCGCTTCTACGAAAGACTGACATTCGTGCCTCTTTTGGCTAACCAAAAGAAACCTAAAGAGGATTTCCTCATTTAGGAAAATGGGTGAACGTGAAAACAGCATTCACCGTTTGTTTTGCAAAAGCCGTTACGGAGGCAGCTCGTACCCCAAGCGGCGAGGATGGCACCACGCCCCCCACCCCGCCTCCGGAAGCCTCGAGACTCCAGAGCTTAGAACAGCGTCTGGGGGCCTCTGGGCTTTATCTCCGTTTATTCTGTGCGCCTGTTAGCAAGACGGGTCCTGGGGCACCAGAAGCCCCTAAACAAGCTATGTTTTGCTTTGCATACGGGAATGCTAAAAAATCTTCCCATATACACTCGTAACTGCTGCTTTGCTCTGCCCGTGTTCAGCGTACGAAAGGCTTCACGGGAATGCTCTACTTTCAGAGAGCGGAGGAAAACTGTTCTCTTGGGTCCTTCCCGTGTACTTCTGAAGTGTTAGAGTGGCGCCGGGAAGGAAGGGACACGGGAAGGTCACAAGGCGACCCTGACTGCTACAGCCACGTGACCCATTCTGCAGTAAACCGCAGCTGCCACCCGCTGACCCCACGCGTCAGAAGCGAGGGACGGTGTCTGAAGAACACAAGGCGGTGTGCCGTTTAGCGCGACGGCCACGCGGGTCCCAGAAGCACAGGCCGGCCCCAGCCTGCGTCCCCTGCCCTCCCCGGCCCCACCCCCGCGAGCGCGGTTACTCACAGTGTAGCAGCAATGTTCGTGGATGATGACCCGGTTGGAGAATGTTTCGTTATGGGCCTCGATGTGCAAAGTACGTTCCCGAGAATTCAGTGAGTTTTTTTGGACAAAATAAACATAATCGACTCCTGCAATCTTTAAAAAAAAAAAAAGGAGAAAACGGACTTATTAATGACACCGAGTGCAACAGAAGCCACGAGCGTTAAGTTCGTCTGGCAGGGGGACGGCCTCAATGTCCCCGTGGGTACCTTTTTCAGCAGCCTTGGTGCGTCTATGTCCAGCTTGCAGCGCCGTTCTATAATGTGAACGGCCCCGTCTTCGCTCTTGAACTCGTTCACGGTGTCACTGTCCACAAACATCGGGATCAAAGGACACGTAGGGAACCTCCTTTCGTAGGCCTGGGGATAAATTGTTTTAAAAAAAGGAATTGAACAGAGATGCGACCCGCCAGCCCGTCACTGAGATTCTCCCAGGAATAAAAGCATCTCCCGGGGCGCTTAGGTGGCTCGGTCGGTGAAGCGGCCAACGCTTGATCTCAGCTCAGGTCTCAATCACAGGGTAGGGAGTTCAAGCCCCGCATCGGGCTCCACTCTGGGCGCAAAGCTTACTTAAAAAAAAAAAAAAACAGGGGCGCCTGGGTGGCACAGTCGGTTAAGCGTCCGACTTCAGCCAGGTCACGATCTCGCGGTCCGGGAGTTCGAGCCCCGCGTCAGGCTCTGGGCTGATGGCTCAGAGCCTGGAGCCTGTTTCCGATTCTGTGTCTCCCTCTCTCTCTGCCCCTCTCCTGTTCATGCTCTGTCTCTCTCTGTCCCAAAAATAAATAAACGTTGAAAAAAAATTTTTTTTAAATAAAAAATAAAAAAAAAATAAAAAAAAAAACCAAACACGGCATCTCCTGATACACGTCCACGCGTCACCACAGAGCTGCCTTTGTCTTTACATCATAAGCTTTTGTTAAAAAAGAAAAAGACATTCTGTGTTCATGGACTGGGAGTCTCAGGGCAGTAAAGACGTCAATCCTTCCCACGTGGCTACAGAGGTTTAACACAACTCCTATCGAAATCCCGGCAGGGCTCGTCTTTGTCTAAAAGCTACAGACAAGATTATTTTAAAATTTATATGGAGGGGCGCCTGGGCGGCTCAGTCGGTCGAGCATCCAACTCGATCGCGCCTCAGGTCACGATCTCACGGTTCATGACTTAGAGCCCTGCGTCCGGCTCTCTGCTGACAGTGCGGAGCCTGCTCGAGAGTCTCTCTCTCCCTCTCACCCTGCCCCTCCCCAGCTTGCACTCTCAAAATAAATAAACTTAAAAAAAAAACATAAAGTTTATACGGAGAGGCAGGAGAACTAAACCGGCTAAAACAATTCTCAACAAAAAACGACTAAACTGGGAGGAATCACTCCAAGTGGTGTGGGATCGGTGCCTACTGCGCAGCCACGGTGACCCAGGCCTGCGCGGCTGGCGGTGGAAGGGACACAGAAGTCACAGGGCAGACAGCCGTACATCGACCCACACAAATACGCCCAAGTGATTTTCGACAGAGGGGCAGGAGCGATTCGACGGAAGAAGGACGGCCTTTCTGTCCAACAAATCTGACTGGAGGCCTTGCACACCAACAGGAAGGAACTAAAAAAAAGGACCTCAACCTGAACCCCACACCGTATGTACAAATTAGCTCAAAACGGACCATGGACTCAAACGTGTTTGTAACCTGCTGGAAATGACAACTGCAGAAACGCAGAACAGATCGGCGGTTGCCAGGGGCGGGGGGGGGGGAGTGGGTGCAGCCGTCAAGGCACTCGGAGAATGTTCAGTATCTTCGCTGCATCCGCGGCGATATTCCGGTTGTGACGACGGACCACAGTCTCCCTAAATGTTACGGGGGGCGGGGAGGAACGGGTAAGGAACACAGGGGAAGCCCCGGTGTCATTCCTGGTGAATAACAGGGTATTAACATATCGTGACTCTTCAATTATCGCAAACTACGAAACTTAAAGCATGAAAAAAAGCTTCACTCCCTGTATAATTCATCCAAACTTTTCGACAATGCACTCAGGCGCCCGATTTAGTTTACGGCGTAGCGAGTGTGTGGTGATCTGTGAAGACAGCTTTGCTGACGACCTGACTATTGAATTTACGCTAAAACCGAAGCCACCCGGCGGCTCGCGGGGCTGCAGGAACAGGAAACCGAGGCGGCCGGATGACAAGTGTCTGGGCTCTAAGAAGAAGCATGAAAAAGCAGCCTGGGGCTGGGCCCAGCACCTCAGTGACGTGATCTTCCTATTAAAGTGACAAATGCCACTCCTCCACCAGCTGTCCTAAAAATGGGGGGGGGGGGGGGGAGCTGACTTCCCGCCTTAAATTAATCACAACCACACACAGATTTGAGGAGAAATGTATGCTGTTGACAAGATGAATGACAACCTCAAAGTGGCACCGACCGCTGCGATGTGACCTCCGACAAGGGGCGAGGCGTTCCGGCGCACGGCCAGACTAACACGCTGCCTTCCGTGGAGCAGTTTCCTGAAGCTGCCCGTGGACAGACCTGACGTCTGAACAGAAGTAATACTCAGGTCACAGCAGCTGCACTGAACCCCCCCATAAAGCACCAGAGCAACCTATTTCTTATTTTTTGTATTTACAATTTTTTTATATTTGTTTTTTAGAGAGAGAGGGAGGGAGGAGCAGAGAGAGAGGGGGACAGAGGATCCGAAGCGGACCCTGTGCTGACATCAGCGAGCCCGATGCGGGGCCTGAACTCACGGACCCTAAGATCCATGACCTGAACCGAAGTCGGGACGCCCCTACCAGAGCGACCTATTAATCCCTCCATCCGGTTTTCACTAATCTCACTCTAAGCATCCTCGATAATCTGGTACATATCTCCTCTCCTCTCCACAACATTACAGGGCTACACCAGTCTGCAAATTTCCGGCTGTGCTCCTGCTGTCTATGTAAGATACCACGCGAGGCGATAGGGGAGGCAGTGGAAAATGAAGCAGACAGTTCAGGAAAGGGAGTCAGGGTCATAACACGAGTGTGTCCTAAGAATAAGCAAGTGCCACAGAGGTGTCAGGAGAAAGAGAACACCCTGAGCTTTGGAGAGAGGGGTGGTGTAGGAAGGCTTCGTGGAAGAGGGGGCATTTACACTGGGCCTCAAGGCACACGACTGTTTATAGTCATCGAGGAGGGGAGAGATTTCTAGGAAAGAGAACCCAGGAGCGTGGCCTCAAGGGAATGCCGCAGGGCGAGCAGGGACCGAAAGCCAGTGGAGGAGGGAACGGTGGCCTGCAGTGACACTTGTGACAAGGCCTGTCCCTGCTGAGCACAGCCCACGTGGCCACACCAAACCCAACGGAAGGCCTGGCTCTCCTGGAGTTGACCTACCTCACGGGGCGATGGAGAAGGAGGGAAGTCTACCTTGTGACCAGAGTCGCCCTTTCAGAAAATCAAGGACAGTCATACACAGGGTGGTCTGGAAGGGAGGCAAAACTTGCGTGGTGGCCAATTATAACTGCTTTTTAAAAGTCTTTACTTTGGGGGTTGAAAACATATCCTTCCTATTTACCTACTCCCCCCTCCTCTCAAATATATTCTGCATCCCATTAACTGCTATAATCTTGACAAATCACACAGCATTCGTCTCTTAATGCATTTGAAATCAACAACATGGAAGTTTATCGAACTGCTCAGACCATACCACACAGAAGTCTCTGGGAGGCCCTAAAATACGCCTGTATTGAGTACTGCACACGGGAACAACTCTAGAAAAAAAAAATTTTGCTATCATTTGTTCTACAGACACTGAAAACCATCTAAACTGAGTTTTAAATTTTAATACATTACAAAAAAAAAAAAAAAAAACCCTGGCTTTGTATACTCCAGTGCTATGACATATCAAAAAATTGAAATACAAGGATTCAAACAAAAAGATTCTTTTTGAGTTACATACGGGGTAGAGTAGGCACTCGCCAAGAAATACCCGAAGCCGGGATCTCTCCTATCAAAGGACCTATTAGATCACTTTCAAAATGCCCACAACGGCCTCTAAATTCCTGCAACAGAGTGGTCAGCACAGGGCACTACCCACACAGCCCGGTCTTCAATTTAAGACACAGCACAAACCCTCCAGTCCCTGTAAAATCACCCATCCGTGTAGACGCCTGTTTTCACAGAGACTCGCTTTTACCTTGGCCAGATGGCCTTAGGCGTGACAGTGCTAATGCACGACCCACCCGGGGAATCGGTACACTCCTCTGCAAAGCTGTCTGTGCGGAAGGTTCCTAGCGAGCTTCTCCCTGCTTCCCTGCGCACCCCGGTCGGCACCCGCCCCCCGTCCCCAGGAGCACCACTCAGCCACGGGGCAGGGGCCAGTCCATGTGTCTTCGCATCGCCTAAAACAAAGTCAGTGTTCAATAAACATTTTTTGAATTATGGAATAAAACCTTGCTAGATAGGGGCGCCTGGGTGGCTCAGTCGGTCACGTGTCCGACTTCGGCACAGGTCACGATCTCAGGTTTCGTGAGTTCAAGCCCCGCGTCGGGCTCTGTGCGGAGCTGATTTCAGATCCTCTATCTCCCTCTCTCTCTCGGCCCCTCCCCTGTTCGTGTGTGCTCGGGCTCTCTCTCTCTCAAAAATAAACATTAAAACAAAAACAAAAAAACAAAAAAAACCCTTACTAGATAAAGCAACAAACCCAGCTCTTTGTCTCTGTGCTCACTTACCTGGGCCAATCTTTCGGAGATATATAAGGCTCAGGAATTCTGCATAATGTTGGTGCAGAAAAGCCTAACTTTCTAGAGGGTTATAGAAAAGGAAGATCGCAAAACGGTGACAAAACTTTAGTCTCTGAAACTGCTTACGGACACCAGACCCCAGTTTTTCAGCACAAACTACAATCTACAAACTTGCTGCAGCCTCTGAAAAACAGAAGCATTCCAATCTTATTAGAAACATTTATGCACATTCTAGTTTTGCCCACAGGAAGGGCCTAGAAGCAATGACACCTCAGCAGCAACAAGAAACTTGGCATCTAGAGCTCGGTTTCTAAATACCACTCAGGACTAGAGAAGAAGGCACGCACTGTCAAGAAATGACTGATTACAAGTCTGAAGGGAAAGGTCAAGGTGAATCTGAAGTACTTACCAGAAATAAGGATGTGCTCAGTGACGGAGGGGGGGCATGTCAAAAGGACACAGGAACCAGCCTGAAGGGGTTCCACTCCCCCCCGTTCTGAGATCACTTGAGCACCAGAAAGAGAAAAGATAGTGATACTCAAGAGAAATGGGCGGGGGAGGAAATCTTACAGACAAATGTCACCTAATAACCACAGGAGCAAACAACACAATCAGAAAACCACAATTCTGCAACCACCGATTTATAACTGGTTCAGGCAAGGATCGACACAGGGCACCTACTGAAAGGCTGGAAGAGACAGCACGGTCTCCAAGATCACCCTGCAGGTTGTCAGTTACAAAGGGACAGATGATGGAAAGCTGTCCCTTTATAGGGGAAAGATCTAGCAGATACCAGCTCCGGCCAAGGATTTAACTCAGGACCAAGCACGGGACAACCTGCCGAGCTGCTGTGACACAACGGAAGCACGCACGACCTCTGCAGACCTCACAACAGAAAGGGAGGAAATAATCAAGACAAGTCCAAGTTACGGGGCACTGCACAAAAGCACCGGCCTGGACTCTTAAAAAATGAGAAAGGCCAGTGTCTTGAAAGATGCACAAAAAAAGCCGAGAACTATCTAGCAAGAAGGCAATTAAAGAGCCAGGACTACCAAAGGCTATGCTGCATTGGCTCTTTGGAATAAAAAGAGCTCTAGAGAATATTTAAGGACATGTGCCCATGCATCACACACTAAATACTACCATTCTGTCCGTGTGAAATTTCGCGGGTGTGATAACGATGACCGTTAAGCAGCGTTTCTATTCTGAGGCAATAATGCTTTAGTACTTAGGGCAAGTGTAATGATACACACAGCTTCTTTCAAATGGTTCTGCAAGACTCAGGCTGTGAGTGTGTGCATGTGCGCGCGCGCGCGCGCGCGTGCGTGTGTGTAAGAGATAAAGAGAATGTATTAGACATGTATTTGCTACACTTCATCAACTTCTTTAATAATGCAAATTTCTCAAAGTAAAAAACTGGGGACGCTAGCAACAGGGGAAGGTCACTTCGGGGGGGAAGGGCAATATGGAGACCAACAGTGCTTTTGCACGGAACTGAGTACGACCTTGTCACATCTTACCCGGCGTGAGGTTTGGCCCAGCTCCAGCCCGAGGGGGAAGGCCAGGTGAGAGGTCCCCCGGGGCCCTGCGCCTCGGCACGGGGGCCTCCGGCCCGGCCCGGCCACCGTGGCTCTGAGGGGACGCGGACCCAGAGAGCTCCAGCTGCCGGCTCTTCACGAGAAGGCAGCAGTCTGGATTTCCGTGTGCCGCTTCCCCATTCTGAAGGCTTAGTTCGTGCCCACGGGCCCACGTCCGCAGGCCTTCGAGTCTCCTCCCTGCACCTATCTCTCCAGAACTGGGCAGGAACCCAGGCTTCAGTTCTCTCCGGGTTCAAATCACCGCCTCGGGAGAGCCACAGGAATTTCCCTCCGTCTTAGTTTTCAGGAACTATCTGCAATATTATTATGTCACTTCCTAATCACACTCGGCATGTATCAACCACAAAAATCAAGAAAGGCCTGAACAGAACTAAAGTTTCCAGAAGGCATTTTTCCAGCGCGAGAGAAACGTTCTTCGATGTCCTCTCTTAAAAGGAAAAGCTTCTTTCGCAAGAGACCAAGAGACGTTGACTATTATAATCATGGGCTCGGGGCGCCTGGGTGGCGCAGTCGGTTGAGCGTCCGACTTCAGCCAGGTCACGATCTCGCGGTCCGTGAGTTCGAGCCCCGCGTCGGGCTCTGGGCTGATGGCTCAGAGCCTGGAGCCTGTTTCCGTTTCTGTGTCTCCCTCTCTCTCTGCCCCTCGCCCGTTCATGCTCTGTCTCTCTCTGTCCCAAAAATAAATAAACATTGAAAAAAAAAAAAAATTAAAAAAAAAAAATATATATATAATCATGGGCTCACTCGTTTTGTTTCACACAGCCATTGTTTCAATAATAAAAACAAAAGCAGGGCCTTACCCATTTGCCCCAGGGAGGAAAGCTGCCTGCTGGGTAACTCGGCTTCCTCCCACCTTCCTACGCCCACTCTTCCTCTCTCGAAAGGGATTTCTGAGCCTGTAATTCGGGAGCTTGGCAACAGCACTTTCAGTCTTTAACCAAACTTTGAATGCAATTTTGAGATATTAAAAGCTTGTACTGTGCTAAATAAAACCATATTTTAGTGAAGACATTTCAACTTGAGAAGTAACGAGCTTAACAGCGCAATCTGCCAGGAGAACCCGTTTAAAAGAAATTCCATTTAAAGACTCTACCTTCAGATTGAACTAGGTTCATACACAACTTAGCCAGCGAACTAAGCCAGCCGCTTCCTGTACGACTTGGAGATCCTACGGCACTGGACGTGACCCTCAAACGCACTTAGACGCAGAGCTGGTTTTACCCCGGAAAGACTCCAGAAGTGGAAAAACCATTCTAAATACGGCGGGAGTCTCTCAGAAGTCGCCAGTGCTCGAAGAGGCAAATATAAAACGCATCGGGGAGACGTGGGAAACCGACCGAAGCCCCTCAGAGTCGGTTCTCCGTAAGTCGCCGACGTGGCAGACATGACAGCCACATACAGAGGGCCTGCCGTATAAGCCACCGCGTTGAGATCTAGACAACGTGACTGTGGAAGACACAGGGACGGGGCTTCTTCAGAAGCAAGACACAGACACACGTACCGTCCACAACGAAGAAAAGACAGGGAGGAGGTCACGGACAGCAATGCACCGTGCTGACAATAAAAAACTGCTTCAGACAGTGGGGGGGGACATGGCTCCAGGATGGGTGGCGAGAGCGCGTGTGCAGAAGGGAACGTTCCCGATGGGGGCCACGGGAGCGACAGCACAAGGGAGGAAACACTCCGTGGACACGCTCCGGAGCAGCCGTTCAGACCCGCGGACACCGCGTCACCTGCCTCAGAAGCGGCTCAGGCACAGGAGTCGCCTCGAAGAGCTTCGGGCACCTGGTCTGTTGCTGAGACTCCAAAGCATACAAACAGCTCGTGAAGGCGTGAAGAGTGTCAACGGCCGGAGGAACCTGGGTCCCCCCCCCCCACACTGCACGTGGTCGCAACTCAAGTCCTTGATGGGCTCTTGAATTCCGCCTCCGCTATTACAAGACAGGCGGACTTCTATTTAGTCCACTAGTAAGGCGAGGTTCCGAATCACGTGCTACTTACTTGTGAATAAATGTGTTCATTCTTTTTTTACTTTTTTTAAGTTTATTGATTTTTGAGAGAGAGAGAGAGAGAGAGAGAGAGAGAGATAGTGTGGGTGGGGGAGGGGCAGACAGAGAGAGAGAGAGAGAGAGAGAGAGAGAGAGAGAGAGAATCCCAGGCAGGCTCCGCACCGTCCGCGTGGAACCCAACGCGGGGCTCGAACCCACGAAACTGAGTGAGCCGAAACCAAGAGTCAGACACTCAACCGACTGAGCCGCTCAGGCCCACTCAGGCGTCCCTATATATATATATTTTTTATATATATATAAAAATATATATTTTTATAAATATAAGACAAAGTATTTATAAAAACTTAAATTTTTGAAAATTTGAGTCCTTTCCAAGAAAAGTTATAATCCAATCAGTTGTGATACACTTCCATTCATCCAAAGTCTTCATGACCAACCCAGTCAGATTAGCGATTTTCAAACGAGTTCAAGACCATGAGCGGACTAACTGGGGTAACGGTACAGACAACTGTCCGGGCCAAGTGCTGAGTTAACACCAAAGTCCCCATCCTCAGTCACCGGCCTTCAGTGGGACCCACAAATCAAGTCACAACAGACTGGACTAGCCCTGGGAAGGTCACACAAGAACACACAAAGATTCTACGGCAGCTAAAAAAAAATTCGCAAACATCTGACAGGTGCCCAGCCGTCTCCCTCTGGGATCAAACACATCTGAAGTGTAAATGAGGGATTTCGTCTTAGACAACCTCAATTCCAGGGTTCTGAGGACACACTCTCTCTGGGTGACATTTAGTGTGGAGAGGGTGTGAGTCGGGCCCGCAGGGCCGGGAGCTCTAAGGACAGGGCATCATGACCGACGCCAACGGGATCCAGTACAAGAGGCTGGACCCTCTTCTAGGACCTTCTCCGTCGAGCAGGGCGACGATGAGCGAAGACAGGAGCGCAGCCGAAGCGTGGATGGCGGACGTGCGGCTCCCACACCTTGCGCCACAGTGTCCCGACTGCACGCACATTCTTCTGACCGTCCCTCGGTCCCACGGCCGCCCTCACAGCCACCACACCGCGGGAGACACCGGCCGTGTTTCCTGGCGACCGAGGAGCCGGCTCGGTGCGCTCCCCCACACCTCCGGGGGAGACAGGCGGGTACTGGGAGGCACTGGGAGGAGCGCAGGTCAGGCCCCGTGTCCCTCGTTCACACGCCTGTGCCCCTGCTCTGGACGGTTCTCAACACGGAACGGCTGTGTTAAAGGACGGAAAAACTTCGCAATTTCTTCCCCAATCCACCTATTTTCGGTGGGACCACAGCACACGGACGCGGGACATGGTGCCAGTGGACATGGTGCCACTCAAGCAGAGGGGACCGTGCACGGCGGCCACCTGTGTCCCCTGCCCTGTCACCGGCCTGCAGACGACCAGCAGTGCCAACAGCGGCACAAGCAGAAAGGGCCTGCTGGAAATTACCCACGAGATCAAAGGACTTCACGTGCGAGGAGTTTCAGTTCCAGCGAGGTCGCTACCCTTCCTTATCCATACTACGATATTTGTAAAGAGGGCCCCAAATCACACAGCAGGAGGGTTTTTGCCGACCTCTTCGACAACTCGGGTGAGTGAGACCCAAACCGTGCCTGACTCCGCTCCAAAGGGCAGGGTCCCACAGCCCTGAGCGCGAGGCGGGACGGGAGCCCCCTAAACCCAGATGCCTGGCAAAGGTCTCTCCGCGAGAGTAGCGGGAACTGGCCCTCCATGAACTTCTATCTAGTTTAGGATGTTCTACCCCAAACGTTTCGACCGTGAGGGTCCCAGCCCAAGTAACCGCGAGTCCTTGACAACAACAGAACACTGAGCCGAGGAGCAGGTGCAGGTGCAGCGGGCGGACCGCAGCAGAATGTGATGGCGCCCGTGACCGCGCCCCTGCCAGTGCTGCCCCCTCCCCCCCCCCAACCCCCGCACCCAGGACAGCAGGACGTCAACCTGCACCCACGGCAGCACGCGGCCCGAGCACACTGCTCCCAGCTCCCGGCAGAGAAACGCGAAGTCGCTGACTAGGGCCAGCAGAGTCCCGGGACTCCTCAATGTTTGAACCGCTGCTATAAGAACCAAACGAGCAAGAAAACAAAGAACTGTCCTTAGAAGAAAAATAATCAATCATCCGAATCTATTTCAAAATTAGCATATGTTCGGGGAGGGGCGGCAGCGCCTGGGAGGCTCAGTGGGTAGACCAAGCGACTCTCGACCTCAAGGACGTGAGTTCAAGTCCCACGCCGGGCACAGAGCTTATCTGGCTCCAGCAAAGCTACCAGGCACAATAGTTTCTAGTTGTTTCTGGTTAAAGACAAACGTGAAACCACTCCTTCTCTCCTTGTGTGTTGCAAGCAGCTGTACGGCTACGCTCCTGATTCAGTAAGGTCTTCTAGAATACTCTACCTTACGGTACTTGTAATGTATTCCTTCTCGAGAATTTCCGGGCAAGACTACGTGGAAACTTCTGTGAACACAATTTAATAGACCGGCACAGAGTTCTTGAGCTTTCAAATGAAATTCCAAGAACCATCTAGGATGCTCGATAAACCAGACCTTCTGCTTTTTAGCCTAGAGTAGAAAGCTAAGGCCCTCACGTGTTCCACGGTATTATGTTTCTGGAAGAGCTGGAGATCAACATCTCAGACACTAGCCTGGGGGTGACTTCAGTTTGTTTACAGTCTTGCAGATAATCGATGAGGACATTTCTGACTGGCTTCTCTGGGAACGTTTGTCCTCGGGCACCACCACATGGTGCCCTACGTCAGAGGATTCTAAATGTCCCTTCGCAACACCCCTGACATCTCAGTAACTTTTCCACGGTGCCCCAATGCCAGAAGGATCGGTTGTTATTAGGTCCAGACAAGCTTGAAAAGCACTTGTGTCCTAATAACTCAGTAGCCATCTGAAACAATAATACTCTCAAGTCGAGGGAAAATGTGTTTTTGTTCCATTCCTACACGACCAGTGTTACTTGTGAGGGTGGACGCTTGGGTGCCACCAGGGCTTGGAATCACACGGGGCGCTTGTGCTCTCGCTTCCTGTTGCCCACGGATTCTTGTGCCGCACTAGCTAATTTTTAGCACAGCAGCCAGCGAAAACGCAGCTCCACAAAGACGCGACGCCATGAAAAGAAACAGTGTGGGGCGCCTGGGTGGCGCAGTCGGTTAAGCGTCCGACTTCAGCCAGGTCACGATCTCGCGGTCCGTGAGTTCGAGCCCCGCGTCGGGCTCTGGGCTGATGGCTCAGAGCCTGGAGCCTGTTTCCGATTCTGTGTCTCCCTCTCTCTCTGCCCCTCCCCCGTTCATGCTCTGTCTCTCTCTGTCCCAAAAATAAATAAATGTTGAAAAAAAAAAAAATTAAAAAAAAAAAAAAAAAAAAAAAAGAAACGAAACAGTGTGATCCAATCTTGAAACGTGAGCTACCGTGCATGCGCCAGGAGTTTGCACGACGTCCAAGAAATGTTGACTATCAAGCGTGTTTTCTCAAAATGTAAAAAACACCCGACAGCACTGGGGTGCCCTGGGGTGCCTCGGCACAGTGCGGGAACTGCGGCTGCAGGTGCTTTATTTTTTTCATTTTTTTTTATTTTTTTTACATGTTTGTTTATTTTTTGAGAGACACAGACAGAGCCCAAGGGGAGGGGCAGAGAGAGAGGGAGACACAGAATCGGAAGCGAGCTCCAGGCTCCGAGCGCTCAGCACAGAGCCCGAAGCGGGGCTCGAACTCACAGACCGCGAGATCGTGACCTGAGCCGAAGTCGGACGTTCAACCGACTGAGCCACCCAGGCGCCGCCAAGCAAGTGCTTTAAATGTTACTCATTTGTTCAGAAGTTCTGCCTGCATAGAGAGGCGGTATTCAAAATCCGAACAAATGAGCTTCAATCCAATGGATCACTCTCTACCATCAAACTTTCTATCAAAAACAAAGGGTCCAGTGTTCCGGTAAGTTTCCAACTTCCGCACAGAGATCCTGGAGAAGCAAAGAGATGGGTGAGCAAAGCTTCTGTAGTAAGTGAAGGGCCAAAAAACAAAGACTTTCAGCTTCACGGGCCAGGTAGTCTCTGTCGCAAATACTCAACTCTGCTTTTATAGGACAAAAACAGCCACAGATAATACGCGAACAGATGGGTGCGGCCGTGTTCCCTTAAAACTGTATTTACAGACACCAAAAACTGAATTTCATATACTTTTCACATGTCATGAAATATTATTCTTTGGAATTTTTCCTAACCATTAAAAAATATAAAAACTATGGGGCGCCTGAGTGGCTCAGTCGGTTAAGCGGCCGACTTCGGCTCAGGTCATGATCTCGCGGTCCGTGAGTTCGAGCCCCGCGTCGGGCTCTGTGCTGACAGCTCAGAGCCCGGAGCCTGTTTCAGATTCTGTGTCTCCCTCTCTCTCTGACCCTCCCCCATTCATGCTCTGTCTCTCTCTGTCTCAAAAATAAATAAACGTTAAAATATATATATGTATCAACTAAATATATATATATTCATACATATATATAATTTATACATATTTTTATATATCATCTATATGATCTATATATATAAACTAAGAGCTGTCTGCAAAGACAGGCAACAGGGCACAGTCTGCCCACCCCTGATCTAAGAGATGAACTCTAACATCCTTAATTGGAATTCCTTATGGAATTCCATTCCTTAATGGAATTAAGGTTCCATTTAATTATTTTCCCACAAAAATTCCAGAGTTCTTGAAAATGCCAATCAGAGGGTGGGTGATGGGTATTGAGGAGGGCACCTTTTGGGATGAGCACTGGGGGTTGTAGGGAAACCAATTTGACAATAAACTTCATATACTGAAAAAAAAAAAAAGAAAATGCCAATCAGTGAAAACTGTGGACAAAAAAACTTTACATAAAATAGAAAGAACTGTGAAGCCACGGATGGTCACTTCATACGTTTTATGTTTATTTACCTGAACCGTTCTCCGTGAGAAGGCAGGATTCCAACAAATACACATCTAACTGACATCCGCAAATCTGACTATGTACATTTCACCCAAAAAAGGACTGGGGAGGAGGGGAAAGGAGAGAATGCATTTGAACGATGAGGAAAACACCCACCATTCCACGCAATGAACAGACGACTCTGGAACTCTGTCATCGAAACCAGCAGCCACTAACCACATGTGGCTAGTTAAAAGGTAAGTAACTTTAAAATTGAGTTCCTCAGCCTCACTGGCCACATTTCAAGTTCAAGAAGTTGCTCTGATATTCTTGGCTGATTTACAAGGAACATTTTGACCTGACAACTACACACCTTTGTCCTAGTTCGTGTCCCTAGAACGTCTGTGGGGACTGCGGTGAGCCCTAAATAATAAGTCTAACGATAAATGTCTTCTCTCCTCGAGACCCTGAGAGTCATTCATACTTCTTGATAAGCTAATTATACTAGTCTGAGTTTCAAATCTGTTTTATTAACTGGGTCTTGTTATTTAAAGCCTTTTGTCCAGACGCAGAATAGAAGGCTGTATCACCTATTTAAAAATTTCTGGGGGCGCCTGGGTGGCTCAGTCAGTTGAGCGTCCGACTTCAGCTCAGGTCATGGTCTCACGGTCCGTGGGTTCAAGCCCCGCATCGGGCTCTGTGCTGACGGCTCGGAGCCTGGAGCCTGCTTCGGATTCTGTGTCTCCCCCTCTCTCTCTGTCCCTCCCTCGCTGGCACTCTGTCTCTCTCCCTCTCTCTCTCAAAAATAGACATTAAAAAAAAATTTTTTTTTTTTAATTTCTGGCATCGGAGGCAATTTTTTAGAAAACAGGCAGCTTCTGACCGCACACACCAATCACAAAGGTGACTTCGGGTGAACAACAAACAGTTCATTCCTTCCAGGACTGAGGAGGCCCCCCTCCTCTCGGCGCCCCCACCTTCCTGCTCCACCCTCCCCTCCCCTCTCGTGGTCTGAGTCCCAGATCCAGTTGCCTTTTCTGCCTAGAATAGAACTTTAGCAACTACTTTTCATCTTCCTTTTTGCTGACAGCCTGAAAAGTATCCCTTTGTTTTCCAGCCTGCAAGTATTAATCCAGATTTGAAAATAAATTACAGGAGCAATAAAAAATAATAACAATAAATCATAGGTTCCCATCTTGATTCTAACAGATCCAAAATCTTAGAAAGGTGCTACGAAATCAGAAAGCGTTCTCTTTTCGGGGCACCTGGGTGGCTCAGTCGGTGAAGCATCCAACTCTTGATTTCAGCCCAGGTCACGATCTCACGATTCGCGGACTCTGCAAGATGCCTGCTTGGGATTCTCTCCCTCCCCCTCTCTCTGCCCCTTCCCCACTCGTATACCCACACGCTCTCTTTCTCTCTAAAAAATAAATTTTAAGGAAGTTAAAAAAAAAATGTTTAAGTGTTATTTTTTTTAAACGCCAATATCTTCTGCTGCAGTATATATAAATAAACCCACCCAAGGAGACCCTCTTCAGCAATACAATGTGATGAACGATTCATCCGTGCATACATGAATGAATCAAAATAATTATGCTGAATCAAAGAAAACAGGCAAAAAAAAAAAAAAAAGTACGTGTGATTCTGTAAAATTCTAGGAAGTACAAACTAATTTACAGTAACCGAAAGCAAATCAGTGGCTCCCTGGCATTAGGAAAAAAGGAGAAATTACAACGGGACATAAAGAACTTTTGGGGCGATGCCTACGTTAATGATCTTAATTACAGCGATGGTTTCAAAGGTAAGAACACATGACAAAACTTACCCGACTACGTAGCTTTAAAATGTACAGTTTATTCCTAAGAGACTCTTAAATATGGAGAACAAACAGAGGGTTACTGGAGGGGGTGGTGGGAGGGGGATGGGCTAAATGGGGGAGGGGCACTAAGGAATCTACTGAAATCATTGTTGTGCTGTATGCTAGCTAATTTGGATGTAAAGTTTAAATAAATAAATAAATAAATAAATAAATAAATAAATAAATAAATGTATGTACGGTTTATTATTCCTCATTTATACCTCAGTAAAGCCAAACAACAACAACAGCAACAAATTCATCGAGTTTCAACTGGCAGCCAAGTCAGGAATTCCTAACATCTGCAGCAGTGACCAGTCTGACTGACAAAGGAACTTGATCCACCAGAGCAGGGAAGCGGCAAGGGTATGTGAAAAGGGACGCAGGGTGAAAGGCTCTGTCCCTCACTGTCCAAGGCCGGAAGCAACCAAAGTGTCCTCCGAAAGAGGGATGGATTGGTAGACTGGGGCACGTCTATACGGTGGAGCGTTATCCAGCAACAAAGAGCAATCAGCCATCAACCCCCAAAAATACATGGGAGAAACTTCGATGACTACTGTTTAACGAAAGAAGCCTGTGTGAAAAGGCCACATGTCATAGGATGCCCGCCACATGGCATTCTGGGAACGGAAAATGACAGAACCAGCCGAAAGATGAGTGGCTCCCAGGTACTGGAGGAGAGGGGGGTGGGACAGACAGGCGGAGCACAGAGGGTTTCCTGGGCCACGAAACTGCTCCGTGTGATACCTTAACGTGGACACGTGATGTTCTGCATCTGTCCAAGCCCACAGGATGTCCAGCACCAAGAATGAATCCTAATGGGGGATGCTAATGAATAATCACGTATTGGGGCGCCTGGGTGGCTCAGTCGGTTAAGCATTCGACTTCGGCTCAGGTCATGATCTCACGGTTTTCGTGAGTTCGAGCCCCACGTGGGGCTCTGTGCTGACAGCTCGGAGCCTGGAGCCTGCTTCGGATTCTGTGTCTCCCTCTCCTTCTGCCCCTCCCCTGCTCACACCCTGTCTCTCTCGCTCCCAAAAATAAATAAAACATTAAAAAATAAAATAAAATAAAAGATCATGTATTAATACTGGCTTATCAGCTGAAACACAGCACACAGACTTTAACGACAGGGGTATCTGGAGACCCTCTGTGTGGTCTCCTCAATCTTCTGCAAACCTAAACAAACTATTCTAAAAAGTAAGACCTATGAAATATGATAAAAGAGCAAAAATCTATCAAGTGTGCTCTAAGAAAACAAAAGACAAACTTCTTTTCAGAAGAACCTAGAGAAATTACTCAACAAACATTCACTCCCTTCCCCACGGCGGGCGCTGAGGAGGCAGGGACACAGGACAAGGACCTTGTCAGCACGGGAAATGAGGCTGACAACACTCTACCCCAAGCATCGCCTACTTACTGACCGCTGCGTATGCACCGTAATTGGCTTCACAAAGTCTAATGCACTTACTAGGCAGAATCTTTCTACGAAATGAGTTTCTCTCTACTTAGAAATGAGGAAATAGAGGCCGAGAGAAGCCAACGTCCCGGGGATTTGAACCCGGGTCCGCGCCCCCTCGTACAGACCTTGGGATAAAAGCCCCACCTTCAAATCTCAGCTCCGAACAGCAGTCAGCAGAGAGCCCCGGGAGATTCCCGAATTTCGCCGAGTCCCAGCTTCTGCATTTTCTTTAGCGTACAGAATCATGGAAGATTCAAAAAGGAACTGGTTAGCGGGCCCTGACACAGACTAAGTACAACAGTCAAAAAATGTGCCTCCTGTCCTGTGCTGAACTTCCCAAAGAGGAAGAAAGCGAGCGCGCATTAAGTAAAGACGCGGCAGCCCAACGGTTCCAAGGAACCAAATTGTCTAGGCTCAAAAAGGGGAAGGAAGCCTTTCTAACGCAATCGGCTTTAAAAACTAAAATATTTTTTGACGTTTATCTTTTCTACCATGCTTTGAAAACTCACCCCCCCAAAACCCCTCTGTTCACCAGACTAAAATGGTAATCATATTCCCAACGGCCCTAAAAACACACGACGCAAATCTCATGAGGCTTTGGTGAAAACCCACTATGTGAAGCTTCTAAACAGCCAAGTTAAAACAAAAACAAAAACAAATACTCGGTGTAAATAATATCACGTAGGTCTCCTTCCTATAAAGAAAAGGCAAACCGAGGATACGGACAGAAATCATCTTTACTTCGGTGTAGGTATTATGGATAAAATATTCCCCCTGAAAGATGAAATAAATACAAGAAACAGATATAGCTAGTTAAAGAACTGATTATTAGCTACCTGTACGATACTCAGTTGCGGGAATCAGAAGATAGGGCCCTGAAGATAAACACGACCAGGGCTGGGAAGAGACCTTTCACAAAATACAGGGGGTGGAAAGAGGGTGCTGAACGAGACGACTTCTCTGAAAAGGTTTCGGTTCCGGGGAGCCCCCAAACAGGCCTCAGGCTACTGGTGTTAACATTTTCCACAGAATGAGGAAACACAATACCCTGGAGGGGAAAGAACTCGCGTCAGGAAACTAATCAAACTAATCGCTCGGCTCCCATCGCGGCCTGAATAAATGTAAACATTAGACTGCTGCTCCCCACAGTCCCGGGAGAGTCCTCTCCTGCTCCAAGGACAAAGCCTTCTCCGGATCTCGCACCGGATCTTGACCGGAGATGTGGTGCCGCACCAGCCCTCACGGCCTCCAACGGACTCCTTGGAGCGCAGGGTGCTGGCAACTTCCTATCCACCCCCCCAGTTACCAGCTGTGGGACTCGGCTAGTCACCAGTGTGCCCTTTCCCTCTGCTCCTGCAGCACTGTCACCTTGGGCCTGAGACACAAACCAGGGAGAGCCGCACGACAGGGCCAACGGACAGCTTGGGCTCTGGTGTCGACGGGCCCTGATTTGAATGCCACGGGTACCAGCCGTAAGCAACAGCCTTCGATGAAGAAGACGGCTGTGAGCCACCGAAGACAGGGCACGAAGGGGAAAAGTGTTATCGCCCGGCAGGCAACCCAGTCGGGCACAGGCAGATCCGAGGGAGAACGAGGAGGAGAAAGGGAGAGGAATTTTAAAGCAAAGCCCACAGACCTACTCCAGAGTACACACTCCCAGTCGGAAGACAGGTTGAGCCCAGGGGCGCCCGGCGGACTCAGTCGACAGAACGTGCGACTCCTGATCTCAGGGTCATGAGTTCAAGCTCCACGGTGGGTGGGGAGCTTACTTAAAAAAAAAAAAAAAAAAAAAGTCCCGGTGATGTAACGCACGGCACAGTGATTATAATTAATACTGCACTGCATGTTTGAAAGCTGCTAAAAAAAGGACTTTTTTTTTAACATTTGCTTATTTTTGAGAGAGAGAGAGAGAGAGAGAGACGGAGTATGAGCGGGTAAGGAGTAGAGAGGGGGACACAGAATCCGAAGCAGGCTCCAGGCTCCGAGCTGTCAGCACAGAGCCCCACGTGGGGCTCAAACTCGCAAACCACAAGATCGTGACCCGAGCTGAAGTCAGATGCTTAGCCAACAGAGCCACCCAGGCGCCCCTAAAAGAGGGTATCTTAAAAATTATGATCACAAGGAAAAAAATGTGTAACTATGTGAGGCGACAGAGGTTAAATAAACTTACTGTGATGGTCGTTTCACAAATCTGTACGTATCTCAAAACATCGGTATACACCTTAAACTAATACAATGTTAAATGTCGATTATATCCAAATAAAGCTGGTGGGGCCCTACCTACAAAGTAAGTGTAAGCAATCAAAAAGACACTACTGGTAGGGTCCTCAACTTCTTCCGGGTCTAATTTAGATCTGTGGAAATTAACACAGCGTGTACATCTCTTTTAAAGATTTTATCTTTAAGTAATCTCTTACACCCCCTGTGGGGCTTGAACTTACAACCCTGAGATCAAGAGTCACGTGCTCACTGAGCCAGCCATGCGCCCCTAACGTTTCGTCACACAAACGAATGACAAAATACTTATGCACCCAATAAATGCTCACCATTATCCTTAGACCTTTTATATGTTCTTTAAGTATTTCTCAAACACTTAAAGGGAGAAACGTTGGTTCAAATTCAGCAGGAGGGTCCCTGTTTGCCCCCAGGGCCCGGACAACTGGGTCTTCTCATTGGATTATAAGCTTGCTGAGAGCAGAGCCCAAGAAGATGGCTCGGTCACTCTACAGGCTCAAGGCCTAGCTGATCCCCTGTCAACCTCCTCCAGGAGACCGGCCTCTGAAGGCAGGACCTGTTAGAACCCCTTCCTGTCTCCCTGTGGCATCCAGCCCTACTGTAACCTCCTGGGCACATGACTACCATTCTTAAACTAAACTGCTTTGAAGGTCTTAAACTTTCTTTTTTTAATTAGTTAGTTATGTAATCTCTGTACCCAAGACGGGGCTCCAACTCAAAACCCTGAGATCAAGAGTCACACACTCCACTGGCCCAGCCAGGTGCCCCAAGAGTTTTACACTTTTTTTTTTTTGGAACATTTATTTATCTTTGAGACAGAGAGAGACAGAGCATGAACGGGGGAGGGGCAGAGAGAGAGGGAGACACAGAATCGGAAGCAGGCTCCAGGCTCTGAGCCGTCAGCCCAGAGCCCGACGCGGGGCTCGAACCCACGGACCGCCAGATCGTGACCTGAGCTGAAGTCGGACGCTTAACCGACCGAGCCACCCAGGCGCCCCGAGTTTTACACTTTTAAAGTTGAAAACATGATATAGTTGTACTTGAGGACCATGTGCAAAACACTCTAAAATTCCTCTCGTGAAAAAGATACATGACCGTAAGAATCACAAACGTAAAGACTTCCCGCCTCGACCTTTCCATTGTCAGGTGACAAGGGTTGAAACGTATCCTTATGATTTTTTCTTTACCTTATTTGGTTGGAGGAATACGGGACAGAAGGCACGTGCCAGATACGTGCTGATCGAGTGCTCGTGCGATCGGGAAGGCTTCGGTCAACAGTGGGCTATTAGCGAAGTTGCTGGAGAATCAAAGGTTATATATGCAGATTTCTGACCGCATGCGGGGATGGGGGGGGGGTGTCTGTGACACTAATCTGTGTTCGAGGGCCAACTACAGTTGGAAAAAACGGAGGTATACACATCTTTTAGGTAGATCTTTATACGTAAGCTATACGTCAATACATTTTGAAGGTCAAAGGTCTCACAGGTGACAATTATTCAGGCCCCAGGCAAACACGAACGCCTGGAGCGCCGTGACAGGTCTCTCTGGGGTTTTCACGTGCAGTCACGTGACGGACCCATGCGTGATCCAGTGGGATCCAAGACACCCCGTGATTTACCAAAACCACTCCTAGTCCGTACGTTTTTTTGTCTAATAAAGAGCAAACACAGTGTGGGTGACAACAAAAATAGCGGTTCTGCATATTCCTGTTCAAATCAAGTTGGATTTGGCAGAGTACGGCTTTACTTTCCAGAGTGTAAAAAAATAAACCCAAGGACTTGAGAAAAAGCATTTGGTGTTCTGGGGAATTGCAGCTGTCAGCTTTGAAAGATGCCATGTGTTTGCCCACATAAAAGAACGTAATGAGCTATGGAAATATTATCCGGTTTCATGAACCAGACTAAAAACTCCATCATTAGCGGACTGAAACTAGGAGCTGTTTTAATCCACCAGGAAAATAGCTATCACGTACTATTTATTAAAGGCCTATCAGACCCGTCGCACCTCACACACCCGAAGCGTCTGATTCTCTATTGTCTCTTCGACTTCTCTTCCCTTATGGCAGGAGCCCAGCGTTTTACTTCGGTGGCCCTACCCCTGCTTCTTTCTTAAGAAACCAGGAACACCAGCAACCACAAAATGCACATTATAAAGATATACTCTGGGGGCGCCTGGGTGGCGCAGTCGGTTAAGCGTCCGACTTCAGCCAGGTCACGATCTCGCGGTCCGGGAGTTCGAGCCCCGCGTCGGGCTCTGGGCTGGTGGCTCAGAGCCTGGAGCCTATTTCCGATTCTGTGTCTCCCTCTCTCTCTGACCCTCCCCCGTCCATGCTCTGTCTCTCTCTGTCCCAAAATAAATAAACGTTGGAAAAAAAAAAAAAAAAAAAAGAAAAGGCAGAGCTCCTGAGGGGCATTTTATTGGGTGTGTGTGTGTGTGTGTGTGTGTGTGTGTGTGTGCGTGTGTGTGTGCGTGTGTGTGTTCTGCTGGGCTGTGTTCTTTGTGCGGGCAGGAGGAGGCAGTGGATTCTGTTTCAGAAACGCTAAATTTGTACAGCGTCAAATGGAGACGTCCTAGCAGGCAGCTGGCTAGGAATCTGGAAGTTCCTGAGTGGGAGTCTAGGCTGAAGATAAACTCTGGGATCTTCTGTTTATAAAGTGACAGTTGAAGCCATGGGTTTCAGAGGCTGCCCAGGAAGAGATGTCAGGTGAGAGAGAACCGGATTCTTCTAAAACAGCACGAACTACCAATTAAAACAGCACGATGTTTACGATGGCCAGAAAACACGAAATACACAACCGGCGGTCCCAAAACGGCAAACCAAGTGTCATCAGAGGAGGGGTCCATCTGTCCCCGAGAAGGCACGGAGGTGGGAGAGAGAGGCAAGATCGGTCAGAGGGGCAGGCCAGAGTGTTCCACGTGCAGCCTCGATCAAATATGCAGGACACTCACACATTGGCTGCTCATCAATAACTCGAAGTGCACGCTGAATACTCTAGTGCGAAAACGTGCAGGGGAGCCAGGAAACACACGGCAAATTTCTGAATGGAGAAGGGACCCGGTACACATCAAGACACACAAAGCATAAAGCTTTTGTTCATTCGACAAAAAGACTCGCTCTCCTAACCTCAAACCGTGCCTCGCCAGGGAATCAGAATGCGGTCTATGCTCTGTTTCAACACGGGAAGTCACTCCCCTAGAAATACACGAGACTGGTTCCCTCTCGTGCAGGTTAAAAAAGAAAAGAAGAATCAGTGATGACAACAGCGACCAAAGTCCTCTCTTCAGTGAACCTGCCTGCGGGCACTTCTCCACGCGGCACCGCCAGCCCGGCCCCCCTCCACCAGATTCCCCCAGGCACCCCACTGCTCACGCTACCCCGAAACCCTCCCAGTCGGCCCTGCCATCAGATGCACTCCTTTACTGCTTTCTGTAGGAACCACAGGGACCCATCACAGAAAGACCCGGTTTAGCTTGGGAAAAGAGTATTTTGCCTCTTATTTGTGCTTCAGCTTTCCGGGGGACGGCCACCGGGCCGGATGGGGAGGCCGAACCGATCGAGGCCGCACGTGCTCCCATAGGCTCCCCGGAACAGTGACGGCGGCTGAGGGTCAGGGTGACAGGAGAGGACGGTGGCAGTTTCTCTCACAAGGCGAGGGCACGAAAGGAAACGAAGGGAAGGGAGGAGGTGGGAGAAGCAGGGAGACTGAAGACAAGAACCACGAGCGACAGCTGATCTGGAGGGGGAACCAAAGACACTGTTTTAGGCGCTCGAGAAAGTCTGAACGTGGACCCAGTATTTTTGTTAAGTATGACGATGACGTACATGGCGATTATGTTGAAAGAATAAAAGGTCCTTACTGGTTACAGACCCTGCTGAAGTAGTTATGGGTGAGCTCGCAAGATGCCTGAAGCCTGCTTTAAATACACCAGGGGAGGGGCGCCTGGGCGGCTCAGACGGTGAAGCATCCGACTTCGGCTCAGGTCACGATCTCACAGTTCGTGAGTTCCAGCCCCGCGGCGGGCTCTGGGCTGACAGCTCGGAGCCTGGAACCTGCTTCGGATTCTGTGTCTCCTCTCTCTGCCCCTCCCCGACTTGTGCTCTGTCTCTGTCTCTCAAAAATAAATAAATGTAAAAAAAAAAAAAAAAAAAAAAAAAAAAAAAAAAAAAAACAACAACTTTAAATACACCAGGGGGAAAAAAATGGGGAAAATAGATCTAACAATAGTGGCAAAGCACTGCCCCCGCCGCCAGAGGAGGGTGACGGCCCCTGGCACTGCCTGGACCCTTCATTCTCTCAACTTGGAGAGGCTTGAAAATGTCCATATCAGTGTTGGGGGGGGGGGGGGGTGTCTTTTTTTTTTTTTTTTTGCGTGTTTTTGCCAAAACAGGTAAACCAAAGAGGCAAGGAGCTGAGTCAGATCCTGCTTTATTTTTCCTTCAGAACCACAACTGGCTCCACCCGAGCACATTAAAAATAATTCAGGATGCATGATGTGTTGGAGAGTGGGTGTAAGAGAAGGGAAAATGCCTAGTTCTCTACAGAGTAGTGCGTACTGAGAATGTACTATAACTGTCTGTTTCCAAAACTAAGTGAGCCTGACTAATTACACCCCAATCTGTATTAAATGCGGTAGGAGTCACACCCTGGCACTCAAGAACCTTATAAATAAGAAGTCTACCATCTCCCCGCACTGGAAAACCGACCAGGATCCTAATATACCATCAGAGGGACTGGGTCCTTTCCCTCCACTCCCAGAAGGAGGAAAACTGTTGAAAGGCAGCCCCCGAGATACACGAGCGCGGCTTGCTCAGCCCTGGGCAAAACAACTGCTCCCGCCCACCAGGCCGCTGGCAGATCTCACAACACTTCCGTTAACCAAAAGGATGCATCTCAGTGTCACCTCGAGAAACTGGGAAACCGGAGTCGGGGACGCGAAAAGGCCCAGGGCTGAAATCTAGGGGGAGAGGAGGAAGCCGTGCTTCGAGAAGAAGGACGACAGATGGCACGACAACACCTCAGACTAAAATCCTGCTCAAAACCCAACGTGCACAGCACTCGGGTCAGAGGAAAAAACCAGAGGAAACGGGACAGGTGGCTCAAAATGTCTTCGGGAGAGCGGACGGGGCTTCGGGAGGCGGCCGGCTGCCACACGGAGCGAGAAAGCACAAAACAGGAATGCGCTCCGGCAGGACCCGTGCCCCTCTATCCCAGCCAACCCAAAGAACAACCTGGAAGCGGCTGCCCGCGGGGTTGGCTTGGGCGCCAGGCCACCTCCTCAGGAAGCACTCCACCTCCCAGATTTCTGCACACCTCGCACTCGCCCCCCCAGAAGACCAGACTCGGGGCTCTCCTCACGCTGCGGTCACACATGCAAGGCGCCTGGGGCCCCCGCGGGTCTCCCTGGCTGTTTTGACAAAGGAAATCTGAATGGATGCAACAAAGCCTAAATAAAAATACAAATGCCCGCTTAATGCAAAAGACATAAAAGACAAAAAAGAAAAGAAAACACACACGTTCAGAGACGTCATTAACTTACTGATGCACTTCACTTCTACGTGGAGGCAGGCACAGGGCTGGCTGCGAGCAAGGAAGAGGCGAGGACGTGTGGGTCTCGCTAGGCCCTGCCCTCCCCCACCCTCCTCTCTGCGGGCTAATTCCAGCACCTCCTCACCACAGCCTGACACTAGGAAACTGACCCGTCCCCGAGCGGGTTTGCGGCAGGGCCGGTGGGGACCGAGCCCACAGCCAATCTCTCCCTCCTGCCCTCGCCATCTGGTCTTAGCAGGAAGCCAGGAGGCACCTAAGGAAAAAGGGACTCGAAACAAAAACAAACAAAAACCAAAAAAATGGGATGAAACAAACAAAAATGAAACACGAGAGAGAAGAACAAAAAGTCAGTCTTGTGGTCGCGGGCCATTTAATCAACAGCGGCACCCGGCAAATAGCTTCTCTGTTTATTCAACCTACAGAAATACATCGTCCAAACTCCTAATAAGGGGTTTGTCAACAGGACTTCGTAGGATTTAGGAAGATGTAAAAACAAAAAAAGAATTCGCCACATTCCCCACCAAAAGGGCTCTGCTCCTAAGGGGGGTATTAGCTCACTGAAGGATCAAAGTGTTCCGTGGGGAACACGTAGATCTCGTGTCCGAAAACGGACCACAGGGCGACATTTCAGAGCTGAGTTTCTGTCAAACCCACCTCCCGAGTCCTCGTACTCAAAGCTCAAGTGCACACATGTCGGCTGATCAAGTGCAATCCGAGAGGCTACTATGCATTTAGCGCTGACACTCGAGGGAACAAGGAAAATAATACACGAGGTCACTGCCCCAGAGGAACATTCGAAATAGCTGCATGGAACCCTGAGGATGAAAGAAACGCTAATTACAAGGGGGAGTAGCTACCACGGATGACCCTGATAAGGGATCGCGAAGAAGGGGAGACAGACCCTAGCAGCGGTGCTCAGAGGCCTGGGAAAGTCAGCTGGGTCAGCGGGACAGAGATTCAGAGGACAGACGGGAGAAGCGAGCAGCGAAGGGAAGGAAGGAAGGGTCAAAGGGGTGTGAGGGCCAGAAAAACACCGTGTGGCAAGCCAGGACAGCACAGAGCAGACTTAAACGTCCATGTTCGTGAAGTAAGGTGAAACAGAGAGGGGGGGACAGGAAGGGCCTCGCAGGAGAGCAAAGGAGTTTAGAGCGGGTGAGACAGATAAGGGGTCAAACAGGCGACCGCCGGGCAGACACAGCGTATGGCAGCCGAACGCAGGGCGACCTGTCCGCGTAAAAGACATAAAGACAGAACAAATAACTCAGGTGGTGCAGGGAGAGAAGGGGACAGGAAGCGTGTGACCCAAAGGCACGACCAGAGGACAGGTGTGCTGGGACGCAGACGGGGGGCGCTCTGGAAGAAGGACGGGGCTTCTGAAAGGAGGGAAGCTGGCCAGAGCAGGGCAGGAGGGGAGGGCACCACGCGGCTGGCGCTGATGGCCGGACAAGGTGGCGGTCCGCGGGGTGGCAGAGCCTCTCCCATCACGCGCTCCAACTGGTCAAAACGACGGCTGTCCTCAGGTGAAAAGGGATCATTGGCAAGGGGGCGCCTCGCCGGCGAATGCTGGCAGAGAGCCGTCTGGGCCGCGGGCTTTCCTCCCCCTCGGGGCCCTGGCCTCCCGCGTGTCCCTCCATTTGCTCTCCAGCAACTTCACCCTACCTCTGGGTCACGTAGGAAGGGGCCCTTAACGGTCAGCGGGGGGAAAGCTGTCACTGAACACGTCTAAGTTTTAAAATTATGTTTTAGCTCAGAAATTTCCACGTGCAGCCCTCTCGAGCCAGCACGCCAGAACCTTCCTGCCCATCCAGAGCCCCTTCAGTCCCCCTCCCCACGACCCAGGCAGGGGAGCCCCGGGAAACGTGCTTGGCTGAGACTGGACAAGTCCAAGGCGCCCTCGCGAACAAGAACCTTCGGAAAACACCGCGGGCACACGCGGGGCGCCGGAGGCCTGGCAGGATAAAGAGAACCGAACGCGGGCAGCAGACCTCTACCACGAGGTGTGTCTCAGGTTCCTCACCCTCCGAGGTGCCTCAGGTGGTCTCGGGTGATTTCTCAACTCACTGAGGCTCTCCCGTTCCGTTTCTGGGCAAATATGGCATGAGAGCGGGCCCTTAAAACGCCACAACCGTTTTTGCTGGTTTCTGCAGAAACTCCACCTCCGTTTTGCTGGTTTGCCATTTAATTCAAATGGGTTAGTGAGAACGCTCACATGATTTCCTAAGGCTACGGGTACACTGATCCCAAAACAAACGCTACACTGAATCGATCAAATGCAATTAACATGCTTGATACACCCCCCACCCCCACCCCCCAGCAACTTACGAGCAACTTACACTAGTCGCTGTTCCCCTAAGCCGTTTTCAGGCCATACTAAATTACAGTAACGCTCTCGGTTAACAGACAAGGGCATCCGTTCACGGAGTGGCATCTTCCCCGACAGTCTCCTCCCCACGGGACCCCCGTAAAGCAGGGCTTGGATCCACCCCCAGATCCCACAGGCCGACCACCTGCCCAACGCCGCTGTCACCGCCACGTGCTGTGACTAGCGCCGCACACTTTCTGAGGCTCGCTCTCAAAAACGTTTCCCTTGGGGAGCCTGGGTGGCGCAGTCGGTTAAGCGTCCGACTTCAGCCAGGTCACGATCTCGCGGTCCGTGAGTTCGAGCCCCGCGTCGGGCTCTGGGCTGATGGCTCAGAGCCTGGAGCTTGTTTCTGATTCTGTGTCTCCCTCTCTCTCTGCCCCTCCCCCGTTCATGCTCTGTCTCTCTCTGTCCCAAAAATAAATAAACGTTGAAAAAAAAAAAATTAAAAAAAAAAAAAAAAAAAAAAAAAAACGTTTCCCTTGAAGCCATAGTTCCGTTCTCGCTTTAACTGGCCATCTCTCTCCTCACTCTGAATGAGCCGCAAAGACTATTTCTACAGGAAGTCTGTTATACTCCTGCTTATCCTCAAGGAAAAAAAACGGTGACAGAGCAAGGTAAATGAGGATTTTATGACGTACAACTTCAGCTTGAAAAAATGGCAAATGACACCACACCAAAAAATCACTAAAGACTGAAAACGTTCTAGCTTCTAATTCCCGAAGGAAAACACATTTCGTTTTCAGATTAAAAAATATTTTCGGGGGCACCTTGGGTGGCTCAGTCGGTTGAGCATCCGACTTCAGCTCAGGTCATGATCTCCCAGTGGGATCGAGCACTGAACCGGGCTCTGTGCTGACAGGGAGGAGGAGACTGGCTGGGATTCTCTCTCTCCCTCTCTGCCCCTTCCCTGCTCGTGCGCGTGCAAGCACGCTCTCTCTCTCTTTCTCTCAAAATAAATAAACTTAAAAAATATATATTTTCTCACAACTCAAAAGGAAATGATTTCTTGCTTCAAAATAAAAGCAATTTAAAAATGCATTAATTTTAAAAGACTGGGAGGTGGTTCAGAATTTGAATTTCAGTCTCCTGTAAATCCATGCATAAAAATGGGCAGGACAAACTTTACCACTTTGAAAATAACAAAGTAAGGAAAATAAGGAAGTTGATCTAGACAGTCAAAACTCCTCTTTATTAAGCTAGTGTCTGCAGAAGAGACCAAAATACCTTTGCCACACAGAATCAGGGTTGCACGGAGCTTTTATAAGATAGTACTTCATGTTTTAGAAAACAGAATGGCTCCTGTCCCCCTGCCCCACCGGGCCTGGCCCAGTCCTCGGGGCAGTCCTCTGCCCCACATGGTGCCCCTGGGCTCTGTTGCTCCCTCACCCCTCTCCCCCAGTTCCACCAGCCTCTACCAACTGAAAAGGGTGAGGCCGCCAACCCTGGGCAGATAATCCACAGGCTGGCCAATAACCTACATCCTAGCTCCAGGGGAGAGATGACCGGATCAAGTCTCTCCAGAATCTGAACTAGGAAATAAGACCAGAATCGGTCACTTAGAAACTGAAAGAATACAACAAGAAATGCCACAAACTGGGGCCTGCGGGGTTTTGAATAGCTCAAAGAGCACGTGAGCTGAAGCCACAAGGGAGGGAAGACCAGGAGCGAGCAAAGCAGCCAGCTGGTAGGAGAGGGGGGCTCCCGCGTACGGAGCAAGGCAGAGAGTCCCACGGGGTAAAGTTCCAGGGACAACTGCTGCGGACAGACGTTCCCCAGAGCTGCCAGGAACCACCCTCCAATGCCAGGTCCTTGGAGCTCAGCCCATCCAGCTTGCATTCCTGCATTTCTGTGCAATTCACATCATCCCACATGTGCTCCCACGAACAATGCCCCTTCTCAAGCTCTCTGGAGTGGGTCTGTGCTGCACACAACCAAAAGCCAAAACAGCACGTATAACATGCAAACAGGAAACAAGCCTTTCTTGATAAACCATTCACAAAACATACTCAACAGTCCTAGTATTTAAGGGAAATACAGGGGTGCCTGGCTGGCTCCATCAGTAGAGCACAACACTCTTGATCTTGGGGTTGTGAGTTTGAGCCCTACGTTGGGGGTAAAAAGGACTTAAAAATAAAATCTTGAAAAAGAAAAAAAAAAAAGGAAATACAGAACTAGAAACACCACCCCCACACCAAAAGTAAAACCCCCAAAACCTCACACTGACTGAGGAGAGGCACAAGGCAACTTTCTGAGGTAATGGATGGAAAGGCTCTACAAGTGACGTGTTGGTCACTCTTCCTTCAAAACCGATCAAAACGGACACTGAGTATGTGACCATTTCACTGTATGTAAATTATACCTCAATTTACAAAAACAAACTCCCTAAATCTAAATTGTTTCCTTGAGAGGACTTGAGTTTTGGGGGCTATTTTTCAAAACTATATTGACCTGGATAAATCTCACAACCAAGGTTGAGCAGAAACAACCAGATGCGGGGCGCCTGGGTGGCACAGTCGGTTAAGCGTCCGACTTCAGCCAGGTCACGATCTCGCGGTCCGTGAGTTCGAGCCCCGCGTCAGGCTCTGGGCTGATGGCTCAGAGCCTGGAGCCTGTTTCCCATCCTGTGTCTCCCTCTCTCTCTGCCCCTCCCCGGTTCATACTCTGTCTCTCTCTGTCCCAAAAATAAATAAACGTTGAAAAAAAAAAAAAATTAGAAACAACCAGATGCAAAAACACCTGAGTTTCTAGTTAAATACAGAATCGAAACAGCCAACACTCATCAATGGTGTTCAAAGTGAGAGCGGCGGCCAACTTTGAGGTGGGAGGGAGGTGGGGAGTGGGACCCCGGGGGGGAAAAAAACCCCTCTCCACATCCCTCTTCTACTTTAACGAACAAAATCCGGAGGAAAAAGTATTTCATCAGAATCCTGCTTCTGAGGGGCAAAGGGGGAGGGAGAGAGAGAGAAATCTTAGGCAGGCTCCAAGCTCAGCGCAGGTCCCGGCACGGGACTCGATCCCACGACCCTGAGATCACGACCTGAGCTGAAATCAAGAAATGGACACTTAATCAACTGAGCCACCCAGGCGCCTCAACTCAAATCCGTGTAGCAACCTGAGGTGCAGTTTTAAAAAAACGAACAGGCAGGTTTTGATTCTCAGAGACTGACAGTTTAAAGACACTTCACAAACTGTAGCCGTGGCTCGTCAGCATAAAAACAGAACAAGTAAAAATGGGAGAATGGAGACAAATGATAAACATCCGGCTACGGATCAAATCTGAATACATCCAGCTACGGTCAAATCTGAATACTTAAAACAGGCCAAAGAGTAAATCAAAATATAAAGTACTTACAGCCATAATTAACTCAAAGGGGTGTTTATACACCCTCACTGGTGACTGGTATTTCTGCACCATGATTGTAACACGACAGCAAACTTCTCACACCTGCAAGACACAAATGTATTGCGATTAAAAAAAAAAAAAAAAAAACCCGTGATACAGGGAAAATTTAAATCCGTGTTTACTCAGCAAACCACAGCCCGAGTGTACAAAGGGACCTCAATAGGTCGCATCATTCTCTACACGCAAAAATCAAGAGATGCTACTTTGATTACACGAGGAAGGAGAAGGTAATGAGACAGTTTAAGAGTCGGTGAAGGAAGTTCAAGCGTAATGAGGGAATCCCCTCTGGTCGGCCTCCCGGGGCCTCTCCAGGGGATGTACGGGGGTACAAGATCCCAGTCCTTTCCGGCACTGAGATGTTACGATCCGAGGATTAGTTCCCGAATCATTTTCTCTTCCACAACTTTTACAACAAGCCAAGCCAAAATGACGGCACTTCGGGATACGAAGTCTGGAGACACACAGGCATAAAAGTGGAAGAAAATACTACCGTATCTCAAATGATGGAAAACTCCTCAAAAGCGAGCTTCGGAGTCTAACGGTCCATCCCTGTTTCCTAACTGCGGTGACCACAATTTCAGAGACTTGTCTTCACGGGGCGGCAACACCAAGCACTCTGGCTAGAGGCTCCCCCGAAACTTCCAAGCCTCAAATAGCTGTGGTATCTGTCGGCAATCAGTTCAAGTGCTGGAGCCTACTTCCCCAAGGTACACCCCCTGGCACCTTCCCCGAGGTACGTATTCCTGCCCCGGTGGTGCCAGCCACCGGGCACTGTCGTTGAAAAAACACACTCTTTTTGGGGGGGGGGGGGGGGAGTCCTCCGCAAGACCCTACTTCCCTATTTAAAAATGAGGAAGAAAAAGAAATCCAAAGAACCTACCTGTCCTGCTGAGGATAATCATTAAGAAGGTTACTTCATGCTGGATACGGTGAGGGGCTGTTCCAAAGTACAAAATGGAAAATACTCAAGGAGCCCAAAGTCTAGCTGTAAAAAAAAAAAAAAAAAAAAAAGGATTACGGAAATATATTTTATTTCAGAAGATTCCTATCTACGTTATTACATTTAAACAGGTCTGGAACTCTCTCCGGCATGTTTGTGTAGCTTATCTCTCTGAAAGAACAGGTTATGTTGGAAAACAGCGCTGACAGTCTGAAAACTGCCACACAATTACTCTCGGTGACCTCAAGCACGTCCCTTGACTTCCCGTGGACTCAGTTTCACCTCTGTACAATGAGGTTTGGAGAGCGATAACCTTGAAAGCCTTCCAGCTCTAAAATCATGACACGCAGAGCCCCAACTCCGGAACTCTCCACCTCCCTTGGAAGCCCCGCATTAATCCTCACTCTGCGACTGGCAGGTCCTGATGCGCTGGGACCACGATCTATTCCGTTTTGCAACCCTGGCGATCGATGCTGGAGCACAATTTGAAAACTGGGAAAACGGATTTCCGAGGACCTCCCAGAGAAGGGGAGGGCGATTACGGGGTATACAAAGGGATGCGGGGGGCTGGGAGACTCAAAAAGCAGTGCTCGGCTGAGATACTCTAACATCCATTCACGATTCCACTGCCCGGCAGAACCCACGCTGGGGAACCTGCTAATTCACGAACTTCTGAACTCCTGCCAGTTCCCAGCTTCGGATGCTCGGGTCCAGAGAAACCTCCTCCGTGGGAATCCGGAGTTACGACGGCCAAGTGGCACCCCGGACCCGGGCAGCCTCTATTGCATGACAATTGGTGCTTAAAAATCAGCCAATGGCCAGACCCAGGGAGTCCACCGCGCGCAGGCTGAGGGCAGCCGGGCCCTCGGGCCGGTACCGGGGCTCCAGCGCGGCGGCCCCCGCGGGCCCCCAGCCCCGACCGGCCCGGGGGAGGGGAGCCGGGGACGGGATCAGACCCCAAATTCTGTCTCCCGCAGGGAGGGCTCCCGGAGTGGGAAAGCGGAGGGGGGAGGGGGGAGTGCGGGAGCGGGGTGGGGGGGGCGCTCCCGCCGGGACGGAGGAAGCCGGGGGGCCGCGAAGGGCCCCGCGACGCCAGGAGGGGCCGGGCCGGGCCGGGCCGGGGGCGCGCTCGGAGCCCGCCGCGGCGACGCGCGCCTACCTCTTGTCAGAAAGGCCGGGCCCGGAACGCGGGGCGGCGGGGGGAGCTCATGCCGGCGGCTCCGGGGTGCCGTCGCCGTTCCACTGCCTGCGATCGCAGCTCCGCCGCCGGTTCCGGGGAGTGGACCGGAGGGGGGAGAAGGGGGGCGGGCAAGGGAGGGGCGCGGCGAGGCTCCAGTGGTTGTTACGGGTGACGGGGAGGGCGGGGCCGGGCGGCCGGAAGGGGCGCGCGTGCGCGAGCGCGGCCGAAGGACGGAGGCGGGCGCTACGACCGTTGCCAGGGGAAGGGGAGGAGGGGGACGACCCGGGCCGAGCCGCGCTGCGCAAGCGCCATCTCGGCGGCCGGCGGGCGTGGGAGGAGCTCGGAGCTGGCGCCGGCCCTGACGCAAGGCTAGTCTCGCAAGAGGCCGCTGGCCCCGCCCTGTTTTCGTCACAGGGCGTGGCTAGGCTGAGGGGCGGGGCTCGCGGGCCGCGGTGGGGGTGGCGGGAGGCGGGGCGAGACACCGGAGGGCGGGCAAGCTGGGCCTGGAGTTGCGCCGAGTTGGAGCAAGCCGGTTCCTGCCAGGTCAGAGTCAGCTCGGGGCCGGGGCCAGGCCGCTGCTGCGAGGCCTGGCCGGCGCCGGAGGTCCGGTGCCTCCTCATTTTTTATGGACTGCTCGGGGGCGGCAGGCCTCCCCCTGCAGCGCCCTGACCGCATTCTCGCCGAGTAATGCAGCGGAGGCGAGTGCCAGGGCTTGGGAGGGGCTGGGTGGAACCGAGCATCGTCTTGTCAACACGTCCAGGCCGCGCGGTGGAAGGAACGCGGGGCCAGGTCAGCCCCTGGGGACCAGGAGGGCTGCATTCCAGCGGGACAGCCGCACTTCCAGCTGTAGCTTCAGAGCGCCAGGGTGATGCACCTTGAGACCCGGCGCCTTACGGGGAGCGAGGGCTGGAGGGGGGCACGGCGCACGTCCCCCCACACACCTCCCTCCCCCCACACACCTCCCTCCCCCCACACACCGCAAGGCTGGCTTTACCGCCAACACACAATTTCTCCGGCCGTGTCACTACTGCGCCCTTTGCATTAGTCACCCTGGGTGGCTGCACTTCGGATGCTGCCCCTGCACAGAACATTTCCGGAACTGCTTTGGAATTTCCTTCAGGGTCAGTTTAGCAGGCACCCAAGAGCACCATTTATAACTTGATCACACCCTATTTTTCTCTGACCCTCATTTTCCAACTTGAGCAGCCACACTGCTCCCTAGACTCAGCTCCGACGGGCTTCGGCCAGTTTGTAAAAATTGCATCCACCTTCAAAAGATGCTTTCGGAAAGAAACATCCCGGGAATGATGAACCTCCCGGTAGGAGTAAACAGCGGCACCCATGAAATGGTCTTGTCAAAAATTGACCTGATCTGATAAGCTCTAGGTGTAACCACCAATTTACTGGAAATAGAGAACAGAGAAACGTGGCAAATGATTTCAGGGAAAAAGAATCGCCCAAGTTTCAACTGTGGAAAACACTGCATGACAAACATATTATTTATCGAATCAATTCTAAAGGAAAAAGGGGGGGAAGGACCTAACAGAGATTGGGAGATCCATACACTTATGGTTTGTAGGCTTTTGTGTATATACACTTATGGTTTGTAGGCTTTTGTGTATATATAGTATACTTCAGTTAAAACTTTTCCAAAAGGGGCACCTGGGTGGCTCCGTCGGTCAGTTAAGGGACCAACGCTTGGGGCGCCTGGGTGGCGCAGTCTGTTGGGCGTCCGACTTCAGCCAGGTCACCATCTCGCGGTCCGTGAGTTCGAGCCCCGCATCAGGCTCTGGGCTGATGGCTCGGAGCCTGGAGCCTGTTTCCGATGCTGTGTCTCCCTCTCTCTCTGCCCCTCCCCCGTTCATGCTCTGTTTCTCTCTGTCCCAAAATAAATAAAAAACGTTGAAAAAAAATATTAAAAAAAAAAAAAGGGACCAACGCTTGATTTCAGCTCAGGTCATGATCTCATGGTTTGTGGGATCGAGCCCCAAGTCAGACTCCTGCTGCCAGCACAAAATTGAAATTCAGTCTCTCTCTCTCTCTCTCTCTCTCTCTCTCTCTTTCTTTCTTTCTCTCTCTCTTTCTCTGCCCCTCCCTCACTCACACGCATACCCACACGCTCTCTCTCAACCCTTTAAAAAAAAAAAACTTTTCAGAGGAAAAAAAAAAAAACCAGAACTAAGACATTGACCATGAACCTTATTTCTGTCTTGATTCTCACCAGTGAAATACATTGTTATGAAACCAGGGAATTTAAACACTTTGAACATGTTACGATACTAAAAAAATTAATTTTTTTAGGTGAGATAATGGTATTATAGCTAACATTTTTCAAAGAAGCCCTATCTTATAAGGATGTGCCCGGAAATATTTTGCAGTGAAATGATGCGGTGTTGGAAATTACTTTCAAAATAATCTAGGTGGGGAGAGGGAGGAGTAAGGGCTAAGGCGAAATAAGATCGGTCCTAGGTTGATAATTGTTCATTGTATGATTCTGTCCGCTTTTGTACACTTGGAAATGACCAATGTTTGAGTTACCACATTTGAAATTACCAATAATAAGACGTTTTTCACACACACGAAAAAGATGGCTTGTCACCACTGAGGCTTACGTTGGATTGTTTTTAAATCAGTTTTATTGGGCAATTGTCGAAAATGCACAAGAAACTCTCCCGAGCGACATACCACAGAGTTACGTGAAAAGATCAGTCTCCAGTCTCTTTTTTTTAGCACATGTACATGGACCTCTTATTATGTGGCAGACACTGTGTGAAGCATAAAGAAGAGTACAGTGTGGGGGCGCCTGGGTGACTCAGCTGGTTGAGCGGCCGACTTCGGCTCAGGTCATGATCTCACAATTCATGGGTTCGAGCCCCACATCGGGCTCTGTGCTGACCGCTCAGAGCCTGGAGCCTGTTTCGGATCCTGGGTCTCCATCTCTCTCTGCCCCTCCCCTGTTCACGCTCTGTCTCTGTCTCAAAAATAAATAAACATTAAAATATATATATATATATATATATATATATATATATATACAATTTATAAAATAAGCCATAAGAGACGCCTGGGTGGCTCAGTCCGTTGAGCATCCGACTTCGGCTCAGGTCATGATCTCACAGCTCGTGAGTTCTAGCCCCGCGTCGGGCTCTGGGCTGACCGCTTGGAGCCTGGAGCCTGCTTCACATTCTGTGTCTCCCTCTCTCTGTCTGCCCCTAAGCCACTCACATTCTGTCTCTGTCTCTCTCAAAAATAAGTAAACATTAAAAATATATATAAAAAAGGATGAGTACCGTGTGGAAGGGGAAACGGAGAAGTGCGGGGGTCAGGTGTGGCTGCCGGTGACCCGGACCCCCCAAGCAAAAGTGTCATGACGGAACAGAAGTTTATGTCCCTCACACGTGAATGGCGTCCAAGGCTGGTACGGTGTCTCATCATCACTATCAATTGCCGATTCCCCCAAAGGGCCACCCTGATGACCCAAGGCTACGGTGATTAAGTCAAGTCCAGCAGGGGAGAGCTCTACCTTAACCAGAGTCAGCCTGGAGACACTCTTGGTGGGTCAGCGGGGGGGGGGAGGTCGGGGGCACATTTCAGGGGATGTGAGTCTGGGCTTAAGCGTTCGAGGCAGCTGTCTCAACACCGGGACCAAGAAGGACTAGGTCCGTTCGGTGATGTAGTTGTTTGGACCTGACGGATACGGCAAGGAACGGGTCTTGAAGATTTGAGCCTCGACGAGTACACGGCCGTCCGACAAACAAGCTGTTTGCCAAGATGAGCCATCTTTCGTTAGAAGGCAGTATTTTTTCATGAGTTTCCCGAAGCAAACGGTGAAGCCGTTCGTTGGTTTACGGTCTTCTCTTCCCCGGCCAGGCATCTTCCAGACACACCGCGAGTCGTGTTGACACCGGAGTCCCGAAAGGCAGGCTGTGTGGACGCGGGCGGTCTCGTCTCTCATCGGCGGGGCCACGGGGTCCTTCTGTCTTGCTGCCTTGTCTTATCTCAATGTTTCCTGCACCCCCCAGCCAGCAAGGAGGAGGAGAGCGAAGGTGAGGATCTAACACCCCTCCTCGATGGCGCTTTGTGGATGTAACGCGTGTGCGTGCACAGTAGTGCGTGCGTGACAAGGCAAAGGGCAGGACGGCCGGTGGGACGGCGGAGCACCGGTGGAGGTGACGTGACGTGGCCCCGCTCATCTGCCGCAGCACCCCTGGCTCTCTTCCTCAGACTCGCAAGTTGTACTACGAGAGAATTCTGAGACACCTGGAGTGGGCACCCAGCTCCATGAGCCTTCTTCCTACTAAGCTCCTCACCTGCTGTCACCTCTCGTTGGGTAGACGGAAGCCTTGATGGGGACCCTGGGACGGAAACCGAAGAGTCCCAAGTTCTGGCATCCATAAAGAGACCCGCTGGTTCCTTTGGGTTGCTCAGCTGAGTGTCCACTAGGAGCCCGAATCTAAAGCTCCTGTTCCGTGTGGCCACCTCCGTGTGGCTGATGCGTCAGGACGTGGATGGATGTGGATCCCTGGGCCGCTCACACCTGGGCCTGGGCACAGACCCTGTGGCTGTTAGCGTCTTCCCCAATAGAAGTAACCTGAGCTGGGGACACTGTCACTGTCCCTGCAGCCACATCTTCTCCATCGCTCTTGGTGCCCTTTCAGGAGTCATTCCGAGGGAAGCATGGGAAGGTGGTGACACCGAGAGGTTTGGGGATATGTTTTAAGGGGACGGTCATTCAGGGGAGACGCGGGGAGCCAGGTGACAGTCTCGGCTCAAATTCCAGCCTCTGGAGCCCAACCTCTTCCCCACAGCAGCCAAAGAAACGGGAAATAAGGTCTGAATGATCCCTTTGAATGTGACTGAGAGTCAGGGTCAATTAAGTATCCAGGCTGTGTGACAGGCCCAATGGCACTTATAGTCCGGTGGCCCTCCCCCCCGCCCCCGCGTTGGTCCTTTACACATTGGTCAGTCACAGGGACATGTCAGCCCTCTTCCACGTCTGGAAGAGATTACTTTCTCCTTTGGTGGCAAAAGACAGCCTTGCAAAACATGACAGATTCTCCTGACACGGGCCATCTGGCGAAGTTTCCAGCCTGGAGAAGTCTGGGGGTTGGGGGAGGTAGATTCCCCCACAGGCACAACTTCCTAATTGCGCTCTGGCGGTCAGCCAGTGGCCTTGAGCGAATACCATTGCCTCATTTCCAACCTGGGAAAACTTGAGGCCAGGAAGCCAGATTTGCAAAAGTTACCATCCGACCTTACCCATCTCTGAAACATTTCCCTTCAATCCGGAGAGGGCAGAGCTCCCGCCTTCTTAATTGGTTTGGCCGCCGAAGTCTTCCCTCTTCCAGGGCACCCTTAAGGCTGCCGGCAGAATATTCTCTCTCGAAACCACCAACGCAAACTCACCCCTTCACTCGACACCTGCACTGACGACAGAAATCAATGTAAGCATCAAAGCCTGCCATCCGAGGTCTTCCATAAATCTGCTCCCCAGCTTTCCTCTGTCCAGAATGATTTTATTTCCATCCCCCCGCTGTCTGTTCCCTGATCCGTGCCTTTGTTAACTAGGCAAACACTTATTCGGCTCCTTAATTTATTCAGACACCATATCGAGCGCGGGAGTGTGGGAAGATACACTATATAAAAGCAGATTTTCCCTCCAGGTGCTCAGCCTACGGCACAGGACAGACGTGGAAACGGCGAAGATGTAGCTGCTGAGTTCCACAGCCCTCCCCGAAGCCTTTCTTGTCACCTGCTCTTTCTCTAGATGCTTATGTGCTTGGCACTTCGTGGAAGGCAAGCCGTCTTCAGCAGAGCCCGATGCAGGGCTCGAACCCATGAACCGTGAGATCATGACCTGAGAGCCAAGGTCGGCCGACCAACCGAATGAGCCACCCAGGCACACACCCCCCCACCCCCCACCCCCTAGCCTTTATTCTGAGTGCATTAAACACATCTCTCCATCCCATGGACTGAGCTGAAGCATCCTTGAGGGCGGTGGTCTCCCCACCCTGGTCTGTCCTCTGTGTCACCAGGCTAGGACATCTAGAGCCTAGGGAAGCAGCCTGGCTTAGGAGGCAAATTGTTGCGTGTGCCCTGAGAAGCACAGCACTCCTCCAGTGAGATTTAGGACAACAAAGGATGGCCTGAGGCCTTTCAGCTTCCGGCTCAGAGAAATAAAAATAGCCAACCCAATCATACTTCTTTTTGGTTTGTTTGTTTGTTTGTTTCGCAAAATATAGTCCTGGCTTCTCCGCCCCATGCAGCTGTGTGGCACTTTCCTTGTAGGCTAGAGGGGGACTTAGGTTAGCAAGCCAGCAGTGGGTCCCCAGGCTGCTCTGCTGGTGACACAAGCTGGGGGTGGGGTTGGCCCGGCAGGACCCACGGAGTGCTAACAAGGGACCGACCAAAGGTCACACAACAAGGGGACCCTGAGCGAGGAATGAGAAGCCGATCCCTCGGGGCGCCTGGGTGGCTCGGTCAGTTGAGCGTCACACTTCAGCTCAGGTCGCGATCGCGCGGTTCATGGGTTCGAGCCCCGCGTCGGGCTCTGTGCCGACAGCTCGGAGCCTGAAGCCTGGAGCCTGCTTCGGATTCTGTGTCTCCCTCTCTCTCTTCCCCTCCCCTGCTCACACTCTGTCTCTCTCTCTCTCTCTCTCAAAAATAAATAGACATAAAAAAAAAAAAAGAAGCAGCTTGAGCCCTCTAAATCTGATCAATGAAGCATCTGTCCCAAGGCTAACTGTGGACGGCAGCACTTTCAGTCTGTGGCCCAGAGGTCGCCCGCTTTCTCTGTGAAACAGATAAAAGAGGGCCTGCCTCAGACCCCAAAATCTCCCGTCACCCCAAAGGCTTTTGAACATGGTGGGGGGGGGAGTATTTCCGCTCAATTCCTTATTTGGGGCGCCGCCCACAGCCAGCCGTCCGTCCGACAGCTCTGCCTCCAGAATGTTCTGTGGCCTCCCGCTGAGAACCACGCATCTGCTCATTCCACACCTCGCTGAAAATCCCATCTCTCAGCCCTTCCTACCATGGCAGCGCCTGATGGAACCATGGCTGTAGCCCAGAGCGGCTTCGGAGGCCTTGCTCTTCCAGAGGGGGGGGCAAGAAATTTTTTTTTTTAATTGGATGTTGATGGGATTTGGTGTCAGAAAACGTTTCTCACAGGGTTTTCAAGCTTAGATAAGAAAACGTGTGCGAAAACCCTTTGTAAACGGCGAGGCTGTATGCAAAGGCTTCCCACGGCCAGACATCTTACAGCTCTGCCTCCGGAACGTTCTGTAACCAGAGATTATTATGACCCTGCCTACGCCTCTGGTTGGTTGCTAGAACCATCCTCTGTTTATTTAGATAAGCCCTTCTCCATCTGAAATTTCCCCCCAAACCCAAAAATAACAAACACAGAGTGCTGATCAAAAGACCAGTCTTCGCCTGAATGGCTGCAGACCCAGACCTGCCCGCTTTCTTGGTAAAGCGCCTTCGATAATTATAAGCTAGATAGGACTTGAAGGTGTCGGGGAAATGCAGGCAGAGGCGGTCACCTTGCTGAGCTGGGCACGGCAGCCCCGGTCACCGGTCACCCTCCACGTTCGGAGAGCTCACTCCGCTCTGAAGTGCTAAGGCGACCTTCCTCCACACCCCCCGGGGACAAGAGGTACACCTTTGAACTTCACACACCAGGGAAAGGAGACTTTTTACCACCAGCAGGCTCAGGAAGCACCCAAAGCCAGAGGACAAAGACATCTCTGTCCTTGGTGACCAAGGCTGACCTCTGTGTCCGGGCTGGCCTTGTTGAAAGGTTCAGGACGTGCACCTGGAGAAGAGCTGGCATCACAGGCAGGGACGTGAAGGACTTCTCTGGGGACCGGCTTCTTAGCGGCTCAGAGAGTCTTTCTCCGGTGCTGACGACCTGAGTTCATCCCACACTCCAGGAAACCAAGGTACGGGGAGGCCTGGTTGTTTAAACCCTGCAGAGAGGGGCGCCTGGGTGGCTCAGTCGGTTGAGCGGCCGACTTCGGTTCAGGTCACGATCTCGCGGTCCGTGAGTTCGAGTCCCGCGTGGGGCCCTGTGCTGACAGCTCGGAGCCTGGAGCCTGTTTCAGATTCTGTGTCTCCCTCTCTCTGATCCTCCCCCGTGCGTCCTCAGACGTTCTGCTCAGCGCGGCTGAGCCAAGAACGTCTCTGGCCTTAAGCCATTTCCATATGGGCCCTGAGTAGCAGTCTGAACTGTCCCGACTTACAAATCCTTTAACTAACAAGTGGCAATAACCTGCACGACTTTTTAATGTTCCATTTATTCTTCCAAGCGTCTGTGGTTCGGAGATCTAGAATCGCGGCGCTCCTGAGTGCCGAGCACATGACATAATGGAGGGAAGAAACGCTCCACAGCTTTGCCAGCCAGGGAGGAAGTTCAAGTTTCAGCAGGCTCAGCGGAGTTAAAGGTACCCTGCACTCGGCGAGAATAATAGGAAGAATTTTCTTTCCCTTTCTTTACTTTTTTTTTTTTTTTTGGTAGTAATCTCTGCCCCCGGCGTGGGGCTCGAACTCACAACCCCAAGATCAAGAGCGGCACGCGAGCGGACCCAGCAACACACTTCCGCCAAAGCCCTCCACGGCGGGGCCGACCACACGACGGTAATTTTAAGCTTTTAAAAAATTAGCACAGTTATTTATTTTATTATGTTTCATTTTAGGGAGCGCACCCGTGCGTGTGTGAGCAGGGGAGAGAGAGAGAGAGAGAAAGGGAGAGAGGGTCTTTTTTTTTTTTTTTTAATTTTTTTTTTTAACGTTTTTTTAATTTATTTTTGAGACAGAGAGAGACAGAGCATGAACGGGGGAGGGGCAGAGAGAGAGGGAGACACAGAATCGGAAACAGGCTCCAGGCTCTGAGCCATCAGCCCAGAGCCCGACGCGGGGCTCGAACTCACGGACCGCGAGATCGTGACCTGGCTGAAGTCGGACGCTTAACCGACTGCGCACCCAGGCGCCCCGAAAGGGAGAGAGGGTCTTAAGCAGGCTCCACGCCCAGAGCAGAGCCCGACGCAGCGGGGCCCTGACCCGAGCCGATGTCTAGAGTCGGACGCTTCACCGACCGAGCCACCCAGGTGCCCCTGTCATTGTTTAAGTTATAAAATAACATCTGCCATAGTAGACTGTCTACAAGGCACCCATCCCACGGCTTCAGTCCTCAACGCCCCGACTTTGTTCAGGCATTTGCCCCGTCCACGTTACGGGGCCCCAGGGCCACCTCCGGGCAGGTAGACCAGGTGCGTCTAAGGCATCCCTTCTCCCACAGACAGATTTTTTTTTTTAATTTTATTTTTACATGTATTTATTTTTTTTTGAGAGACAAAGTGAGAGTGGGGGAGGGGCAGAGAGAGAGGGAGATGCAGAATCCGATGCAGGCTCCAGGCTCCGAGCCATCGGCACAGAGCCCGTCGCGGGGCTCGAACTTGTGAACCGCGGGAGCGTGACCTGAGCCGAAGTCGGAGGCTCAACCGACTGAGTCCCCCGGGCGCCCCTCCCACGGACAGATTTGGGAGTGAGCGTGTCACCCAGTTGTGACCAATGAGACCTGCAGGGAAGTCTGCCAGGGGGTGCCGGAAGGGTTCCCGCACTCTGAAAAGGGAGACACGGAAACAGAAGTCCCCTATGTCTGTGTCTGGCCCTGTTGTGCCCGCTCGGGTCCCTGAGGCTGTTACCGTTGGGCCGTGTGCATAAGAGGAGCCACGTGTGGTGGGGAGGATGCTGGGGCCTCCGGGAGGAGGTGGAAGCAGCAGAGGGAGTCTCTGGTGACGTGTCCTTGCCACGCGTGGGGCCCTCCTTCTGCCAGACATCCAGTCCCGTGAACCCATCGGCGTCCTCACCGGGGGCCCAGTTTCACGCCACGTGTTCCGTTCCTCGTAGCGAAAAGCCACCCGAGCGCAGGCTCAACTTAGAAACGTGTTTAAAGGCGGACGCACATACAGAAGAAAAGAAAAATCACCTGCAACGCCACCAGGCCGTCATAACCACAACGTAGGTTTTGGTGACTTCCGTCGCCCTTTGGTGGTGCCATTTCGACGCGTCGTTGCCTAAGGGCGACGCTCGCTGCCTGGATAAAAAATTCCAACGGAGGGGTGGCCGAATGCAGAGACAGCACCGAGCTGCCGTGACCCCTCCCTCTCGGTGGGGGACCCTTTGCGGTGTTTTCCGAGGCCTGAGCTGCCTGCCCGACTCATGAAGACCCACATGGTCTGTTGAGCCCGCGGGTAAACTGCGCTTTTTTTTTTTTTAATTTTTTTTAATGTTTATTTATTTTTTTAATTTTTTTTCAACGTTTTTTATTTATTTTTGGGACAGAGAGAGACAGAGCATGAACGGGGGAGGGGCAGAGAGAGAGGGAGACACAGAATCGGAAACAGGCTCCAGGCTCTGAGCCGTCAGCACAGAGCCCGATGCGGGGCTCGAACTCACGGACCGCGGGATCGTGACCTGGCTGAAGTCGGACGCTTAACCGACCGAGCCACCCAGGCGCCCCTAAACTGCACTTTCAAGATCGGGGTCAGAGAAGGGAGACGCAACGGGAGGGGGCGCCCCTACTCCCCTCTGTGAGCGGGGCTGGCCTGGGCGGAGTGATAAGGTGGAGAGATCCCGGGCTTAGCGCGCAAGGATCCGGGCTCCCATTCCCGGGTCACAGTGGCAGGCGGTGTGGCCTTGGGCAGGACCCTTCACCGTTCTGGGACGAGTTGCTCGTCTGTAACACGGGGAGAATCACGCCTAGAGCTGTTGTAAGGGTTGGAGCGAACGCACGCGGCGGGGCCATTGTTCAAAATCCTTGTCAGTTTCCCGTACCTTTTTCTAGACTTTTCTGCCGTATCCTGAACCCCCTTTTCCCTGCTCTCTGCTGTCCTCGCTCTATCTGTGTCCACCGGGGGGTTCTTAGTCGCGGACAACGGAGTCCGTTGCGGCTGGTTCAAGCCAAAGAGGTTTCTGAAGGGGGGTGGGGGGGCAGGGAGCTCACGGGGTTAGAGATGCCGCCACCGGGCAGGCTTCCAGGAACAACCGGAGAACCGGCTCACCGACGGGGCCGCACCAGGATCGGGAAGCTGCCAAGTCAGGATGTTGCTACCTTGGCTCCCGTCTCCAGAACCGGGCTCGCTCTGCCACAGTAGATGCCCCCAACACCGTGCCCTGTCCCCTACCCCTGCCTGCGGCGTGAGTGCTGAGTCAAGTCTCCCGCAGAGCATGCGATTAGTTGAATCTAAATCGCACATCTGAGCGCCAGCGGGTCTTACGTTTCCGCTTTGGAAAGGGGACACCTGCAATCTGGAAATCTGAGCACAATCCACGTGTAGAGAGAGGTACAAAACCTCTGGGGCAGCCTCAGACTGTGGTGGGGAGAAGATCAAGGACACATGCTTGGGAGTCACGCACCTGCTTCCCCGTCCATCGGAGGTGACTCGGTGACAGGCTCCGGTGTGACCCCAGCTGAGCTCAGACGCGAGAGGCGAGGCCAGGAGCCCGAACAGGCCATTCCTGGGGTACATGGTTGATGGGTCCTGCACATTTTGTACTTTTAAGAACATGCTTGGGTGGGGTTCAGGACATGGTACCCCCAAATTTGGCATCTTGGCACGTTAAATATTGCAAGCTAAAGGAATTTGAGAAGACAACAGAAGCAGGAAGTTCAGGCCGACCTCCCTCCACTTTTCCCTGACATAGGTCATAAAATCCTGACATGAGAGGCACCTGGGGGGCTCAGCTGGTTGAGCGTCTGACTCTTGATCTCAGCTCAGGTGTTGATCTCAAGGTCGTGAGTTCAGGCCCTACGTTGGGCTCCATGCTGGGCGTGAAGCCTAGAAAGGAAAGAAAAGAAAGAGAGAGAGGGGGGGTGGGGGGAGAGAGAGAGAGAGAGAGAGAGGGAGAGAGAGAGAGAGAAAGAGAGAGAGAGAGGGAGGGAGGGAGGGAGGAAGGAAGAAAGAAGGCAGGGAGGGAGGGAGGAAAGAAGGAAGGAAAGAAATAAAGGGAGAGAGAGAGAGGAAGGAAGAAGGGAAGGAGGGAGGGAAGAAGGAAGGAAGAGAGGGAGAGAAAGAAAGAAAGAAAGAAAGAAAGGAAGGAAGGAAGGAAGGAAGGGGAAGGGAAAAGAAGGGAAGGAAGAAAGAGGGAGGGAGGAGGAAGGAAGGAAGAGAGAGAGAGAGAAAAGAAAGAAAAGAAAGACGGAAGGAAGGAAGGAAGAAATCGATCCTGGGGCACCTGAGTGGCTCAGTCGGTTAAGCGTCCGACTTCAGCTCAGGTCATGATCTCACGGTTCTTGGGTTCGAGCCTCGCAACAGGCTCTGTGCTGACAGCTCAGAGCCTGGAGCCTGCTTCAGATTCTGTGTCTCCCTCTCTCTCTACGCCTCCCCTGTTCGTGCTCTGTCTCTCTCTCTCTCTTTCTCAGAAATAAACATTTAAAAAAAAAAATCCTGATGTGAGAGGTGCCCTCCCTCTGCCCAGGGCAAAGGGGGCATCTCTGACGCCAGGGGGACGCCAGGAAGAATCCCAACAAACGGCCCTTCCGAGCGTGCCCCCGCTCACCACCCTTACCTCTAATTTTTGACCTGTCACATTCCTCCACGACCCTCCACTCGGCCTCAAACCCGGCACAAAAATACTCAGGTTTAACCGTTTCCTCACGTGTTCATTTCCTCGTGACAACTCCCGGTGTCACAAACAACCTCTACTCCGTAACCGTTGGGTGTTTTTCTCCGCGAACGTCGTTGTCGGTTTAATTTTCAGACCTCGCCGGGGACATTCTTCCTCCCTGTGCTTGTCCACTTTTATCTCCGGCGGACGATCTCTCGGCCAGACTGGCCCTCTCCTCAGGGATGAAGATATTACTCATTACGTACCCTCGGACGTGCTATTTTGCACTCACTCAGCCTAAGTGACGTTCGTCACATACACCCCCCCCCCCGTTCTGCAGGCGCTAAAAGAAACCCTGCTTCCTGTCCTGCCAGAGAGCTGGACGCCTTCACGACAACCCGGTCTCCTCTCCCACCGGGTACGGGCCGTTTGTGAGCCTTTCCTCCAGCGACTGCGGTGATTTGAGCCTCGGTGTCTCAACTCCGGAGAGACTCAGGTGTTTCTTGCGTGGCTGGGGGCCTGGAAATGACCCGCAACCCCTAAGGAGGGTGGGTGGCCAAGTGATCTGCTGAAGACTTACTTTCCTTCCCCCATCGCTGCTCGCGGAGGCCCATTTTCCTGGCTGTTAATCTAGCTCTTGGGACCCTGCTCGGGAAGCCAGCCAAGCCAGCCGCTGCCTCCATCCCGTCGAAGAGGGTGGCGAGGCTACTGGAAGGTGCTAGTTACTTCTTTCCTGTTCCGGACCCCCTGGGATCACCTTGCCAGCCAAAGCCTGCGCTCCCTGCGTACAAAGACAGGAACGCGCTTACAGAGGTGATGCTGATGTTACCAGAGACGCCAGCGGGTCTGTGTCCTACCCGCACGCGTGTGAGAACAGTTACGTGACAGAGGCTCCCATGCTGCGGAAATGTAACCTTGACTCAGGAAAGATGACCTTCTCTGGCCACGGCTCTCCCTGGGTTAAATGCCATTCCTGGACCGGCAGCTGGAAATACTCTGTCCTTTGTTACCTTTGGACTCAGTGGCGCCCGAGTGTGCGTTACAGAAGAGAAAAGCGTCCGTTGCCACTTGGAAAGTGTAGGGCTCAAAGGACAGTCTGACACGGGTGGAGACAAAGGGGCCTCATTCACATTCCCTCCCTTCTTTGTCCTTTCTAGTTAGGGTGACAGGTGTCCCGGTTGGCCCAAGGCAGTCTCCGGGTATGCCTGTAGACTCAGAGTAATTATTCACAATGCCCTCCTGTCGCTCTCAGAAGTGACCTGGTTGGACGACACATTTTAAGATCATCGGTTTGTAGCGGTCGACAAGAGGGAGACAAGGCCTCTCTGTGGAGACGGACCCCCTTGAGAGCCTGCCCGGATAAGAGGCGTTAGGTTGAAGAAAGCAGCACTTTTTCCAAACCCTTCCAAAGAGCCCTCTGCGATGCCCACCCTTCGTGGCTCTGAGCAGCCACACACCCCCAGCTCGTGAGCCACTGGGGTGACCAAGCTAAGTCAGGTGGACCTGTTGGCCTTCTGGGTGTGATTAGAAAATCACGCTATTCCTGCCATCCAGCTGACCCGGCAGCCGCCCAAGATGAAAGGCCAGTCTTGCTGCTGGGCCCCCAAGTCTCAGGCCTTCCGGTCGCAGGTTCAAGGGCACATGGGTGCCAGGCTGGCGCAGGAGCTCTTGTTTTTAGGGTCTTCTGACCATGCCGGGTCCCATCACGGCCCGTTCTGCCATCGACATAGATCCGCAGCTAGAGAGATGGGAATACAAGGGAGGGCCGGGCAGGGGTCTTCAGGGAGCCTCAAAGATCTGACACCGCCCCCCCAAACTTAACCTTTTGCCTCCAGCTCCACGGTAACAAAGGCACACCTAATCCCTCAGCCCTGAGAATGTTTCTTCCTGCAGGAGACGGCCAAGGCCAACAGGGGGATGGGTTTTCCTGAGCCATCGCTGGGGACAGACCAACTCCGTGGAGCAAATTCTCCTCTAGGGCTTGATCCGTGAAGTTACTCTATAATTCATCAGCTCCGTCTAGAAGCTGTGGAACACATCGATCACCATTAGGCTGTCAAAACATCCATTCAGCCGGCAAGAATAGCTTATTAGAGTTTTTAAAAATACCAGTCGTTTGCAAAGACGTTGGTCGGGTCTCTGCATCTCTGCGTGCACCCAGAAAGTGCCTCTGCACACAGGTTAGTTCGCTAGCGTTTCCTGCAAAGGAGAGAGAGAGGCTGGAGACCGTGGGGGCTCAGCGGACCCAGAGAGCAACACCTTTGGCATCAAAAGGATGCTGAACGTTTAATTTTGTAAACATGGGGTGTTGGCCTGTAAGTCACGGTCCAAAATCTCCCCCAGCCCGAGGCCTGGCCCCCACTCACATCCACAGTCCACGAAGAAGGGTCAATTCTACAGTCGGTGGGCGAGTATCTTGCCTGGTAGCTTCTTGGAGGAATGGGCAGAGGTTGCGGAAAAGTCTGTGGACCTCCACGGTTGTTCGAACACGTTGTCGCTGGCAAAAGCGCCTCTTTGAATTTCAAGTCAAAAATCCTGACCTTGTGTGTTTGTGTTAGTGCTCAGACTTGTAAACACAATACAAACACAGCAATAAAAATACTGGGTTTCTTTTTTTTTTTTTTTTAATGTTCATTTATTTTGGAGGGGGAGGGGCAGAGAGAGAGAGAGGGAGAGAGAGAATCCCAAGCAGGCTCCACGCTGATGGTGTGGAGCCCGACGTGGGGCTGGATCCCACGAACCCTGAGATCATGACCTGAGCCGAAATCAAGAATCAGACACTCAACAGGCTGAGCCTCCCAGGCGTCCCCAGAATAGTTGACTTGAATTCAACTTTGCCCCAAGAGCCAAGTCCATCGTGCTGGGGCTCAAGGGCTTGCTGTTCCGGGAAGCACACGCCTCTCTCCCTTTCTGGAACGTTGAGCCTCTCCCACCTAGAAGGGCTTTTGTCCCAGTATCTGCTCTAAGAAATCCCACTCCACCCCTCACGGTTCCGTTCCTCCGTGTAACACCCAGATGCTAAGGTCAGAATTAATTCCTCTTTCCTCTGGACTCAGGGTCGGGGGTTTTGCTCACACAGTCATTAATGCTCTCAGAATGGGGCGCCTGGGTGGCTCCGTCGGTTGAGCGTCCGACTTCAGCTCAGGTCACGATCTCGCAGTCCGTGAGTTCGAGCCCCGCGTCGGGCTCTGTGCTGACAGCTCAGAGCCTGGAGCCTGCTTGGGATTCTGTGTCTCCCTCTCTCTGCCCCTCCCCCGTTCGTGCTCTCCCATTCTAAAAAACAAATGAAAACATTAAAGAAATAAAAGATTCTGCCTGATTTAGCCATTCCACAGACACACCAACTCCCTCCAGGAGCGAGAACACCCCAAAATGGGCTCGTTCGCATCTTTACAGCCTTGTGAATTTTTGTAGGGTGTACAAAGACATACGAGTCAAAGCTCTCTCATTTCTTCCTTTTAATTTTCTTTACGGCACAATGAACGGACTTCAAAACGGGGCTTGACAGAGAGGCTCTTAAATGTAAGTGTTCCTGCTTTATTCTGCCAAGTACTCCCAGGTACTTGGAAAACATCTCCCAGGACCAAACTTAGCTGCCAAAGGCCAAGGGCCTGGAGCATTAAGCAGACGCTACAACCACAGAAACGCTCTGCCTGACAGTCCCCAGGAGAAAAACCCACATTTGCGTTCAGCGGTCTATCTGTAACCGGTGGACGTCAGACCCAGGAAAGAGCTGGAAGGGGGAAGTTTTCTGGAGTGAACGATTCAAGGCAAAACAAGAAAACAGATCTGAAAGTAGGACCCTTTCAGATCAAAGAGGGGCCCTTTGCTCCAGCAGTTCATGGCGGTGGGCCTCCAGAAAATGCGAGCCCGCGGGGACTTAATGGTTTGACGTTTGTGCCTGACTCCTGAATCAGGAGGTGGGGTGGAGGGAAAGGAGAGGCTCCTAGGACCTCTACGCTAATGGCATTTATCACAGATCTCCAGGGGGTCCACACGGTATTGTTAGAAAGGTCTCACTTAGGGCACCTGGGTGGCTCAGTCGGTTAAGCATCTGACCTTGGCTCAGGTCACGATCTTATCGTTGGTGAGTCTGAGCCCCACTTTGCTTTGGGTGAGCCCTGCTTCTCTCTCTCTCTTTCTCTCTCTCTGACCCTTGTGGGATTTTCTCTCTCTGCCCCTCCCTCACCTGTACCCTCTCTCTCCAAAATAAAATTAAGGGCACCTGGGTGGCTCAGTCGGTTGAACATCTGACTTCGGCTCAGGTCATTATCTCACTGTTCATGAGTTCGAGCCCTGCATCAGGCACTGTGCTGACGGCTCAGAGCCTGGAGCCTGCTTTGGATTCTGTCTCCATCTCTCTCTGCCCCTCCCCTGTTCATGCACTGTCTCTGTCTCTGTCTCTCTCTCTCTCAAATATCAATAAACATTAAAAGTTTTTAAAAATAATAATCATAAATAAAATAAAATAAAATAAAATAAAATAAAATAAAATAAAATAAAATAAAATAAAATAATAAATAAAAAGGTCTCACTTAAGCAGGGGTAGCACAGTGGCCTCTCCTTCCCACCCTGGGGAGTATTTTAGGTCTATGAGTTAGGATAAGAGGTTGTGTTTACAGCACATCAGGAGCAACTATGGCCTAATGTGGAAACAATAAGAAGGGATAGTTCGTGTTTAACTGCATCGCACTCACAGGAAGCACGGAGGCCTCGGAGATCTTCACTTCTGAACTGCTGTTTGTCCCAAAGACAGTGGTCCGCTCGGCCCGGCAGTGTTTCCGGGAAAGACATGCCGACAGACAGATTCCCCCAGGCTGGTATCCGTTCTTAACTGGTTCTTCACCTGCTGTGTGGCCGCAGCTACATTTTCGGGTGCATTTTGGCCCCGTGATCCAGAAGGTGCCCAAGAGTAGGGGGTGGGGCTGGCCGGGAAGCAACCGTGCGGACGCTCCCGTGGTCAGAGGTAGCACTGCCCCGTCTGGGACACGGGGGGAGGTGAGCGGGCGACCTTGCGGAAACAAAGAACATCGGAGTATCGTCATGTGTTTGTTTCACCTGTTTGCAAAAAACTCCCGTGTGGAGCATCCTTTTGTTTCAGAAGTTAAACCTGAAAGCCTGATCGGAGTTTTAAGCAGAAGAGCGGTTCTTCTGGCTAAGAAGATGGCTCTCGCCTGTCCAGGAGCACGAGAGGCTCCAAGGGTGGTGACAATGCGTGGCGGTCTGCTCAAGGCTTCGGCACTTTGGGTTCATCTCTCTGAACGTCAGAGGCTCAGGCACGCGATCAGGTGCTCAGCACCACACTGGGATGCTCTCGCCTCGGCGAGTGGCGTGAGATTCAAATTGCCTCACTGCAAAAGCGGTACATGCGTTCCCAGGAAAACTTCTGAAAATACAGACGAGGGAAAAAAGGGGCGGGGCGTGGGCGGAAGACCAGCCTTCTCAACTTTTTCGGGTATGCCCGCGGTCGGCAGAAGGATGTCTCCCAGTGTCCACACCCGAAGCCTGGAACCTGTGATATGTTAGGTCACACAGGGGATAAGGGGCCACACGATGAAGCCGATGGAATTAAGGGTGCTAATCAGCTGACCTTAAAATATGGAGATCTGGGGTGCCTGGCCGGCTCACTGGGTAGTGCACATGACTCTTGAACTCGGGGTTGTGAGTTCGGGGCCCATGTCGGGGGCAGAGATCACTTGAAAGTAAAATCTTCGGGGCGCCTGGGTGGCGCAGTCGGTGAAGCGTCCGACTTCAGCCAGGTCACGATCTCGCGGTCCGTGAGTTCGAGCCCCGCGTCGGGCTCTGGGCTGATGGCTCAGAGCCTGGAGCCTGTTTCCGATTCTGTGTCTCCCTCTCTCTCTGCCCCTCCCCCGTTCATGCTCTGTCTCTCTCTGTCCCAAAAATAAATAAATGTTGAAAAAAAAATTGAAAAAAAAAAAAAAAAAAAAGAAAGTAAAATCTTCAATGGGGCGCCTGGGTGGCTCAGTCGGTCAAGCGTCTGATTTTGGTCTAGGTTGTGATCTCGCCATTCCCGAATTGGAGCCCCAAGTTGGGCTCTGTGCTGACAGCTCAGAGCCCGGGGCCCGTTTCGGATTCTGTGTCTCCCTCTCTCTCTGCCCCTCCCCTGCTCATGCTCTGTCTCTCTCTCTCTCAAAAATAAATCAACACTAAAAAAATTGTTTTAAATAAAAAGTAATAAACTCTTCAAAAAATAAATAAATACAAACAAAACAGAGAGATCAGCCGGGATTCTCCAGGTAGCCCAACAGAATCACAACGGTCTTTCTGTAGGGTCCTTGATTTCAGCTCAGCGAGACCTGAGCCGCACTTCAGACTCCCAGAACTATAAAGAAAACACATTTGTGTTGTTTCAGGCCACTGAGTTTGTGGGAATTTGTTACAGCAGCTGCAGGAAAGAAACACGACGCCCCCCCTCCCAAGGTCTTCTTTGCATATATATTTTCCACCAAAAAAAGGGACCATGCTGTACATGCTATTTTTTAATGATCTTTTTTTTTTTTTTAATGTTTATTTATTTTTAAGAAAGAGAGAGACAGAGCGCGAGCCAGGGAGGGGCAGAAAGAGAGGAAGATACAGAATCCGAAGCAGGCGCCAGGCTCTGAGCCATCAGCACAGAGCCCGACGCGGGGCTCGGACCCACAAACCGCGAGATCATGACCTGAACTGAAGTTGGGACGCTCAGCCGACTGAGCCCCCCAGGCGCCCCTTTAATGACCTTTTATTGAGGCACAGCGTTCAAACAAAATCCCAGATCCTCAGCAAACAGGTGGAGATCAGGGAGAGGCACACCTGTGTGACCACAGCCCCAGGTCAAGAGCTCTTCCTTGACCAGCTCCCCTCCCCCAGAAACCCCTCACCCTACTCCCGGTCACCCACTCCCCAGAGGGAGTGAGCCCACTATAATTCTTCGACACCACGGCCTAGTGCTCCTGTCCGTGACCTTCCCAGACAAAGTCACACCGTCGGTACACGGCGGGCTGGCCTTTTCATGGAGCCGTAATTCACACACAGCAAAGAGCACAAAATTTAGGCGTGTCTTCACATTCGCAGACACGGATTAACTGCCCTGATAAGGTGAGTCTCAGGACCAGGTCCCCAAAGCTCCCTCCCCACTGCTGGCCGGTCCCCCGTCCTCCCCAAATAACTAGTTTTCTGCCCTCTGCCACCACAGAATGACTTGTGTCCGATTTGGGACTCTGTGTAAACGGCACCCTACAGGATGCGGAGACCCTCGTCCTCGCCCGTCGACATGCCATGAGCCCTTCCCACCGCGCGGCCGTGCCCTGCCTCGTTCGCTCGACTGCCCCTTTCTGTCTCGGGCTGCTTCCGGTGTTCGGTTGATGTTGAGAATAAAACATCTGAGACACCCCAGGCTTCTCCGGCTCACAGAGGCCAGGGGTACAGATCCGCGGCCTGGTTTTCACGCTTGGTTCCAGCCACGTCCGGAACTGATGGAAAGGAGACTGTCCACCCCCCACCCTCAGAAACAGTTGTTTCCTGACAGTCCCAGGGTCCAGGCCGCTGCCTCTCCTCGCGACCTGGCAACCAAGAGGGTATTTCCTCTCTGAGCTCCGTCAACCGGCGTCTGATTACTCCGGTTGGCAAGTCACGGCCGAGAGCTTCGTGTTCCAAGACAGGAACTTTTCTCATGTATTCTTTGGAAGACAAAGAAAGTTCCTCAACGCAAACCAAGTAAACGCGCCCACGCCTCCCTTCTGGGGAATGTGACCGGGGTTGACACCAGTGCCGTTGGCCTGTGGTTGGTCCCAACTATTGTGTTTGCCCCAAAAGTGCGGGATTCGGAAGCACAGGGGAGCCCGGCGTATTCCAAGGAAAATGTTTGCAAGCTGACAAATGACGATAAGATATGACCTCACTTTCAAAAAATGTGCAGAGTAGGGTGTTAGCTTTTTTTTTTTTTAAGTTTATTTATTTTTGAGAGAGAGAGAGAGAGAGAGACACAAAGTGCGAGTGGGGGAGGTGCAAAGGGAGAGGGAGAAACAGAATCTGAAGCAGGCTCCAGGCTCCGAGCTGTCAGCACAGGGTCCGACGCGGGGCTCGAACTCACGGACTGCGAGGTCGTGACCTGAGCTGAAGTCGGACGCTCAACCGACCGAGCCACCCAGGCGCCCCCAGACGTATAATGTAAACACTGCCGAAAGCAGATAGAAAGCACAGCTTTGAACACCTAGTTTCAGCCATTCCTCCTTCAGAGAGAAGCACTTAAAACGCCTGATGAAACACGCTTTGCTACTGTGTCACAGGACTTTTGTCTTGGGACGGCCACAGTTCTCACGGACCTGAGATGAAGGCACATTTGGGGTGGGAGATGCCGCGCGTGCCCACGATAACTTGTAACACTGGGGTCCCCTCCCTCTGGCCCCGCCTCAGGTCCCGTGGGAAAGAGCGAGAGCCCCCCCCGGGGCCGGGCCACCCTCTGCGCCTGTCCCCGACACACACCAGGGCCGCAGGCTGCAGGCCTCGGGTTGGGATGACAGGTCAACTCGGCACCTGGGGACGCGGGATGAAGGTGCCGGAAGAGCCGGGCCGGGCCTGGCGGCACCACCATCAGATGCTACCAAACACGTGGTGTGTGCTTACCCGACAGGCTGGCGGGGCTGAAAACAAGGACACAAATCCCAGCCCCAAAGTGTCCCCTTCGCAGACTGCGGAATGGTACCCATCGGCAAAGGCCCTTCGTCACAGGGACTTTTGGGGGCTGCTGACGCTCTAGCACAAGAAAGCTCCAAAAGCACTCGACCGTCCGCTCGTGTGGGACCTTTAGAACTTCTAGAACCTGGGGCGCCTGGGTGGCTCAGTGGGTTGAGCATCCGACTTCGACTCAGGTCATGATCTCACGGTACGTGGGTTGTTCGGGCCTCACGTCGGGCTCTGTGCTGACAGCTCGGAGCCTGGCGCCTGCTTCGGATTCTGTGTCTCCCCCTCTCTCTGCCCCTCCCCTGCTCATGCTCTGTCTCTCTCTGTCTCAAAAATAAATAAAAAAATCGGGGCGCCTGGGGGGCGCAGTCGGCTAAGCGTCCGACTTCAGCCAGGTCACGATCTCGCGGTCCGTGAGTTCGAGCCCCGCGTCGGGCTCTGGGCTGATGGCTCAGAGCCTGGAGCCTGTTTCTGATTCTGTGTCTCCCTCTCTCTCTGCCCCTCCCCCGTTCATGCTCTGTCTCTCTCTGTCCCAAAAATAAACGTTGAAAAAATAAATAAATAAATAGAAAACATTGGGGAAAAAAAAAAAAAAAAAGAACTTCTAGAACCTCTGTCAAATGAGCCCGTGTGCCGTGGCGGGCAAGAAAGTCAAGAGAAGCACCTCTCACCGCGCCCCCTTTCGACGTCTTCGTGAACTGCCTCCGAGAGAGACCGGAAACCCATCCGAGACATTTTGTATTTGCGCTACTTTGACTCGTTTATGTTTTGTGAGCTTCGACGCAGACGAACGAGACTCTTGTCACTGCCTGTCGCTGGGTGGGTCAGGCACGGCCCGTGTCCAAACCCCGACACGCGCTGGCTGCGGGGCCCTGGCAGCGGCTGTCCCTCCGGCCCCCACGCCCTCATCTGCAGGGTGGGGGACAACGGGGCCTCAGAAATCTGTCCGGAGGAGCAGTGAACGAGATGAAGGCAGTGAGCCAGGCGCGGCGCCCAGGGCGGTGAGGGGTCCTTGGGTGGAAAAGCAGTTCTCCGCCCGCGCCCTCCCCCTGTGGGTGGACGGCGCGGGCGGCCGAATGAATGAGACCCTTCATTGCTACTCCGGAATCTCAGGTCACGGGGGCTGCGCGGTGAGCCTCTGGCTTTCTGCAGGACAGAAGCGACTCCTTCCCAGCAAATCACAGCCCCGCGGGGGTAAACGAGGGCTTGTAGGCGGACACGCCAGGCCCTGCTCGTGGGGCCCGGTGGGCTGTGCGGGCAGGACTCAAGGGAAGTCAGCTGCGGGGTGAGGCCAGGTCACGGCGGGAGGTGGGGGGGGGGGGGGGGGGGGGATGCCGGGGCCTGGAGGCCCCAGCCTGCTTCTTGCCTGACTCTGGAAAGGGCCTGAGTGATTTCAAGTTCCCCTTACTTGGGAGGAGGGAAGTATAGGAGGATGTCCTGGACTCCCAGCAAAGTCAGATAAGAAGGAAGCCAGTGAACGGGTGCAGAGCGAGAGGGGTTTTTGGAGCTGTTTGATTTTCCGAGCTCCCTTTATCTGCCCGAACGCAGAGCCTCCGGAGAGGATCCGAGGGTCGCAAGTGCCCTTCCCAGGCTGAGGGGCAGAGCATAAGCTAGCACTCCCCCCCCCACCAAGTAGGATAAAGAATGGGGTCAAAGTCCTTGCCGTGGTGCCGTGGGAGACTCAGGCAGAGGAGAAACTAACTTCCCTTATCGCCTGCAGCCCGCTGACGAGTCCTGGAAACCAGCAGAATGACCTTCCTCTAGGAGCTCGGCTGCCTCGATGGTGACACTCTGCGGGGGGCAAAAGGGAATCTCGGCTTAACGTGATCCCAACCTCGGGGACCCTGTAAGTCAACTTCCTTCATCTCGACGGCCCCAAGATATATGCTGGCAATCCCTCTCCAAGCTCATGGCCCCCGATACACATCTGAAGGGTCTCGGGACGGAGGTTTTATTAAATGGTAATAAACTGAGTTTTCCCAGCAACAGCTAGCCCCTCAAGGTCCCGGACACCTTGCGTCCAGGATTCCTCAGAGACGTACGCTGTCCCTGCCCCCCTCCCCACCTGAGGGGATACAACCCGTCACCCATCACAACCCCAGCGCAGCACTTCCTGCCCACGGGTCCCGCCCCCCTGTGCCCGTGCTTTAACAAAATCGCCTTTTGGCCCCCAAGACGTCTCAAGAATTCTTTCTCGGCTGTCGGCTCTGGACTCCACGAACCCCACCATCACCCCAAAACTTCATCAGCGGCACTGTCGCGAAACCATCACGCCTGTCACCTATTCAAAAGGCTCATTATCTTTTCTAGAAGTCTTGCTTTCCTGCAAGTGTCCTCCCCTCCTCTCCCCAGGAGCCCTCACCTCTAGCCTCCAGAGACCTTTTTCTGCAAACTCCCGCTAGCAGCATGAATACAAACCGGCCTTTCTCTTGCTCAACTGTCTTTGTCCGTTTCACCTGCAGTAAGGAAAACGCGTGCAGTGACACCTGTTGAGGACGGTGAGGTCGACTCTATTCAGGACCTTCGAGATGGAGATGGGACGGCGGGGACGTGCCGCCGGGGAGAGAGATGGGGTTCGACTCTTGCTAACGCTGCATTTGACGAGGAAGTGCATGGATGGGCCGACGAGAAGGTCCAGGCGCCTGACTGAAGTTTGGTCCAAGAGCCCTGGATAACAGACCTCTCCACCCAGGTAAAAGAGAACAGTGCTCTAAGCGTTAAACCGCATAATAAGCGTTAAACCACAACGTGAGGACCGCCCCCAGGCCACCCACTGAAGGGACCGCAAACACAGAGAGAAAACGTGCTCTTTGCGTTCAGTCCTCACGTAGGCTTGCGATTAATGTGGGGCCGGTGGAGTCTGGCCGTCCCCTCCCAGGACACAGAGGGCATTAGCCTCCTCACATCTCGAAGATTAGGCTCTCTGGGCCCAGGGAAGACATTCCTGAGTTGGGAGCCGCCTGAGACTGATTCAGCCACAAACAGATTAGCAGGGCAGAGAAAGAGAGGCTGGGAATATAGGGAGTAGGGGTGGCGGAGGCTCTTCCCTTGTTCCTTTGCTTTCCTTTCCTTTTTTTTTTTTTTTTTTTTAATTAATTTTTTTTGTTGTTGTTCCTTTACTTTTCAACAATGCCTTATTTTTACAGGGCTTCAGATCCTTCAAAACATTTTTCTTTTTAATGTTTATTTAATTTTGAAGGAGACAGTAAGACAGCATGAGCGGGAGAAGAGTGGAGAGAGAAGGAGACACAGAATCTGAGCCGTCAGCCCAGAGCCCGACGCGGGGCTCGAACTCCCGGACCGCGAGATCATGACCTGAGCCGAAGTCGGACGCTTCACCGACGGAGCCACCCAGGTGCCCTTCCCAACTGCTTTTAAATCCCCGTGTTCTCAGAGACCAGGGAACAAGGGCCACCAACACCGGCTGGGCGTGGGGCCGCCCCTCTTTTCCCGAGGTCCCCAGACCTCGACAGCGGTGTGCCCGACCTGCCAGAAATGCCAGAACTACTTGTTAGGCTTCCACGCCGGGCCCGTGCTTTCCCGTGGGAAGCAGAGTTCCTAAACGTGACAGTTCTGGTGTCAGCACTGGATTAGACACATCCAATCATTTCCTGGTAGGAAGGAGGACAAGTCACTGATGCTATGCACGTAGTTCCTTAGCTGGGAAAGGACTTTCCAAGGCATCACGGCCCGGCCCGATCGCTGCCAGGAACAGGTTGTGGACCAGGCCCGTCTACATACGTTAAATTTCTAGCACACTGTGACGGACTCCGCAAACTTGTATACAAAGGTCAAATCTTGGGGGTTTGCTCCCAGAACCAGGTGGGAGGCCTTGAACAAGCTGCTGACCTGGAGTCTGCTGGGCTCTGCATCTACCTCCTGCCCTTACCGAGAGCCGACCGAGGGGCGTGGGGCGCTCGGGAAAGCATCAGGCTGTGTTTGCTGCCTGAGCCACAACTTTAAGCATTTCCACCGGAAGGAAACTCCAGTCCGCAGGCACGGGTCCCGTGGGCCCAGCCTCTGCTCCGAGAACGTGTTGACTGAAGGGGAGAACAGACCCCCTCGATATGCCTCTTTGGCATATTATCTTAAATTGGTTATTTTTAAGAAATGCAGGCACAAAAGCTCTGAACGTAGGGGAGACGTACCCTTTGGTAAGAGAGAGACATTTCATTCTAAGAGAAATCTCCACGGATGCGGGGGTCTCCGGAGATCTCTAGAAACTCATCAGTGGAGGTGGTGTGGACTTAATATGCACACCACACCCTCGCCTTGTTGGTGGTGCTTTTCCTGGCCCCCTCCCACAACTGATCCCTCACCCCGACATCTCCTAGGTCTTTAGCCGGAGGTGGTATTTAAGGTGATGGCTTTGGCCATTGGGGGGAGTGACTCCGTTTTTTTCTGCCATGTTCTCAGGAGGTATGCATTTGATTAAACTTTTGTTTTTCTTTTTTTTTTTTTTATTTTTTTTTAACGCATATTTATTTTTGAGACAGAGAGAGACAGAGCATGAACAGGGGAGGGGCAGGGAGAGAGGGAGACACAGAATCCGAGGCAGGTTCCGGGCTCCGAGCCGTCAGCACAGAGCCTGACGCGGGGCTCGAACTCACGGACCGTGAGATCATGACCTGAGCCGAAGTCGGATGCTTAACCGACTGCGCCACCCAGGCGCCCCTAAACTTTTGTTTTTCTCCTGGTAATCTACCTCGTGTCAATTTAATTATCAGCCCGGCCAAAGACCAGTAAAGGGCAGAAGGAAACTTCTTCCACCCCTGCTCACGGGGTGACCTCATCCCTCCCCCACCCCTGCCCCCCCTCCCCCACCCCACTCCTCCCGCAAAGGCAGTGTCCTTTTTGCTGAACTCTTCCGTGGCAGATCCCTGGCCAGAGGATTCTCCCTGGTGGGAGAGAATCACCCCCACAATCATCCTTAACAAGACAGTCTCTGTTTCCTAAGTCGGGATTTGTTTTTTGACACGGGGCAGCGCAACAGCAGAGGCCTTGGTGGGGAGACCATGCACTTTGGGGGCGGGAAGCACAGGGTTCAGGTCCCGGGGCCGCCCCGCTAGTGGTGGCCTGTTGTGCGGCCTTTGCACATGCTGTTCCTGCCACCTGGAATGCCCTTCCCTCTTCGTTCCTGGCCCATGGCTTCCTGTGATTCAGCTTTCCGTGCAGACACCAGCAGGGAGGACTTCCCTCTCCTCCAAGCCAAGCGGGAGCCCCAGCCGCACCCAAGAGCAGACCAGGGACCTTTCCCCAGCCATGGTGACGCTTGTTCCCCCTGTATCCCCGGGACCTAGCACGGTCTCTGCGTGTGTCACCCACATTTGTGAATGAGCAAGTGGACACTGGCCTCTGACCCCAGCAGTCACCTGTCCTTGCTGAGCCTCCTCCCCCCACAGGAGACAAGAAGTTTGAGGAGGGAACATTTGCAAATTACTTGCAACCTACCAGCCTCCACCGGCCCCTGGGTGACGCCTGACCCCCTGGCCTGCCTCCGGCCAGAATCCTGCTGAGAATCCTGCTGGGTCCAGAAGCCCCCTGCCCCGTGATGTATTGTCCTCGTAGCGATTCTCCACCCGCTGCCCTCCTCCTGCTCCCTCACCGTAAATCCCCACCTGTCCCCGCTACATTTGGCATTGAACCCCGTTCTATACTGATGTCTCTTTTCCTTTATTGCAATCGTTCTGGATAAAACCTGTTTTTACCACTTTAACCCAGGCGCTGATTTTTGACAGCGGGGAGGTTTTTTGTGGTTTGTTTTTTTTTTTTTTTTTATTATATTTCATGTGACCTTGGTTTGATGAGGCAAACGGTAAGGAGATGTTTATCATTGCCTCTTGCTGTAGCTAGCTGTAGAAGAGGCCTCACAGAACCCAGCGTATATAAGGAGGGAGTTCAGGGTCAGATTCTAGGCCCAGGTGCACAGACTGTAAGAGATTACCACTCCATGCTGCACAGGTAAGGCCTTCCCTAATATAGGAAACTGGCTCGTGTGTGTGTGTGTGTGTGTGTGTGTGTGTGTGTGTGTGTGTAGATACTGCTGGTAGCTACGACTGGGTATGTGCCACACAAATGAAACCCACACCCAAGCCTATCATCAATGGGAGACGTACCTAGCAACCAAAAATGCCCTCCGTCACTCCTCCAAGGGTGGCCCCCCAGACAAGCATCCCTCGGGAGCTCATGAGAAATGCAGAGTTCCAGGCCCCACCGCAGCCCTGCTGTGCCAGAATCTGCATTTGACAGACCCCTGGTGGGGGACGGTGGTTGTGCACAGGTTGTTTGGAAAGTGCTGACCCGGGCAACACTTTTCGTTCATGTTCTTAGAACCGAAATGCAGCAAGATGCATTCCTGAGCAAGTCAGAGGCGAGGTCTAGGTCAAAAAGAGGGTATGAAGATTGGTCTAGGGGCGCCTGGCGGGCTCAGTCGGAGCACGCAACTCTTGATCTTGGGGTCGTGAGTTTGAGCCTCACTCGGGGGTAGAGATTACTTAAAAATAAAATCTTACCCCCCCCAAATTAGTCTAAACCTGGCTTGGGACGGAGCCTTTTTTTGAAAAAAATCTGTTCCTACCACTTTAATCCGGCTCTGATTTTTGACAGATGATAAAATTCATAGCCTCCTTCTGGGAAGATTGGCCTCCCTGATATAATTTGCAAGGAATTTCCTAGGAAACCTACCCACCCAGATGACCTTTAGCTGGGACTCTTTTTGTATTTACTCTAACAATAATCCAACCTCCCCTGTAAAAGAATCCAAACTTCCCTGCAAAATACAAAATTCCTAACTGAGATCAGCTTGGGGACTGGCCTCCTGGGGCCTCTCCCCTTGCACCCGGGATTGTAACAAAACCGTAACAACGTTCCCACCACAGCTGAATCGTCTGCAAAGTCTTTCACACATCTAAGCAACAGACCGAAGGAAGGGACAGATCAGGAGATGTGGTTGACCTGGTGCAAAGTTAGGCAGAGAGGCTCCGGGCCCTGCAGGAATGAGAGTTGGCCACCAAGGAAAGTTCGGCCACGGAAACCGCGAGACAACAACTAGGCGGGGAACAGGAAGGAGACGCAGAGGGTCTGGCCAGACGAGTCCAGGAGGCGGGCGACTGTTGTGTCCGCGTGACAACCGTGAACGCTTGCTGAACAGAAATCGCGCAGGATGACTGTACTGGAGGACGGGGAAGGGGAAGCAGAGGGGGTCCGTGAGTGCTCAGCCTGAATCCGCCAGAAAGGCAGTCAGCGGGCAAGGCTCAAGAAGATGGGTCAAAAGGCGCAGCGCACGGATGTTACTCAGAAACAGGAGACCCGCACGCCTGGAAGACAGAGCCGCACGAAGCGGGCGCCGAGGCCAGGCCCCTGGGAAGCCGGGCGCCGGGAGCGGCTGTTCAGCGCCAGCCTTTTAATCCTCTGCGCTTTGCAACTTGTGCGTCGTTACTGTGGGGGGAAAAGACTAAAGGCAAACACCCAGCAGGGCTCCCACGTATCTACAATGACCGGAGAAGGAACACCTTTCTTTTACTTTGACTCCTTCCTCTCTCCTGTCTCCTCCGTTGACTTTCAAAGGGGTGCAGCGATCTGGAACAAAGAAGGCACGTGGGTGAAGGGGACTCCGCCCAGAGCTCACCCCGCTAGAGGACAACCGAGGAAAATTCCCAAAGGGGCACGTATGTCGGAAGTTGGGCTTTAAGAACCGTATCCCACAGGCGGGGGGAGGGAGGGGGCGGGGGGGGGGGGGGGGGGGGAGCACCGCCGCAAAGACGGAACACACACGGCTCACAGAGCCTCTAGTGGAGGTCAGGGTAAAAACCCAAGTCTGGTTTTCACAAAGAATTTGTCGTCCGAAGAAAGGTCAAGTCTTATTTTAATTCCACCCGGTAATCTGGGCGCTGTGCTGACGGCCGCTGCATTCTGGAGCGGTGCTGGGTGACCATCCCACAACCCCATGGCTGCCGGGCCCGGACACATGTGACCTTCCAATGACTCACTCGGCTCCGTATTTAACTAAGTCTGCAATAAAAGAACGAGTTTTCTGCTGTGGCTGCATTACTGATCTGCACAAATACCGGAACAAATAGCTGTTTTAGCCACATTCGTTATGGATGGCCACGTGAAACCGGGACAAGCCTCGGCCTCGTAAAGGTTCGAGGAGAATGCGCTTTCTGTAGCCTTCTTGGCGGTAATTTAAATGAAAACACATCTACGGTTCGTCGAGAAAGCAAGGAGGGACACGGCTCCTGCGAGGGGGCAACAGGCGAGAAAAAAAAAAAACCAGCGGGTGAGTCCTAGGACGGAGTCCCGCGTGCCCGGGGCCCTGCTGCTCTGAGACGAGACGTGTGGCCCGACCCCGGCTTCATCCGCGAGGTGAAAGGCACCAGGTCGGCTGTCCCAGGAGCTTACACCCAAATGTCTCTTCCCGGGTCAGTCATCCTGGGGACACCACAGTCACGGCTCAGCAGGGCCGAGTGGGAGCCTCCCACAGCTGCCAAGGGGAGGGACACACTGTGCAGATCTTGGATCCTCTCAGGGGGCAAATCTGCTGACACAGGAACAGGAAATGCTTCGACTGCAAACTACTCTGTTGGGGTGGGGGGAAGGTGTCTAAAAGATGAGAGAAGACATGTAAGCTAGTGACACCCACTTGGGGAGTAAAGGCCAGACTTTCCTACAAGGCGCCGCAAGACCCCACGCCCCGGCCGCTCCAACCCGGCTCAGAAAAGCCTTGTTCACTCACCATCGTGCTGGGCTGGACAGGCTGCCTTTGCACTGGCTGCTCCCTCTGCCCCGCCCCCGCGCTTCCAGATTGTCACGTGACTTCTTCTCATCCCTTAGGATTTGGGCCCTTTCCTGACGACCCCATCTGAAACTGAACCCCCCCCCCCCATCCACCCACCCCTCCACTCTGGCCCCGTTTTCCTTTCCTGCAGAGCACACACCCTGCGTCTCCACTTCTTTAAGGACTGGGTTCTGGTCCCCCCTGCTCCAGAATGGAAGCGCTCCGGGGGCGGGGAGTTTCCTGTGACTGGCTCCCGTCCCGGCCTCATGTGGCCAGCAGGAGGCGCCCAACCTACCGTTTGTTCAATTCATCAGAAAGCAGTCAGTCAACCAGGGTCACAAACCGGAGAACGTTTAGTACTCTGCCTAAAATTAGGCTTCGGGATCGCAACTCTTTCCCCCGATTCAGCAGCACTTTCCAAGTGGACGACAACCAGCAATCCAGACCTCACCAGCTCGGCATAGATCTTGTTCAGCTTTGGTCTGTACCTTTCAACCACAACTATGAGCAGCGTTCTCTCGAGAGATGCCTCTAAACCCTTCACACACGGTCTGGCACCTCACATACTGGTTTGTGTATTGCACTGGGGTCCTTACCAAAGAAAATCTGCTCACACGGAGTAAAGCCACCTGTTGTCGGGTGGGGAATCCGGAGTGAATCCGGATGGAACGTCCCATCAGGACACCCTCTTCTCCCCAAGCGCCAGTGTCCCGTGCCCGGGGTCTGGTTCAGCTCGTCCACGACATGATCAACACCTCCCAGACACCGTGTGCAACTGGGGACACCCTGGCAGATTCCTAACAAAGAGCCCAGCCCTGCAGATTAACCTTCCGCATAACTTTCTGGTGAAATAAGGGCTCGGCCGCATTAAAAACCTAGAACTGGACCAAGTTGCCAAAGAGAGCAGGGTGGTGTGGGATTGCATCCCCTAGTGGCCAGACAGGGAGCTTCAAAACCATGACCCGCTGTAACTCTTCTGCGGTTGTTTTCATTCCGTTTCCTGCTACCGGCCTTTTGTGCTCCACGGCTGTTGTTGACATTAAAAATCACTTCTCGTGGACCACGCGTTTCGGGATCTACTGCTACGCTGAAAAGTCTTTGGCAGCCTGGGCTCCTGCCCCTACTTCAACCCGCTCTCACACAATCCAGAGGAACAAAAGCCAGAGATGCTGAAGCCCAAGGACGTCCTACCGCAGCCTATTTCAAATTATGTGTTCTTTGGGGAAAACACCGGCGCCGCGCCCAGGCAGGCATGAAGGAGCTGCGACCGAAGGAGCGGGAGACCGCTGGCATCGGCCACACGAAACGTCCTCCCGAGTCCCCTCCCGTGGGTTCGGGGCTGCCCTCCCCTCGCCGACAGCGCCCAGCACACCGCGTTCGTGCACCGAGGTGCAGTCGCAAAGGCGGGGGGCAGGTTCAGAGTCAAGCAGCCCCATCAGGGGAGCGCTTCAGCAGACTGAGAAGGCAAGCAGGCATCCTGAGGGCTGCGGGACTGCCAAGGAGGACCGCGTGGTCTCAGCCCACACCACCCCGCATCAGAGCATCCCTTCCCCTGTCCCGGGCAGGCTCTTCCGCCCCAGGTCTCAGACCAAGCCACGCGGACCCACCGGGGACGACACTCGAGCACCCGCCCCCGCCATCATCGATGTCAATCGGGAACGGAAGACGGCACGCGCACATCACAGACGACTGCCCAGCCGAAGCACATCCGGTTTAGCCTTTCCCGCGCCGGAAACACCACGTTCCTGCTCAGGGGGGCCCAGAACGATCTGAGGCCCCCGGTGAACCTACCGAAGCAGAGGCTGCGGTAACTCACTGCACCAGTCTGCAGACAGAGCCCACGGCTGCTCCGCTGGACGCCACCGAGGCCAGACCGGGCCCTGCCCACGGCCACAGTGGCCGTTTGCCCTCAAGAAAAACACCGCAGGAGAGCAAAGCAGGAAGCGGGCGTCGAAGCTGATTATTACAGAAATGCCAACAACACACACCGTGTTCCCCAGTACACACGTCTTAACACAAGGTCAGTCTGGGCAACTGATACTTCCGCCGAAGACGAGCGTGTAGAGGGCGGGTGACCACACCGAGAGTCACGTGCTCGTGTGAGCGCCCCAAACGTGGACACCAACGGGCTCAGCAAGCCAGGAGCCTGTAGCAAACCCGCCTCAGCTCCCGCGCTTGGCAGCAAGGAGGACCTTCCTGGCGCCCTCCCGGGGCCCGCCTGCGCAGCAACAGCCTAGAGAGCCTCACAGCCGGAAGCACCGTGAAAGGCTCCGAAAGTCCGAGAATGTCCATCAGCCAAGGCTGATCCCAAGTGCTCCTGACTCGCTCACACACTCCTCCCAGGCACCCGCCCGTGGGCGTCCCTGTCATCAGAGTCCCCCATTTTACTAAGAAACAGGGAAGGGGCCTGAGGCCGCAGTGCAGGCCAGGGCGCAGCTGGGATGGGAGACCCCGCGCTAACTGTCCAGGCTGTGCGAACGTGGGAACGCCTGCCCTTCGGTGCGGAGGCGCTTTCTGGGGCCTCTGAATGGACATTTCCCTTGGGGGCCACGCCCCCCACCCCCACATCTGTAGTCCCGGACTGTCGGTCCCTTATAAAGCCCACTGACAGTTCGCCTTGCAGGTTTGAAGTTACATTCTCGGCCTTGCAGGCACCCGTGGGCCCGACCCTCCCAGCACTTGAGCTGGACAAGAGGAGGGGCAGGGGAGAGGATGCCAAGACACCCACCCAGTATGGGGGCGCCTGGGTAGCTCAGTTAAGCATCCGACTCTTCACTTCCGTTCAGGTCATGATCTCACAGGTTCGTGGGTTCAAGCCCCATGTCCGGCGTTGATGGTGACAGCACAGAGGGATTCTCTCTCTCCCTCTCTGCCCCCCCCCTTCTCACGTTCTCTCTCAAAATAAACAAACTTAAAAAAAAAAAAAAAGGACGTTATACCCCAACTGTAACTAGAAGAGAGCATGAAAACAGTCCGAGGTTCACCCTACGTGTACAACCGTCACTAACGCGACAGCTACAAACACAGGCGGGTTGGGTTTTCCTTTTCTGACATCAGTAGGTGGTGAACAGTCAGAAGACAGGAAGGCCTGGGAGAGACGGGGCTGGAGACATCGGGGAGGGAGCAGGGACGGGCAGTGCCTGGCAGCGATCGGTGCCAAGGTCACAGCCGTCTTTGGAAATTCTACCCCAAGTGACGTCTGAACAAGGTGACCGCCACCTTGAGCCACACCAGCCTTCCCCCTGCCCCCTCAGATCACGGAGACAACAGTCACTTCCCTCCACGCGTCCCCAGCGCTCACACTTCCTAGAGACCCGTGGCTGGCTCCCTAAGTCACTCTCCAGCTGGGAACACTGCTGCCATCGACGTTTCTGTTTCTCAGAAGCAGAAGCGACCCGTCACGCACGAGGTCGCTGGGAACGAGAACCACGAAGTGCGTGAAATGCTCCTTGGGGACCGACCCCTTTTATTTAGGTCCATACAAAACAGGGTCTTAAGCACGAACAGGGCCCGCGTTCCCAAGTGACACGGTTGAGGGAATGAAACCAAAGGAATCTGGGAAGTTCCAGGCCCCGACAATTCTATTTCAGGCACACGGAACCAGGCAGAAAAGGAACTGGCACACGTTCAGCCTGCACACAGATCTTCCCGTCAACTCACCTGCAAAGAAAGCGCACGTCAGTTTTCATTCTACCCAGGCAAGTCTGTTAGCACCGTAAGACAGCCTCCAGAATCGAGCAAGCGGCCCCGGGACACAAGGTGGGAGGCAGTGGCCCTGCGTCCACCAGCCCCTCCTCCCTCCAAGCCTGCGGGCTCCCTCCGAGGGCTCATCACCTTCTACCTCAAGGCACCCACAGTGATTTCCCAACCCACCTCCCCCTGGACTGTAATCCGCATACCGCCTGGGGCCTTCCTCAGAAACCTGCCTGCACAGGAGCCACGGCAAACCTGAACTCTGACCGAGCCTCTACACCCCACGCCCACCCACGCCTTCCTCCCGTCCTGCCCGATTCCGGCCATTTAGTTCCCCAGTCTGGCCCCAACGTGGGAGCTGCTCACATCCCCCAAGCATTTTCAGGCTTCCTGCTTTTTGCCAGGCTTTTTGCCTGCTTTTTGCCACACTTCAGCAGCTGGAAACAGCCGTCGTGTCCTCACAGGGGTCCCATTCCGAGAAGTCCTATTGGAAATGTCCCTTTCTGTGGCTCCATAGCATATGACGTTCACCTCTCCGGATGCTAAGCCCCTCAACACCCAGGACCACTTTTCCTCACATCCCCTCCAAGGCACAGACGTGACGCGGTGACCCCTGCAGGCACTGCTCCCTCTGCATGGGGACAGCCCACCAGGCCGAGGAAGCAGGAGGGGCAGGAGGACCTCTGGCCAAGAGCCCAAAGTCCCAAGTTCCACCAGCAGGCACTGCGGTGTGCGAGCTCCTCGGGAGACAGTGGGAGGGTTCTCAAAAAGCAGGATCCCTCTCAGCCTTGACCCGGGACGGGATGCGGTGCAGGAGACACGAGAGGGTGCGTGTGGCATGATCCCAAAAAAGGTGCTCCCGTGCCCTTCAAAACGCGCTACACGCGTGCCCGATGCGGCGGCCACCAGCTACGTGTGACTGTTTATGCTGAAATTAACATGACAAATCTTGTTCCCCAAGAGCACCAGCCACGCTGCCAAGTGCTCACTGCCACCTGTGGCTTGTGGCTGCTCAACTGGACAAGGCGGGTGTAGACCACTTCGTCACCGCGGCACGTTCTACCGGACAGCACGGTTCTGTACACAGCGTTCCCTTGAAATTAGATGTTAGCACCTCATCCTCCTACTTAAAACCCACGATGCCCCACATTCTTAGGAAAGATCAAAATGCTCACATGAGCCACAGGCCCTGTGTGGTCTGGCCCTTCCCCGCCTTTTCAGCTTCATTGCACCCCATTCTCTTGCTTTTTGGGTTATAATGGCCTTCTTTCGGCTCCTCCACTAGCCACAATTTGCTAGGCCACCGGGCCTTTGCACGTGCTGCCCCGTGGCCTTCCACGGAACCCCCACATATCCTCCAGAGTCCAGCTCAAGGATCCCATCCTTAGGAAAGCCTCCATCGTGCTGTAATTCGCCTGCTAACAAGGCTGGGCTTTGAATTACACCCTCTTTAGTGCAATCATTTAATCTCTTCTCCCTCGACGGGGGCTGTAGCTCCCCGAGAACCAGGGCCTGGGCTGTTTTGTTCATCTCTGTACCCTTAACGTTTGGCACGGTGCCTGGCCAAAATTATCAATATTTATTAAAAGTCTCCACGCTCTGTTTACAGATGTTTGGGAACCACTGTTCTCGGATACTAACTGTAAGGGTTTTTTCCTTCTTTCAGCGTAGGTCCTGTTTGCAGTATCATACATGATCATCAAACTGCTGCTAGAATGTTCACACCTGTTACTGCAAATTCAAACCCCAGGAAAAACTTGCTCCCGGGAATTTACTTTAGGTCAGGGTCGGGCTGTCTGGTTACAAGGCTGCACCCGCAAGCCGGCAGGTTCAGCAACACAGGAGCCTCTCCCCAGACCATCGGCCTCAAGACTCTCCGTCCCCGTGACTGGCATACCTGGATCCCCATAGGGAGGGTGCTCTGGGTGCTGTGACCGACGAGGACAAAGTGGCCAATCGGTGCCTGCCTGCATCTAATCGCCGGGGGACGGGAACGTTCTCGTTTTCCGAGGAGACCCTGGGGAAAGAGTAACACAACGTGCTCTAGGAGGGTGTCTCATCCGCTATCTACACGCTCCCCAGAAGCCGCCTTGACCCCCCACCCCCACCCCGCCCCGCCCCGGCGGGGCCTCCAAGACTCATCGGCCAGCAGCCGCACCTACTACTGCCCGCCCCGCCCCGGCTTCGGAGCCCGCGTTCGGCCCGAGCCCCCTCTGCCTCCCCGTCCGGGGCCTGGGGGGAGCGCTCCCGAGGCCCGCGCCCCGCCGTGAGTCGTCATCACCGCCCCCGCGATCAGCCCGAAGCCAAGTGCGGGGGACAAAAGTGGGGGGGGGGGGGTCCTTTCCTCCCAACACTAGGAAGCACGCTTCCGCGCTCGCTGCCCACCCCCAACTCGCGCCAAAGCCGCGGGACGCACCGACTTCCGGCCGGAAGTGACGTCTCACCATAGAGGCGGCAGCCAGAGGGTCTCCCTGGGCTTTGAAACTGGGTCCTCCATGGCCGTCTTAAAGGGGCCGAAGCCGGGAATGCGGGTTCCAGGGGGATGTGCGCCGCGGCAGGTGGTGGGAGAGCCCTAGCGCCAGGGAAGCGGAAGGGACCCGTGTTGTCGAGGCTCATCCAAGCTATAGCATGTATGAGTGCTTCATTCTTGTTTACGGCCAAATGACGTTCCACTCTAATAGGCAAGAATTTTTTTTTTTTTTTTTTTTTTTTTTTTTTATGTTTCTTTTTGAACCGCAGGAGAGGGGCAGACAGGGGGACAGAGGATCTGAAGCAGGCTCGGCACCGACAGCAGTGAGCCCCATGCGGGGCTAGAACTTACAAACGGAGAGATCATGACCCGAACCCACTGAGCCACCCAGGCGCCCCAATAGGCAGGACTTTGAAGGTTATGCCCACATCAAGAGGAGCGTGGAGGTGCCAAATGCCCCACGTGGGGCCAATCGTGACTTGCTCGAGTGACACAAAGGCTCACGCTGCCTGTCCTCGGCTTTCTTTCTGGCCTCTCCAGCGGAGATGGGCCCAGCAGCCAGCACAGGGACTGTATGTCCCCTGAATCTCCTGGGCAGAGACGTGGCCTCACCCCCAACCCCCCACCCCAGGCTGCTCTGTCCTCAGGTCCTCAGTGCTTAGTGGTGGCCTTCTTAACGCAGAGCCACCTCTGACTGCCCAAGGGCTGTGGGCGGCTCGCCCTGAACCGTGCCACACACAGGGGGAAGCTCCAGGCTCCAGGATTCCCCCCGCCTGTTCTCTCCCCTCTGGGTTCCCACTGATGAAGTTTTGGGGTGACGGGGGTGTGTGTGTCCATGGGGTTCAGAGCCAACGGCCAAAAAGAATTCTTGAAGATGTCTTTGGTGCAGAAAGCACGGGGACAGGACCCATGGGCAGGAAGAGCTGCACTGGGGTCCTGATGGGTCACTCACTGTATACCCTCAGGTTGGGACAGGGTCAGGGGTAGAGTAAGTCTGTAAGGAATTTTGGAAGCAAGGTTTCCAGGACCTTGAGGGGCTAGCTGTTGCTAGAAAAATAGCATTTATTGCCATTTAATAAAACGTCAGTCATGAGACTGAGTCATGTGACAGAAAGCCAACTCAACTTATATTAGAAAGCGGACTTACTCGTGGGTGGAACTGATGTGTCTGGGGGTGGGGGTGGGGGGAGGAGCTGCAGAAGTTCAAGAACCCCGTCACAGGATGCGGTCAGGCCTCTGGACCTCTGGCTGCCCTCCCTCCTCTCCTCTCCAGGTGGTGAAGGGAGGGTGAGGGTGAGGCGGGGCCCAGAGTGGACAGCTCTGGAACATGTGAGGCCGGAGGGACAGCGGTATAGCGGGTCTGGGAGGCAAAGTTGCTGTTCGTGCCCCGGTCCCTGGACCCTGTGCATGTCACCTCACAGTGCAGAAGGGACTTTGCAGGTGTGATGAGGTTAGGAGGCCCGGGGTGGGAGATGGTCCTGGGCGCTCCAGGTGGGCCCAATGTCATCACAAGGGGCCTCCCCGAGTGGGAAGCGGGAGAGTCCGGAGATGTGACAACAGAAGCTGCTGCACTTGAGGGTGGGGGGAGGGGGCCATGAACTTGGAATGCAGCAGCCACTAGAAGCTGGAAAGAAGCAAGGAAAGGCTTCTCCCCTGGAGCCTCCAGAAAGAACCAGCCCTGCAGATGATGAGGTTTTGGGGGGCGATGGGGGGGGGGGGCGGGGGGGCTTCGTGGAGTCCGGAGCTGACGGCCAAGAAATAATTCTTGAGACGTCTTGGTGCGTAAAGGTGATTTTATTAAAGCATAGGGACAGGACCCGTGGGCAGGAAGAGCTAGCTGCCCCAGGACCCTGGGGAGAGACTGGTTATGTACTTGGGAGTTTTGGGGGAGGTCAAGTCCAGGGGAAGTTTCCAATGAGATTTTCATATGCTAAATTAGACTCACAGGATCCTGGAGGCCTAGCTATTGTCAGGCTAAGGCTGTCTTTCCCTCCAGCAAAGCACCAGCGGTAACAAGTGGGGGGTTCCTGGAGAAACGTTTTGCTCTGCCGGCCTCAAGGATTTACCAGTGGGCTGCCGGTTCTAAGGAAATTTAATTTCATCTCGCAGTCAGCTTGATTTATCACATTTGGCCACCAGGGAGTTTAGAAAGTATAGCCTTTTAACTGGGTACTCCTGCTGCCGGAGGGACAGGGGCTACTGGGGGGTGACTCTGGTCTCTTCCAGGGCCCTGCAGGGTGTTTGGAGGCCCAGCAGTGAAAGGGCCAGGCGACAGCTGGTGCTCGGAAGCGGCTGATGTGCGGCTCTGTGTCTTTGTTTTCAAAAATGTCTCCTCTGAACGCCGAGCGCATTTATACCTGTAACAGGAACTCTCCGGATGGGCAGTGATTAAGTGATTTGCGGACCCGTTACTTTGGCGTAACAACCTCTTCATCATAGAAGAGTCACAGTGGAGAGGAGGAACTAATGCCCAGGTTTGGAGTGATGCCCAGTGGTGAGCGGAGTGATGCCGGCTCAGCTTAATGAGGACTCTTTATCCCCTTCAGTCTAGTGGCTCGGAGAGGCCCAGGAGGACCCGGCTAAGCCCTGTCACCTCTCCGAGTGACTCTGGGTGTCCTCGCCCAGAAGCCAGGGGGCTGGGGCAAGCCACGATTCAGCAGACAGGGGCTGTATTCTGGACCCACCTCAGGAGACTTCCTGTTGGGGGCCAGCGAGTCCTGGGGTTCGAATGCCAGGATATTGTGCGCCTTTGAACCTGACATCCGGCACACCCCCTTTCTGGGGCGGTGGGCGTTCTGCCCTGGCTTTGCAGAACTGGCCCCCTGTCCCCCCGGCCTTCCTTCCCCTCTTTCTCATCAGTGTCGGGGAGCCCTTCCAACGTGCCAGGGGTTTTAAGTGCACTGCCTTATCCCCACGACAGTCACACGAAGCAGGTATTGTGAGGAGAAGAAAAACTGAGACCCGGGGGTTAGGGACACAGAACTGCCAGGTGACGGAGGCAGAAATTGAACCCAGAGTGGGTGCTCTCAACCCTACACCACGCCCCAAATCTGAAGTCCCCCCACCCCAAAGTATTCCAAGCAGGGCTGCTGGATTTAGCAAAGCAAAACAAACAGGTTGCACAATCAAGTACGAATTTCAGATAAACAACACATAATTTTTTTAATGGGGAAAAAAAATTTTTTTATGTTTATTTTTGAGAGAGAAACAGAGACAGAGACAGAGCATGAGCGGAGGAGGGGCAGAGACAGAGAGGGAGACACAGAATCCGAAGCGGGCTCCAGGCTCCCAGCTGTCAGCACAGAGCCCGATGTGGGGCTCGAACTCACAGACTGTGAGATCATGACCTGAGCTGAAGTCGGACGCTCAACTGATTGAGCCACCCAGGGGCCCGTTTTTTTTTTGTTTTGTTTTGTTTTTAACGTTTATTCATCTTTGAGAGACAGAGCATGAGAGGGGGAGGGGCAGAGAGAGAGGGAGACAGAATTTGAAGCAGGCTCCAGGCTCCGAGCTATCAGCACAGAGCCCGACGCGGGGCTTGAACCCACGAACCGTGAGATCGTGACCTGAGCCGAAGTCAGAGGCCTAACTCTGACTGAGCCACCCAGGCACCCCCAGAATTTATTAATGAGGGATTTTGCTTTTTATTTTTTTAACCTAGTCTTTGAAATCTGGTGTGTATTTTAAACTCACGGCTCATTGGGGTTTGCACAAGCCCTGTTTCAAGTGCCCAGGAGTCACGTGGGGCTCGTGGTGGCCTGGAAAGTGCTAGCACCTGGAGGCTGGCCAAGCCCGGTGCCTGGATGCTTCGGGATAGACGAGGAGGGAGGGAAGGTAACCCCACCCCCATGGCTGCCTGGGTGCGTGGCTTTGTGATAATTGCTTTTCTGTACACAGTGTGATTTCACCTTCAGAGAAAGCTTAGGAACTAGGGATTATTGTTATTATTTTGGAGGCTCCGACTTGCCTGAGGTCACTCAAAATTCCCTGGTCGCCAACTCCCAACAGCTGACCGCCCCCATGGTCTGCCAGAATCTGTGATGCCCCCAGAATCTGTGATGACCAGCCAGGCTGGTCAGCTGGCTCGGTTTTGGCTGCCTGTCCTCCCAGACCACCTCCCCAGGCCGCCCTCCAGGGTAGCGCGGGGGGCCTGGGAAGCCAAACACGACAGCTCTCCCTCGACTAAAAACGAGTTCTGGAGGCTGAGAGCAGACATGCTCCGTTCTGCCTTCTGTGAAAGGAGCCGGGGGCGGGGGGGGGGGGGGAGCTGGGGCCCCCACCATGTGTCTGGATTTATGCCCTTGCCCCGCTGCCCGCCCATCTTGTGGTCACGCGCTTTCCTGCAGCAGCTGGTGCGTTCATTTTAAACCCATTTATTTAGCCGGGTGCTCAAAGGACTTCTGGTTACTGTCACTCTACGGGACTTCCAGAACCGATTTCCTAGATCTCTTCTCGTTTGCTGCTCTCAAGCTGTGGGCTCCTTCTGAGTCCCGGAAGGAAAATATTTTCGAAAGATGCCACCTTCGGGAACGACCCTCTCCCCGCCAGGCTGGGAGTTGGAGGGGGCTTGTCCTGGGCTGCCCCAGCTTGGTGCCTTCTGCACAAAAGTAGGCACATTTCAGGACCTGAGAGGCACAATGGGAGGCAGGTGGGGCAGGGGAGAGGACGAGGAGGGAGGGTGGGGGGAGGGGGGTGGGGAGGGGAGGGGAGGAGAGCTCCTGCTTGGATGTCTTCAGAGCAGTGCTTCTCTGGGGCGCCTGGGTGGCTCAGTCCGTTGAGCGTCCGACTTTGGCTCAGGTCATGATCTCACGGTTCTTGGGTTCGAGCCCCGCATCTGTGCTGACAGCTTGGAGCCTGCTTCAGATTCTGTGTCTCCCTCTCTCTCTCTCCACCCCTCCCCACCCCCCGTCTGTCTGTCTGTCTCTCTCTCTCAAAAATAAATAAAAACAACAACAACAACAAAAGATAGAGCAGTGCTTCTCGACTTGGGTGGCACCTCAGAATCATCTAGGAGCTTTAAAGACCCTGAGGCCAGGCATCGCCCCCACCCGCCCTGAAATACTGATTTTTATGGGCCTGGGGTGTGGCCTGGGAATCAGGATGTTTCAAGGCTCCCGGCCCATTCTACTGAGCTGGATTGAGGTGCTCTAAGACAGTCCTGCAGGTGTGAGAGGACTGAGTTAGTCCCCTGTCCAGAGAGATTGTCCACCTGAAAATGGAGAAAAGGATATGAGCGCTTTCGACGGGGCGCGGACGCAGCGCCCGCCCCAGAGCTCGCCTGGTTTTGGAGGCGTGTGTACCTTCCCGTCTATTGACTGGGCAATTTTACACCTCTTGGCGGGGCGGGGAAGGGGGAAAGAGAAGTTAAGTCATTAAAACTGAAATAACTTTTGTCTATAACATCACAAATGGCTTTTGTCTCGCGGGGACACGAGAGCGTGGCATCGATCAGCAAATCCCATCCTGGCATTCCTGATTGCCCGGATTCATGGCTGATTTGCACATTCTCTTTTCAACTGGTTATCTTGTCAGTTTCCTCATTAATTAGCAGGTTGGAAAAATTATTTATACGTATTCACTTTTTTAAATTAAAAAAAATTTTTTAACGTTTGTTCATTTTTTGAGAGGCAGAGAGAGACAGCGTGAGTGGGGCAGGGGCAGAAAGAGGGAGACGCAGCATCCGAAGCAGGCTCCAGGCCCCGAGCTGTCAGCACAGAGCCCGACGTGGGGCTCGAACTCACGGACTGCGAGATCACGACCTGAGCTGAAATCAAGAGCCGGATGCTTAACTGACCGAGCCACCCAGCCCCCCTAGTCTTTCTTATTTTTAATACGCACACTCAGGGGTTTCACTGACCTCTAAACAGCAGGTTAGCTGTATCTCACGTGTTTTAGTATCGCACAGGACCAGGACAGGTGGGACAACTCTCCTGCCCTCCGGCGGAGTCTCGGGGCCGTGCTCCTCCTCCCGCTGTGGCCACTGCGGTCACGACTGCTCGTCCTGGTCCCAGACCCAGCGTCCAAGTCGGGAACGCGGAGGCCGTAGACGTCTTCCATCACAGCCTTGGAAATCACAGCATCACTTCCAACAGCCCTGTGTCGACCCAAGCCAGATCCTGTCGTGTGGCCAACTCAGCCACCTCGCGTCCACCACGAAAATACTGCACGTTTATTCGACTTCCATCAAGTGCAGAAACAGACCTGACGTTGGGGCGCCTGGGTGGCGCAGTCGGTTGAGCGTCCGACTTTAGCCAGGTCACGATCTCGCGGTCCGTGAGTTCGAGCCCCGCGTCAGGCTCTGGGCTGATGGCTCGGAGCCTGGAGCCTGTTTCCGATTCTGTGTCTCCCTCTCTCTGTGCCCCTCCCCCGTTCATGCTCTGTCTCTCTCTGTCCCAAAAATAAATAAAAACATTTAAAAAAAAATTAAAAAAAAAAAAAAAGAAACAGACCTGACGCATCTGCAGAATAAGTATCCGAATGGTGGTTGCGTCTGGGGGTGGGGATAGACTGAAAACAGCACAGGGGAATTGTCTGGGGTCCTGGCAAGATTCTAGGTGTTGTGTGAGGCTGTTGGTCACATAGGTGTAGGTGCGTTTGTCAAAACCCATCAAAGTGTGCACTTAACAGCTGTGCATCTTACTGTATAGAATTGTATCTCGGTAAGTAACCAACAACCACAAATACCACGCGCCTATCTGGGTCTTAGTACCCCTCCACGCAATACACACACACACACACACACACACACACACACACACAGACACACACACCCAAAGACCAGAGCCAGCGACTAAGGCTTGTTTATTTAGGAAATAATCCTGTTCAAGGAGTGAGGAGCTGGGGGACGAGACAGGGGAGGAGGGAACACCAATATCAACCAGAATGTGTCATTAATATACCGCCACCGGTGACGGGTGCTTGACTTCACCGGGACCTTCTCGGGAGCCTTATGAAACGCATCTCAGAACCATCTGCCTGAGAGGGCAGAGGGGAAGGACTTTTCCATTGACTCCTGTCCCTCATGGGTCCCAGTTGACTTCCCAGGCATTAACTCACTGGTGCTTCTGGGTTGTTCAGAGGTTCATAGGCAGCTCCAAGGTGGCCCCCAGGGACGCTTGCTCCTGGGATTCTCAGTCCCATTGTGTTCTAGCACTTGGGGACATAGCATCACCTGTTGGCCATCCATCTAGCACATCCACTCTATCCTAGAGGATGGTTCGGCTACACGGCAGGACGTTACCCCGGTCAGGTGCCTTTGACGAGCCTTTAGTGAGCCATTCTACTGTTCTCTTAGTCCAGATGTTTCCAGATGATGGACTATTTACATGGTAAGGTCAATGGATCTCAAGGTCAAGTGCACATTATCACATCTCCTCTGCCTCTGGGACTTAGGAGTGGGAACTGATTGGGACGGGAGGGAACTTTCTGGGATGATAGCGATGCCGGGTATAGTGATAGAGGTTTGCGACACCCAGTATAGGAATCTGTCAAAACTCGGCAGATAAACGCTGAAGATCTGGACATTTCTTTGTGCTTTACTTTGCCCCCCCCCCCAAAAAAATGCAAATAAATGTATAGCTCTAGTGAATGAAAGCCATGCTCAATTATTTCGGGGTGTACTGTGACAGCAATATCCTTTTATTTTTATTTTTTTATTTTTTAAAAGTAATCTCTGCACCCAATGTGGGGCTCGAACCCACAACCCTGAGATCGAGAGTCACATGAGCCACCAAAAGAGGGAAAGGGGGTTCCTGACGCCTCGAGGGCGTGGGGGGACTTGAAATAATCTGGACGTAAGCATTCTTCTGGACAATAGTGATCCACGGAGCAGGACAGACTGGGGATTGATTTGGCCGCTTCTCATCTTGAGGGTGTGACGAGCAGGTGTGTCAGGGCTGCGGGGAGCTCATGACCGAGAGGACAGGCTTCGAATCTCGCCAAACGATGCCGCAGCGACGCGAATCGTCTCAATCGCGTCCACTTGGAGGTGAAGTGTCAGGCAAGTCGCCGAAACTTTGCTTCAGTGCGTTTCCTCGAGTGCAGTGTGGGCATCGTTACGCCCCCCCCCCCCCCCCCGCAGGAAAGGTTAACCGGAACCCTGTCTGCAAAATGTGGTGTGCCTGGCACACGTAAGTGCTCAATAAGGGGCTGTTTTTATTCCTCTACCTCCGTAGGTAAAGCACTTGCCCCAGAGTAGTTGATTTCATCCGGGCCACGATTCAGGAGGACGCTATCTGTCGGGATTGGAGGCCAGGAGACAGCCCGTCAAGTACAATATTTCTGACATGTGGTTATTCGTGGTTATCCTGCACGTCCACTGCTTCTCAGCCCCTTTGATTTTCCGCGGAGCTTGACAAGAAAATCTCCTACATCTCCCCGCGTCCCACAACGTGTCAGTGTCGCTCTATTATCTGCTACATTTCTTTTCTCCCCGCCGTCTTTCTTTCAAAGCGGCAGCTACCAGAGTGAGGAGCTTGTACGGGTTTTATAAATCCTTTCTCCCTCCTGTCGATTGCTTGGCAAGCGTCCGATCCCATTATGACACGGAGAATCAACTGTGGGCCGCGGGGGGGGGGGGGGGGGGGGGTTGGTGCTCGCCGAGCCACTGGAAAGCCTGGGCGCCCACTCGTCACCCTCTCCCGCGCGGCTGCCGGCCCCGATGTTCAGCACATCAGACACTCGATGGCTCCCGACTTCCGCCACCGGGCTTCATATTTGACAACCAGCAGGCTCTACAGAGGGTCTGTTCCTTCCTGCTTCGGTGAAAAACTGGCAGGTGGCGGGGGGGGGGGGGGGGGGTGGATCGTAAAGTCCCTTCTCCTTTCTTTTCCCTCTCGTCTGTGAGGGCTTCCAGACACACAAGACTTATTTATATTCTGACTCTGAAAGAGGCTTGTTCTGAGGATGCCTGCTGGGTAATTGAAGGATGGTCTTTGGAATTTTTCTGTTTCCCCTGTCAGCGTGCTATTCAGTTACCCACAATGGCATTCCTGCAGAATAGAGTGCTCTTGCCAGCTCTGGCCTGATTTTGTCTACACTCGCTGCTTCCTCGGCCACTCGAGAGGCGGGGGGTGCCGGATGGTGCCCAGCGGTGCCCAGGAGTGGGTGGAGAACGATGGGAAAAACCTTTGTTCGTTCTTTTCCCCCCAGGTTTTCCCATTCTTTTTGCTTTATGGCATCTGTGACGGTTTGCCCGGGATGCAAACCCGGGAGGCAGGGGAATGCGCACAGACTCTTGGGTCACACGGCCCCGAGTTCAAATCCTGGGGCCCCGCCTGTGGTCGATGAGACCTTTGCTCCCAACTCTCCACTCCCCACCTGTGTCAGAACGAGACGCTGCTGCCCTTTGGCGTGTGCGTCTGGGTGTGAGTCTCGAGTCCCTCCTGCCATCGGGCAGGGTCTGTGGCTGTGGGGGCGGAAGGGACCGTGTGGCCCCAGGGCATTTCTGCCGTATGTCCTCTATCCACCATGAGAAGGCCCGTGTCCCCGTGACTGCTGGCCCCCGACGAATACAGATGGAGCCCGCCTGATCCCACCCTGCAGCCCGGGAGCCGTCCTAGCCGGTCCAGACGACTGGGGTGGGGGAGAAAAAGAAACGTTGGCAGGATTTGGCTAACTTTTTCTTCACAAGACCGGCTACTAATTATTTTAGACCGTGAAGGCCAGATGGTCTCTGTCGCAACTCCTTAACTCCAGCCGTGTAGGGCTAGGCAGCCACAGACGGTTCATAAACAAATGAGTGGGGCCAGGTCCAATAACATCGTATTTATGGACATCGACATTTGAATCATACATAAATCTCTCCTGTCACAGAATAGTCCTCTTTCGGATTGTTTTTCTTTCTGACCATTTAAAAACGGAAAAAGCAGGGGCGCCTGGGTGGCTCAGTCGGCTAAGCGGGTCCAACTCCGGCTCAGGGCGTGATCTCGTGGTTCGTGGGTTCGAGTCCTGGGCCGGGCTCTGTGCTGACAGCTCGGAGCTTGGAGCCTGCTTCAGATTGCGTGTCTCCTCTCTCTCTTCCTCCCCCATGCATGCTCTGTGTCTGTCTCTCAAAAATAAATAAATGTTAAAAAAAAAAAAAAAAAGGGAAAAAACCACCCTTCGCCTGTGAGCCTTAGGTTAACAGGTGTTGGGCTAGACTTGGCTCCCTGGTTATCGTTGGCCCCCTCCCCCCGCCCTGGTAAGTCACTGACGTTGGTAACATTTCTTTGTTATACAGTAAGACAGATGAATCCACTGTTCTGATCATGCAATCTTGGGCAAAACACCGTCTCTAAATCTCAACTTTTTGGAGGCAAAACTAGAATATTCCTCTCAGGGTAAATGAAATAGTGCATACAAATTGCTTGGATTAGGAGTGTTTATTCTGTTGTGATTTTATTTTATGTTCCGGTGAGGGCGGGGGGAGGGTGCCAAGCGAGGCAGTGTTTCCCTCCCCACAGTGGGGCTCCAGGGGATAACTCTCAGCCGTTGACAGGGTCTGTGGGGAGAGGCCGTGGGGGGCCGGCCCCTAGCTGGGTGCCTCCGGGGCTCCAGTTTTCCCTGTCCTGCTCTCAGGAGTGGAGAAGGCGTCCCTGGGAGAGCCAGGCTTGGGCCTCTGGGTATGGTGCGCATGCAGACATAGGAACTGACAAACCCTTGCCACCTGGAACATTCTGGGGTGCAGGTACCAAGAAGAGAGGATGGGGGTCTCCTACCCATTTCTTCCTAGTTCTTAGGAGTCATTGGAGAGCGCCTCACTGATTCCTGGGGTTCCGTGCACATGACCATGACACTGAGGATAGGCAGCAGTCGTGAACTGCCCGGAGACACTCCACAGAGGGCTAAGGGCCCAGACCATTGGCACGGCCTGGGCGGACATGGGCGTCTTTTCAGAGGGCGTCCTCAGCCATGGAGACGTCCAGAGTCTAAACATCATCCCAAGAAACTCGGAGGGGGAGGGACCTGCCATCTCCATGGAGACCACCTGGAGGGCAGCAACTCCCCTGGACCAATGGAACGAGACCAAGTCAGAGACAGATGGGGCGGGAGCCCTGCCCACACCTGTCTCAGGCTGCGGCAGGGACAGAGACCCGAGGGCTCAGAGCTGGACTGAGAGGAAACCAGAGGGAATTGATTCTTTCTTTATTTTTTTTTTTTATTTTTGAGAGAGACAGAGAGAGATAGTGTGAGCAGGGGAGGGGCAGAGAGAGAGAGGGAGACACAGAATCCAAAGCAGGCTCCAGGCTCTGAGCTGTCAGCACAGAGCCTGACGCGGGGCTCGAACTCACGAACCACGAGATCGTGACCTGAGCCGAAGTCAGACGGTTGACCATTTAACCGGCTGAGCTACCCAGGCGCCCCAGGGAATGAATTCTAATAACAGAGAGTGACCAGAAGGCGGTGGGACCTGCCTCAGATGTCAGCAGGAGATGACAGAGTGTGGCTGATGGCATTGATTAGACAACACATAAAAGCATCTTATGTTCTTATGTTTATACCCTCGAGCCTGAGGCCGCTCCAGAAGCCAGGTAAACATTCGATTACAATCCTCATGGTTTCCCTGCACCCCATCTCCCCGCTCCCCGCCAGTGGGGAAATGTTTCAGCCTCTTGCTGGAGGAGGGAAGGAAAGGGAGAGGGAGAGAGACAGACACTGTCTGTTAGGCTATGACCTACATGGGTTATAAAAACATGGAAACACAGCTAAAAGGACAGTTTACGCTACTGAGCTCAAATGAACCAAACACATGCTTTCTTTCTGGGTCCCTTCCCTGCTCTTCCCCTTAAAACTTCCCATGCATGGGGCGCCTGGGTGGCTCAGTGGATTAAGCATCCAACTTCGGCTCAGGTCATGATCTCCCGGTTTGTGAGTTCGAGCCCCGCATTGGGTTCTGTGCTGACAGCTCGGAGCCTGGAGCCTGTTTCCGATTCTGTGTCTCCCTCTCTTTCTCTGCCCCTCCCCTGCTTCCTCTCTCTCTCTCTCTCTCTCTCTCTCTCTCAATAAATAAATAAACTTAAAAAAAAATTCCCATGCATATCCAAGACCCAGTTTTAACTACCTCTTCTCCCCGAGTGGTTTCAGACCGAGGCATGGAGGCACAACGCCTCGCTAAGAACATGAGGCTTCCCCAACCTGCTTGATGGGCAAATTCAGTCACCAGATTAAAAAACATGTTCTCGTATTCCTAAGTTCGTTGACTTGGTCTTATGCCCACCACACTTGGAAGGCTTTCCCAGCTTCAAGAACCTCAAAACATCCGTGCAGATTTTCTTCTAGTACTTCGATGATTCCTTTTTTTCCACATCGATATCTAGAATCCAGCTGGAATTAAGTTGGGTGTAAGGATAGAGGCAGGAGGCAAGATGTCGAGACAAATCTGTGCTCCCCGGAGTCACGTAACGCGGCAGCTCTCGCGTCACACCTGACAGGTACCGTTTGCACGGCTGGCACGCCCCTGGGAGCCCGTGCAAGGGCCAAGCAGGTGCAGGCCAAGCACAGAGACGGCGGAATCGGGCAGGACGGCGGCGTTCTCCGAGGCGAGTAGCAGACAGAGAAAAGCCGGCGTTAAGCCCTGAACCTGGAGACACTGCCAGACTTAGGGAGCAGAAACAGGAAGGAGAGCCCTCAAGGGGACAGCCCGGTTGGAGAGCAGTGGGGAGAATTGAGAAGGTTAGTGTAACGGCAGAGTCTGCCCAAGTGCAGGGCAGCCTGGCTGGAGCTGTTTCTGCTGCAGCTGGGATGGGCATTTCCGGGACAGCAAGGGGTGGGCTTTGGGGGTCTGACATCCTGCCTCGGGCTTAGTCTAGCTGAGAAACCTTGACCCGGCTAACTACCTTTCTGCAAAAGCCTTCATTTCCTGCTTTGTAAACTAGAAACAATGCTCGTCCCTGGGGTTGCTGAGGATTAGCTGAACATTCAGCAAGCTCCCTGGACGGTGCCCTGTGCGGGGAGAGCCTAATATGTTAGTTCATTTCTCTTCCCTCCCTTTTCCTTTGCATTTCACCGGAGGGAAGCTAAGGCTGGGAAGCCAAGGATACATTGTTTCTTCGGGTAAAAAGGTTGCAAGGCATTCTGGGTGGGTTGCTCTTGGGGCCAGTGAAGGTTCGGCAGGATTGTTGGGTGTGGGTGTTAGAAAGCAGGGTTTCTCTATCGCACCCACCCTGGAGGGGAACGGAGCCCCAGCAGCACCTGCACGGCCCTTCCCCGGGGTACCTGTAGCCTGTGGGTGTCTGTCGGCCTCGAGGGAAGGATCATGGGGTCCGAAGCTCTGCCCCCAGGACCGTGGGGACTTAGGAAGCCAATCTGGCACCAGCTGCTTGGAGCAAAACAATTCCCACGTGGACCCATCTCCTGGGGGTAAAATAGACTCACCGGGCAAAGCCCATTTGTAAAGGTTTGTGAGTGAGCCCGGGTTGCGGGAGCACCTCTCCAGCTCTCCAGAGGGGGGCGCTCGCAGGAAAGGATGAATCACCGAGCCGAGACACAAATAGCCCATTGGTGTCTGTCTGAGAGTCAGGTCTTGGAATCATCTTGGAATGCGACACGGACATAAGGTGCCCTCTCCTTCCATGTTTTCTGGTTGCGTTAGAGAGAAACAGAGAGGGAGGGAGGAAGAGAGAGATGACCGATGAAGGGGGAGGGGGGAGGGCGCGCACGTGCCCTAAGGAAGGACGCTCAAGATGATAAAATGAAGCCCAATTTTTGTCCCTCTAGGGGTGCTCGTCGCTGAAGCCGCTACGGATGTCAGCGCTCACGTGCAAACACAGTGCTCTGTAGTCCTGCAGCCACAGCCTGAGGACGGTCACACGCCACCCATGTGTAGGGACCGGGTTCCTGCCGCTCGCGGTCCTTCAGTCATGGTAGGAGGTGAGCAGAGTGTTTAGACCCACGCCCTGGCGCCTGCCATATCTCTCTCCTACCTGCTGGAGGTGCCCCTGCGGGACAGACGTGTGTTCTTCAGACGGATGTCCCTCTGCGCACAGGGGCTCTCTCTGCATAAGTGCCCAGCGCCGGGGGTGTTAAGGAGGTGCATGGGGGTCCTTCCCAGGGTAGGCTATGGCAAGCCCTCCGGGGGACTGTCAGCCTTTGTTGCGCTGGTATTCTGGCTCTAACCGAGGGTCCCTAGAACAGAGATGCTGGACAGTCGTGTGATACGGGTGGAGGGAGGTATGACCTAGCTGGAGTCAGAGGGAGCCAGACGTCGTCCCCAGAGATGGCTTGTGCTGCCATGACTCGGCAGCGACTGGGCGCGCTTCTGATCCACCGGCGATGCCTTGCTAATGGGTCACCAAGCGTCATCAGCGTAAATCTTTTTTGTTTGCTGTCTGTCCTCACCATACAGCTTGGGTTCCGTGAATGCGGGGAAGGTTTTTGTGAAATTATGTCCTCGGTAATTAGAGCAGGGCACAGAGTGGTACCGGGGATATTTCGGGAATGGCCGAAGAAAGGAATGAGCAAGGAGGAGAGTGGACGCTCCCGAAGGCAAGGTGCCGGGGTCTGAGAGCCACATCTCCACGGACCGCGGCCCTGTTTGGGTCCTTTGTCTCCCTCTGCCCGAATGGCCTGGGTGGTCTCTGAGGTCCCCAGGGCTGAGACCGTCCTGAGGCTGCCTGCCTCCTCATCACTCGTCCAGTTGTTCTGGAAATCTCCTTTATTTTGTTTTTCGGTGGCAGAGATGACAAAGGACAGGGAAAATTTAGCCTCCAGGCCCTTGGTTTGCTTAACAGGTTTAAGGGAAAAGTCACTTCTCCAGCCCACTGGGAGGCTGGCTTGCAATTGCGTTGGTTATGGGTAAATGAACACGCAAAAGTCGCCCTTGGCCTTGAGAAAGCCCGTGGTGCCTGAGAGGGAGTGGGGTAAACACAGTGGGGAGCATAGATAAAGGGCACTTGGGGCCTTCCAACGTCCCCCCCCTACCCCCCACCCCCGCTTTCAGAGGTGGTAGGCGTGGGGACAGGGTGGCCGTCCCTTTGCCCGACCACGTCGGTCCCCAGCACCAGGTCTGCGCGGTGGCCGAGACTTCGTGTCCAGGAGCCACCTGCTGGGCCGGGAGGGGGTTTATTTATTTATCAGGGTGAAACACTCCACCCTCCCGAGTGTTTTATGGGATTCCCAAACCATGGCAAGCAGACGAATGTTCTTCCCCCAAGCTTCCCTCTGGAGAGAGAGAGGAAAAACACGAGGATGGGAGAGATAAAAAGCTTTTTTCTCCCCCTTCCCCCCCCCCCCCCCCACAAAACCGGGACTGCACTTCAGATGAAAATAATGCGTCTTGAAGGTGGTGATAAGGTAGAGGCGAAAATTGCCCCCGCGCTAAGACGGTGCTTCCGGCTTATCTCTGCGGTGCCCGTCAGGTGGAGACGGCATTTGCTGCCGACTGAGAGAGCCCAGAGTGTGGAACAAAAGCTGTCTTTTGAAACACGGTCTCTGAGAACATTGGCCTATTTTTTTTTTTAAGTGTTTAATTTCAAGGCTTCAACGCATTCTTTTTTTTTTTTCTTCTTTACAATTTTTTTTTTCTCTACAATAGGCGATTGTGGGGCGCAAACAAAATGTGGCCGCCGATTAGGGCTGTGTCTCGCTTGCTCGTCCAACTGTTCTGTCTTTTGTTGTGCCGTGAATGCGTTTTCCTAAGCCACTTGGCTTCTCGGATGCTGTGTGTTTAATTTGCCTCGAACATTCCTGCAGATCAGGCCCTTTTAGACCAGCGTTTCGTTAGGGCCTTGTATGATTGCACAGGGAGTGGGGCCTCGGGTCCAGGAGACTGGGTAGGGGTGAGGGCGGTCTGCTGGCCCGCTCAGCTGGCTCCACGCCTGCCCCTCCAGGCCATCTGACGGGGGCTGGGCGTCTCAAACATCCTTCCCCGGTCAGTACATCCCTGGCCGCCAGGCTTTTATCTCCCCCCCCACCCAGGCTCTTGGGCAAAATATTTCTTTAACGTACTAAAAAGCGGACCACTTGACCCACAAAAGCCTGACTTTCTAGAACATTCCTTTACACTCAGAACAATTGTTTGGACTCAGAACAATTGTTTGGACCCCTGTCCTTCAGAGGCCTGCCGGGATGAATCGGGCAGTGAGGGCATCTTCTGAGTTCTGCCGACTTTGAGGGGTTTCTGCTCCGCTGAGGGGCGTCCGCTTGGTGGTGTTGACCCTAAAACATGCTTCATACAGCCGCCCCCATAAATGCAGCAGGTGCCTGACACCCGTGAGGGCCTTGGGGGACGGTGAGACAGGGTGGGGCCTGGGGACTGATCTGGGGCCACTCCCGGGGGTCGGGACATCTCTGTAGCCTTTTAAAGACGGGGAGTAATGGAGCTGAGTGTGGGAGGTGAGTGAGCCAGATGTGACTGACATTTTGAGGTCAGAGTGGGCAAACCTGGCGTGGAGGGCCCACGGGACATCAGACACAAGTGGACTTTGCTCTTGACCCTGAGGGAAGATGGGAGCCCGATGATGCACGATCCGTCTGAGGGTTGCCGTGGGCAATAGTGTCCCCTCCTCAAAAGACATACTCAAGCCCTAACCTCCTGTGAACGTGACCTTATTTGGAAATAGGGTCATTGCAGATGTAATCGAGCCAAGTTGAAGGTATACTTGATTAGTGTGGGTTGGGGCTCTAATCCAGTATGACTGGTGTCCTTACAAGAAGAGAAGACACACACACACACACGCACACGCACACACACACGTGCCCACAGGGACGATGCCGTGCGGATTGCCCACAACTCCAAGAAGCCAGGAGCGAGGAGGCATGGACCAGGCTGTGTTAGGGCCGCCAGAAGGAACCAAGCCCGCGGACTCCTCGGTTTTGGACGTGTGGCCTCCAGTACTAGGAGAGAGTACTTCCTGATGCTTTAAGTGACCCCCTTGTGGCCATTTGTGACGGGAGAGCGACAGGAAACTCACACGAGGGCCTGCTGTGGGCCGAGGCTTCATATCCGTCTCCGTCGGATTCTGACAACAGCCCAGAGGTGGACGGTGACTCCTTTTCCAAGATGTTCCGAGTGAGCGGCAGGGTCAGGATGGGAACCCTGGCCACCTGATTCCTCAGAGGGCCAGCCCGGGGCAGAGATAGCTCTGCGCCTCTCGTCTCCTGCCCGGACACAAACCCACTCCTGCGTCTCTGCCTCTGGAAGGCTTCTGCCCTCGCCCCCCACCCGCCCCTGCGCACGGGGCCAACTTCTGCTTTCTGCATCCCTCTTGGACTTTGGCCACCCTGCCCTCCACACCCCCTGACCTCTGGTGGGCAGAGACGTGGAGCCTGGATGCCAGGGGGAAGCTGAGCTCTCCATCTGAAGTTGGAAACCCTCCCGCAGACAGGGGGCAAGCGCCCACGGGTGGGGTCCTCCGCAGGATGAACAGCCGCATCCGTTCCCCCTCAAGCAGGTCCCCCAGGGCCACACCAAGCCTGTTGCTGTCAGAGGGCTGAGCCTGGGTTTGCCCCGTGGAGACGTGGAGACGAAACAGGCTAAACTACAGCATTTCAAAGGCGCCTGGAATTCTGGTCTCCGTTTTGGAACACTCCTCCCCGCGGTAAGTCCGGGAGCCACTAGATGGCAGTAAAGACCGAGGCTGGACCAGTGTCACGGCCAGGGGCTGGACAAGGCAGGGGGTGGGAGGGGGGGAGACCCGGAAAACCCATTGCGGGAGAAGAGAGGGCACTCGAGCCACCGCTGTCCGTGAGGGACCCGGGAAAGGGGACGGAAGGATCAACGTGCAGTGAGGCTGGGCTGGGAGCCTGACGATTGGACGCACAGGAGCCTCTTGGAAGGAAGTCGGTCGGAGAGTCCACCTGGTTCCTTCATTTTGAAACAGGTGACTTTCCAGAACCCCAGGCATTTTTCTCAGGGATCACAGGGCCCAAGGCTGCTTGCCAGACGGTGCACATCTGTGTGTCAGGCCAAGGAGACCCAGGGAGACGGCGGCAGTGGGGGGGGGGGGGTGAGGGGGTGGCCACAGCAAGGCAGAGCTAGGGGTACTGAGGCACGTGGGCCTGGAGGACAAGCTTACCAGCTTGTGACCCCAAGCAGGTGACTTACCCCTTCCTCACCTGTAAATTGGCTTAATGACAGGTAATGGGGTAACCATGGCGGGGTTACATTGAGACAGTGCAAGGAAAACACGCACAGGACCAGGTACCCAATTCAGCCCCGAGCCCGTGCTGTTAGCAGAATCACCAACTCCATCTTGCTTGTACTTCTGGTTTTTTTTTTAAGTTGTTGTTTATTTATTTTTAGTAATCTCTTCACCCAACGTGGGGCTCGAACCCACGACCCCAGAGATGAACCCCTGACTGAGCCACCCAGGCGCCCCCATGTTATTTGTAATAGCATAGGGTTATCTTAGAAGAGGAATCAGGTGTAGGGATACCTTGTTGGGCATCTGACTCTTGATTTCGGCTCAGGTCATGGTCCCAGGGTCGTGGGATCAAGCCCCTGGGTCGGGCTCCACGCTGAGCATGGAAGCTGATCAAGATTCTCTCTCTTGGGGAGGGGTGTCTGGGCAGGTCAGGTGGTTAAACATCCAACTTCGGCTCAGGGCACGATCTCGCGGTCTGTGAGTTCGAGCCCCGCGCCGGGCTCTGTGGTGACGGCTCGGAGCCTGGAGCCTGCTTCGGATTCTGTGTCTCCCTCTCTCTCTGCTCCTCCCCCGCTCATGCCCTGTCTCTCTCTGTCTCAACTATAAATAAGACATTTTTCAAAAATTAAGGTTCTCTCTCTTGGGGAAAATGGGTGATGCATTGAAGAGGAGGGAGCTTGTTGGGATGAGCCCTGGGTGTTGTATGTAAGTGATGAATCATGGGAATCTACTCCCGAAGCCAACGGCACACTGTATACACTGTAGGTTAGCTAACTGGACAATGAATTATAGTAAACAAACAAATAATAATAAAAAGAGAAGAAAAATGGTTCTACAAATATCTCCAGCTTCATTTCCTTGAGCACGACCTACCTATTCTGACCCTCTACCATTCCCCGATCAGGGCTCAATATGCTGAATCCTGAAGACACAAGATGCCAGGACCCAGGGCTAATGGGACACAGAAGACAAAGGCTGCCCGAATAAATACCATCACCGTTCAAAAAAGAAAAAAAAAAGATTCTCTCTCTCTCTCTCCCTTTGCCCCCCCCCACTCTTTCTTGAAATGAAAGTAATAAAATAATAAAAATAAATAAAGAAGATGAGTCAGATGTAAAAAAAAAAAAAAAAAAAGCAAAGCAAACCAAATCTGACTCTGTTTCGCTGCACACTCTGAACGCAGGATGCCCAGCTTTGGATTGTAGTGCGGTCCACCCGGCCTCTTCCAAGATGCTTTCCAAGTTGTCCCTTCCCATGGAGGGCTCAGCTTTGCCCGTAGATGTACGCAGGCTCCCTCCCTGAAAGTCAAGGAGGGCCCTATGTGCGGGGGGCATCAGGCGGGGGCTCCACCTGCCTTTATCTGTGATGATGGAAAGTGATACAGGAGTTGTGTCCTGAAGGGGCCCCAAGGTCAAAGCCAAGAGAACAATCCCCAAGCTGGACATCAGCCTCAGGGCTGGGCTGAGAGTGGGAGCCACCGTGTGGGAAAAGATGAGGCCGGGCAGAAGGTCTAGGAGGACTTGGAACCCGGAGGGCCACCCAGCTTTGGGGACAGACCCCAAAGAGAAAACACGGGCCGTGTGGAGGCCTTGATGGTCATTCTGCAGCTCGTTTGGATGGCTGATTGACAAGGCCGAGCAGCGGCGTGCGGGCTCAAGGGAGAGTATTGCTTGGTTCTGGACATGGGGGAGGCTCAGGGGTTAGGTCAGAGGCCCGTGTGTCCCTTCCAGGAGCAGCTCCACGCAGAGCGATCGCTTTCAATAAATACTGACAAAGTGCCGGCAAGTAAGAGCGTGAGGCCTCCTGGTCACCTTGAACGGGGTGCCCTTCATTCACCACACACTCGTTAGATAGGATCCTTCTGGGTTAGTTAGCTCGTCAGATCCTTGGGATCCTCGAGAGAAGTACCACTTACGTTTGCCAGAATGCCTGGCCACGTTTGGTTCCCCTGGGCCCAAATCAGGACCATCCTACAAGATGCTTCACGGGGTCTTTGGACCTGGTGTTGACAGTGATGACAAGGCAGCAGGGGAGGTTAGTTCTTTTCTTTTCTTTTAATGTTTATTTCTTTTGAGAAAGAGAGAGAGAGCAGGGGAGGGGCAGAGAGAAAGAGAGAGGGAGACACAGAATCTGAAGCAGATTCCAGGCTCTGAGCTGTCAGCACAGAGCCCAACACGGGGCTTGAACTCATGAGCTGTGAGATCATGACCTGAGCCGAAGTTGGACACTTAACCCACGGAGCCACCCAGACGCCCCAAGACATTTTATTCTTAGAAAATAGATATTATAGGGGCCCCTGGGTGGCTCCGTCGGTTAAGTGTCTGACTCTTGATTTTGGGTCAGGTCATTGATCTGACAATTTGTAAGATCGAGCCCCGCGTCAGGCTTTGTGCTGACAGCGTGGAGCCTGCTTGGGGTTCTCTCTCCCTCTCTCTCTGCCCCTCCCCAACTTGCGCTGCCTCCCTCAAAGCAAATAAGTAAACATTTAAAATAAATAAATACTGGGGTGCCTGGATGGCTCAGTTGGTTAAGCGCCCGACTCTTGGTTCCGACTCAGGTCATGATCTCACGGTTTGGGAGTTCGAGCCCCACATCGGGCTCTGTGCTGACAGTGTGGGACCTGCTTGGGCTTCTCTCTCTCCCTCTCTTTCTGCCCCCACCCCCCCCCCCCCACTCTCGGTCTCTGTCTCTCTCTCAAAAATAAATAAATAACATTTAAAAATAAATAAATAAATACCATAAAAGCTAGCATCTGTCAGGAGTATACGATGAGCTACGCACTTTGTGTATGTTACCTAATTTAGTTCACAATGACCCTCTCAGAGAGGGAGCAAAACAATAACTCTGATGAAGAAACTGAGGTTCAGAGAGGCTCAGAGACCTACGAGGCTGTGTCACGAGTCAGAAAGCCCTGGAACCGGAGTTCAAAGCAAGCCTGGGCTCTGTTGAACGCGCTCTATACAAGAAAGACGCTCACCATGTGTGCAAAAATGTGTCAGGATGAGAGGGGAGGCGTTCAAACTGTCTTGAGGAAGGGGTTGATGGCAAGGCTCCAGGTTGCAAACATGGTTTCCGGCACAGTCCCACCTTCCCCAGGTATCTCTGGTAGAACCCTACAAGAGATCGCCCGAGGGAGCAAGATGGCTCCCCAGAGAAGACAGTTTGGGCAATGTGGATTAAGTGCACTGCAGTAGGGGTCTTTATGGCAGGATTTCCCTGGGCTTCCGTTGAAGCCCAAGTGGGTCTCTGAGAAAGGGGGCTACGCAAAAGCTGTTTGACCACAGCCCCTTCCTGGGAACGGCTGGAGGGGTTTGGGTTCCAAAGGACACACTTTGGGAAACCCTGCTCCCTTGGACTCCGGGAGACTGAAGCTGTGATTAGCAGAACAGTGACTCCCCAGGGACGTGCTCTCCATCCTGGAGCCGCTCTCGATCCTGGAGCCGGTGGAAATGTTAGTGTCATGGTGTTCAGAGACTGACCTTGACCAAAGAGGGATTTGGTCTTTGTCCTCAGCTCCTGGGAAGTTACCTCTGAGCCCTTGGAAGGTCCTGTCTGGTAAGAGTGTCTTTGTGTCTCTGGGGATCTTGGGCCAGCCAGACAGTCTATGATAACAATGAGTTCTAGGGTTGGAGCCTTGGGCCCCAGGGTCCCAGCTCGACCTCTGGGGAGGCTGCGGACTGAGGTCAGCATGGCCAACAATCAGCTGTAGTTACAGGACTTAGACCCGCCGAAAACTCTGGATACCAGGGCTCGGGTGAGTGGCCCTGGCTGGCAGTGCCCCATGTGTGCTGTCACCCATCTTTGCTGGGAGAATGAAGGGCCATCTGCACGGCCCTGCCTGGAAGCTTGCGCCTGGCTTCTCCCAGACCCTGTCCCGCGAGCCTCTTCCCACTGCTGATTTTCATCGGTGCCCTCTCATTGTGATCAACCCTAACCATGAGCATTTTTTGTTTCTGAGTTCTATGAGCCTTCCTAGTGAGTTATCAAACCAGAAGGTGGTCTTGTGGACTCCCAAACGCTGTACGTGGCCGCCGAGACTCTGCGGGTATAGTTAAAGTTAGACATCTTGAAACAGGGAGGTTAGTTTGCGTTATTGGTGAGGGGTGGGGCATCTCCTAGCACGAGCCCCTCAGAGCAGAGAAACTTTTTTCCAGCTGAGGTCAGAAGAGGAAGCAGAGAGATTTCACGGATGACAGGAAGCCAGCCTGCCATTGTTGGAGGGACACAAGAGAAGGAATGTCAGCATCCTCCAGGAGCAAAGATCGGCCCCCGCTGACAGCCAGCAAGGAAGGGGGAACCTCAGTCCTCCAACCTCACAGAACTGAACTTGGCAATTACCCGAGCGACCTTGGAAATGATTCTTCCCAGAACTTCCTGATCAGAGCCCAGGCTGGCTGATACCTTGATTTTGCCCTTGTAGAACCTAGAGCAGAGAAACCAGTTGGAGCCTGGATATCTCACCTGTGACCTGACAGATCTCTGTTGTTTTAAGCTACTAACTGTGTGGCAATTTCTCATGGCAGCGGTAGGAAATTAATACACTCATCGGACATGGATCTTTCCCTTTCCTGTTTTCTGAACCAGACCGCATGATCTCTGGCCCTCCTGCAGCAATGTCCCATCCGGAGAGAGGCTGTCACGCTCTGCCCTGGCTCCAGGGGTGAAGTCTGAGAACCAGAGCTCAGAGGTCCTTTTGAAGTTCTCTGTATAAAATAGGGTCTTCAGAGGCTGGGGGAGAGGCGGGGAGGCAGGAAAGATGTGCTTGGCCCAACAAAAGCTATTTTGGACCCCAACACAAAGATTCCAAATCTAGAAGCCTTCTCCAGCGCACAGACTGCATAGAGAATTAGAGTTGCTTAAATATAATTATCTGGCTTTATGCAGAGTTAAAGAAGCCAGACACAAAAGAGCTCATTCTGTGTGATTCCATTTCTGTGAGGTTCTGGAATAGGCACAACTAATCTTTGGTGACAGAAATCAGAACAGTGGTTGCCTTGGGGTGGGGTGTTGGGGGTGTGGGTGTTGGAGACGTTGGAGGTGGGGTATTCGGGGTGGGGGTGTCGGGAGTGGGGTGTTGAGGGTGGGGGTGTGGAGATATTAGGGGTGGGGGTGTTGGGAGGGGGGTATTGGGGGTAGGGGTGGTTGGGTGGGGGTTTGGGGAGTGGGAGTACTGGGGGTGGGGGTGTTGGGGATGTTGGGGGTGGGGTATTGGGGGTGGAGGTGTTGGGGACAGAGGTGTTGGGGTGGGGGTGTTGGGCAAGTTGGGGGTGGGGTGTTGGGAGGGGATATTGGGGTTGGGGTTGTTGGGGGTGGGGTATTGGGGGTGGGGTTGTTGGGAGCAGGGGTGTTGGGGTGGGGGTGTTGGGGATGTTGGGGCTGGGGTGTTGGGAGGGGGTATGGGGGGTACGGTTAATGGGGGTGGGGGTGTTGGGAGGAGGGGTGGAGATTGATTGGCAAAGAGCATGAAGGAACTTTCTAGATGAGAGAAATGTTCTGTATTTTGGTAATAGTGTGGGATACACTGGGATATGTATTTGTCAAAACTTATCCAGTTGTATACTTAAGATACATACATTTCAATGCATGTAAATTCTACTTGGATTAGAAATTAGAAAAAAATTAGAATAATGGCTTAGAAAAAAATAGCTGAGTCTTGTGAACAAGCCTCTGTCATTCAGAGAGAGGTGCCTCAGCTTACACCTAAAGAAAACACATTTCTCTCCAACGTGCAAATAACACACACTTCAATGGGCAGGACTGGCTCTGGGGTCCAAGGGCGAGTGACAGATGGTCTGTTTCTGCTGCTCTGTCCCCCGTGGGTCCTGACTGGATGGGAAGTTCATCGGTGTGTCATGGGCTGAGAAAGGATGGGAAATTCTGGTACATGGTTTAGGGCTGCCCAAAGCAGGGCTGGAGCCCAGGACCCCCCCGAGGAGCCTGTCAGGTGGGTTAGGGGCACCCCTCCACCCCCCAGCTGCTATTTGTGTGCAGGAGAGGCTGTGAGGAGGGTGTTAAGTCCTCAGAAGGTTCCCCTGGTGTTGAGAAAACACTTCCTTTCAAGTACTGGTGTTATAGTCTTGGGTGACCCCTGAGGAGACCGAAAGTTGAGTTAGACCTGGTTATGCCCGCTGGCCTGGGGGGGGCCGTGTCCTCGGGAGGGGGCATGTGGGGGCACAGAGTTCTGGTGGCCCCGCCTGCAGCTCCTTTGAGCACTGATTCTAACCGGGTGAAGGCGGCAGGGACCTGGGCTCCGGCCAGGGCTGAGGAGGGTCTTGACAAGCTTGGTGTGTGGCTGCTGGGAAGGTCTCGGTCAAGGCTGCAGGGTGTATGCCTAGGGGAGCGCTGGACCCCAGGGGCAGACCTGGGGAGGACCCTTCCCACCATCAGCCCTAAAGGATGGGTGGGCAGAAGAGGGCAGAGACAGATGGAGACAGAGAATCCGAAGCGGGCTCCAGGCTCTGAGCTGTCAGCGCAGAGCCCATCGCGGGGCTCGAACTCCCGGACCGCGAGATCATGACCAGAGCCGAAGTCGGACGCTTAACCCACTGAACCTCCCAGGCGTCGCATTCCACTTTCTTTTTTTAACTTTTAGATCTAGGGGTGCATTGGTAAATTTTAATGACTGACTCTTTGGACCAAAAGTAAAAAAAAAAAAAAAAAAAAAAAGCCATGATTTACAGTATTTACCACTTTCTGTGGCATCAACACTCCCGCTGTGGTTGATTTCGATCTATCAGCGTGAACACAGAGCTACTCGATACCGTTCATCTGGTATTTCCACCGTGTGAACACTTACGTGGACGTAAGCGGCCTCAGGAGCACAGAGAACAGGAAGACGTAGTAATCAGGAAGCGATGCGTTTGGGTTTTCATTATCTTTTTATAGAATCCCTGTCGCTGTACGTTTGCATCATTTATTCTTTTCAGTAACGGCCGTGTTTGACAACCGCTGTGCCGAAGTTCCGAAAACCTCACGATCTCGCGAGCAAGTAGGAGTTGGCCCCAGGACCGCGCCGGTGCTTAGACCAAATCCGAGAGAAAGGGAAGCCAGAGCGGCTCCAAGCCGGGAATGGGGACAGTAGCCAAGCCCTTGAGCGGTCTTCTGAAGATTGGGGGGGTTTAGCCATGCTCTCCGCTGAGATAGCAGAGCCCCCGGGAGGGACAGGAACAGAATAAGCCCTGGACGGGCCTCTGGGCATCCGGCCAGGAAACGGACACTTACCTTTCCCTCCAGTCCCTCCCAGGCATTCTTGGTGCAGCATTTAATACCTTGTATCTTTGTGCCCTGACTTAACAGTGCCTGGGTTTCCGTGCCCTCTGTGTGGATCTCAGTGTCTGAATGTTGCAGGTTTTAAGCTCCTGGATGTCCCGTTCTATTGGGCAGTGATTCTCAACCTCAGCTGAACGGTGGGACCACCTGGGGGGCTTATAAAACTTCTGAGGTCTGGATTAGGCGCCCCCCGCCCCCAGATTCAGAATTATTGGCTCTTGGGTGCATCCAACAATGGGTGGTCTAAAAACTCCTTGGGTGGTTCTCATGTGCAGCGGATGACCCAGGCGATGGGGAAATAGGTGAAGACGCCCTTGTCCCAGCCTTTGGGAGCTTAGAGTGAAAGTCCAGTGGGGCAAGTCCAGTGGGTCCAGGCCACCGAGGGAAGGGTACTCGTCCTGGTGTCTGTTCCCCAGCACGTACTGCACCTGCAGTAGGTTTGCAAAAAATTGTCCACGAGTTCCTTCCGTCCTTGCACGAGTGTCCCTTTGCAAGGTGACTTTGCCAACCCTTCCATTCTGAGGTGAGTCTACTGGCCAGCCCCTTGAGTTGGTCTAACCTCGCGAGTGGCTTTGACCCACAGAATGTTCCGGAAGCGGCGTGTGATGGCGTTGAAGCAAACCGCATGGTTTGTCGTCCACAAGACTGCCCTCAGTTCAGACACCAGCCACGAGTTCAGGGGTTGGTGATGAATTTGGGGGCCCCCACAAGCCCCCTCAAGTTGGACATCTCACTCAGAATGACTCAGAGCTCAAGAAGGGGTTATATTTAGCATTACGGTTTTATTAGAGCAAAAGGATACAAATCAGGACCAGCCAGAGGACAGGTGAACGGCAGGTAGGGGTCCAAACGTGAAGCTTCTGGTCATTCGTCCTGTGGGGTCCTGGACCATGTAACCTCCTCCTGGCTACGCTGTGTGTCGGCCCACAAGAGCATTGCCAACGAGGGAGGCTCACTGAGGCTCGCCGTCCAGAGTCTCCCTGGAGCTTGACCTCACCCCGCCACACGCTGACCTTCAGTTACCAGCTCCTCGGGGGGTTGCAAGAGATGTGACATGTCCCAAAGTCCATCATGAGTCACACTGGCAGACTTCCCAGTAGCCGAGGGCGGAGGACAGATCTATCGCCGGGCGACGTTATTCTGAGTCTAGACCTCAAGAGGCTTTGTGGTCTCCACTTGTGCCCTCTTGGAAGGTTCCTGTCACCTTGTGAGAAAGCCCAGGCTGGCCTCCTTAAGGGCGAGAGAGGACTTGGAGGGAGAGGCCACCTCGCAGCCAGACTGGATGAGCGAGGCCATCAGACTGTCCAGGCTCTGTCGGGCTGTCAGATGACCGCAGCCACGAAAGTGGCCCTGGGCTAGGTTGCCAAAGAAGATAGGGAATTTTTGGTTAAATTTGAATTGTATGTAAACAATGAATAGTTTTTTAGCATAAATTATTGCCCAAGGCAGACTAAAAAAATTATTTGTTGTTTCTTTGAAATGAAAATTTAATGGGGCATCATGCATTTAGACAAAATAGTTGTCGTTTAAGATGCTAAGTTTTGGGGTGGTTCGTTCCACAATAGGTAACGACACTCCATCCCAAATGGTGAGTCTCGAGCAGGGATTCTCAAACTTCACCACGCGTTAGAATGTTCCAGAAAACCCATTAAAATGCCATCTGGAAACAAAAAATTGGTAGCATTTCAGTTTAACCTAGGTAAAATGTTTTGTTTTGGTTTTCGTTTTTTTTTTTTTTTTTTTTAAAGAAAATCATATGCTTCTCATTTTGCACCTTAGGAACTGGTATTTAGGAAATCCCATAGGCAATTTAGAAGTTCATCTTGGGTCGAACAGCGGTTAAACCATGGTTTATAAAATCTATAATATTAACTATATTATAGCTAATAAAATATAGTCTAAAAAAAAGGCAGTCTGCTGAGGCCCACCCTCAGAGATTCTGATTCAGTGGTTCTGGGATGGGGCCCAATAATCTGCATTTCTAACAAGTTCTCCAGCGGTACTGATCGTGCGGGTCTGGGTACCACACTCGGACAACCCCTGGTCAGTTTGAGCCAGAGCCTCCTATTTCCGTGGCCAGTGATTGGCTCATGAGCGAACATGTGACTCCATCCTGATCAAGGGGCGCTGAGGGAGTCTGCTGAGGCACTTCTGGGAAAGGTTTTCAGGACTCTTTTCTTCCTTCGGATGCTGTCCTCTGGACTTGATGTCTGGAGCTACCTCGGCCATCTAGTAGCCCTGGGGAGACCAGCCTGGTGCCACAGCCAGTGCCCTGGGGGAGGCAGAGCTGGGAGAGAAAGAGGCTGAATCCGACATTGTTGTTGTTGTTTTTTAATGTTTATTTATTTTTGAGACAGAGAGAGAGAGAGAGAGACAGAGTGCGAGTGGGGGAGGGGCAGAGACAGAAGGAGACGCGGAATCCGAAGCAGGCTCCAGGCTCTGAGCTGTCAGCACAGAGCCCGACACGGGGCTCGAACCCACGAACCGTGAGATCATGACCTGAGCTTAAGTCGGATGTTTAACCAACTGAGCCACCCAGGCGCCTGCCTCTTGTGACATCGTTGATCAGCTGACTGTAGCCTGCTCCCTGCCCCTCCCCCACCGCTCTTGCTGTGGAGATAGCAAGGCCCCTCATTAATAAAGCCAAATTGATTCTGGGCCTCTGTTACTGCAACCAAAAGCACCTAAGCTGACCTACGTATAAGCAATTGCCAAACGGCGTGACAGGTGCTAGAACGGAGATCCGCCCGGTACCCGGCGCAGCTCGCATAGGTGCTTCCGGAAGATTTTCACGGACAGAGCTGGTGATGATGTGGGGAGGTGGATGCTGGCCTGTGAGGTGGGAAAGAACACTAACCGTCCTCCTTGTGCCCCGGTTTCAAGGTTACAACGACAGGGACCACTTGACAGCCAGTGTTAGGAGTGCTGTGTGCACCTGCAGCGGGAAGCAATCAGATCAACCAAAGGTTTAAGTCTGTCTTATAATAGCTGCCCTGGGCTAGCAAGAGATTTGAGGGGACGGGGGGTGGCCAAGGGGGCTCTCCAAGCCCTTCTAGGAGGTGGGGCTGCTTCCTAACTAATTTCACGTGGGCAGACTGCTTTGCAGTCTTCGAGGAGAATTAAAGGGGATTTGGGCTCCTGGGTTTGGCTTAAGGAGACAAATAAACCCTCGGTTATTGGATTAGCATCTCGCCGGGGCAGCGGCCGATCCAACTTTCCTTTGGGTGTTCGTGAGCAGGACGGGAGAATCTCAAAAGCGCTTGGCCACTGCCCAAACCCTGCCTCGAGGCTTGCTAGGCTTTTTGTTTCTTTTGGACATGGTCTGAAAATAAGAAGTAAGGTTCAAAGTCCTCAGCAAAGGGCATTCAGATGCCCCATCTCGACTGAAGCCCTTCCTCTGACGAATACAGGTCCTGGAACAAAGCAAGGGAAGGAACGGGCGTAGGATGGTGGGGCCGGGCGCCTGGATCGCACAAGGTCGGAGCCTCTGCTGCGGGGCTCTGGGAATTGGGTGGTGAAACAGGAAGTAATTTGACCCGAAAGGGGTAATTTGCGGGAGAGCCAGGCGTGAAGTCATCAGCCATCATTTGGAGTTAGTGTGACTTTGCTTTTTTTGCTTAAACATGGAGATAAACCTCACATAACTTCAAATAACCAATTTAAAAGCGAACGATTCCGTGGCACTTAGTACGTTCACAATGTTGTGCAACCACCACCTCTAACAAGTTCCGAAACATTGTAGGCCCCCCAAAAGGACGCTCCGGATCCATGAAGCCATCGCTCTCCCTCCCTCCCTCACCCTAGAAACCTCCGATCTTCTGTCCTTGTGGGTTTACCTATCCTGGATATTTTGTACAAATGGGACCATATGATATGTGACCTTCAGTGTCTGGCCTGCTTTCGCTTAGAATGAGGTTTTCAAGGTGCACCTGTAGGTTATGTATCAGTACCTCCCTCCTTTTTACAGCTGAATAGTATTCCATTGTATGGATATACCACATTTTGGAGGTTTTTGTTTGTCTGTTGGGATACAGTACATTTTGATTATCCACTCACCTGTTGATGGACATTTGCGTTGTTTCCACCTTTTGGATATGACGAATAATACTGCTTGAACATTGGTTTCTACGTATTTGTTTCGATACGTGTTTTCAGCTCTTGGGACATGTTTTATATTATTTATTTTAGGACATATTTCCAGGAACTTCTTACAGGGTAGGTCTAAGCATACGGGCACACACACGTGCTCACACACGTGCCTGAGCGTGCATGTCAACACACACACACACACACACACACACACACACTCTGAGATATACGAATGTTCCATCTCCTACACCCCCAAGTTGTTACACAAGCATTTTAGGGACTGGAATAAATGAACCCTGCGCACTGGCATCCCACAGGCTCCCACACTGAGCAAAAAACAATTTCCTCCCTGAGAATGTCAGATAAATGATAGCACATTCAGAATACGGAATACAGTGTAGCCATTAAGACGATTTTCCAAGACCGATGTCTCTAGGTCACGAGATTATGCTCAGCAGAACAGGCAGAAAGCCGGCGTCTAATACGCGATGCGATCATTATGTGATGAAAAATCCCTGCGCGCAGATGACGAACTACAGGCAAATGGATGGCAACACCACGGGCTTCACTTCCCTTTGTTGTTATTTTGTGTTTTGCACATTTTCTATACTGAAAATATTAGGTGGACTAAATGAGTTAATGCATCTAAAAGACTTAGAACAAGGCTTGCTACACAGTGACTACAGTAGATGTCTTTGCTCCCGTGATAACAATTTCTGCTTAGAAACACCATTTTTAATTTTTTTTTTTTTAGTGTTTTATTTATTCTTGAGAGAGAGAGAGAGAGACAGAGCACAAGCAGGGAGGGACAGAGAGAGGAGGAGACATAGAATCCAAAGCAGGCTCCAGGCTCCGAGCTGTCAGCACAGAGCCCGACACGGGGCTTGAACTTACCAACCGTGAGACCGTGACTTGAGCCAAAGTCAGATGCCCAACCGACTGAGCCACCCAGGTGCCCCAGAAACACCATTTTTAAAGGGAAAAAAAAACTTTTTGTCTTCCTACCCTTCCTCGGGATCGGAGCTGCACCTCTGAGGGGGCAGGGAGGGTCTGGTGGGGCCTGGGGGTAGGGGTGGCCCCACATATGTGGGAAGAAAGGCAGAACTTCTTGTCCCTGGCAATTGTCCGAGGATGGGGTGAGACACTCCCCTCACCCCATGTCACCAAGATCCCCTATCTGTTCTAGAAACTATGCAAAGAGGGCTCCAGAGTGCTCTCTGAACAACAAGGAGATTGTTGCTATGAAAGGTATAAAATTGCATCAGGCTGGAGTCCAAGGTGACACCGGGGGGGGGGGTGGCATTAGTCCCAGAGGAGGCATCGTTTCCAGGTACCCATGGGGCTCTGCCCCCGAAAAGCACCCGGCTGCAGGTTTCTTTCTCTAATACCCAGGGTTCTGGGAGGAGGAGGGGGGCCAGCAGGGGACAGGAGGGGTGTGCTTGTATCTCTTGCCTCCCCCCACCCCTTCAGGTGTCGCGAGGGCACCTCGACAACCCCCCCCCCCCCCCCCCCCCGCCCCGCGGCGGGAGCCGCTGTGCCTGCACGGCTTGGCCACAAGGGGGAGCTCCGGAGCTTGGATGCGCCTCCTGTAAAAGAAAAGGAAAATCATCTTCTCAAGGCGAGGGGTGAGGCTTTAGCTGCAGCAGACCATTCCTAACAGGGGGAGGTGCAAGCAGGGCCGAGGAGGAGCTGAGGAGCAGGTTTCGAATAATTTCCCTGCCTGGCCTCAGGACAGGGCTGAAAGAGCAGCCGCCTGTGAAGGAGGCAGGAGGCAGGAGGCAGGGGTATCAGGGGCCCAGAGGGCCACGGGGTTCAGAGCCAGCCCCTCCCAGCCCGTCTGCTGGGCAGCCGGGGTGGGGGTGGGGGGGCAGGCAGGGGCAGCAGCTGCTGGGGGTGAACAGCGGGGCTGGGGCCCCGAACGCCTCCTCGAAGTCGAGGCCTGGCTGCTGGGCTCACAGCAGAGGAATACCAGAGCGTGCGTGCGAATGTGCGAGAGTGTGACCGTGTGCACGTGACTGTGCGTGGTGCGTTGGCCACCTGCAGAATGCCCAGAGCTTGTCAACCCGCATGCACACGCGCGTGCGTGCGTACACGGGCACGCGGACACGCAGAGACGTGCGTTCACACGCACCCACAGTACGTTCCCAGACATGTGCACACAGGGACACACAGGTACCCGTGCCAGTCGGCCGTAATGTGACAAGACGCTCCAGAAGGAACAAAAACACGTAGAGGCTGCGGGCTCCTGGCTGCTTGTCGTCAGCCCCGCGGAGTTGAGTCGTGACGGAAGCAGAAAGCCTTTGATTTGCCCGCTGACCGATGTGCCACGGAAGGGCCCCTGAAGTCAACTGTCCCTGTGGCTGTGCTTTTCTGGCGGCGGAGAAGCTGGAGAGCCGGGTGCCTGGGAGGACAGGGGCAGATCTGGGCTCGGCCGGGCTGAACGTGCTAGAGATGCTGGTCCAGCTGCGTGAGACCCAGCCCCCTCCTTCCCTGCAGGTGACAGAGGGCAGGGGGTGACAGTCCCTCCTGCTGGCCTGCAGAGCTGAAACCTCAGCCTGGCTCTGCTCGGTGACCTTTGGAAACTTGAAAACAGCGCTGGGGGTCATCGCATTGGCCCTGGGTGCGGTGGGGCCACCCCCTGGGCCTGGGAGGCCGCGGCCCTCGCCAGCTTCTTGGCTCCTGGGTGGGAGAAGGCTTCCTCCAGCTTCTGGCCGGGGCGCTTCCCCACCTGGCTCCCCTGTGCTCTCCTCACATCCAGCCCTCCACCCCTGCACACGGCCTGCACCTGCACTGCCCCTTTCTCAGGCCCCCACCCAAAGGCCTGCCCCTCCTCTCTGGTTCAAAGGCCTGCCGCCTCCTTGCACGCTTTTAAAAAAATTTAATTAAAATGTGTTTAATGTTTATTTTTGAGAGACAGAGACAGCGCAAGCAAGGGAGGGGTAGAGAGAGAGGGAGACACAGAATCTGAATCAGGCTCCAGGCTCTGAGCTGTTAGCACAGAGCCCGATGCGGGGCTCGAACCCACGGACCGTGAGATCATGACCTGAGCCGGAGTCAGACGCTTAACCGACTGAGCCACCCAGGTGCCACAAGATGCCTTTTTTAAATGAGCCTTTTTTCCTCGTGGAATTTGCCCCTCCTTCTCTCTTTCTACCCACCTTATCCTGCGAGGAAGCTTTTTGGTAAGGAGAGCTTCCTTTGCAGGATTCTGGCCAGGGTCCAGCTAGGAGAGGATGAGCCTCTAGCCCGCGGAGGTTTGCAGGAATGAGGTGTCCTGCGGGGTCTGACTTCAGGACGGAGCGAGGACCCTGGGGTGGAGAAGGGGAGGGGACCAGGGAGAGAAGAGCCCCCAGGAATATTTGCACTGTGCCGCTCTCTGGACGCCGTAAGGACCCAGTGCACCCACACTGAGACTTTCCTTAGAATGTCTTCAAACCACATGGTCCCTGATGCTACAGGGACAGCCTGCAGGTGACAGACAGGCAATGGAGATGCTGCTTGACCCGGCCTGGGGCTCTGAGGGCCCAATCCCAGGCCACGGTGGATTCCCTAGGTTCCCTCTGTCCTGGGGTGAGAGGAGACGGTGCCCGTGGCGGCAGCCTGCCAGTGACAGGGACCACAGGGAGGCAAACGGGAGAAATAGTGGACGGGGCCATGCAGGGGGGGGGGTGGGGGGGTGGAGTCAGGATGGCCCAGGCTCCAGGTGGCCCACTAGAGGGCGAGAATTCAGCAGGAGGCCCCCTACCCACTGGAGGGGCCGCCTGCACCTGCCCCAAAGACAGCATAAGGCCTGCTCACCGGGGTTCCCTCCGCACTCAAGACGAAGCCTGAACTTCCCGGAGCCGTGCTTGGTCCCAAGACCATCCTCCCTTGTGAGGCAGTTGCCTGAGCAGGCCCGGTGTTCCGGTCCGCAGCCCAAGGTCACAAAACCAGAGCGGACCCAGGGTTTGAATGCAGGCCTCTCTGACTCCAGAGCATTGTGATCATGACCGCGTTGAGGTGGTGGCGGCTGGGGGCTGGGGGCTGGGGGCTGCTGGCTTACCCTCTCCAGACTGTTCCGGATGCTCCCTCCGCCTTGCGCCTCTGGTCCTCACACAGCCGGCAGGCCGCGTGTTAGTTGGACCACTGTTTTATGGACAGGGAAACGGAGTTATTGTTGAGGACTGGACAGGGAGTATTTCAGGGGACAGAAGAACAATGAGAAACGGTGAAGGTAGTCACTTGGGAGATGTTTACCAGGCAGCAGTGTGCCCAGAGCTGGGCCTTCCGACTACGAAGATGGAAAACAGTGGTCCCTGAGCCCGAGGCCTCCTGGCACAGAGGCGACACACTGTCGCAGGTGCTCTAGGAGGGTGGCGAGGACAGAAGCCGCCAGCGGGGAGGACGCACACGTCACACCAAGGCATGTGGACAATTGCCATGAGCCCCGGGACCCATCAAAGTAGGGGAGGGACAATCAGATCAGCAGACAGACAGCTTCTCCCATGCCCCTCCCGCCCCAGCACTTTGGGGACAGCGTGCTTCATCTGTGGCGGGAAGGACGACATTGATATTTGAGACAACACTCAATGGAACCCAAGCGTACCCATTTCTGTCCATCCCTGGCGGAGGTTCTGGAACAAGGGCCTCACATCAAAGCCCAGTATTATCTGCTGCCTTGACGTCTAGTGAGGTCTCCTGCGCAGAAGTCCCCTAGACAGACAACTGTTCTTACCAGGCTGATGGAGCATGATGCCCGCTTGTCCCTGAGCCGTGGGCTTTAGCTTTTCTAGCAGTCCATGGAATTGTTCAAACAAGCCAATGGCTTCCTACCAGAGGTCACACCATCCTTTTGATACTCCTTTAAAAAATTTTTTAATTTAATTTAGGGGAGGGCAGAGAGAGAGAGAGAGAGAGAGAGAGAGAGTCCCAAGCAGGCTCCATGCTGTCAGTGCAGAGCCCAAAGCAGGGTTCAGACCCATGAGCTGTGAGATCATGACCTGAGCCAAAGTCAGATGCTTAACCGACTGAGCCCCCCCCCAGGCACCCTGATACTCCTCTTGAGACCGAGTCTGTCTCCCAAAGCCCACAGCCACGTTCACTCTGTTCCCAAGTGCAACTCCCTGCATGGTGTGTGGTGTCCTTCCCCCAGGCCGTGAGTACCTGTGACTAATAAACTCTGGAGAATCTCATCTGTCCAGGGCTGGGTGCTGTGTGTTTAGTCCTCCCTCACTGACAAGGTCAGGGGGAGGTAATTAAACGTGCGTGCTTGGTTCTGCAAGGAAGATGCATCGATGGGACTTTATGGTGGAGACGGCAGGCGGGGGCCTCTGAATGAGGCAGAGTTGCACTGGGAGAGGAGAGAGAATGTCCCTGAGCAAGGGGCAGAGAGTCCCGGGGAAGCAGGGCTGTGGGCGAAGGGTCCCGATGGGAGAGCCCCTGAGAACCGCTGGGGGTGGGGCCTGAAGAGGGAGGGCAGCGGGGGAGAAATTTTCCTTGACTGGGTTCTCCGAGGAATTCAAGAACAGAGGATATTCACTCACGATAATGATCAGAGCTTCTTTAGCATGTGGCTTGTGTCGGGTGTTGTTTTTGCTGCCTCTGATTTTCAACTTTGCCCTCAGAGCAAAGTGCTTTTCCCATTTCATGGATGAGGAAAACAGAGGCTGGAGAGGCCAGTCCCTCACCCACAGAGACCCACAAGACCCGTGGGTGGTGGAGTCTGGCTCCAAATCCATGTCATTTCGGCCACAGAGGCTTCACACCTCACCATGGACCTTCATGCCTCCAGGTGATGGGAAGACTGCCGTGTGGCCGAGGCTGGCCAGGGTCCCAGCTGACCCACCTCCAGGATGTCCTTGTGGCTCTGTGTTCTTCATTTTCATAGACTGAGGAGTAGCCCTGGGGAGAAGCCGCTGGGGTGCGGTTTGGGATGGGCATCGTGCTTGGGTCACAGGGCCCCTGGACTGCCTACCTGGCTCTTTTTTTGGGGACAGCAGGTAGTATCCAAAGTGACATTTTAAACCAGGGGGACTGGCAGGGCAGAGAGGCAGCCTGCAACGTACAGGGCACGTGGGGAGGAGGAGGAGGCTGGAACTTAGCTTCTGTCACTGCCTTTTGGATAAGCTTGGCCTTGACACGGTTGACATCAGAGCACGACTGAGGGAGTTTTCTATTTGCATCGTTTTCAATTTATCTTTTGCTGTTTTTTTCTGATGCTTTGAAGAGGTTTTAAGTGCCCATCAATAATACTTTCCAAATGTTCACAGATGTTAGGTAATTGATTGGGTCTGGCATCAGAGCGTGAATGAGGACGGAAGGAGAGTGCCTGAGAGGCATCCTTAGCATAGTCAAACATGCTCTGGCCCTTTCTCCGTCCCGCTAATGGGTCAGTGGTGTTAATCAGGGCCAGGATTGGGGTCCCCGGCAGGGAGGACCAAGCACCTACTTGTCTGCTCTTGGTTTCCTTTTAAAGAATGTTCTCCTTCCCATTTTATTCTATTTTTGAGAGGGAGTGATAACAGGGAAGGGGCAGAGAGAGAGGGGGACAGATGATCCAAAGCAGGCTCTGTGCTGACAGCAGCGAGCCCGATGTGGGACTCGAACTCACAAACTGTGAAATGATGACCTGCGGCGAAGTCAGATGCTCACCGACTAAACCACCCAGGCGCCCCTCCCACTTTATTTTTAAGTAAAATCCAATGTTAATGATAATATGCCTATAGTTGAAAACATCAAACAATAACAAAAAAAATTACAGCCCCACCCATACACTGCCCAACCCTCGGTTCTGGGACAGCCAATTATAACTTTTCATCTTTTTCTTCTGTGTTTCGTCCCCATGATTCTAAATGCTATGCTCATGTTGTTATTTTCTTGATTTATTAAATGTAGATATTATCTATTTATTTCCTGTTCTGGTAGGTGAGGATTTAGCTCTCTTATATTCCAACTCCCACCCTATGTTATTTCCCCAAATCCTCTCAATATGGTTATATAACTTTTGTTGTTGTTGTTAAATAGTCAGTGTTTACATTATTATACATATGTAAAAATTGCCATTTTCTTTCTTCTACAGCTTTTTGTTTTTCCTGGTGTTAATCATTGCCTCGGTTTTTCATTTGTATAGTTTTCAATTTAGCTTTTGATGTTTTCCCACATGCTTTGAAAAGTTTTCAGATGCCTACAAATAGTATCTTCCAAATGTTCATAGGCATTAGATAATATATCTGTTCCATTCTTTTTTTGGAGACCTTTCTTTTTGCTCTGATCTGCAACCATCCTTTCCTTTCAAAATGTATATTTTTGAGAGAGAGAGAGAGAGAGAGAGAGAGAGAGAGAGAGAGAGTGAGTGCAGGGGAGGGGCAGAGAGAGGGGGAGACAGAGGATCCAAAGCAGGTTCTGTGCTACAGCAGAGAGCCTGATATGGGGCTCAAACTCACCAACCATGAGATCATGGCCTGAGCCTAAGTGAGATGCTTAACTGATTGAGCCACCCAGGTGCCCTGGAGCCATCCTTTCCATCATTTTTTTCCTTCTCCACCATTCTGAGACTTCCTCTCACTATTTTCCTGTGGTTGAGTCTCCTGTTACTTGGATCTTATGTTTTTGTCTAACTTGATTTATTTCCTCATTTTGCTGTAGCACATCCTCCAAAGCTTTCATAGAAGGGGTAAGTGGGAGTAAGTGTCCTGGTGACTCTGAAATCCTCCTATACAGAGGGTCCTACTCTGCTTCATCCTCCCACTATGATCCATGATCCAAAGAGACAAAGTGGTCTAGAACGAAATCTCAGGCCAGAGCTAGATGAGTTCCAAGTGTCAAGAAAAGGACAAGCTGTGGGTCCTCAGTCTACAGAGGAGACTGCCTCTTACATCTGCCCAGGGTTCGTCCACCCTAGCTGGACTGGCCTTGCAGATAAACCCCTGCCCTCCCAATCAGCCTGCTCAAGTGCTAACCTGATCTCATGATTTCTACCTTCTGCAAGATCATACGGAATGAGCTCCCGCCTTGGATACCAGCTTGGGAGTTCAGCCTTGGGTGAGCCTCACACACTCAGTGGCCACAGATTTCCCCCCATGCCCTGATGTTCTTTTTCTGCAGAAAATAACGCCCCCTCCTACCCCTATACAGCCTACTTCCCTTCCCAGGCTTGTCTCTACTTTATGTCCTAAGGCAGTTCAGGTGGAAAGTCTCTGAGCCCAGAGTCAGAGGCCTGGATTTGAACCCTAAACCCAGCAATCATGAAGTGGTTACTCAGCTCCATTCTACAGCTGGGTAAACAGAAGTTCAGAGGTTCATACGTTCCCGTGGTCGAATGAGAACATATACAAAAGGATTTCTATGGTATTTGAACACTACACAGAGTTTGGGATTATTGTTACTTTTGAAAGAAATCAAATCATTCTTGGGGGTCCAGTCTATCAGCTAATTTGCCAAGTTACTGAGATGTTCAAAGTCTGTTTTACCTGTGGGCAGATGCTATGCCGAACGGAGTGACTTTCTTGAAGCTAGAGGGACCCAGAGTTTCCAGGAGCTCATTTAAAGCATGAAGAAAAAGTGTTTAGAGCAGCAGAAGCAGCAGCACAGCCTTGGCGGAGCATTAGGCTTACCTGGGGAGCTTTAAAAAATGGTGTGCCCAGGTTGTGCCCTGGGGCCCTTAAATCAGAGTCTCTGAAGCAGGGTCCTGGCATCAGTATTGTTTAAAGCTTCCAGAGAGCTCCAGATGCAGTCAGAGTTAAGAAACCCTTGCATCAAGGGTTCCCTTAAGGGAGTGGTTCTCAACTCTGGCTGGACATTCAAACCCCCCTCATAGGGGGATCGTGGAAACACTGATGCCAGAACCTCACCCCAGAGAGCATTTGACTTGGGACAAAAGCAGCCCAGGTGATTCAAATGTGCAAGCAGGTAGAGGAATTTTGCTGCAAGGCCATTATCGCCTTTCTCGAAGACCCCCAGGAATTAGAGGGCAGAGGCTGAGTGTGGGTGTCTTGTGATCCATGGAGCTTTAGGGTGTAAAATGTGCTTTGCCCGGAGGAGCCACAGGGAGCTGATGTTGCCTCTCTCTACTTCTTGTTCTGTCTCCACAGCTGCCACGGGTGCTTCTTTCCAAAACATTTCCTCCACTGTAGTCCCTGCCAGTGCACCAGACCTTGCAAGCCCAAGGGTGACAGAGTACCGCCTTCCAGCTCAGCTGGAAAATGCTCTGTTGGCAAAGTGGGAGGGGCCAGGGCTGGAGGGTGCACTTGCCAAATGTGTGCCTGCAAAAGAGTCTTGAGTTGGTTCCTTGGTTCCTCTGCCCACCGTAGTAGAGAGGTCAGCCTGGTATCTGAGGACACTCAGAGATTGCATGCAGAACACCTCAGCCCTGTGAGCACGCCATGATGGGGAGGGTGGTTATTGAGAGTGGAAGGCACTCCCCCCCCCCCCCCCGACTGGATAGAGATTAGGGGATCTGGCTTTGTCTTCCTGGAGAGAGGAACTTTCTCATTGTCTGAGCCATGGCTTGCTTATTGCCTCCAGGTGTACGGAGCATCCTCCCAAAGGGGAGGTAAATCCATTCGCCTCCTGGTCCACATAGGACTTGCTGCAAAACAGCAGGGTTTGGGTTCCACTTCCTGGGCACCGAGGCAACAATATCCTGGGATGGTCGTTGTGAACTGTTGGGTTCGCCCTCGCTGAATTAAAGCTAAGTGCCAGGCACTGTTGGGCTGCCAGCATTCCTGGATGAAGAGTACAGTCCATGTGTTTAGGACCCCCAGCCCCACCCCTTGTGCCATGCTGGCTGGAACCTGGACCAGGCTCAGCATCGAAGCAGGTGGGTTCTGTGCTGGCATTTTCACTCACTCACTCACTCACTGTTGACTTCAGACCTTGGACAGCGCTTTTCTCACCTGTCACATGGGGTAATAACTGGTTTACTTAACAGGATTTTGTGAGGCTCAAACATGATAGTGTGAGCGAATTGGCTTTGAAAAGCATTTCCAAGGCATATAAACACAAGGGATTATAGGGCGAGGTCCCTCTGGATCAGTGGTGCTGTGAAGCTGTGTGCACAGCTCACCATCCCCCATGGAATTGGAGATTGTAGAATTCATTGCCTTTGGAGGCTCACTTTGTTGTGTGTGCACAGAGGAGAAGAACGGAGGTGGTGGGGAGGGGCTGGCCTTTGCCTTTTATGGCAGTCTGGGAACTTGAAACACTCAAATCCATCATTCTTAAAAAGCTTTTTATAGTCCTTCAGACGCTTCTGTCTCTGCAGATCCACACATCACAGGTACACAGCTAGAGAGGGCTCGTTAAATCATGAGCTAATGCAGGGGCTAATTAAATGCTTCTGACACTTGTTACCATCTGCCGAGCTGGAGTGAAGTCTGAAAGTTCTGTGTGTTTTATGAAAGCCTCAAGCCACCACCACCCCGTGGGGGCTGAGCTCTCATGGTTGAGACCTAGAACTAGGGAAACAATATCAGAAGACAAATTCGATCCATAAGTGATTTCCATCTTAAGGCACAAGCTGTGGGGATGATTACAAAATTGCTTCAGTTAATTAAAAAAGAGAAAAGCTTTGAAGTAATTTACTAGTGTTTATGCGTTTTGTCCCAGAGTGGTCTCTGCGGATATACCAAATTCCGGGACTGTGTGGCTTTCTCTTATCACTGACTCAACAGAAGAATCTGTGAGATTAATTATGAACATTGGTTTTCTTGATCCTTCAGTAACTTGGAAGAATCCTGGTTAGTCGGACTTTGAAAATTGGTTGACTGGTTTTTTTCCAAAGTAGCCCCTCCCTCCTCCAGTAAACATGTGAAATGTTCATTTCTTCTTCTTCTTCTCCTCCTTCTTCTTCTTCTTTTGATGTTTATTTATTTCTGAGAGACAGAGTGTGAGTGGAGGAGGGGCAGAGAGAGAGGGAGACACAGAATCCGAAGCAGACTCTGAGCCATCAGCACAGAGCCCAACGCGGGGCTTGAACCCACAAACGATGAGATCAAGACCTGAGCTGAAGTCAGACGCTTAACCATCTGAACCACCCAGGCGCCCCATGAAATGTTCATTTCTACGGTCGAAGAGAGGTGGATGGATTGTCGTCACGTCCCCCCATCCCCTGTGCTCCCTTTCTCCCCAAAGCCTTTTCTGTTTATTGGTTTTTAGTTTTAGATTCAGTTCCAGGAGAAAGGAATAGGAAGCCTTTTATTCAAAAAATAATGGGGTGTCTATTTTTTCCTTAATGATTTGTAAGGGTTCTTGATATATTCCAAACATGACTCCTTTGTCAAATACATGTATTGCACATCTCTCCCTCCACTCTGTGGGTCGGCAGTCCCTGAGAAGCAATCAGTACCTGCCAACTTCACAAAAGAGAGAGAGAGAGAGAGAGCCCGCATTATAGGGTACTGATGATAAAGGCTACTTATAAAGTAGTCTTACCAACACATCAAACCTGAGTGTGACCGCGCTGCCTGATCTAACTGCAAATCCGCAGGAAACATGGCAGACAGAGGAAAGTGGGAAACCACACCACAGGTGTAAGATTCAGCTCCTGGGAATCTCTACAGGACAGGTGATCCTCCTTTTCAACAAATCAGCTACAAGGAAGATGGGTAGATTATAAGAAACTGAAGAGCCATCCCCACCAATTACAGTGCTTGAAACTTCTTTGGGTCCTGATGACAATAAAACCGTAAACCAAAAATTAAGACACTTGGAGACATTTGAACACTGGGTATTCGATGCTGAGAAGAAGTCAAGGTTATTTCTTACAGGTGTGCTAATGATGCAGTGGTCTTTGTTTTGAGGAGTCTTTCTCTTTCAGAGATGCCTCCTGAAGTACCTACCTGTGGGTGAGGTTGCTGATTTGCTTAAATAGAGTCCGATGGGGGCCAGCAGGTGGGGGATAGGAGGTTGCTGGATTCACCAAGGGTCGATCATTAGTGAAGCTTGGTAACAGGTCCGTGGATATTCACTGGAGTGTCTCCGTGTGTAAGGGTTTGAAATTTTCCACAACGGAACGAATTTTTAAGCAAGTGGTCTGCTTTGAGCCAGGGTGTCGGGTGAAACCTCACTAAAGTCTCGAGAGCAGCAAGTCCTTCCTATGCCCAGAGTGTGGTTCTCTGGCTTAACGTGCTGCTGATCCTCAAGAGTCAGCCCCGTGTACTGCCCCACCTTTGGCAGCTCCCTTTATTGCATGAGGACGATGTGAAGGCTTCTAGTTGCCTAGCAATGGCTGGCAGCAAATCGATCCCCCGCTCTGCAGCACAGCAGTCGAATATTGATTATCTGGGTGATTTGGAGATTTGACTCCCTGGATGAACAAATTTTTTTCCTGGGCGGTTGATCAGGGCCATGACAGAGGGTCAGCAAGAGACATTGAAGAGAAGGGCTGGAACCAGGTGGCGAGGCTGGCAAGGAAAAGGAAAGAGTGTAGGGCAGAGGGTGGAGAGAGCAGCAAAGCCAGTGGTGTCCCTGAGTGCACCACCCTCGAGCTCTGCTCTCCAAGACCTTCCAGAAGGGACCTCCCTGGATTCAGCACCGCCGCGGCTGGACAGAGCTTGGGGGAGGCCGGCTTTCTGAAGGTGGCCATCGACACTGCACTTTTCCCGAGGGCTGGAGTGGTCCTTGTTACAGCTGGCTGGCTCAGGCGGTTAGCACATGATGTTATGGAGTCTAAGTCCCAGCTTGGAGCCTGGCATTGACCGATTGGCTTGAGCCGTTGAGATAGCTTTGCTCTGCTTATAGCCATATTGATAAGCAATCGGGGTGGCTGTTTGCTGGGAAGCCTGGTAAGATAATGGGCCTGACTCCATGTAATGGGACCTCCAGTCCTGGCAAAGCTACTGGAAGTTTCCACTCTTCTTTGGGCACGATCAGCAACGCCAATTGCTGCCAATTTCATATTCAAAAGCACAGCTGGGGAGAATGTGGAAGGAAAGGAAGCCTGCCCCCTTGAATTAGCTAACTATTCTTGTCTAACAACCCATTCCAAAACTCAATGGCAGACAACAATAAGCATTTCTTCCTCACTCATTTGTCTGTAGGTCAGTGGGAATTTGGCTGATCTCGTTCGGGTCCAGCTGGGCTCGGCTCCAGGATCTGAGCGGGGTCTAGACCTGCTCTGTGGAGCTCCTGTCCTCATCAGACCTGGAGTTTACTCAGGGCACATTCTCGTCATAGGACGATGCCGGTGAGCAAGAGGACAAGCCCATACACGTGAGTTTATTTCTACCCATTGTTGTATCACATCCGCTAACATTTCGTTGGTCGGAGCAAGTCCCAAGGTTAAGCTCGATCTCATCGGGGCAGGGAATTATGCTCTGCCCACAGCATACATGGTGACGACTTACTGAACGGTAATTTAATTTACTTGAAGAGTGGTCTGTAGTTTAGCTGGAACAGTCCTGAAAGAGCGACGGAAGAGGGGAAATCAACAGTGCGTATTCTAGTTAGCAATTGCATAGGGAAGGGTCTGTCTCCGGCCCTCCTGCCCTCCATGGGTCCCTGAAGGTAACTGATATAGGAACCCCGCAGCTGCTGGTAACTGGTGTAGGGGGCCGAGGGAACCTTGGAGACTGGGGAAATGTGCCCGCAGCTTTATTGAGCTGAGCAGTCTTACAGCATTAAAAGTTCTCCTCGTGTGTGTGTGTGTGTGTGTGTGTGTGTGTGTGTCCCTCTATTTATAGACTCTTGGGGGGGGGGGCAGGGATAAGTAAGGCCTCCATCAACACCAGGCAAAGAAGGCAAAGGGATTGTCAAGCCTGCCAAAGATGTATCAAAGACGCAGTGGTGTTTGCATAGAAATCTCTGGCGTGTAATAAAGGCTGGGAGGAACAGGAAGACTGAAATTAAAACACAGGCTGGCTAGTTACTAAACACAGTGTTTCCTGGGAGGCGCTAGCAGCTGTTTAAATTCCAGAGCATGGAATCGCACGTAACTCTGTCTTCTTCACCTGGCGACACCACAGGACTCTTGGCTGGGCACTGACGCGGAGTCAGCAGGTAAGCAAACCCATCAGGGTCCGACAGATTCCGAGGTTGGTGCAAATAACACGTGTGCCCAGAAAGCCCCCGGCTCGTTCCCGTGGCTGCACCTCAGAGAGCGGGAGACGGTCTCCTTCCTCCTTCCTGGGAAAAAGTGAAGAGGAATGACATCAGCCCTGGCACACAGGGGAGCCGTGGACCCCTTCCCTGCCTCCTACCTGCCACGATGCTTTTTCTCCAAATGTAGGCTCAGGGGAAAAGATGGCATCATTTCTGGAAATGGGGGAGGAGGCTTCCCGCAGAATATAACAGTGAGCTAAGTCCTGAAATATCTGTAGGCTAAGGAGAGTGTATAACAGCATTCCAGGCCGAGGAGAAAGCGAGACAGGGCAAGAAGTCCAGGTCGGTGAGGCACAGTATACAACGCTTTAGGGCCTGTGTCCGTCAGCTGTCACCGCGGTGATGCTGTGGAACAAATAACCCCACGACAGAGTGGCTGAGAACAGCAGTCGTGTGTTCTTGCTCAGGTCCGTGGGTGGGCTGGAGTGAAGTCGCCGTGTTCCATGCGCATTCACCTGGGGCCCCAGGCACAGCAGGTACCCACAGGACGCCCTTCTTCTGGAGATGGCAAGGGGCAAGGGGCAAGCTCAAGGGCATGGCACTTGGCACCCCTGCCCGGATCACCAGCCAGGAGGAAGCCTTCCCTCCTCACCTGCACCTCCTATGGTGTGAGGCCCAACACGGTGTGTGTTAGATGCTGCCTTGACGTCTTTGAGCCTCACAAGACCCCAAAGGCCTTCCTGTATTTGGCTACTCTCACCAGATACGCTCCCCCATGGGAAAGGTTTCCCGAGAGCAGCTCCCCTACCAGCCTGACCAGCTGCACCTCACGTGGTCCTCACCTCATGGGTTCCATCTCCTGTCACCTGCAGAATTATTCAAACAAGCCAATCCCATCCTCCACGGGAACCAGGAGGAACCTCACCCCCCTGCTGCTATACGGCCGGCCTCCCAAGGCCCCGGGACTTCAGTGCTCCTGCGTGCAGCCCCCGCGAGGCCCTCTCCCCCAGGCCGTGAGTATCTGTTGCCAATAAACTGGGGACAACCGCATCCGTCCAGCGTCAGGTGCTGTGTGTCTGGCCATACTGCGCTATTTAGTGAAGGGTTCCCTCCTTCCCTATGGAAGTGCTTGGAACACCTCCCTTCCTGCTCTTGTCAGGCCTTGGGTTGGTTACGTGCATTTGGCCCTTATGTCTCTTTCCCTCAAGGTCAGGGACGGCGTGGCCCCATCTTGGGGGCCCCAGCACCTTACCTGGCCCGTGCAATCAGTTCTGGAAACGTGCGTCAACCAGATGGTTCCTTCACTCCCCTCCCCAGCTCTCCCAAAGCCCCTCCTCCAATTCCTCACCCCTCCAAGACTCACGGCACCCTTGTAATTTGGGGCTACATCCTGCTTTCTCAGTCTTCTTTGTCCACACCTAGGCTGAGTTGGGGAATTCCGGGCAAACATTTATAGACCACCCAGGAGCCCTTGCAAAGACTTCCTCCAGAATCAATACCCGAAGGCCATTTAAACACTGTCTGAGGGGCGCCTGGGTGGCGCAGTCGGTGGAGCGTCCGACTTCAGCCGGGTCACGATCTCGCGGTCCGGGAGTTCGAGCCCCGCGTCGGGCTCTGGGCTGATGGCTCGGAGCCTGGAGCCTGTTTCCGATTCTGTGTCTCCCTCTCTCTCTGCCCCTCCCCCGTTCATGCGCTGTCTCTCTCTGTCCCAAAATAAAATAAACGTTGAAAAAAAAAAATTAAAAAAAACTGAGTTGCGGGGGCGCCTGGGTGGCGCAGTCGGTGGAGCGTCCAACTTCAGCCAGGTCACGATCTCGCGGTCCGGGAGTTCGAGCCCCGCGTCGGGCTCTGGGCTGATGGCTCAGAGCCTGGAGCCTGTTTCCGATTCTGTGTCTCCCTCTCTCTCTGCCCCTCCCCCGTTCATGCTCTGTCTCTCTCTGTCTCAAAAATAAATAAACGTTAAAAAAAATTAAAAAATGGGGCTAACAGGGGCGCCTGGGTGGCTCGGTCGGTTAAGCGTCCGACTTCAGCCAGGTCACGATCTCGCGGTCCGGGAGTTCGAGCCCCGCGTCAGGCTCTGGGCTGATGGCTCGGAGCCTGGAGCCTGCTTCCGATTCTGTGTCTCCCTCTCTCTCTGCCCCTCCCCCGTTCATGCGCTGTCTCTCTCTGTCCCCAAAATAAATAAACGTTGAAAAAAAAAAAAATTTTAAACACTGTCTGAAAGCAAGCCAGTCCCCGCCCCCCCCCCATCTCCCCCGCTCGCCTCCCAACGATGTTTAATTTTTCTCTAAATGAACTTACACTGTGTCACAGCACATTACCGCACCTTGGAACATTCCTACCCCGGATCTGCGAGCAGCTGACATGCCGAGCGAAGGCAGCGCTTCCTCTAAGGACATTTTCCGATAATGTAGCTGATTAAAATCCAGCTGACTGCGGGAGAGACACAGGCGCTCCCGCCAGCCAGCGTGAGCCAGGGAAACGCAGAGATAATGAATAACGGTTTGTGGCAAAACTGATAATGCGCCCGCTATTATGTCGACTGGGGCCGCGGCTTCCGTTAATCGCGCTAAATTGTTGGGCTGGAGCTGTGTTCTGTCGGAGGCCTGGTGGCTGCCCTTCCCCTTCTCAGGGCGCCCATTTGTCTGAAGTTGGGCCCTCGCTTCTGCCTCCTGTCATTCCATTCAAATGAGCTGGCTACTTTTGCTGCCGGCCGCGTGGGAGTGTGAGTTTGGAACCGGGCTGGAGCCGTGCGTTCCATCTGCTGGCGGGCGTGCCCGCCTCCCACGGGGGGTGCGCGCCACGTGCGCTGGCTGCCCGGCCGATGAACGGGGCGCTCGTGGTCCCGGGGAGCAGACAGACCCCCGTCTGTGGCGAGCGCGATGGCTCCGGCACCAGCCCCCGGGTTGGAGGTTCGAATCCAGCCTCCTCCACTCTGTGGCCCCGAGACCTTGAACCTCAGCCCCTGGAGGATAAAGTGGCGATACTCCTGTATGTACGTGAGACGGTCGTGGCCTCAAAGGGGCCACGTGAGGGGACTGCTTAGCACTGAGCTTGTCGCAAGGGAGGCCTGTGCAAAGGGCCACCGGGGGCAGAGGAAGCAATGGCCATTCCCTTGAAGGTCAAGGCAGCTTCACAGAGGAGGTGACCGGGAGCTAAGTCTTGTAGGGGTGAGTAAGGCGATGGGGCCAGGTCCTCGCGAACCGCCAGGGGCTGCCCTGACCCATCTCCCCCATCTGCTCATGCTCAGAGAGGCCCTGAAACGTGGAGGGTGCCATCGCCCCCGGAGACAACTTCGGTCCCCGACCGGAGTCTCAGTCCCCTGCCCTGTAGTGGGTGAGTCTGGGGCACAGCCCATGTGGCTCCTGGGGCCCCAGCAGGCTTGAGCCTGGGTTCCCGGCACGTCCTTCGCTGGTTTGTCTTGTGGTCCTGCCTCCTGGGGTCTCCCCAGATAAACGACCCACTTCTTTTTATTTTTTTTTATTATTTTTTAATGTTTATTTATTTTTGAGATAGAGAGAGACAGAACATGAACGGGGGAGGGGCAGAGAGAGAGGGCGGGGACACAGAATCGGAAACAGGCTCCAGGCTCTGAGCTGTCAGCACAGAGCCCGACGCGGGGCTCGAACTCGCAGACCGTGAGATCGTGACCTGAGGCCAAAGTCCGAGGCTCAACCGACTGAGCCCCCCAGGCGCCTAAACGACCCACTTCTATATCCTGGCCTCAGGTTCTGCTTCAAGGGGAACCCAACCTGCTGGCAGTTGGCATGTGGCTGGGGGGCTGACTGGTCTCGGACAGCCACAGCTGGCCTCCGCGTCGCTGCCATCCTCCCCCGGGCCAGTCTGGGGCTTGTGCCCATGGCGGGGGCCCAGGAGAAAGCGGAGGCCGAGGCTTGGGGCCGACATTACTCTGGCCCCATCCTTGTGGTGAGTCTGGCAGCCAGGTCTAAGGGGTAGGGAGCAGGCTCCGCGTTGTCACAAAGGGTGTGAGTAGAGGTGAGCGTGGAGGAAATCAGTCCGCCCGCCAAAGCGCGAGGCAGCCTCTTGTGCGGAAAAAGCCAGGCCCGGTCCCCGCTCTGCTCCTCTTAGCCGTGTGTCCCTGGGTCGGACGCCGAACTTTATCCGCAAAAGGAGATGAAGACCGCTCTGAGGCTTCTAGGGACAATTCAGTATTTATTGAGTGTATACTATGTGCCGAGCAGGTCTCTAGGTGCGGGCACTGGGACGGAGCTGTGGGAGAGACAAAGATTCCGGTCGCGGACACGGTAGCAGCCGGAGACCACGAGCAAGCAGCATGCTAAGTAAACGGAACAGAACGGTGGAAGGTGCTAAGTGCCGTGGCGAAGCAGGGCAGAGAGGAGCCGTGGGCTGGGGGAGTGTGCGGTGTCGGGGGGAAGGACGCGACCCGAAGTAGGGTGTCAGGCTTCACTGACAAGGTGACACTCGACCCCAGGCGGAAGCACGAGCCAGTGCAAAGGCCCTGAGGCAGGAGTGCGGCTGGCGGGTTTGAAGAACGATAAGGAGACCCACGTGGCCGGGGCAGAGTGAGTGAGGAGACGTGGGCGCAGAGGTGACGGGGCTAGATTGTGAAGAGCTGGGGAACCTCCACAAGGACACTTATGGGGTAATATGGGAGCCCACAGAGAAGCCCGAGCATTTGGCTGCCACGTGTGACCAGGCTCCTGTCCTCTGTGCCGAGAATGCACTAGGAGGGCTGTGGTGGCCCCAGAGCCATCAGGATGTGGCATCTGTGACCCGTGAGAGTGGCGGCTGGGGGTGGGGTGGGGGGAGTGCTGGTCTCCCTCCGGGTGTATTTTGAAGGGGGAGCCGGGATTTGCTGGGGGCTGGTTGAGGCACGGGAGGGGAAAGGGAGCCAGGAAGAGTGTCCTTACCTGAGCGCCTAGAACCGCGAGTCCAGACAGAGAGGAAGTAGGAGACATACGGCAGGTGAGGCACAGCAGGGTGGGGTGAGCCCCGCGGGCCTGGGTCTGAGTCCCACTGCCACCACCTGCTAGCTGTGTGGCCTCAGTCAAGTTGCTGCCTTCTCTGTGCCTCTTTGCAAAGTAAACTATTAACGATGGCCTCTTCCCCCCGCGGGGCACATGAGGACACGGGGGCTGATGTCTGAGGCACCATGTATAGGACTGACTGGACACTTGGCCGATGGGGTCCCGAATTCTGGACAGGGATGCCTCTGTGACGAGTGGCGTGGGGCCCCTGGGGGCCGACCGGCCCTTCTCCCAGCCTGGCAGGGGCCCAGGGAGCGGGAGGCCCTCTCAGCTGCAGGTGGGGCTCCCCACCAGTCCCTCCCCAGGTCCCGCCGACGACCCGGGGTCGTAGTTTGGGTCAAATGACCGCTCAGGAGCGCGATTTTCCCCGAATCTCTACCAAATATTTACCACTCCAGGCCCAGAGGGAGCCACTTGCCAATCGTGCCCTGAACCTGGGACCCCAGCCCCGGCACTGCCCCTCTCTGAAGACCCCTCCCACCCTCTACCCCCACAGCCCCGTCCCCCATCCAGGCCAGACCGCGTCGTCCCCCAGGGGTCGAGGCTCAATCCTGCCTGTGAAAGGTGACTCATTAAATGGACAATCAAATGCAAATTGGCGTGCACCCTTTTCGTGAAGCTTTTTATATAAGTAAACGGGCTAAATCAGGAAAACATCTCTGGGCAGACCATCTGTCTCGATTTGAGCTTTGAAAAAATACGGTCACCTAGCAATGTTCCTGTGTCAGGCCCTGAAAGCGAAACACCGGGCGGGCAAGGGACCATCGGTCCCGCTCTGAAAGCGGGTGTGTGCCTCGGACCCGGGGTGGAGGCCACCTCCGGGGGACGAGCCCCAGTTCACCACACCGGCCACACGGACATGTGCGGGGGTTTCAACAGTGCTCTGCTGTTTTGTATTTTCCAGGTCTCTGTGGCTCTCACTGTGGCCACACCGGGCTGCTTTGGGGGCGCCCCACGTCCCCCGCCCACCTGGCCCTCTCGATGCAGGAATGAGGTGCAGCCGCTAGCCGGCCTCTAGAGCAACCCCTCCGCTGTATGTTGCCGGTGGGGAGGCATCGGGTCCTTCCCCCCTCCCCCCGTGGAACAGGTGTCCCTGGTGAGGCCGTGGGAGGAGCAGAGCCACCGCAAGGGTGTGGCCCGAGGCAGAGGGAGGCGGGGCAGCTCTGCCTACGCCCACCCTCCCATTTCCCACCAGCACCTCCTTCGGCCTGAAACCAGTCGGAAGCCCCAGGAAAAGCCGGCAGAGTTCAGACCCCCCCCCCCCCCCCCGAAGCTTCAGCCCCAGAAGGCGAGGAATGGATCTGAGGATGCACGGGGCCAAAACTGGCCCGGTCAGAGGTACACACTCGGGACAAAACTCAGGAGGTAGCGGGATAGTTTCCTAAGGCTGCTGGAAAAAAATCACACAAGCCTGGTGGTTTAAAGCAATGTGTGTTTTGGGGGCGCCTGGGTGGCTCAGTCGGTTAAGCGTCCCCGACTTGGGCTCAGGTCGTGATCTCACGGTTTGTGGGTTCGAGCCCCGCGTCGGGCTCTGTGCTGATGGTTCGGAGCCTGGAGCCCGCTTCGGATTCTGTGTCTCCCTCTCTCTCTGCCCCTGCCCCCTGCTCACGCTCTGTCTTTCTGGCTCTCAAACATAAATAAACCTTTTTTTTTTTTTTAATTAAAAAAAAAAAAAGCAACGCACATTTCATCTCTCGTTCTGGAGGCGAGGAATCCAAAACCAGTTCCACTGAGCTGGAATGAAGGAGTCGGCTGGGCTGAACTCCCTCCGGAAACTCGGGGAGAGTCGGTCTCCTTGCTGTTTTGACTTCTAGAGCCGCATTCTTTGTGACCCTTCTCCTATGTTCAAAGGCGCAGGGTGGCGTCTTCGCGCCCCTGTCACTCTGAGGTTCCCCACACCTTCTCTTTTCCTTAAGGTCAAATCTCCCTCTGCCTCCCTCTCATAAGGACACCTGTGATGACATTCGAGGCCCTTCCAGAAAATCCCAGATCATCTCCGCATCTCAAGATCACTAACTTAATTGCATCTGCTAAATCCCTTTTGCCACATAAGGTTCTTTCACCACATCCTGGGATCAGGAGCTGGATGTTTTTTTGGAGCGTTATCCAGCGTTTCACGGGTGTCACAGTGCACGGCGTCTGTAATGGCTAGCTGCTGCCGTGTAACAAATTCTCCCCAAATTCGGCAGCTCACAACAGCAAACGTTTATCGTCTCACACAGTGTCTGCGGGTCAGATACCTTGGAGTCGCTTAGCTGTGTGCTTCTGGCTCAGGGCGTCTCAAGAAATTGCGGTCAGGGGGCGCCTGGGTGGCGCAGTCGGTTAAGCGTCCGACTTCAGCCAGGTCACGATCTCGCGGTCCGTGAGTTCGAGCCCCGCGTCAGGCTCTGGGCTGATGGCTCGGAGCCTGGAGCCTGTTTCCGATTCTGTGTCTCCCTCTCTCTCTGCCCCTCCCCTGTTCATGCTCTGTCTCTCTCTGTCCCCCAAAAAATAAATAAACGTTGAAAAAAAAAAAAAAAAAGAAATTACGGTCAGGCTCTCGGCCAGGGCGGTGGCCGTGTCTGGGCTTGGCCGGGTGGGACGAGCCACCCCGAGGTGGCTCACTCACGAGGCTGTCGGCAGGACGCCCCAGCTCCTCACCTCGGGGGCTTCTCCGCGAGGCCGCCTGAGTGTCCTCACTGTGGCAGTGGGCTGGCTGGCTTCCCCCACACCGAGTGTTGTAGGACAGGGGGGCCAGGCTGGAAGCCACAGTGCCTCTTCTGAGCTAGGCTGTATTCATTTGCTGCTGGGACAAAGCCCCGCAGGACTGGGCGGCCGAAACAACAGAAATAATGTTTTCTCACAATTCTGGAGGCTAGAAATCTGAGATCAGGTGGGGGAGGGTTGGTTCCCTCCGGGACCTCTCTCCTTGGCTTGCAGACGGCCACCTCCGTCCTGTGTATTCACACGAGCTTCCTTCTGTGCGATTCCGTGTCCAGATTTCTTCTTCTTCCTCCTCCTCCTCCTTTTCTTTTTCTTCTCCTTCAGGGAGAGAGAGAGAGAGAGAGAGAGAATGCAAATGGGGAAGGGGCAGAGAGAGGGAGGGCAGAGGATCCAAAGTGGGCTCTTCACTGACAGCAGTGAGCCCAATGCAGGGCTCCAACCCACGAACCATGAGATGGTGACCCGAGCCGAGATGCTTAATGGACTGAGCCCCCCGGGCGCCCTCCCTTAATTACCACTGTAAAGCCCCCCTCTCCAAATACAGTCGCGTTCTGAGGTGCTGGGGGGGAGGACCTCCACTTGTGAATTGAGGAGAGGACCCCATTCAGCCCGCCGCACAGCCCCAGCGGTCCGTCTTCCCTCGGACGCACAGACCGTGACATGCTGCTGCTGTGACAGAGGGGACCGGACAAGGGTGTGAATACCAGAAGCTTCTGCCTCCCTCCCCCCCCCCCCCCCCCGGGGGAGAATTCTTCTTCCTAGCTCTTGTGGGTGTTTCCAGGACTCCCGGTATGTGCGGTCGGCCACGTGCGTGTGCTCTAAGTGTACCAACCCGCTCTCCTCTCTGAGCCGGCCCGCCAAGAGTGGCCTCCTCCCTGTAATATTCGTGTGCGAGCTGCTGCCCTTTATTGAACTGGATGTTCGCGTTGTGTCCGATATTTTGCCACGGCGTGTAACGCTACAAGAAATATTCACATACCGCGGCCTGCTCGCGTGTGCTGGTGGATGGATGGGACAAGTGCCTTTCGGCAGAAGTGCTGGCCCACGAGCTCCGGGCCTGAGCCCAAGGCTGTCTGATCTCCGAGCTGTTCCCTTGGACCTTCTCCCATTGACGCTCCTGCAGACCCCGCTTCCCCACCGCCCTGCTGACGGCCACCGGCTGCCACGGGCCACCGGCTGCCACGGCCACCAGCCCGGTTACTCCTCTGCCAGGCAGGCTGGTGGAAAATGCCACCTTGGTGTCGTCGTTTTCAATCGAGGTAAAAACCACAGAACGTGAAGCTAACCATTTTTTTTTTTTTTTTAAGACTTTATTTTTCGGAGCCGTTTCAGGCTCCGAGCAAAACTGAGCAGAAGGTGCCGAGATTTCCCAAATACCGGCCACCCCTACGCACGTGTGGCCGCCCCCGCGTCACACAGCACATTTGTCCCAACGGGGGAAGCTGTGCGGACACGGGGGTGGACCTCAGGGTTCACCTTGGTGGTGTGCGTGCTGGGGGGTTGGACACGTGTGCGGCCACACGGTGGCATCACGGGGTCACGTGGGACTTGCGGCGCCCTGAGCTTCTGGTTCACCCTCCCCCCCCCACGCACACCCCCCCAACGACTGATCTTTTTACCGTCTCCATAGTTTTGCCGAAATTAGCCATTTTAAAGCGAACAACTCTGTGGCATTTCATACATTGTCAGTGTTGTGCAACCACCGTCTAGTTCCGAAACGTTGTCTTTGCCCCAAAATAAACCTCCGTACCCATCACCACTCACTCCCCCTCCCCCCTCCCCCCCCCCGTCCCCCCCCCTCCCCCCGGCAACCGCCAATCTGCTGCCCGTCGCTACAGATTTGCCTTTTCTGGGCAGTTCGTGTAGATGGAATCACATAATACGTGGACCTTTGTAAACGATTTCCTCCACTTGCCTTAAAGTTTTCCATTTTCACCCATGTCGGGGGTGCACGGTGCCTCCTTCCTCTCCGTGGCCACATTTTCTTGATCCACCCATCCCCTCCACTGGTGGACATTCCGGGTGTTTCCATCTCCGTGTAGTTTTGACTTGCCTTTCCGTAGTCGAGGCTGAGGCTGAGTTTCTTCTCGCCTGTTCGATGCTCTTGAGGATGACTTCCAAACCAGGAGAGGGTGACAGGGGACAGGGCGAGGCTCAAAGGTTCACGTAGAGCTGCCCTGAAGTCTCTCGTTCCCACCCCCCTTGGGGGCCAGGACCTTCTGGGTGTCACAGGACAGTGGGCTTCTCTCGGGGACGTCATGCCTGGGCATCTGGTCTGGTGGTGGAGGGAGGGCCCGGGGAGGTCACCACTAAGAACCACTGTTTATTACTGGGCGTCTGGCACTTTCCGCACGTATCACCTCCTTCGGTCCTTGCAGCGGCTCTATAGGCTGGGTCACGACTGTCCTTTGTAGCTGAGGGGACTGACACGGGAGGTGTTACACGCCATGCCCTGAAGCAGCGGGTGGCCAGCAGGCGCAGGCTCCATCAGCAGGCCTGTGTGACATCTGCCCTGAGCATGTGCTGAGGCCCCCTGGGAGGTCTCACCCTCAAGAGGGCTGCCTCAGGGAAACCGCCCCCCCCTGCTCCCCATCCCCAGCACCTCACCCCCAGCCCTCTAGAGAGGAGCAGGATTTGCCTGTCTCATACTCCTTGTATTCGTAGTCCCCAGCTGCTTAACAAAACGCTCCAAAACGTAGCCGCTTGAAGCAACAAACATTTACTATCTCACAGCATGTGAGGGTCAGGATGTAGAGGCTGCTTAGCTGGTGTGGTTCTGGCTCAGGCTCCCCGACGAGGCTCTGGGCAAGCCATCAGCCAAGGCTGCCGTCATCCGAAGGTTCGACTGGGGCTGGAGGATCCGCTTCCAAGATGGCGCCTCTCACAGCTGTTGACGGGAGACCTCACGGCCTCCGTGGTTGTTGGCAGGATGCCCCAGGCCCCGGGCACGCGGAGCTCTGAATGGGGCTGAATGAGTGCCTCGACAACACGGGGCCGACTTCCCCGGAGTGGTTGGCAAAAGTTCTTTTAATGCTTATTTAGTCTTGAAAGAGAAAGATAGAACGTGAGTGGGGGAGGGGCAGAGAGCGAGGGAGACCCAGACTCCGAAGCAGGCTCCAGGCCCCGAGCTGTCCGCACAGAGCCCGATGCGGGGCTCAAACTCACGATCTGTGAGATCGTGACCTGAGTGAAGTTGGTCGCCCGACGGACTGAGCCGCCCAGGCGCCCCAAAAGTTCTTCCCTCTTAACACACTCTCTTCTCATATTTCGTTTTCTGGGAAAGAAAGCGGAAGTTCACGACAGACCGATGGAACCACTTCTCTTCCCAGCTCCCTCCTCTGAGGACAGTCTGGGGAGAGTCACAGGCAAGGGGAGGGGAGGGCTAACTGTGTAGAGCTGGGGTTTTGAACCTGATGTGTAGGGATCCCGAGAGGTTTGCGGATAGGATTTAGGGAGTCCGTGAATTTGGCTGGCGGGGGTGGGGGTGGGGGGTGGATTACTTCTTTATTTTCACAAAAGTCTACCTGAAATGTAACATTTCCCTCCATTAAAATGCAGTCAGGGGGCGCCTGGGTGGCTCAGTCGGTGAAGCGTCCGACTTCAGCCCGAGTCATGATCTCACGGTCCGTGAGTTCGAGCCCCGCGTCGGGCTCTGTGCTGACAGCTCAGAGCCTGGAGCCTGTTTCAGATTCTGTGTCTCCCTCTCTCTGACCCTCCCCCGTTCATGCTCTGTCTCTCTCTGTCTCAAAAATAAATAAACGTTAAAAAAAATTTTTAATGCAGTCAGCAGGACCACAGTGGTGTTTATTAGACATACCTTTGACTTGGTCACCAATAACAACTCTGGGTCTTTTCCCGTCCCCACTCAGCTCCTATGGGAATCTTGAAATTTCATTTACAGCTATTACTATTACATGGTGACTATCACAAAATGACGTGCTTGTTAGGCCATCCGCTGGGTCATGCGTCCGACTTCAGCCCGAGTCACGATCTCACGGTCCGTGAGTTCGAGCCCCGAGTCGGGCTCTGTGCTGACAGCTCAGAGCCCGGAGCCTGCTTCAGATTCTGTCTCTGTCTCTCTGCCCCTCCCCTACTCACTCTCTGTCTCTCTGTCTCTCTCTCAAATATAAAAAGTAAAACCTAACACAATTTTTTTTCAATTGTCCCAAATCTATAATTCAGCCTTTTCCCTTGGCAAGACTGAGCTCGACCCCAGGGAGTCTAAATGAGGGCGGGCTCTGGAAGACGGGAAGCTGACAGCGAAGGAGGGGACCACCTGCTGGCCCCCGTCCCCTCCTCCGAGATTACCTGGGAGCCCAGGGTGACACCGGCTCCTCTCCAGGTGCAGAGGCTGGGACTCCGCCAAAAGGACTGGTTTCTCCACACAAACACCTATCCCTAAGCCTCTATTATTTCTCTTTCTTTTTACAAACCTGAGGGTGCCATGATTCTAGGGACCAGGGATACAAACGTGGGCCGGTTTGGACCTTGCCCCACCGCCCCACCGCCGCCCACCGCCCGGGGGCTGGCCCTCTGGGCCTGGACTCAGCCTCCAGCCCCGCCTGGCCCACTGCCTTGATCTACATTTCCTCCCCCTGCCCCCGGGGGTGTGAAGCTGTTGCAACCCTAAGGCTCGCTGGGGTTAGTGGGACAGGGGGGTTGGGAGCACCAGTCAGATTGCTTCCAGCCCTGGCCTCTGCCCCCTTTCGGCTCTGGGGGTCTTGAACAAATGCCTTAGCCTCCGTGCCTCGGTTTCCCCCTCTATAAAATGGAGATAGTAACAGCATCAGCTTTGCAAGGTGGTTATAAGCATGTGATAAAAGAATAGCTTTTTAAATTATTTTAGAGAGAGAGCGCAAGCGAGCAGGGGAGAAGGGCAGAGGGAGGGAGAGAGACTCTTAAGCGGGTGCCACGCTCAGCACGGAGCCTGATGTGAGGCTCGACCCCACGACCCTGGGATCGTGACCTGAGCCTAAATCGAGAGTCAGACGCTCACCTGACCGAGCCACCCAAGCGCCCCAGGGAAGAAATAATTGTAAAGTTCTCAGAATGATGCCCGGCCCAGGGGACGCTCCACCTAAATATTTGTTAAATTATATCCAGTCATTCACTCAGTATTTATTTATGATGACCCCACTCTTTCATTATCATTACTTGTCCTCTTTTTATTCGTCCGGTGACTAGTCTCCATTTGTCCCATGGGCACCGAGTGCCTGCGGAAGCCCAGGCCCTGACCTCAGAAATGGAGACGCAAGGGTGAGCGGGTGAAGGCAGCTTCTGTCCCGGAGGACTTGCCCAAAGACCACGTCGCACATACACACACACCTCGCGGCAAACATCGCTCCCCGTTTCCACACTCGAGAACGCAAGGCCTCGTCAAGGTTAAGTGCCGGGCCCAGACTTCATAGCTGGCAGGTGGCAGAGAAGGGTCCGACCCTCGGGGCATCTTGTTAGCCCCTCTGACTCTTGGAGGCCCCACCGGCCAGGCGTGGGCAGGAGGCGTCTGAATGAAGCTGACATGCTCCTGCCAAGCGCTGGTGGTGACAGATGGTGTTCAGCCCAGCTCCTCGGACGCCCCCACCCACACCTGCAGGGCCGCCTGGGGCTCATAGAAACCCCAGGAAGGAGAGTGGTTACGGGGAGGCTAGACTGGCCCAGCTTCTGGTTCCAGGAAGGCAGCTGGGAAAGCGGTCCGTGGGCGCACGCTTGGAGCAGCCCCGCTGAGCTCTGATGGTAGAAACGCTTGGGGTTTCAGGAAGATTGGCCCTCCTCCCTTTGGTGTCCAACACTGTAAGTGCTTTCCAGAATCTTCCCTCCAGGGGATCGCAAGGCAGCCAATGACCATCAGCACCCTCCAAGTGCGCAACAGGTGGGCAGTCCTCGTGGGGGATCCCTTGTCCCCAAATCCCTCCCTCACCAGGCTGTCTGGAGTCCCCAGGTTCCCGAAGACTCTTGTCCTGGGTGGGTGTAGGTGCCCCGCGGACGGAAAGCTTCTCAAACCCGGAGCTGTGTGAGTGGGGAGTGTTTCAAGCCCCTCCCGGGAGGCAAGTTTGAGGGCAGGGAAGGGGGATCGTGGTGGAGGGGAGAGCCTGGGGTCCTGGGGCTCTATACTGGAAAGGTCAAGGGTGCAGACTCCGGAGACAGTGAGTCTGGTTCTCTAGGCCTGCTGGCTCTGGACGGTTCTTCATTGGGGGTGGTGGGTTTGGGGTCCTGAGTCTTGGCTGAGCCTCAGGGGCCTGGGAAGCGTCAGCTCCCATCACAAGCAGCATCAGGGCTTTGAGTACTCACTTCTTAACTTCTCTTTGTACTGACCCGGGGAGGCAGATGATCTTATGGTCCCATTTTGCAGATGGGGAAAATGAGGCTTAGGAAGGTAAATAACCATGTCTGGATGACACGGCGGCAGGGACAGGGGCATGGCTGGGACCACACTCTATTCCCTCACCCCCAGGACCATGTGGTCGGCCCTGCCTCAGAAACAGCCAATCTCGCGGCTTCCCAGAAACTGCTCCTGCGTTAAGCTTGGGGCAAGCGTTACACTTGCAGGGCCTAGGGTAAGACGATATTTTAAGAAAGAAACGGGGTGGGAAGACAGAGGCCAAAGAACTCCGAGAAAGCGACAGCTTCGGGAAGGGACAGCACTGAGTTGGCCTTGAAGGATTCAGGAAGACAGAACAGGAAGAAGGCGTTGTGTTGAGGGGGCCACTTTAGAGAGGAAAGGGTTCTCATCTCTCAAAAATAAATAAAGTAAAAAAAAAAAAAGAATTAAAAAAATTCATATGTTGAGGCCCTAACCCCCCCCCCCCCATGTGACTGCATTTGGAGACGGGGCCTTGAGAGAGGAAATTCAGGTTAAATAATGTCAAGGGTGAGCCCCGATCCCTAAGGATGAGTGTCCTTCTAGGCTGAGGAAGAACCTCAGAGCTCCAGCTCCAGGCACGCACAGACGAAAAGCCATGTGGGGACGTAGCCGGGGGACAGCACCTACAAGCCAGAAGAGGGTGTCTCATCAGAAATCAACCCTGATGGCACCAGGGACTTCTGTCCTCCAGGACCGTGAGGAAACAGATATCCGTTGTTCCAACCACCCAGCCTTCGGGTTTCTGTCCCCGCAGCCCAGGACCGATGAGGTCCGTCCATCTCATTTGGAAGCAGTATCTTTGCAGACGGAATTAAGGTCTCCACGAAGCATAGTGGAGAGGGGAGGGGGGCACCTGGGTGGCTCCATCAGTGAAGCGTCAGACTTCGGCTCAGGTCATGATCTCACGGTTCGTGGGTTCGAGCCCCGTGTCAGGCTCTGTGCGGACGGCTTGGAGCCTGGAGCCTGCTTCGGATTCTGTGTCTCCCTCTCTCTCTGTTTCTCCCCTGCTCGTGCTCTGTCTCTCTCTCTCTCAAGAACAAATAAATGTTAAAAAAAAGAAAAAGAAATTAAAAAAAAATAAGAGGGGAGGACGACAGAGGAGAGTGCCACGTGACAACAGAGATTGAACGATGGGTCCACAAGCCCCGGGAACGCTGAGGGTGGCCGGCAGCCCCCGGGAGCTGGGAGACCGGCCTGGGACAGACTGTCCCCTCCCGCCTCCCAAAGGACCAACTCCGCTGACATCTTGTTTTCCGGGAGTTCTGTCGTGTCGAGCCCCAGGCTGCGGTGCTCTGTTAGGCAGACCTGGGAGCAGAGCTCTGTGTCCCTCCCACACCTCACGGCAGGAGGCCGCGCCACCTGTGTCCCCCAAGGGGGACCCGTCTGTCCTGTGGGCACTGTGCTCTGGAGAATGAGCCCATCCTGGGCAGACCAGGCTTGCAGCCCTGAGCACAGGGCACTTGTGAGGGGGGCTGGGGGCAGGAGGCAACCGTCTGGGCGTTCTCTCTGGCCGCAGGCAGAGCCCGTGCCCTCTGGAGGTCACGGCCTCAGCACAGGTACCAGTTCTGGAGGTTGACGGAGACGAGGTTGTTGACTCTGGAGGAGGGATCGGGGATGCAGCCACCAACACACGTAGGATCCTGTCCGCCTCACTTCCTGGGGAGAGGGTTTCTGTTTTGAGATCCAGCAAAGGTGAGAGAGGTCTCGTATCTGTTCTGGCCAGAGTCCTTCCTGCCCCTGGGCACATCTTTCTGTAAACGTGGTCCTTACTTTCATTAACCCCTGAACGAATACAAGAACTTGATCAGCACTGATTTCCTACACGATTTAAATCTCTCCGGAGTTTTGCAGTGACGCCCCTTGAACGTAAGTGACATGAGCCGACGCACGATCCCGGCACAGAAATAAAAATAGAGTCTATGTTATTTTACCTAAATATTCTTGTATACATGTTCTGATGTGTGATTTCTGGGCCTCCTGCCACCACGCTCAAATACCAGAATGTGCCTAGCTGCGTCCCAAGTTTGGGTTAACGCGTTTTTTTTTTTTTTTTTTTTTTTCCAAAGGCCTTTCTGAGGGCATGGCCTGGAACGTTAATTCTGGAAGAAAACGCACCACGACAGCGGGACATGTGGCACTGCAGGCTGGGACTGGTCTGGAGCTGCCTTAACCACCTCCCGCCCAGAAGGCGGTTCCGAAGTGAAACGGCAAGCTGGATTTCCCGAGCGTCGGCCCGAAACAGCTTCATCGTCACAAAGCACTCTGGGAAGTAATTAGCAGGCGCTTTTCCAGTCACTCGTGCGCAGTCCGGCCTTTCGGCTTGTCTTGACCTGGCCTGCCCAGCACCTGGGCGCTGAAAGACCGCAGTCAGCAGTGGGGAGCAGTTAACAGGGGAGCTGAGCAGCTGGCCTGGGGCCTCGGCCATCAGATCACCAGACGGTAATGCCACCCCCCTCGAGGCCACTAGCTAAATGGGGGACGGACCTCGGTAGAGAATCTAAATACTGCCTGTCGATGGGATAGGTTCGAGCGGTCTCCGGGAGGGAGCCTGGGGTGAGGGGGGCACCCTAATGAAAGTCAGGAAAGGTTCTGGGGGGCTTCTCTGTGGAGCTAGAGAAGGCCCAGGGCTGGTGAACCCCATGGCATGAACCCCTTGGCATAAACATCCATCAGGGTCGGCCCAGCCATGCAAACGTGCAGACTCCCGGTGCCTCCCAGGCCTACATCGCCAGGGACTCTGCACTCAGTGCTCGGTTTCCAGGGTGAGGCCGCGCGCCCTCCCGGCTGTTGACGGCCATGCCCCAAAGCTGGTGGCCCTCTGGGCAGGGGAAGGGCTCTATCCCCATTCACCTGCTCCCTTTGACCTCGTCCCCTCCCCTCCCCCCCCCCCCCCGGCTCCCGCTCTCTATCCTCCTGTATTAGACAGCATGCTTTGACTGTTCCCGTATTCCTTTCCTGTTGCTGCTGTAACAGGTGACCGTGCACTTGTGGCTTAAACAACACGCACAGGTCACCTGACCGTTCTGTGGCTCCTAAGTCAGATACAGGTCCCCCTGGGTTCCTTTCTGGGGGCTCTGGGGAGGACCCGTGTCCTTGCGCGTTCTCGCGGCAGAATTCAGCCCCTTGTGGTTGTAGCATCAAGGCCCCTCTTTTCTTTCTGGCTGTTGTCAATTTCCAGAGGCCACCACATCCCCTGGCTCACGGCCCCTTCCTCCACCTTCAAAGCCAGCGATGTCACGGCACGCCGAGCTTTCTTTCCCATCACAGCCAGGGAGGGCTTCCGCTTGTAAAGGTTTCAGGGGAGGAAAAGCTTCCCTCTCTCCCCTCTAGAACAAGGTTCTAGGGCCAGGGCCTAGGAGCTGCACTGTCAAAGGCCCGTGCGTGAGAGAAATGGCACACAGATTTCATCTGATGCCAGAATGCTCATTGTTAGGTGCACGAAGGACATCAGAGCAAGAGGACGAAGGCCCAGAAGGGCAGTGACACTCAGGGGACTTAACGTGTCACTTCAACAGAAGGCAATAGATTATGGAGAAGGGACAAGGTGACGAAAAGTGCTTGTGAGCTCCTAGGGGCAGAAGGTGAACACATGGGGGAAACCGAGGGATGGTAGGGTTGTTTGGTGAGGTTTCGTTTGTGCGGACTTAACTCGGCCATCCCCGCCTCTGGTGATAAATGCTGTTCTTTCCTTCCGGGGGCAGGACAGGGAGCACGCTTCCTTCCCAGGGCCGGCTTCCTGGGGCCCCCCCTGTGTGTTTAATGCTCCACTGGCTGAAATCCTGAATAATGTTTGGACAAGAGGCCCCACATTTTCATGTTGCATCGGGGGGGCTGTGAATTAAATCGCTGGTCCTGCCCCTTCCATATCGGAATTTGGGGCTCTCTTGGCTGTCGCTCCTTCTGGAACGCAGGCACGGGACCCTGTTTTATCTACACCCGACTTCCCAGGGAGTTCCTGCTCTATTACAGGACCCTGCAAACGTGGCCGAATGGATGAGCTTCCCCAGCAGCCGAGACTGGTCAGGTCTGCGACAGATTCAAAGCCAGCGCCCTCCCGCCTCCAACAGGCCGGGGAGGAATTCCTCCTTCTGGTTCCAGGTCAGCACCTCTTCCAGAAGCTGGTAGCTGGCAGGCAGGCTGGGACGCTCCGTTTCGTGGGCGGCTAGAGTGAGCGTCGGGCCCCGAACTCCACTCCTGGGGGAGAGTATGACAGCTGGGTTCACACTTAAATATCCTAAAATCGATGCTGTGAGATTAATCTAGGGTAGAGTCTCACTCATGCAAATAAAACCATTACTTTGCTCATGTAGTGAGCTTGGCAGAAAAGCATTTGGGGAACAAAGTGGGCTGGGTGCGTGAGGAGTGTGGGCAAGGGAACGAGCTGATCCAAAGAAGGGCCTGTTCCAGAAGGGGCCGTCGTGTGTCCCTCCTTCCGCAGACGGGGAAGAGCCCTTGTCATTCCGTCAGGCAAAGCAGGTGAGGGTAAGAAACCAGTGTTTTGGGCCTGTCTACCAGGCCCTGTGTGCCAGGCACCAAAAATAAGGCACAAACAGGAATAAATTTTTGGTTTTGACACTTTAATTTCATCCTTTTCCCCTGAAGCTCCAGACTGAGCAGCTGTTTACCAGGAAAGGAAATTCAGAGCGAGGCAATAAAAAAGGTCGGAAGGTGGGAGCAGTAACCGGCGTGTAACTGTATCGACCGCATTTCCAGTTTCTGGAGACGATGTCCGAACCTCTGCCCTGCGTGCATATGCTGGACGTCCCTGGGTCCCCTCGCCTTGGCCTCCCGCTTCCCTTGACCTTCTTCTGCCACACCCTATGGTCAGAGGGGGCGGACGTGCTTTTCGAATACAGATCAAGGGGCACCTGCATGGCCCAGTGGTTTAAGCGTCCCACTCTTGGTTTGAGCTCAGGTCAGGATCTCACGGTTCGTGAGTTTGAGCCCCACGTTAGGCTGTGCGCTGACAGTGTGGAGCCTGCTTGGGATTTCCTCTCTCTCTCTCCGCCCCTTCCCTGCTCTCTCTCTTAAAAAAATACTATACAGGGGCGCCTGGGTGGCGCAGTCGGTTAAGCGGCCGACTTCAGCCAGGTCACGATCTCGCGGTCCGGGAGTTCGAGCCCCGCGTCGGGCTCTGGGCTGATGGCTCGGAGCCTGGAGCCTGTTTCCGATTCTGTGTCTCCCTCTCTCTCTGCCCCTCCCCCGTTCATGCTCTGTCTCTCTCTGTCCCCAAAATAAATAAACGTTGAAAAAAAAAATACTATACAAACACAGATCGATCAATCCAGAGCCCCCTCCCCCTCACTCTCCTAAAAAATATCCTTCTGTATCACGATGCACCTGTCCTGATCACTCCAAGGCCAGCTATCAGACAACTTGGGGTGCCTCCTGTGCCCCAGAGCCTGCTGAGATTTTTCAAAGTAGCCAATCCTAAACCTGCTTATCTGCCTCGAACATTCCTTTCCACGGCAACTACGCTAGAGGCAGATGCGCACAGTTCTCTCCTCTCCCCGTGCCCCTGACCGAGCCTGGTGCTTCCCCCTGAGGCTCCCTGGCAAGAGGTATACCGCCTCTCTTGGCAAACTGTGTGTAATGAACTCTCTTTCCAATGGTGGCCGTCTCCTGATCTATTTCTTTACCGTAACTCGAATTTGCTACTAGCACACCTCGTTTTAAAACAGTAACAAACACTCGGGCTCCCTGCCCACTTGGAGGTGAGGCAGGAGAAGTAAACAAATATCTCTTTTCAACCGTCCCTCCATGCATCTATTCATCCAAAATTTATTGAGCAATACCGTGCTTGTAAAACATCTCCCAGAGTGAAGCTACACTGTCCTTTTACTTCGTTACACTGTCCTTAAATTTCCACGGAGTCCAATGTGTTTCTCGGATTCCGCACCATTGGCGCTTTGGGGAATCGTGAGTCCTTCTCTGTCTTGGCGTCATAAAGATGTTCTGTGCTTTCTCCTAAAAGATCGAGAGGTTTGCTTTTTTCTCATTCGGGTCTTTAATTCATCTGGAACTTAGGTTCACGTGTCGTATAAGGGAAATACACATTTTCTGTTTGCCTTTCCGCTCCTGCTCACTCTTGCCTTCCGCTGATCTGTACTGGCATTTGCCAAATTGCCGCAGACTGACCGTCTGCCTCTGGCTTCCCTATTTGGCCCTGTTGGCCTATTTTTCTTAGATGCAAACCACCACTGGTTTATTACCCCATATCCCTTTAGAGCAAGTATATACATCTGGAAGGGCAAAGATCTCATCTATCGTCTTCAAAATTGTGTTGGTGGTTCTTGGACTTTTACCTGCAGACGTGGTGGCCGGGGGGGGGACCACAGGATGAGGGCAGCGCTCTAGGGATGGTGAAACACCCAGACAAACGGAGCGTGGCTCCCTGGACAACCTCATGGACCGCCGGTGTTGGCTCTGGAACACCTTCAGACACTCACGTGAGGAAGAAATCCCCATTTTCAATTTCACCGTCAATCTGCATTGATGCCAATTCAATGCAGCCAAATATTTACCCAAAGAAATATTTTTTCCCTTGTGTATTAGCTTAGCTGAAGGTAAAATACCGAATCAAAACGATAGAACAGGCATCCTTACCTTGCTCTCTTGGCTCCAAGGAAAATAATTCTAGTGGTTTATCATTAAGTATGATGCTTTTTGGTAGGTGTTTCTTGGCAGTTTGAGAAAAGTTCTGTCTAGGGGCGCCTGGGTGGCTCAGTCCGTTAAGCATCTGACTTTGGCTCAGGTCATGATCTCACGGTTCGTGGGTTCAAGCCCCGCGTCGGGCTCTGTGCTGACGGCTCGGAGCCTGGAGCCTGTTTCGGATTCTGTGTCTCCCTCTCTCTCTGCCCCTCCCCCGCTTGAGCTCTGTCTCTCTGTCTCTCTCTCTCTCAAAAATAAATAAACATTTAAAAAATGTTTTAAAAAAGAAAATTTGTGTCTATTCTCAGTTCGAAGAGGATTTGCTTTAAAAACTCATCAGTGGGAAAAATTGCGAGTGGAAATTGTATTTTAGCAAATGCCTTCTCTGCATCGAATAAGATGATTATGTATATGGACTTTCCCTTTAATCTTTTAATGTGGTGAATTACTTTAGCAGATATTTCGGTGTTAAACTGTCTTATATTCCTGAGTTAAAGACTCTGTGCTCACGATAAAGCATTTATATATAGACTGCTGGATTTGGTTTGCTAATTTTGATATAGGATTTGTGCATCTGTGTTCCTATTTTCCTTGTAGGTACCGTTTCTGCCTCCTTTTGGCATCACAATTCTGCAACCCTTATAAGAGGAGCCGGGGAGCCCCTCCTCCCGCCCCTGTCCCATATTTCCCCGTAGGAAATTTCTACGGAACAATTTGTATCGAGTAGGGGTTATGTGTTCTTGAGGGCTTGATAAAGCTGTCCGGGTTGATGCTTTTTTTTTGCAAGTAGATTTATGACTGCTGATTGAATGTCCTAAATGCTTCCCGGTTTCCTATTACTTTTTGATCATTTTTCTTTTTTTCTTTTTTTTTTTTTTTCAACGTTTATTTATTTTTTGGGGGACAGAGAGAGACAGAGCATGAACGGGGGAGGGGCAGAGAGAGAGGGAGACACAGAATCGGAAACAGGCTCCAGGCTCCGAGCCGTCAGCCCAGAGCCCGACGCGGGGCTCGAACTCCCGGACCGCGAGATCGTGACCTGGCTGAAGTCGGCCGCTTCACCGACTGCGCCACCCAGGCGCCCATCATTTTTATTTTTTTCTACGCATTTGTCTATTTCATGTCGCACAGCTCTTAGATCTGCTTGACAGAAAGCTGTCCATTGTGCTTATTTTGCTGAAGAATTCTATTGTGTGTTTATGTCTACCGTTGAGTTCCTGATAAAACTCATTTGTGATCTCCATTTTTTTTTTTTTTTTTTTTTTGCAATCTTTGTTTCCAGAAGTTTATTCCTCTTGTCCTCTTGGAGAATTAACTGTGCACTTCTTAATTCTTTCTTTTGTATATTCCCCGCTTCACTAACTTCTGTACTTATCTTTAGCATGTCCTTCCTTTTGTTACATACTTTCTTTCCTGCTGGTTTTTCTAACCTCTTGCATTAAATACTTTATTTTCACTCTTACTTGCCAATGACTATTTTTAGTTCCTCTTATTACTACTTTTTTCCGTGTTTGGAAATCTTGTCCTTTCACTGTCTTCAGTTCTAAATACTTGAGACTTTTTATGATGCTTTATCATCTGAATTATTTAGAAATGTGCTTTTTAGCGCGCAAACATTTGGGATTTCTCATTTTATTACTTAGTGTCAGGAGGTGATCTGTACAATATCAGTTGAAATTTCCTCTGCAACCTGATGTCGAGTTCAATTTTGTTAAATGTCAGATTCGAGTCTGAAGGCAACATTTAGCATCTATGTCCATCTAGGTCAAGCTTGTTAAATGACGTGGTTTAAATTAAGCTGTGATTTTCTGACGGAGACATGTGAAAATTTTCCCCCGTGATTATGCGTTGTTGATTTCTTTTACAGTTTCACTTATCTAAATTTTTTTTAACATTGATTCATTTTTTGAGAGAGAGACAGAGAGAGATAGGGCTCAAGCAGGGGAGGGGCAGAGAGACAGAGGGAGACACAGAATCCGAAGCAGGCTCCAGGCTCCGAGCTGTCCGAGCCCGACGTGGGGCTCAAACTCACCAACCGCAAGATCATGACCTGAGCCGAAGTCGGGCGCTTAACCGACTGAGCCACTCAGGTGCCCCAGGTTTTTTTATACATATTTTTTTCAACCTTTATTTTCAACCTCTTTGGGTGGTGTGGGTTAGATAGATTCTTTGTATAGATAGATTCTTTTCAACCAATCTCTGTAATTAATAGGCAAGTTTTTTTTTAATTTTTTAACCTTTACTGATTTTTGAGATAGAGAGAGAGCAGCACGAATGGGGGAGGTTCAGAGAGAGAGGGAGACACAGAATCCGAAACAGGCTCCAGGCTCTGAGCTGTCAGCACAGAGCCCGACGTGGGGCTCGAACTCACGGACTGTGAGATCATGACCCGAGCCGAAGTCGGATGCTCAACCGACTGAGCCACCCAGGCGCCCCAATAGGCAAGTTTAATATGTTTACAATCATAATCACTAACATATATGGACTTAACTGGTGTATTTGGACTGACATCTATTATCTGATCAAGTCTTTTTTCCAATTTTCCTCTCCCATCTCGCATATTATCGTTGGCTAACATTTTAGCTTCACTTTGTCTTTAACCCCCTTGATTCAGCATGATTGTAACTGCTGATATAACTATTAATTATAGCCAATGCTCATTAGGTTGACTATCATTTAAATCCTCCTGGATTTCATTTATCCTACAACTGAAGTTCTTTCAGTGGGGATCCATGAATAGCAAACTTTTTTTTTTTTTTTAATTTTTTTTTCAACGTTTATTTATTTTTGGGACAGAGAGAGACAGAGCATGAACGGGGGAGGGGCAGAGAGAGAGGGAGACACAGAATCGGAAACAGGCTCCAGGCTCTGAGCCATCAGCCCAGGGCCTGACGCGGGGCTCGAACTCCCGGACCGCGAGATCGTGACCTGGCTGAAGTCGGACGCTTAACCGACTGCGCCACCCAGGCGCCCCGTAAACTTTTTTTTTTTTAATTTGAAGATCTAATTGTCTTTATCATGAGATTCATAAGTCAGGCAGCATCCCATCCAGCAAGTAGAGGGGAGCTCTTAGTAGACTCCTTTGTTTCTTTCTCAAAATCTATCACAGCCGTCACTTTCGGATGATAGTTTAGCTGGACATATAGTTTAGGACAACAGATATACCTCTCAGTACTTCACCGACACAACGGCACTGTCTTCTGACATCCAGTGGTGATGCTGAGAATGCCATCAATCCAGTTGTCATTTCTTTTCGGGTAGGTAGTCTTATCTCTTTGGCTTCCTTGAAGATCTCTGCATTTTTGATGCTTTCTGGTTTCTCCACGATGTGTTTTTATGTGTATTTCTTTTTACTTATCCTGTTTGGGTAATGGGACACTTACTCTAAATACTCATTCCTGCAATTATGGAAAACTCCTGTCACTTTTCCATTTTGAAAAATTTGTCCCTCCATCCCCCCGTCTTAATTTTCTCCTTCTAGACCACCCATAAGAATGTATGCCCCACCTACTCATTCTATCGTGCACGTTTCTTAATTGTGTCTTCTTATTTTTCATCTCTTTATATCTCTGTGCTGCATTTTGGATGATTTCCTCTTCATTGTCTTCTATTTCTCGAATTCTCTCTTTAGTGTTGTTACCTCTATTTATCTCATAAATTTAATTTATAATTCCAATGAAGATATATTGTACCTCTAGGTCTACCTGATTAATTTTCATGTCCTGTTACTCTTTTCAAAATGTCCTATTCTTGGGGCCCCTGGGTGGCTCAGTCGGTTGAGCGTCCAACGTCAGCTCAGGTCATGATCTCATGGTTCGTGAGTTTGAGCCCCGCATCGGGCTCTGTGCTGACAGCTCAGAGCCTAGAGCCTGCTTCCAATTCTGTGTCTCCCTCTCTCTCTGTCCCTCTCCCCCTCACGCTCCATCTCTTTCTCTCACAAATAAATAAACGTTAAAAAAAATTAAAAAAAAAATGTCCTATTCTTTCTTTATGGCTCCGAGTCCTTCTTTTATTTCCTATGTCATTTTATTTCAATACACTTTAATTGTATCTCGGATGTTCAGATTGTGAAAATTAGTAAAAGGGAACTTCATTTAGAATGCAGCCTGGAGGCCGCAGGGGAAGGTCTCACTCCCTACCACTCTTGCCCATTACAGACTCAATAGGAAAAGACCACAGCCCAAGTCCATACTACCTTAGCTACTATTTTATTATCCCATTAGGAGGAAGGAAGGTTTCCTCTTCCCCCAGCAACAGCCCAGCCAATTGGAGACAGTCATAGCTCAGCCAATGAGAGACAGTCACAGCTCAGCCAATGAGAGACAGTCACAGCTCAGCCAACGAGAGACAGTCACAGCTCAGCCAATGAGAGACAGTCACAGCTCAGCCAATGAGAGAGTAAGAGCCCAGCCAGTGAGAGAGAGTGTGTGTGCCTGTGTGCGCGCGCGTCACAGCCCAGCCAATGAAAAACCACCATACTCCCAGTTGACTCCAATGGACTTTCTGTTTAGAACAGCCCCCTTTCCTCTATAAAAGAACTTCCGCCCCTTGTTTCGCAGACTTGCTTGTGGTTCTGCCAGTCCCTGGGTTTCCTGTAATGCAGTTCTCCACCGTTTTCCGAATGAACCCGTTTCTGCTGGGCAAAAAACTGGCAGTTTTGTTTCTTTAAAGTTAAGATTTTCTGTGAATTTCAGTTATGGGCGAGCTGATTCTTCTTTTGTTACCTCTAACGTCTCTTTCTTTGTGGTGGTTTACTTACGAGCATGTTTTGTAGTTTTTCCCTTGCAGGTTCACGTGACAGTGTTTGCCCCAGCCCCGCGGCAGTCTGGTGCGCTCTAGGTCACGAAATTGTCCCCGCAGAGCAATTTCATATTTGCTTCTGCCAGGGCTCAGGCATTTAAATGGCTCGGGAACAGTTTTTCTGTTGCTCTTGAGACTTGGGCTTTCTCCGCCTGGCAGTGTAACATCATCGCACCTTGCTCCTGTGTTGGGCGCCGGGCCAGGGTTTTGATTTCTGACGGGTGAGTTCGTTTCTATCCAAATCCCTAAATCCCTGGCCCAGGCGGTGGAGTTCTGCTGGCTCTCTTTGTACCATCTTCAGGACAGCGGTGAACCCTCTTGAAGACTCCAGGCTTTAAGCTGGGGCTCATGCCAGCTACCTCACCTTGAGTGACTCCAGATGTCACCTCGGGTCCCCGTGTTGGAACCTCAGCCCCCATCCCCAGATCCGAAGAGTGGCAGGATGTTGGCCTTCTGCTTTCCTGCTCCAGCTTTTACCCCTCGATTTCCCATCCTGAAGACTTTCCTCTCCTGAGTGTGGATTCTCATTATGACCACCGTTTGCTGGTGGTGGTATAGTTCTCCTCTTTGCACTAGGAGAGGACAGAAAAGCCCCCATTCGCTCGGTCTGCCATGTGGCTGGGAAGCCCTTCTCTCCTTCCACTCACCTGTCCTCCACCTGGTTTTGATATAGACACAGGTCGCAAAGAGCCCTTAGATGGAGGAGGCCAGAGGGAGGGGCGAGGATCGGCGAGGGAGAGGAGGGTAAGTAATGATGGAAGGACGCATGGGCTGAGTGGTCTTGGGGGCGATCTCCATAGGGGTGGATTTGGGGAGGCCCCGTTCGGGGTCTGAGAAGGGCCTACTTGCGTAGGCAACCCAGGTAGGGTGATTCGACAGACCCCTCCAAAGAGCAGACGGCCTGTGTCTGACTCAGCATTATCTCTTTTCAACTCTGGCATGACCTCATGGGAGTCAGGACGGTGGTTATTACCTTAGGTCAGCACCACGGTCTGGCCAGGTGGGCCACCTCCTTCCGGCAGAGATCCAGCCTGCAGACCATCTCAGCCCCGAGGGAGCACACTGAGACCCACAGCTTTAGAATTTGGGCCAGAAAGAGGATGCTGGAGGGAGGGCTTCACAGACAGCCGGCAAAGCACTAGGGAGAAGGCATCAATCTCTCATAAAATGGAAGCCTGCCCCCTTCCGATCTCCAATCAAACCGAGGAGACAGAAGAGGCAGCTGTCGCCAAGCTGCCACAGCTCCGGAATCATTGCTGAGTGATTGCCCGGTACTTCAAGTCCGGGATGGGGGCTCTTTAGGCAATATTTCATGGGAGAGATCTCGAGCCCTCATCAGGACAAGAAATATGGTTGTTAAACAGGCGGCTAATGGTATCCCATTCATCTGGTAACAAATCTGTGGGCTTCATTAAGCTGACCCGCCCGGCCTCAGAAGAGGGACGCAGAATTAGCCAGAAGGAAGAGGTAAGAAGCCGCTGCCGGGGAGGTGGGGTGGAAGAAGCTTGTCTTCGAGGCGGTGATTCTGGAACACGGAAAGGAAAGAATGGGAAGTTCGTTTTCTTCCCTGCTCCTTACAAGAAATGTTGTTGACAGGTTGTGAAGAGGAATCCCCAGCGAGCGCATCTGCCCGGCACCCCCCAAAGATCACCAAATCCCATTGGTCAATTCCCACCCGGGGCCGCCACTCCCCCCACCCCCAAACCCAGAAAGCTGCTCTGCAAAAAAGCTGCACCATCAACGTGACCTCTGGGTAATCAGAAAATCAAGAACAAACTTGCCTCGTCAGGAAGAAGCTGGGCACCTACCTGCCCTGGGAAATCTATATGTAAATTCAGGCAGATCTGCGGTCTTCCTGGTACATCAGGCTTGGTCTCCAGCCAGGTCCCAAGCTGAGGTAAGACAAAGCCGGCAGCAGATTGTGGTGCAGACCAGGAACTGTCAGGATGTGGCGTCTCGGTTTGGGCGGGGCAGGGGGAGGAAGGTCAAGGCTTCTTCCCAAAGCCGCGTCGAATGGTCTCTGCTTTGTCCCGGAGAGCCCCAACCTGCCGCTCACTGTTCGATCCTTAAAACTGTAATGGACACTTGAAAAAAAAGAAACCACACGCGTGGAAGAAAATCAGATCGGGGGCACCCGAGTGGCTCAGACAGTCAAGCCTCCGACTCTTGATTTCGGCTCAGGCCGTGATCTCACAGTTCATGGGATCGAGCCCCGCGACAGGCTCCGTGCTGATGGTACGGAGCCTGCGTGGGAGTCTCTCTCTCGCTCTCTCTCTGCCCCTCCTCCACTCTCTCTCTGTCTCTCACTCTCAAAAATAAACGTTTAAAAGACAAGAAAAGAAAACTCTTTTCGGGTAACGCAAAGCAACTATTTCCACAGCTGAGGCAATTCCTCCGCCGTGCATTTTGGTCGTGCGTCACTATGTAAGTCACTGGGTCACTGGCCACTCCCAGTGCGGCCTGCCTCCGTCCTTGATGTCGTTTTACATTCAGCACGACTCAGCAAGGCCGTGCGACCCTCCCCTCTCAGTGGCTCGCTGAGAACAAGGTTTGTTTTTAGCTCGTGCTGAAAGCCCGTCACAGATCGGCTACAGCCGGGCCCCAGGAGACGGTGGAGGCAGAGACTGGCGGCAGGGGACGCCAGGAGCCAGAAGAGGTCTTCCCTAGAGCCCTCAGAGGGGGCACAGCCCTGTGACACCCTGATTTCTGACTTCCGGTCTCCAGAACTGTGAGAACATACATTCTGTCACTTTAAGTTTGTGATACTTTGTTGGGGCAACCACGGGAACCCAACACAGATTTTTTTTCCTTGCTCTAGGACCCAGGCTGAGGGATGAAAGACCACTGGGGTTTTCATCAAAGGGAAAGAAAACAAGGCACCAAGTATGAGCTGGTTCTCAGAGTTGCACACAAAAGCGACCCCGTCATTCTGCTGGCTGGAACGGGTCACCCGCATACCCGTGGCTTCAAAAAGCAGAGAAATGTAATCCCCTACCCCAGAAGTTGGCCACACGGCAAGCGTTTTGTGCCGTGGGCTGCATGGTCTCTGTTCCAGCCCCTCAGCTCTCCCACTTAATGAGAAAGCAGGCACAGACCAACGTAAATGAATGCGTGTTCCAATAAAACTTTATTCATCACACCAGGCAGGGGGCCACATTCTGCTGAAGGAAGGGGCAGTGGATACTGCTGGGCCACGGGACAGCCTAGCAGACCTTTCGTTGTGTTTTTCACCCCCTCTCCGGTTATCTATCGCTGCACAACAAATCACCCCGAAACTCAGCCGCTTGGAACAACCACCATACTTAACGTTGTCTCTCACAGTCCTGGGGGTTGACTGGGTCCATCTAGGGGGCTCTTACTGGGATCTCTCGTATGGTTGCTGTCAGTCAGTGGCTGGAGCTGCAAACAGAAAGCTCACTCGTGACTGCATGTAGCCGGGGGCTCCCGGGCTATTTAACTTTTCTGTGTGTCTCTCCACCTGGTTTCCACAACACGGCACCCCTTACGTAGCGGTTCAGGGCTCCGCAGGCCGATGGAGAGAGCGTGCGTGCGAGACAGCGCCACCTGTGGCTATTTCGATGCAATTCAGTTACAACTGAATAAAATTTGAAGTTCAGCGGCCGAGCCACGCTAGCCACGTTTCACGTTTTCAACGGCTACACGCAGCTGGTGGCAACCACGCCACGGGGAAGGCACGCGGCCTTTACTGGTCGAGTCTCAGAAGTCAAACAGCATCCTTTGCAACTCATTGTGCTCACAAGCCCGCCCAGGTTCGAGGGGAGGGGAAATAGATCTCGCCTCCTGATCGGGAGTGGCAGGGTTCTAGAAAGAGCACTGGGAACCCAAAATAGTGCCATGGCCAAGTTTAGAAAAAAAAGAGGCCCAACGGGCAGGACGTCGCAGGGGCCTAGAGATCACCTCCGGGTAGCTGAGGGCAGAGCCCAGACCCTTCGCCGGGTGAGGTTGATTCTTCTCTACACGGTACCTAATTCCTGGGTCGTGAGGATTCAATGAGCTAATCCCGTAGCGTTCACCATGGTGCCCGACACATAGTGAGCGCTCCGTAAATGTAGCTACCATTATGTCCCAATTTTATATGTAGGAAGAATGCTGCATAAGTATGCTATAGACTGACTGTGTCTCTCCAAAACTCATCTGTTGAAACCCCAGTGGTGGTTGAAGGTGTGGCCTTTGGGAGCTGAGTAGGTCATGAAGGTTGAACTCCTTGTGAATGGGACTCATGCCTTTAACAGAAGAGACCCCAGAAAGGTCCCTGGAACCTTCCATCGCATGGGACACAACCCCACCTCCTCCCCTCCCCATCACAGGCCTCTGGCCTGGAGAAGTCTGAGCTGGGGGAGGGGAAAGACAACCAAGGCCAGTTGGGAGATGTGACTGATGTCATGGGCTGAGTATTCTAAGACTGTCTCTGTGACCCGAAGAGACCATGGTGCGGTCACCTAAGAGAAGTTGCCCAGAAGCCATGGCATTTGCTAGCCTTTCCATCCCTGGGGGAGGGAAGGTGATTAAGGGGCTAAGGGAGACACAGATAAGGAAGTGCTTCATTTGACAAGAGTCAACATGGACATTACACCTCGAAGCAGGATTGGGGATATTCACCAAAACACGAATGGTGGTTATTGGGGGCGGGGGGTAGGCATGAGAATTGGCTATGCTTTATTCCGTGTGTTTTTCCCTATTTTGCACTTTTTCTACTGGGGATCTGAATCACTTACATAATTGGAAAAAAATACCTTTTCGTTTTTTAATTGCGTGAAAAGTATGCACGCAGGATGGGGGGGTCTTTTCTCTGTGGGGGCCCAGTCCTGGAGAGTCGCTATCATCCTGCCTGCTTAGAGGAGCCTCCGTGGACCCGTCAAGCAGCCTCCAGCCTGCGGCTCCTAGGTTTTCTCCTTGGAGCTACATTTGCTCTGCACGTGGCATCCCTCCCAGGGACAGGAGCCCAGGAAGGCAATTTGAGGTGGGAAATATTGTAATCAAGCCCAGGACAGTGGGAGAGTAGGAGAAAAATAAAACCTCATTGTCTCGGAAATTTCTGGATGGCTCTGGGTTAATTGCGGTGCCAGGAACCCTGTGTGGGATCTACAAAGCCCACTCCTCCGCGGTGGCCGGGTCAACTTCTGGAACACTCCTTAATTAATATCTGTCCTTTTCAGCGGTGGTTTCTGGGTCCCTCCCTCATCAGCCAATCGAACGGTTCTCCTGGAAACACAGACTCGCTCGGAGGTGCCGGGCTTCCGGTAATTTCTTTCCCAGATCTATTTGTCTGGAGAAGAGTTCACTGAATGGCATGCCATAAATTCCATTCCATGATCGCAAGAGCACTGGGGGTGGGGTTGCTACAGCGACAGGGATGGGCCACACTATTAATTTGTAGGGAACAATGATGGACGTCGCTGGTCCTCAGCAGGAAGACTGAGGCTCAAGTGACCATTGTCTCTCCCAGTCTCCTCCCGCCATTTCCAGGTGAGGGGGACACATGGATGCCCGGCCGGCCCAGGCACAGGATGAGAAAATCGCCCAAGACCTCTGGGGGGCCCCGGATTGGTGCTGTTCCCGGCTCCCGGTTCTTTCCAAGTGTGCTTGCGTGCTGCCTCCCGTTTCCAGCTCTCCTGGGAGGCGGAGCACGTGTGGAGCTGTGCATTTAAACAAATAAACATCCACCAACTTCCCAAGAACAGACAGGGAGGAGCCAGGTCCCTGAGGCTGGGAGGAGGGTGGATGGGAGGCCTCAGAGGGATTTCCTGGCATCTGCGGCTGCCTTCACAGTTATGCAAAACCGATGGTGATTTTCCTGGTGTCTGAGGAAGAGGCCAAGTGGAAAAGCAAAGCCAGGCCGCAAAGGAAAGGCTGGAAGAAGCCCACGTCTGCGGATCCTGAGGCGGGACTGTGGTCACCGATTCCAAGAACCCCTCCACCTCCCACGTCACGGTCTCCGGCACGCCCACCCCAGGACCTGGGACTCGAGCTTCGGTCTTCCAGCCTGTCTGGGGCACAGGGCCCTGCATCCCCACAGCCCACAAAACTTGAACCAAACTCGGTCCTGATCCAGGAAACCCAAGAGCCAGTCTCAGGGTGTCGTCGGTAGGATAACAGCCCCCCCAAAGACGTCCACGTTGACTTCTACCAGCTTTTCCCTTCCACGGAGCCGTCCACGGAGCCAAAGGCCCGGAACCCCTCCCGACTGCCCACACAGGTGAAGGAGGCGACTCCTGTTCCCCGGGATCGCCGGTCCGGGATCCGGTCAGACAGAGGAGCGGTGACAGCCAGCCAGAGCCCCGTGGGGGTTGCCGGAGCCTTCCCCTGCTTCTGTGTGTGCCCAGGGGGTGGCAGGAGGGCTTCCTAGGCAGGGGACGACGGGAGCAAACTGGGAGCCTTGGCATCTTGGTACTTTGGGAGGGACTGTCAGACAACGAGGGAGGCTGGACCTCGGGCAGGAGCTGGGGGTGGCGGGGGTGGCCAGAGATGAGGCAGGAAATAACAACCGGGTGCCTGGTGCCTCCCTCGGAGCTGAGACTCAATCCTGGGGCAAAGCGAACCCACCGAAGGGTTCCCCGCGCCCGGCCTGACGTTTGGACGAGAGGACGAGGGACGTGCGCACACGTCAGGTCTGAACATTTACGGACTCTAACTCGAGCTCACAAACCTTTCAATAAAATATGATCTAGTCTATTTTCCTACCTCAATGATAGGCCTTTATCACACCTCGAAGGGCAGATTCAAGTTCAGAAGTTTCAGACAGCTGTGCCGGAACGTGGTGGCACCAGGAGAGACGGCTGGGCCTTCCCCCTTTTCCTTCCCACCCCCAGCCCCACATCCCAGCTCCGTCCGTGCCGCTTGTGAGACGGGCTGCATCCACCTGGGTGCCGACCACCTGTAGCACCTCAGGGTGGGCGGAGCTTCTGGAACCCCAAGCTCCAGAGCATGGTTTAGACAGGGGGCAGTGGGTATGTCCTCTTGGTCCCATGCTGACAGCGTGGAGCCTACTTGGGATCCTCCCTCTCCCTGTCTCTCTCTGTCCCTCCCCTGCTTGCTCTCTCTCTCTCTCTCTCTCTCTTAAAATAAATAAACTTAAAAAAAAGTTTTGGACACTGAGGCACAAATAAGCTGCCCCGCTGCCGGTGTTCAGCATGAGCTCTGTCACTTACTGATATGTCTGGAGGGTGTCCTGTTCTGGAGGGTGGCAGAAGCTTCACATTTGGGACCTCACAGACTTCGCCCCAGGTGTCTCTCCCTGTACCTGGTTCTGATTTGCATCCTTCTGCTGTAATTAAACTATAAACAGAAGTTCAGTGCTCTCCAGAGTTCTGTAAGCCATTCTAGTGATTTATTAAAAATTAGGGGGTATTGGAACCCCCCAATTTGCAGCCAGCTAATCAGAAGTGAGGGTGGCCTAAGGACCCCCAAACCTGCAGCCGGTGTCCGAAGCAAGGGCAGTCCTGCAGAAACCTGTGACATCCGGCGCAACTCTGGATAGACTCCCTGCCCCTGGGGAGGGTTTCCCCAGGGGAGGATGAGAGTGGGGGCCTTCTAAGGTTGGGGCCCAGGGAAGGGGTCCCTCTTGCCTGGGTCTAAGGGTGGTCCTGAGTCGTAAGGGGTGGATAGTTGGGGTGACTCACGGTGAGACAGCACATGGATGGGACTGGAAGGGGGCAAGCTGGTCCGGGTGGCCAGAAGGGCTCTGGGCAAGGACAGGCAGGATAGACGACAAGGATGCTAACAAAGGCAGCATCGTGGCTCCGCTAAACCATCTCTCAGGCTAACCAGGTGTCTCGGGGCAAAGGCCACGCCCTTGACCTGAGGGCTGGCTGGGTCTCAAAGCCCAGCATCATCTTCCGCCACAGAAGTGCACGCAGGGTACTGCCTGTTGCCTGGGGAGCGTTCGGCTGGATCGCGACCCACCTAAGTTTTCCCTCGTGACGACGATGCTACCCCCAGCTCTGAACACAGAGAAAAGCGAAAATCAGATTCACCCCAAAAAAGGATAGAATGGAGAGGGCTTATTTGCATTATAATCATTTCTTTTTACCTTGCCTAAATGTTCCCAGTTAAACAGGAAGCACCCGCCCCTGGGGAGGGGGCATCGGAAATAGAATGCAATTCACAAAATCGTGACTCGCTCCCAGGTTTCAGGGACCCCTTCCCTACTGCACTGGTGGACTCCACCTGGGCTCGAAAGGATTTGGGGGGGAAAGAGAAGGGGGCGGAGGTGGAAGCTGTTTGCGTCTGACCCATCAGACAGCGGCCCTGAGGCAGGATCCCCAAGATGCAGACCTCGTTCCTCCTGGGTGGTCTGCAACCCTTGCAATTTCGACTATTATATTAACGGATATATATTTTTGTAGCATTTTCTATTTCTGCTCGTGAGCTTTCATTCTTTTCGGTAAAGGAGGGCTGTCAAATGCATAACAGAATGTGACTTCACATTTATAGCTGACTTGGCGGGGCTCCAGAGACGCGCTGTGCTGGCGTCAAGTCACGGGGTTGGCGAGGGGGCGTGGTTAGTAGCAGGCACCCCGTGCCGAGGACCCCGGCATAGCGGGCACCCCCAGTCCGGGGAGAGCTGGCAGGGGCAGACCACGTGGTCCAGGCTCTTATCACCTTTCTCATTTAAATGCATTCTCAAGTTGAAGGGGGGAATCCGGAGCCTTAACTTTTGGTTCAGAAAATACAGGGATGTGGGTTTGGTTTTGTTTTGTTTTTTCCTGCCTGTTCTCTGCCTTCCCCGTCTTGACTTCTCTTCACAGCGGGGGTCAAACTGGTCCCGCACATCTAGGATCCGAGCTTTGCTCTTGTCCCTGAGGGCTCTGAGTGTCCCTTAGTTACCTGGTCACTGTGGGGCCCCATGTCCCTGCACAGCAAGGTGGCCGGTGGGTCTCTTTCCCCGCTTTCTCAGGAAGGCTGTTTGCAAAAGCCTGCCTGGTGCGTCTCGAACAAAGGCGGGTCGAGAAGATGCCTTTTCTGACCACTTGGTTGCGAACACACGTCAAAGCTTAGCCCGCACAAAGGGCGTCCCTTCCTACCCCGCCCCACCCAGGTTGAGAACAGTCTCTGAAGGGTGTCCGGGTCTCCCAGCCAACCCTCCGTGACCGCTGGGCCTGAAGTGCTGAGGGTAGAGTAGTGGTTTCTCTCCAAGCTTGGGCTGGGGTCTCCGGAGTGGATGTGCACCCGGCCCAGCCGGTGGGCACGCGCTCTCCCTGCTCACACAGGCCCCGCTGTGCACACACACACCAGTGCGTGCGATGTGACTAGCGTTCTGGGGCCTGGGACGCTTTGCGGGGAGCCCCATCTGCTGTGTGTCATCAGGCAGCCCCTGGGGGTGCCATCCACTGGGATTCTTTTGCAGATGATGAAGGTCCGATCCTCCTCCCCGGAGCCTGGTTTCCTTGCACTGTCCTTCCTCCTGAGAGGCCCCCAGGCTGGTTCCTCCCGGCTGACTCTGTCTGTTGGTCCGTTCCGGCTCCTACAACAAACTTCCATCGACTGGGTGGCTTATCCACAGAATTGACTCTCAAAGTTCTGGAGGCTGGACGTTGGAGACGAGGGTACCAGCTGGGCTGGGTTCTGGTGAGGACCGAGAGCGGGGCAGGTTGCAAAAGGCCTCTTTCTTGGGCCCTCACGACGGACGCGGAAAGCGAGTGAGCTCTCTGGCCTCTTCTGAGGGCGCCAATCCCCTGCTTGAGAGCATGACCCAATTACTTCCCGAAGGCCCCGCCTCCAAAGAACATCACCTCAGGGACTTCCCAGGAGCACCTCAGATTACTCTTCCGATGCTCACCCCTGACTCAGAAGTCTGCCTCCTGGAGAACCCAACCTGTGACAGTGGGTGCCAGAAATGGTCCCCAAACACCCACGCTAGGTTGGAATTTGGGGTCGTGGTAATGGATGGAGCACAGATAGATCTTGGCACAGGGAAGAACATTTGTTAGAATTTTACCCGTGGTGAACTGGCGTGGCGGGGGGGAAGAGAGCGCTCCCGCTGGTGTGATCGTCTGGCAGTTGATAAAATGGAGGAGACACTTACCAGACAGGGACAGTGGCGCTCTGGGAAAAGGTAGAGAGGCCCACACCTCGCTGCTAAGGGCCCGCACCGCCACCCTCCAGACTTGACAGTTTCCCTTGCGGAAACACACATCCCTTGCAGAAGCCGCCCCCACCGCCCCTCCTGGCCCCCGAGAAGTAGGGTCAAGCTGCAGTTCAGCTCAGCTGAGGACACAGAGGAGAAGGATCCCGCCCCAGAGGAACTGGGGAAGCCAGCCAGCCTGTGCCTGCAGGAGCCAGAAGAGAGCACAGGGAACTCGGTGTGGAAGGTGTGTGATCGCAGGCACGGAACACGCAGCCGGGGAGGGAGCAATCTTCCGGGACGTGGGGAATCACCTCCCCCACCGGCGAGGAGCCCAGGGGATGATGCCTACACTATTGGGACCGTCCTGGAAGCACAGGAGGGCGACGCCCGTGTCACTGAGCGAGAACCGCCACAATTCCATGCGGCCCAGGGAAGGAGGCATCCAAAGGCCAGACACGGGGGTGTTCCAGGAGGTACACCGAGTAAGGACGGAAAACTGCCAGGTGAGCACGATCCCCAGGGGTGGCCTGGAAGAGGTTTCCCAGAGCGGGAGGCGTGGGTAAGAGGCCACCGGTGTCACTAGTCAGTGGTGGGAGGCGCCATTGGCCCACTGGAGTGACTGACAGCGGTGGGGTGGGGCAGAGGACCCCCCTCCTCTGCTCCCCTCCTCCCCCCTCCCCAAAACAACAGAGGCCACGCGGCCGTACTTAACCCTCAGCATCCCGATGGGTGCAATGATCTCAGGGAGCAGAGAGATCACAGAGGAGCCTGACTGGTATGAGCTCCGCGGGGGCCTCCGGGCCCTCTCTATGGAAACTACAAACGCGTGCACCCTTGGACCCAGCCAGTCTGCTGGCCGCGTGTCCCACAGCTGTCCTACGCTATGAGACCTAATCCGAAACCGGGAAACAGGCCTTCCGTTCCTGCTGGGACATGATGTGCCTGCCACCTGCACACGAGGGTCATCTGATTATATAGACATTTGCACCTTGCTGTGACCTACTTTTTTTTACCATTAATTAGGGTATCTGGCGGCTCTGAAGGGCAGATAGCAACTTGCAAAAACCTGTTAACTATGCAAATGATTCTTGTCTAATAACCATTCAAATGAATTTTGTCTGGGAGAGATGCAAATGATTTTCCCGTAGAAAAGCTAGTCCCAAAGGTTACAGTTTCATTACCCTGGAGGACATTCACCGGCTTTGTACTTAACACCCCTGTCTTGCTCCAGATTTCTCCCGGAGCCTGTATGTATCCAGGCTCTTGGATTCTCTTTGAATCCGCCCGCTGGTTCCTTCGTTAATGAGTTCAAGAAGCCTTAGATACATAATCACTTTCTACTGGTGGAAGAACCACGCTTTTCACTTTTTGAAAGTTAAACGTTGACCTCCGGCACGTGGATTCACAACGGCATTTGTGGCGTTGTTGCTTGTGAGAGAGAAGTATCGGGAGCTAATGTAGATCGGTGAGCAAATGGTGAAGTCAATTATGGTGCGTGGACACCGTGGCAGGATACGCAGCTCTTACGAAGGATGGAAACACTGCGGGTGTATTTACATGGGGCGCTCTCTGAGATTTAACGGTAAAGTAAAAAATACCAAGGTTGCAGGACAAGGAGTATGAGACGAGCTCATTTGGGTACAAGAAGGCCTGGGCGGCTCAGTCGGTTAAGCATCTGACTTCGGCTCAGGTCAGGATCTCACAGTCTGTGAGTTCGAGCCCCGCACAGGGCTCTGTGCTGACGGCTCGGAGCCTGGAGCCTGCTTCGGATTCTGTGCTTGCCTCTCTCTCTCTGGCCCTCTCTCACTTGCTCTCTCTCTCTCTCTCTCTCTCTCAAAATAAATAAAAAATAAACTAAAAAAAAAATTAAAAAGAAAAAAGGATTCTCTCCCCCCCCACTTGCACACACTCTCTCCCTTTCTAAAATAAAAAATAAAATAAAAAAGTAAAAGATAAAACTAAAAAATTAAGTAACTTGCTCCAATCCATGTGGCTAGAGAAAGGTGGGATCGGAATTCCCACTTTCCACCCTTTTGACTCCAAGGTCCAGATGCTAATGGGGCTGCCGCCCCCCCCCCCCCCCCCGCCAGGTCCCTGCGGGACCCTCATCCACTGGGCGATACAGCCCAGCCTTCAGAAACCAGTCAAGTCCACGCCAGGCAGCAGGGGAGATGTTCCTGAACACCCAGGCCGTGCAGCCTCAATCCCCACCCACGTTTATGTTCCAGGAAAATCATGAAGACCGGGCTCCCTCCAGGGGTCTCGGTGCCCTTGAAAGGGGTCCCTGGGGATCCCTCTGACCAATCCTGGGACAGCTGTGGGGCTGCACCTGGCTCCTTCCTCTCTTCCAGGTTATTAATTCACCTCGATTAGAGCCTCCCTCAGGGTTGGAGGAGGAAGAAGAGCTCCCCCGCAGGGGTGGGTGCCTGGCAGGGCAGGGATCCTGAGGCTAAGGCAGAGCTGTTCCCCACCATCCCCCACCTGGTCCGGAGGAAACACCATCTGATGAGTTTCAGAGCAGTAGCTGCTGTCTATCGAAGGCCCATGGCGGTCGCATGCATTCGCACATCATCTCTACTTTTTCAATAACCGTTTCAGGTAAGGACAATCCTCTCCGATCATCTGGTGAGGAAACTGAGGCTCAGAGGATAAGCCACCAGCTGGTAAGTGGCAGAGTTGGACTTAAGCAGGGTCTGAAAGGCACACACGGCAGGGTGCCCTACACACAATGACAGGATTCCCACCCCCTGCCATTTGGCAATGGCCCTGAGGGGCAGCCAAGCCCCCTGAACTCACGTGACCCTCCGCCTGGGCACTCCCAAGGCCACGGTTGTGACCCTCCGCAATGTTGGAGGGTGAATCCTGGGCGCCACTCCCCACACCCATTGTCTGGAGACACAGCCACATTCTTGTTGGTCAGGATCCTGGCTCAGTCCTGCCTCACCTGCCGGGCCCGGTGGGCCACCTAACCCTGTGTGGCTGCCCCAGCCAGGAGTGCGGCCTCCAGCCCTCACAGCACCGAGCAGGGATTCGTGCAGCATTTAATCACATTTGCAGGGCAGGGGGGCCAGCACATACAGCGTTACAGAAGGTGGGCAAAACCCAAGGAAGGGGGAAAGAGTGTAATGTGAAAGGAAAGGACCAGAAAGTAATGTCCAACTTAAAAAAAATTTTTTTTTTATATTTACTCATTTTTGAGAGACAGAGAGAGAGCACACACGGGGGAGGGGCAGAGAGAAGGAGACACAGAATCCGAAGCAGGCTCCGGGCTCCCAGCTGCCAGCACAGAGCCCATCGTGGGGCTCGAACTCACAGAGTGCGAGATCATGACCTGAGCCGAAGTCGGACGCTTCATGGACTGAGCCACCCAGGCGCCCCAGGAATGTCCAACTTTTAAAGGAGTGTTCCGACAATGTTGGAGAGAACACTTTTAAAAATGTTATTATTATTATTTTTGAAAGTCTTTAATGTTTATTTATTTTTGAGAGAGATACACAGTGCAAGCAGGGGAGGGGCACACACACACACACACACACGGAATCGGAAGCAGGCTCCAGGCTCCGAGCTGTGAGCACAGAGCCCAATGCAGGGCTTGAACTGGGAGATCATGACCTGAGCCACCCAGGTGCCCCTATTATTATTTCTTTAATGTTTATTTATTTTTGAGAGAGAGAGAGAGAGAGAGGGAGACAGAGGATCAGAAGCAGGCCAGCACAGAGCCCCGCTGGGGGCTTGAACTCATCAACCGGGAGAGATCATGACTTTAGCCAACAATCAAGAGGCAGGTACACAACCCACCGACCGAGCCACCCAGGCGCTGCAGAGAGCATTTCTGAAAAACACCTAAGCTTAGTCTCCCGCCCCCTGGCTTTCCCAGCAGACGTGTGTCCCCAGTGTCCACAGAGGGGGGCGGGGGGGGGGGGTGGCGGTCTGGGTCAGAGGTAGCACCAGGAGGGGCTGTGGGAAGGGGAGGGGCTGGAGGGAGGAGCGGGTGGGGGGAGGGGCTTCCACAAAGTCACCGGGTGGGTGGCTGGCACCAGAGAGGAGCGCCTGCCCCCAGCCGGGCTCCTTCCCACGCGCCGAGTTCATTAAATTCCACCCCCCCACCCAGTCCCCGCATGGAGGTCTATTTGACACTTTGCAGGCAAAGCAGGAGGAAGCCTCGCTTTGGGAACTTTCCATTCCCACCACCAAGGGGGAGGCTCCGGCCCGACCTGGGAGGGAGAGGACACAGGGTGGGGAGTAGGCCCGGGGCGGGTGCGGTCCCCTGGCGCCTCCCCCCTCCCTCCGGCACACAGCCCCTCATGCATAAAACAGGAGGGACCTTTTTCCCAACAGCTAATCAAAAACTCTGAGCCCAGAGATTGCAAATGAAGGGCCCCCGTCAAGTCATTTCCCTTGCAAACGAAGCGACTGCTCCGGCGTTTCCTCCTCGTTAATACCTCATCACAAGGCAGTCGACCCAGGAGCTCGGCTGCCCCGCTTGCCCCCGGGTCCCCCGCCCCCGCAGCTACTCGGCTCGTTTCCCTCGAGCCTGACGAGTCCCCAGGAAACAGATTGAGCTGGCGGCACCTCCGATCCCTGACCCGCCACCTCCCCTCACTGAGGCCCCGGACACTGGGCTCCCGCCCCCACCCCGCGATAATTAGCAGATTTTCAAGGCCAGGGGGGCCCCAAAGCCCAGCCCAGCTGGAGAGATCGGCCGTGGAGGTCAGTCTGTGTCCGGTGTCCAGCCTCTCGGAAGTGCAGGGACTGAGTCTTTGTGGTGGGGGTGGAGAGGCCCGGGCTGGGGGTTCGGGGGAGCCCGGGGGCACGCACAGCAGATCTGAAGGCAGACCCCGATGGGGGCCCTGGGGGAGGCACCCCAGCTTGCAAAGCTCAGCCCCAAATAAGTCCAGAGATGAAGAGAGAACCAATTTACTCCCAGGGTGCCTCCAAGTCTCGCTGTCTGTGCAATGGGATAATGAAATTCTCTGCCTTTGCGACTCTTGATCTGGGGGTCGTGGGTTTGAGTCCCACGTGGGGTACAGAGATTACTTGAAATAAAATAAAATAAAATTAAATTAAATTAAATTAATTTTAAAAATATATTCTTAATTATCTGCCTTGTAGGGCCTTTTGGAGGGGTAAGTGACTTGATCTGGGTATAGCACTTGGCTCAGGACCTGGCACTTAGAAAGCACCCCATAAACGTTAGCCATGATCTGTATTAATATTCGACCGGTGCCCTCACTCACCAGCACTACTGGGGACAGCTGTCCATCCTGTTGTAGAATCATCCAGTTAGCAGCCTCGTGTGCCGGGATAAGTTACAGAACCACTCTGTGCTTCTCATCTGTAAATACCAGGCCTATTTTGTGGGGTTAAGCTAATCAGTAACAGAGCTCAAGTTCTTAGAGGCACAATCCAGAACCAGATTCCTACGTCCAAATCCAGACACCCTGCTGTGTGTCCTTCTGCAAGCCTCTTAGCCTCTCTGTGCCTCAGTTTCTTCCCCTATAACACGACAGATGATAACAGTGCCCACCTCCAAACTGCGGCTCAGTTTGGCTCAGTTGATTAAGTGTCAGACTCGATTTCGGCTCAGGTCGTGATCTCGCGGCTTCATGGGATGGAGCCCTGTGTCAGGCTTCCGCTCTGACAGCGTGGAGCCTGCTTGGGATTCTCTCTCCTCCTTTCTCTGGCCCTCCCCCACTCTCAAAATAAATAAATACACATTTAAAAAATAAAGAAGAACATCTTAAATGCAGAGAACAACCTGAGGGCCGCTGGCAGGGTGTTGGGTGGGGGGATGGGCTAAATGGGGGATGGGCATTCAGGAGGGCACTTGTTGGGATGAGCTCTGGGTCTCGGATGTTAAGGGATGAATCCCTGGGTTCTACGCCTGAAACCAAGACCACACTGTATGTTAACTAACTTGAATTTAAAAAAATAAAAAAGGAACGTAGGGTAGGTACGCAGACAGTCAGGAATACTGAAATGAATGTACAAACTGCCCACGGGCAATAAGCCATTGCATTGTGCCAAACTCAGCGCACATGCATTTTTGTGAACAAGGGTTATTTGCATCATTACCAGTTTCCTACAAGTTACAGAGCTGTCAGTGAGCGCAAAGATGACAAAAAGCAGAGATAACCCCAGAGCCGTGCTAGACAGGACACAGAGTGGTAGGGTTGGGGCTTTGGGTCGGTTGCCTTTGCCACTCATCCCAAGGTCTTTCTCTGCGTCAATGAGTTCGTCTACAGAGTGGTATATCTAATAAGTGCTATATACGTTCTTGTAGAAGATAACGTGGAAAGAAATGAAGACGAACCGCACGCGAACAGGCAAGTACTATGGATTCAGTTTGCTTCAGGCCCATCACTTTCGTTTTGGCAGAAACCCAGGCAGGAAACTTCCTGGTGAAACGGAAGGAAAAGACTCACTCGGGGGCACCCGACAGCGGCTGCCTAGCCAGGCGCAGGGGGTCCTAGGAGATGGGTTAGAGGTGCATCCTGGGCTCTCTGTGGTTGATGTGAGGTTGGAAGAGGGCCCAAAAATTAGGGAAGGCCAGCTTCCTGGGCCGGTGACTGCAGATCATGGTTGGTGTCCTGGGAGGGGAGAGGCAGGAGCTTTTGATTTGCTTTGGGTCATATGTCCCCAAAAAGGCCCAGCAAGGGAGACAGGTGACTTCCCGAGGAAAATAGGGATGCTGTTACCATAGAAACAAGGCTAAGATACTGGGTCACCAGGAAGACACTGGTGTCCACTCAACAGCCCCAGGACACGAGTGCTGTGGAAATGCCTACGTTTCCAACTGGGACACAGAGACTCACAGAAGGTAGGATTCAAGCTCAGGTCTGCCCTTGTTCAGAGCCCGGCTTCTTCCCCCCATGTCCCTTAGCCTTGGCCTGCAGGGAACCTGGTGGCCCCTAACATTCGGGCACGGCTGAAATCCCACCTGCTCTGCCCAGCATGGCCCACAGAGCTCTCTCCTCCCTCTGGGCTCAGGTTTCTCTGCTCCAGCACCCTTGACCCGTCTGCATCACTCATTGCCTTGTGCGTGGCCTCCTTCTCGAGCCAGGACTAGCTCTTGGAAGTCATCTCCCAACTGAAGGGCTGGCTTTAGACCCTCCCCTCCTGCCACAAGGTGGGGCTGGAGATGGCTCACTGGGGCTGCAGCCTGTGCTCCGTAGGTGGAATTTGCTCATTTACTTCCCCGGAGGATGGAACATGATGCCGCTAGTGAAAATAACATTAACCAAGGCTTTCTAAGGACAAAGTAAAATGCTTGTGGTAGGCTGTTAAGGAACGCAGGGAGGAAAAGCTTCCTAGGGTCTCCAGCTGGGGTCTATGCGATTCACAAGAGGAGAACAACCCAGAGCTGGTTAACATGCGGGAGCGCCCAGCGAGGAGTAACTCAAAGGGGTTGGAACTCTGGCTTCTACAGCATTTTAACAAAACAACAACAAAGCTGTAGAGAAGTGACAAGACCAAGGGCTTTGAGCTTCTAAGGGCAGTAAATTGTGGGGAAGCAAATATATGCGGAAGCCGATGGAAGACATAAGGGGCTGCCTTCCACAGGGTTTGTTAGCCGGACTCCTCTGGTGCCTCTCTGGGCTGGGAAGGGTCCGTGTGTCTTCCTTTCTGGTAGCCGGGCGGGGGCAACACCTTTACAAATGCTTATCCTGCGTTTAGGCAAATAGGGAGAGAGCAGAGAATTTTTCTTGTGCCTGCTTCTTCTCAGTCGCCTTCAGCTCAAAATAATCCTGACGCCAAAGTGGCATATTTTGGGGTAGCATACAGTGCTACCCTTCGGGAAAAAGGACAAGAAACAAAACCACAGAGATGGGATGATATCGGCTGTGGAAACATATCCCTATCTGCACAGAATACGCGGGAGAAAATATGCTAAAGTAGAGGGAACAGTAGAGTAGGTGGTTTTTTACTTGCTTGTCTGTACAGGTCTAGATTTTCCAAAGTTCTATGCCAAGTGTTGTAGACATCTGTCATTGTGTCCCTCTGCCCAGCATCTGAGCCCTTCCTTAGTCTGGGAACATCCTAGCTTGGCAGGCATGGGCAATGCCCTGGTCGATTTCTCAGACACCCTTGCAGCTGGAACTCACACACCTGATGCAGTTCCACCAATCAGAGAAGAGACGCCCCTGCGGCTCCACCAATCAGGGAAGAGACTCCCCTTCACCTCCACCAATCAGAGAAGGGATCTCCTTCTCTGGAAGAAGCAAGACCAGTGATGGGCAGCTGTAGTGGTTAATTCCAGGGCAACATCTGTTATTTGCAACCAAAAACCCTGGTTCAAACAAACAAACAAACACCAAAATTTTAAAAGGAGATCTTGAAATCTAATGGCCTGTGATCAAGGAACTGCTACTTACGATCACAGCAGAATGATCACAAAGGACAACGAGGAAGATCTGTGGGAGCCAGTTGGTAGGGTTGTTCATATTCTTGTTGTTGAGTTTTAAGGGTTCTTTGCATATTTTGGATCACAGTCCTTTTTTAAAAAAAATTTTAATGGTTATTTATTTTTGAGAGAGAAAGAGACAGAGTGTGAGTGGGGGGAGGGGCAGGGAGACAGGGAGACACAGAATCCGAAGCAGGTTCCAGGCTCCGAGCTGTCAGCACGGAGCCCGGTGCGGGGCTTGAACCCATGAACCCCAAGATCATGACCTGAACCGAAGTCAGACGCTCAACCGACTGAGCCACTCAGGCGCCCTGTGGGTCACAGTCCTGTATCAGATGTGCCATTTGCAAATATTTTCTCCTAGTCTATGACTTGTCTTCTCATTCTCTTGACAAAGATAACGTTTTGCTAAATCAAATTAAAGCTTACTCCAAACCCTGCATCTGAGCGTGGCAAGAAGTTTGGAGTTGGTCACTTTTTGTGCCCTCTGCCTTCTCAGAGGTCACACAAGAATGGCGAAGCCCCCATCTTTATCCCCACGTGGTCCCCATGGAGATGCTCATCATCCAAGGTTCTCGTGGCCCATTCAAAGACTGGCAGCTGTATGCCTGGAGCTAAGCTTGGGTGTGGGTACTCCTTTGCCAGGGCTCCCAAGGCCAGAGCTCTGGGGACCCATCTGCACATCCTTCCCGAGAAGCTACTCTCTGCGTGCCCCCAGCCCCAGAGCTGCCCACCCCTCAATAATTCGGTCTTCTTTTTTTTTTTTTTTTAATTTTTTTTTAACGTTTATTTATTTTTTTTTTAAATTTTTTTTTCAACGTTTATTTATTTTTGGGACAGAGAGAGACAGAGCATGAACGGGGGAGGGGCAGAGAGAGAGGGAGACACAGAATCGGAAGCAGGCTCCAGGCTCCGAGCCATCAGCCCAGAGCCTGACGCGGGGCTCGAACTCACGGACCGCGAGATCGTGACCTGAGCTGAAGTCGGACGCTTCACCGACGGCGCCACCCAGGCGCCCCAATAATTCGGTCTTCTGGACTCAAAAAATATTCCCCTTGCCCTTTGGTGTGGACTCCGAGTTCGAATTCTTTTCCAGGGAAGACAGATGACACATGCTGCCTGACCCAAGAGTGGTGCCTTTGTTCAAAGGGGGTTTTTCTGAGTTCGCCCAAGAGGGAGAGATCCTGGAATTCTGCCAGGAGTCTCCCCCTGGGGGAAGACTTTCCTTTCCCCACTCCCAGCACTGCCCCTGGCCAGCTGAGCCACCCTGCCCTGTGCTCCCATCACACCGGGGCTGCAGCTCTTATGGTGGGGTGAGAAAGCCACTCATCTGTCTCTGCCATGGTCTGTGAGCTCCCTGAGGGCAGGACTGGGTCCTCTTCATCTCCCCAGCATCTGGATCTGGCACAGTGACGGGCACAGGTGGAGACAGTGCATTCTCCACCCCCCCCCCCACCCCCAGGTGAAAGTGCAAACTCCAAGTCTTGGGTTGGTGCTGGAGGGTCATCGCCCTTGGGAAGCTCATAGCCTGGCTGGACTGGGGATAGGTGCTGGGACCCTCGGCCTTTGAGTTGGCCCCGCTTCCCCAGACTCCACTTTGGCAACTTTCCTCTGCCTACGCCCACCCCCGCTGGTTAGAGGCTCCTTTGAGGTTCCTCTCGCATTTTCATTAATTTCTATTGAATAATTAAAACCAGGAAATTAATACTTTCAGCCTAAACCTGAATTGCAGTGTGTGCTTTTCATAATTGTAATTCTGCTGGAGCATTAAACATTCAAGTAGCCTTCCTTCTCCAGAGACAGAGGGGACAAAGCTACGTCTTGAGGGCTTAACTCACTGTGCTTGGCTCTGGTTGTGCACGCAGACATTGCTTTTTAATTAATGGAAGGATAGATGGAAGGACAGAAGAAAGGATGGGTGTAAGGAAGGAAGGAAGGATGGAAGGATGGATGGCTGGTTGGATGGATGGATGGATGGATGGAAGGATGGATGGCTGGTTGGATGGAAGGATGGATGGCTGGCTGGTTGGATGGAAGGATGGATGGATGGAAGGATGGATGGATGGAAGGATGGCTGGCTGGTTGGATGGAAGGACGGATGGATGGAAGGATGGATGGATGGAAGGATGGCTGGCTGGTTGGATGGAAGGATGGAAGGCTGGTTGGATGGAAGGATGGCTGGCTGGTTGGATGGAAGGACGGATGGATGGAAGGATGGATGGATGGAAGGATGGCTGGCTGGTTGGATGGAAGGATGGAAGGCTGGTTGGATGGAAGGATGGATGGATGGATGAATGGATGGATGGATGGATGGATGGATGGATGGAAGGAAGGATGGATGGCTGGTTGGATGGAAGGATGGATGGATGGAAGGATGGAAGGCTGGTTGGATGGAAGGATGGATAGATGGATGGATGGATGGATGGAAGGATGGAAGGATGGAAGGCTGGTTGGATGGAAGGATGGATGGATGGATGGATGGATGGAAGAATGGATGGATGGTTGGATAGAAGGATGGATGGAAGGATGGATGGATGGATGGATGGAAGGATGGATGGCTGGTTGGATGGAAGGATGGATGGCTGGTTGGATGGAAGGATGGATGGATGGATGGATGGATGGATGGATGGATGGAAGGATGGAAGGCTGGTTGGATGGAAGGATGGATGGATGGATGGAAGAATGGATGGATGGTTGGATAGAAGGATGGATGGAAGGATGGATGGCTGGTTGGATGGAAGGATGGATGGATGGATGGGTGGTAGGATGAATGGAAATAAGGCCAAGCCAGCTGTTTGGAAGCTTCCAAAATTAGGTATGACCCTTGCTACTTTCTGGGTCAGAGCAAACTTTGTTTCTTTTATCAAAAGGTAATTGAAATTTCAGGACACCACGAGGCTAAGAACCTGGACAAAAAGATTTTGCTTTTCCTTTATTTCCTGTCCAGTGCCACATGACCTCCCAATGAGATGTTACCTGCCCTGCTTCCCGCCTTCTCCCGGAGGTAGGATTCTTAAAACGACAGCTTACTGATGAGGGGGAAGCAGAGAGGTGGGGCCACAGCTCTCAGCACAGCACCCTTTGGGGACAGCCAAGTGACCACTCTAACAGGCTTGGACACCCTTCTAATCCTTCTTCCTATTTCTCCCACTCCTGGCAGAAATCTGGGGTCCTCTGTCGTCCCAACACAGCTTTCATGAGCTTTATTTGGGACTCAGAGGGATAAGCGTCTCCTGACTTTAGAGAAATATAGAGAAAAAGTGAGCAGGGCAGCTGCCGACGGTCCACGTTCTCAGGCTGAACTCTGGGAGGGGCCCTGGTACCCTGATGTCTCCTGTTAATTCCATCCTTTTCCCCAAGAGAAGGGCAAGGATGAAATCATTATCGAGAGTGACTCATAGCCTCATGTGGCGGGTTTTCCCAAGGGGGTCTCAACAGGAAAAGAATAAGGCTGATGTCACCAGGAAGCGAGCAGAAGACCGGGTTGGAGAGAGATGGAAAGCTGAGTGGGAGGCAGTCCCTGGGGGAAGCTGCCTCCCAGACCGACCTTGGGGGCCTCTTGAGAGGTTGGGGGATGTAGAGGGACGGGTTCTCCAGGCTCCACCTGTCCTTGTTCAAGCCTGGGATGCCCAGGCTCTTAGGGTGCAGTCCCCAACCTGACTGATCATCAGAAGCCCTGGCAGGTCAGGGTTCCATTAAAGCATTTCTCCCTGCCATTTAAATGCCTCTCCGTTTGGGGATCAACCACTCAAAGGTCTAGTCCAAGGCCAGCACAGGGCTAGAGTTTAGGATTCTTTGTAGAGAGAATGGACTCTGATCACTACTCTCCTTCTCTCTGGCTCTGCTGCACCTATGCAAGTCTCTTTCCTCCGCCTCGCAACTGCCTCAGGGCCTTTGCACGGGCTGATCCTTCCACCCGGGATGCTCTTCCTTTTGGCTCACTTCCTCGAGCTTCCTGCCCAAATGTCGTCTCAGTGAGAGGTCTTCTTATAAACCTCTAACCACCTTCCCATCGCCCATTCTCCCTCTCCTCCTTGCTAGAGATTTTCTCTATAGCAGGTGTTCAGTATTAGTTTGTTGTCTGTGTTCTACCAGACACGATATAAGTTCCATGACAGGGGGCGCCTTCGTTTGTGTATAGCTGTATTCCCTGAACAGTGCTGGACACATAGTAACTTCTCCGTAAACACTTGCTGAATGAAGGAGTGAATCCCGACCACCACGGGCTAGGGAAGGAGCCCAGCTCACTGAGAAAAGGAAATAGGGAAACCTCCCTTTGTAATCAACTGGCACAAGTGGTCTGAGCTTGGCCCCTGGGGCTTTGTCCCGCCCCTTCGTGGAGGGTGGGCACCTGTTTCTAGGGCATCTGGTTTCTAGGGCATCCCCACTGGTGGCCACAGGGCACCAGCCCTCTCAGAACTGAAGACCAACTCTGATCACGGGGGCCCCACTCCCCTGGACCTTTCCCAGGCTTCCCTGCTGCACCCTTGTCCCCATGATGAGGACCCTCGCTCCCACCTTTCCAGGCCCATCCGCAAAGCCAGGATCAGAGGGAGGTGTGGGGGTACCCGCACTGGGCAATAGAGCCAACTTTGTTTGTTTGTTTGTTTGTTTCAAATCAATGTTTAAAAGACGCCACTTTTAATTATGTTTCAGTGCAATGTACCCTGAGGCTTTTTGTGGTAAACCGCTCTCCATAAACACAGTTTATTCATTGATTATTATTAGTTATTTTCTTGAGCGTGGCTAGGGGGAAGCAGGGCCCCACTGGGCCCACAGCGTCACGTTGCCCATCGAACCCTTGGATGCGTGGGGCTCTGAGGAGTGGCCTGGGTCAGCCCTGACCAGGCTCGTCTAGGCCTGGGGTGGGAGAGAGAGCAGGCCATGCCGCCAGGACCTCCAGACCACAGTGGGAAAGAAAGCGGAGAGGGCTTGGGGGGGCCCTCCGCCAGGGTGAGACTTCGCCTACAAAGAAGCTGCTTCATCGGGCAGGGATGGTTTGTGGCTTTGGCCGAAGGGGGAAAGGGAAGAGAATCACTACTTATGGAACAGTGGCTGGGCCACCTTGCATGGGGGATAGACCCGCTCTCTGGAAAAGAAAATGCGAATGACACATAAAAGCCCTGATTTGTAACGCGTGCCAATTTGCACAGTATAAATACTCCCACCACGGCCAGTTTCGAGATACCAACAATTTAGCAACTGGCTTGTAAAATTCCTGAAAATTTAACAAGCACCTCTGCAGGCCAGTGGGAGCTAGCCAGCCCCAGGACCCTGGTATGTGATAGGATTCAAAACTTCCCTGCAGGAGGTATGATGGTTAATTTTATATGTCAAGTTGATGGGGCCACGGGGTGCCCAGGTTTTTGGTCAAACATTATTCCGAGTATGCCTGCGAGGGTGTTTTTGGATGAGGTAAACTGAGTAAAGCAAATGCCCCCCCCCTACCCTGCCCAGTGTAGGTGGGCCGTGTCCAATCAGTTGAAGACCGGAAAAGAACAAAAAGGTTGACCCTGTTATGAGTAAGGGGGGGGGGGGTGTCTCCTCCCTCCTGACTGCCTTGAGCTGGGACATGGGTCTTCTTCCATCTTCAGACCTGAACTGAAACATTGCCTCTTCTTGGGTCTCAAGTCTGCTGGCTTTGGGACTGAAACTTACACTCACCTGGTTCTTAGGACTTTGGACTCATAAACGCTTAAAACCATTGGCCCAACCTGGCAGTCTCCTTACTCACATCAGCCACTTCCTAATAATAAATCATATACATATATATTCCATTTTATTGGTTCTGTTTCTTTAGAAAACCCTAATACAGAGGTGGTTGTGGTCACCAGAATAATGGTTCCCCAAAGATGTCCGTGTCCCAATCCCCGGAACCTATGAATATGTTAGATTAGATTATGTGATGGTTCATTTTGTGTGTCAAGTTTGCTGGGCCACAGTGCCCAGATATGTGGTCAAACATGATTCTGGATGATTCTATGAGAGAATTAACATAGATGAGATGAGATTGGATGAGATTAACATTTAAATAGGTAGACTTTGAATAAAGCAGATTGCCCTCCAGGGTGTGGGTGGGCCTCGTCCTATCAGTTGAAGGCCTGAGTAGAACAAAAGACTGATCTCCCCTGAGACAGAGAACATTCTGCCAGAAGATGTTCTTCAGACTTGAGCTACACGGTCAGCTCTTCCCCGCGTCTCCAGCCTGATAGCCCACTCTTCAGATTTTCGTGCTAGTCACTCTCCATAATCACGTACGCCAGCTTCTTGAAATAAATCTCTGTCTCTTTATACTTATGTAGATGTCTATATATGTCTACACTCCTGTTTCTCTGGAGAGCCCTGACTCGCACACGTGGTAAGGAAGAATCAAGTTGCAGAATTTGAATTGTTAATCAGCTGACCTTAAAATAGGGAGATTGTGCTGGATTATCTGGGGGGTACCGTGTGATCACAGGGGTCTTATTTGCAGAAGGAGGAGACACGAGAGCTAGTGCCAGAGTGATAAGATGTGAGAAGGACTCGGCCAGCCATCGCCAGCTCTGAAAATGAAGGAAGGGGCCACAAGGCAAGGGACACAGGTGGCCCCCAGCAGGTGGAAAAGGCAGGGGACACAGATTCTCCTCTAGAGTCTCCGGAAGGAGCGTGACCCTGCAGGCACCTCATTTTAGCCATGAGACCCATTTTGGACTTTGACTGAAAAATAATATGTAATAGTAACATAATAAATTAGTGTTGTTTTATGCCACTAAGTTTGCGGCCACTCATTACGGCAGTAATAAGAATCAATACTAATACGTATTATCTGCACTTACCCAGCGGCCCCCCGGGGGGCGCTCAGTCGGTTAAGCATCTGACTCTTGATTTCAGCTCGGTTTATGATCTCGCGGTTTGTGGGTTCGAGCCCCGCATCAGGCTCTATGCTGACAGTGCGGAGCCTGCTTGAGATTCTCTCTCTCCCTCTCCCTCTGCCTCTCCCCCACTCTCTCTCTCTCTCTCAAAAAATAAATAAACTAAAAAAAAAAAAAAATTTGCATCCAAACTTACCTAAACGTTGGGCTAAAGCTCAGAGAAGTTGACTGCTGAAGGTTGCAGCCACTGACAAGTGTCAAAGACAGACTTTGAGACCAGGGCCGGCTGATTCCAAGGCCCAAGTTAGTGTGTGTGTGTGTGTGTGTGTGCACGAGCACATGTTTACTCCATGAGAGAAGTCACTCTTTAAATGTAAACCCCCCTTTGGAAGGTCGCCAACTTAACCCCATATCACCCTAGATAACTGGAAAGCTTTTCTTCTTTAAAAAAAAAAAACAATTTTGGGGCGCCTGGGTGGCGCAGTCGGTTAAGCGTCCGACTTCAGCCAGGTCACGATCTCGCGGTCCGTGAGTTCGAGCCCCGCGTCAGGCTCTGGGCTGATGGCTCAGAACCTGGAGCCTGCTTCCGATTCTGTGTCTCCCTCTCTCTCTGACCCTCCCCCGTTCATGCTCTGTCTCTCTCTGTCCCAAAAATAAATAAACGTTGAAAAAAAAAAAAACAATTTTATTTTTAAGTAATCTCTACACCCAATGTGGGGCTCGAACTCACAACCCTGAGATCAAGAGTCGCACACTCTACCGACTGAGCCAGCCAGGCGCCCCATGGAGAGCTTTGCTTTATAAAACACCAGGAAGTAAAAGAAACACCACAACCCATGTGTCCAGGTGAAGGTTCTAAGGGACAAGGGGGAACTAGGGCGAGGGTACGGAGCCTCCGGGGGTGTCTCGTGTTTTCCCACAGAGCCCTCGCAGCTTTGCCCCAGCCCGAAACTCCAAAAGCCAAAGGCCCAAGCCCCCGCCAGCCCTGGGGTCCCCCCGACAAAGAGTCCGCAAGGAAAGGGTCAGGCCTGGGTGGCCAGGGCCGGCGCGGGTAGCTGGGAGTTGACCAGGAAAGCAAATGGCCTCTGTTCTGGCTTCACACCCAACATGGGAAGAATCTGCCTCGCTATCCCTCCGGCATCATGAGTCTCTGGAGCCCGATATCCAAATATGTGCAGAAGCCAGGGCTGGGCTATTTTTAGCAGAGAGTCAGAGGGAGGCCATCTAAGGCTCAATCAGCTGGAGGGTTGCGGTCCTAGACTCAAGCTGGGAAGTCGGGCTCCAGGCACGTCCCCCTCCTGCTCCAAGTACCTGGGTGCTGCCCCCAGAGGCCCCGGACCCCCAGTTTTGGGTGTTTGTGTGTGTCTGGAGGGGACAGCGGTGTGGACCACAGTCGGCCAACATCCCTGGGGCCAACCTTCTTTTTCCTTTGGAACTTTTACAGAGCAACCACCGTCCTGTCCTCCAGAGAAAAGACGGGTTGGGCTGTGTGCTGGGGCCAACCGTCTGGCCAGGGGCCATTTGGCTCATGACCCTGGGGACACTCAGCGCAAGCCTCTGGGCTGGTGGTGACCTCCCTCTTCTGTGATTATCCATCCTTAAAAGCAGCAGAAATCTGACCTGTTCTGTATGGGTTCCTGTGACCACTGTAAAAAAAAAAAAAAAAATGACCCACAAACTGGGTGGCTTGAAACAGAAATTTGGGGCTCCTGGGCGGCTCAGTCTTAGGTTCAGTGTCCGACTTCGACTCAAGCCATGATCTCGCGGTTTGTGAGTTCGAGCCCCCCATCAGGCTCTGCGCTGACAGTATGGAGCCTGCTTGAGATCTCTCTCTCCCTCTCTCTCTCTCTGCCCCTCCCCTGCTTGCGCACTCTCAAACGCTCTTTCTCAAAATAAACTTAAAAAAAACTAAAAACAAAAACAGAAAGGAAAGAAAAAGGAAAAGGAAAAACAAGTAAAAAAAAGAAAAAGCCAGAAATTTATTCTCTCCATTATGGAGGCCCAAGGTCTGAGGCCTGAGGTCTGAGACCCGAGTCGGCAGCTCGTGCTCCCCCAGGGGGCTGGAGGAGAGGAGACTTTCTGGCCTCTTACAGCCTCGGGGGCTGGCGACAATCTTCGGCATGGCTTTGTGGCTGCCTCTGTCTGCACATGGCTTTTTCCCCGTGTGTGTCTGGGTCCAAGTGTCCCTGTTGTTATTTTTATTTTCACGGTTTAATGTTGATTTATTTTTCAGAGAGAGAGAGAGAGACACACACAGAGTGCGAGTGGGGGAGGGGCAGAGAGAGAGGGAGACACAGGATCCAAAGCGGGCTCCAGGCTCCGAGCTGTCAGCACAGAGCCCGAGGAGGGACTCGAACCCACGAACCGCGAGATCACGACCTGAGCTGAAGTCGGCCACTGAACCGACTGAGCCCTCCCCCCCCCCCCCGGTGCCCCTTGTCCCTCCTGTTTCAGGACCCCAGTCGTTGGACTCTGGGCCCACCCCCATCCAGTAGGGCTCCAACTTTATCACGCGTGCAAAGGCTCTCTCTCCAAATGAGATCACATTGGCAGGTGCTGGAGGTTAGGACTTTGACATACCTTCTGGGGGACACAATTCAACCCACAATACTCTCCATCTCATTCTACCCAAGCACAGCCCCCCCCCCCCCCCCAGCAGCTGTGGCCTGGAGAAGACCCTCCAGGCTTGAGGTCAGAATATGTGGCATCGGTTCTGGGCAGCAGTGGCGGTCGGGAGCCTCAGGGCCCTCAGCTGCCAGGAAGGGGCGATGAGCCCCTTGATCCTGGAGCACCTGGAGGCAGTCCTGAGCCTCAAGCCCAGAAGCCCCCCTACCCCCTACTGCCCATTCCTGTTTCACCTCCCTTCTCGTACCCGGGCCCGGACCTGCCCGACCTTGTTTCCTCCTCAACCCCCCTGGGTGTCCTATTTCCCGTACTTCGTGCAGGAGGAGCCAGAAGCACAGAGTTAGGGGGGGGTCCCACAGCCACAGGTTGGCGTTCTGAGGGGCCCCTGGCATCGCAAAGGGAAAGCGGTCAGCTGCGGTGCCGGGACGCAGAGAAGCTGAGCCCACCAGGTTCCGGCTGCAGGAAACCGAACTGGCAATGCCTCCCAGGCCTCTGCAGAGACCGCAGGGCACCCTGCCCCTTCCGCTGCCCTCCAGCCTCCCCAGTCCTGGGGAGGGGTGCTTGTCAACAGCCTCCCAGGGTTCTCTCCTGCCCTCGAACTTGGGACTCAAGTCTTGGAGTCAGCTGGGGCCCGTGTGCCTTCTTTGCTCTAGGCTGGCCCCAGCCTCCTCCTTCTTCCTTCCCAGGTTCATTGGCCGCACCCCCTCGGGCCCTGGGCTGTGGAGACGGGAGGGAGGGGCAGGGCAAGTGAGTAGGTCCTCGACCCCATCGACCCTCTGGGAGCAGAGCCGGGAGATGGGGCTGCAGAGAGGAGCTACCCCGTTTGGATGTCAGCCCAGGGGTTCACATCAGATGCTCGGTACAAACTCCCGGAGGGGAGCTTTTTCAAACTTCGGATGCCAGGCCCTGCTCAGAGACTGGGTTTTACTGGTCTGGATGCAGCCCGGATGTGGGGGTGGCGGGCGCTCCCCCCGGTGATTCCAAAGGCTGGGGAGGGGCGTCATCGGAGACTGGTTTCCTCACCTGTCAGCGGGAGGATGACGTCACCTTACGGGGGTGGTGGAGAGGCCGGCCTGGGCCCATTACTTCCTCCCCTGTCCAGTGGGCGCTGAGGAGGGGGGCCGGGCACCGGTCCAGGGGGGAAGGGCCGTAGAACTCACAGCCTCCCCCACCCCGGCATCTGGTCCTACATCTGGCCTGCAGGCTCTTCCCAGGGTCCCCTTCTCCCCTTCCGGCTGGCCAGCGCCCCACACCTTCTGCCCGCCCCACCCCGCCTGAGTTCAAAGCTTGAGAGCATTCAGAAGTAGGCTCCTGTACAAAGAATTCTTAAAACCCAACAGTAAGAAACAAAGAACTGATTGCAAACTGGGCAGGAGACCTGAAGAGACCCCTCACAGAGAAGATCACAGATGGGGAGTAAGCATACGAAAAGATGCCCCCACATCCTAGGCCATCAGGAAATTGCAAATTAAAAATCAATTAAAAGTAAGTAGAGGGGTCCCTCGGGGGCTCAGTCGGTTAAGCGTCCGGCTTCGGCTCAGGTCATGATCTCGCGGTTCGTAAGTTCGAGCCCCACGTCGGGCTCTGTGCTGACAGCTCGGAGCCTGGAGCCTGCTTTGGATTCTGTGTCTCCCCCTCTCTCTGCCCCTCCCCTGCTCGCACTCTGTCTCTTTCTCTCTCTCAAAAATAAACATTAAAAAAACTTAAAAAATAAATTAATTAAAAATTAAAAAAAATGACAAGTTGTGTGTCCGACCGTCAGCCCTGTGTCTGAAGTACAGTATGGCCAGTATTAGCCAGTATTTGTCACGATCTGACTCAGGCTTTTATCAAAATTTATTTGTGCTCTCTGACCTCGCGGGGGCCAGCCCGAGGTGAACGGAACCGGGTACAGCCCTGCTTGTTGAGCAGGGTCCCTGGAGTCATGGTGTGGGGCACCCGCAGGGACTTCCCTTGGGCAGCCTGACCCGGGGAGCACCGACTCTCTAGCCCCAAGCACCCTGTGTGCTCCAAGAGACACGTGCAGCAGGGCCCCAGGGCTCCAGGATATCCGAGCCACCTCTCCCCACGGCCACGCCCTGGCTGTCCCAGGAAAAGATAAGAAACAGCACACTGCTGTCTGCACCTCACATCCCAATAAAATATTTATTATTTCAAGAAATAAATCTTTAAAAAAGAGAGAGAGAGAAAAGAGTGTCTCTATTGCTTTCCCCCGACGGGCCAGGTCCTTGGCGACCACTGAGTTTCTGCGGCTGCAGGGGCCACCCAGGCCCAGAGAGGGGTCTGGCATTGGGAGGCACCCCACCTCGGTCCCACGCCGGCTCGCTCCCCTCTCCCGGCTCTCAGGGCCCTGGGCTGCCTCCCTGGCAGGGTGGAGGGTCAGGCCTGGCTGGGGGAGGGGGGGGGTGGGATTATAAAAGGGGCTGGGGTGGCAGTGTCTCTGGAGGCCTGACCTATTTATTCGGGCAGGGCTCCGGGCCTGGGGAGGAGGAGGAGGGGGTGTCCTGGGGCCGGGGCAGGCATGCCACACAGAGATGATGCTTGGGTCCAGAGGCGGTTGGAGGCTAGAGGAGGCTGGAGATAGGGACACGCAGCACTGGGGAGGGGGTGGGGGGGGGCCTACCTGGGGGCTAGCGGGCCTGGGAAGCCAGGGACTAGACTGGACGTACCATGGGCTACAGCTCCGTCCCCAGCCTTTGCCTACAAGTGATGCTAAGGGGTGGGGGTCCCAGAGCCTGCTGGGCCGGGAACTGAGGCTCTGGGGACAAGTCCATGGCCTGGAGTCACAGTCATGCCAAGATGAGTTTGGGCAGAAGCCCGAAGTGGAGAGAGCTCGAGCAAGCGGGGGAGAGAGCTCGAGCAAGCGGGAGAGAGAGACGGTTCAACCCAGGGTCTAGGCGGCCCCCGCACTCCCACTGTGCCCCCCAAGTATACAATGGGGGGGTTGTTGCAAAGGCAGGCGGGATGGGGCTGAGAGGAGGCATGAGCAGGGTCCCCCAGCCTGGCCTTCCCCCGTCCCTTGTCCCTCTTGACCACAAAGGGACAAGACCGACCCCTCACACATCACTCTCTGGACCCTTCAGTGGGTCATCGGGCAAGTACAGCCCCTGCTCCCTCCCCATACATCCTAAGGCCCCATCGTGGGCCCGAGAAGAACCAGGGCCCTCTCTCCATCTGGTCCTCGCACAAAGCCAGGGGCCCCGACCACCTGCTCCTGCCAGCGGGGCCCTCTGCTTGGCCACCACGCTGTCACGAGCCCCCGGATGAGGACGAGGAGCCTGCCTGGGGCGGGCACCCGGCACCTGGACAAGCTGCCCCGCCCCCTCCCCGCGTACACTTCCTGGCCAAGGAAGGAAGCTCCAGTCTGGGGGCGTCGAGGGGCGGGCGGGTCGCTGGAGCTCGGAATCTGCTGGTGCTTTCTCCTGCGGCAGGGAGGGCCAGACGGGCGGGTGCCCTCACAGACAGTCCTGGCACAGGGCCACCTGGCCCTTGCGGAAGTCTCGGCAGGGACAGAGCCGGTGGTACTTGGTGCTGGAGCCGGCGCAGCTGAACAGCAGCGGCTCCTTCTGCAGGAAGCACTCGCGGCCGGGCTGGGCGAAGGCCGGGTACAGGTGGTTCATCTCCGACTCGGTGCTGTCACAGGGCACCTGCAGCCTGGACAGGCACGGCGGGCGGAGCTCACTGCCCCAGCCTCGCGCCGCCCGCTCCCCTCCCCGTTCTGTCCTCAACAGGGACCCCGTTTCCAGGAGGCCCGGGGACAGACGCCGGGCTGCCGCCCCCCTCTGCCCGCTATGAGAAAGGACAGGAGGACGGCTGGGCAGGTGGGGCTGCAGGCTGAGCCACCAGGAGGACCCCGGGGCAGCCTTGCTGGCCTGGACCTAGAAGAGGCTCAGGGAGGGGTGGAGGGCAGGGGCTGGCAGGGGGCGGGGCAGGGATCTGGCAGAGGGCGGGGCAGGGATGGCACCAGGACCAACAGGCGTGCTGCACTGGGCCGCCCACGGAAGGCAGGTGGGGGCGGGGGCGGGGGCTCACTCACTTCTGGAAGGCGTCCCGGCTGTTGAGGAAGGGGAAGAAGGAGGGCTCGCAAATCAGCCCATGGTCCAGGCAGGCGTCCGTGCAGGCCCTCCCAGCGGTGGCCAGCCAGGCTCGGAGGGAGTGCGCTGGGGGCCAGGCCCCGGGCGCCGAGCTGGCGTTTTGGGCCCACTCCAGGTGGGTGGCATTGGGGGCCAGGACGAAGGGGCTCTGTGGGGCTCGGGCCCCTGGCGGGACAGCGCCTGGGGCTGCACAGAAGTCCTGCAGGAGGAAAGCGGCGGGCGTTAGAAGGGGAAATGGGACGCTGACACCGGGGGGTGTGGCCTCGCCACGACAACAATCCTACCACATCGGGAGCTTCCCGAATACCAGGCCAACCGCCACGCGTTATGCCATTTTTTTCCCCCTCGTGACAACCCCATCAAAAGGGTATCACTATGCCTCCAGCTAGTTCGGCAGTTGGGGGGCGGGGAACGGAGGCTCAGAGAGGTCAAGGAATCTGCCCAGGGCGTCACAGCTGGATGGCAGGGTTTGATCCACCCTGTGCTACCTCATGCTTTGGCTAGACTCAGGGTTTCTACCCTGAGGCCCATGTGCCCCACCTGCGGTGTGGACGGGGGAGGGGAAGGGCTCTCCCGGCAGGGATCAGTTTCAGGGACCACCCGTAGGGCCCAGCAAATGCTTTCCTGTGAGTTTCCTGATGACATCCCAAAGGGCGGCTGGGAGCTGAGAGTCCCAGGTTCTAGCTTCTGGCCCTGACCCCACCAAGCCCTCTCTGCTGCAGGCCTCAGTGCTCCTGTGTGTCAAGCACTCTCCAGCCCTCAGGGCTTGGGGGCAAGGTGCAGCCAGAGGCCACACGCTATCGGTCTGAATACCAAGTAGTTATAAAGCCATCTACCTGTAGTTCCGCTGCCCGGCTGGGCCCTAGAGCTTGGAAGGACCACCCGTGGGCCCTCAGGAGGCTCAGATCCCCTGGGTTCTCAGGGCGGAGGACCTGGTCCCCAGCCCAGTCTCATCCCTGGGGGTGGGGGTGGGGGTCCTCCATACTCCCCAGCCAATCAGTTACCAGACTTGTCCACGACTTCTTTATCAAAGTAAAAATAACAGTCTGTTTCTGTGTTGTGGCATGGGGCTGGGCTCTCGAGCTGGACGCCCAGGGCCGCCCCACCTCACCCCCAGGCCTGGCCTCCTGGCCTGAGCAGTGCAGGACCGCTCCCCTGCATCATCTCCGGGGAAAGTACCCGGACGGACAGGTGAAGAAGGGGCGGGGGTTTGACGGACACAGAGCCCTGGGTGGAGACAGCGTCCTCGGACTAAGGAGCGGGCTAGGCCCCCTCCTCGGGGCTGATGGGGTTAGGGGAGGGCCCACCCCTGAGGGCGGAGAGCTGGTGGGGGGGCCCACCTACTTGGTGCTGGATGTAGGCGTGGATTCGCTCCAGCATTCCCTCACAGCTGTACTCGTAGGGCAGGTAGGGGTCTACCTGTGGGAGAGACCGGAGGACACATGGGAGAGGAGCGCCGGGCTCCTCCCCGACCCGGCTGCTGGGGGCCAGCCCTGCTCAGCACTGGGGGCAAAATCTGGTGCGTCCGGAAGCCCCTCCCCCCACACCATCTCCCTGGCCCCTCTGGATCAGCTGGAACACCTGCCTGTGGCCCTGGGGGCCATCCCACCCCCTGCCTGCCCCCTTCCCGGCTGCCCTCCCTTTGTCCTAAAGCTCAGCCCCCATCCCCTCCCGGGCTGTGATGCCTGCCCTTCCCACAGCCAGCCCAGATGGGTTCACCCTCCCCTCTTAGGTGACACCTCCTCCAGGAAGCCGTCCCTGAGCCCCAGCCCCACTCCTGTCCAGGACCACTCTCCTGGGTGGCACCCTAGAGTTCCTCCAGGGTGGAACTGGCACCTGTGTCATCATTTCCGATCTGTCCCTCGTGTCTCCCAGGTTACAGGCCCCCTGGAGAACCGGGACCTGCCCGGCACAGTGCCCGGTATACAGTAGGTGCTCAGCAAGTAGCACCTCCAGCTCTGCCCGTATTCTGCCCAGAAGGTAGAACGTTCACGAAAAGGAACACAGGGGCATCTCCCGGTCAGGTGGAGCGAGGAGAATTTGTAAGGCTTCCTGCCCAGGCCAGGCACCTGGGAGCTACGTAAGACACGAGCCCCCAGACGGAGAGGCCACAGACCATCTGTCCGAGTACCTGACGGTTACAGAGCAGCCTGCACCGGGGATGAGCAGATGAGCCGAGTAGCTGGGGCCAGAGGAGCAAGGGGAATAGGGAGACACGGTGATAAAGGGGGTGTCCACCGCCCGTGAGTGGGCACCCCACTTCCTTGCCAGTTACCTTTCCTGACCCAGCCCTCTCTGGTGACCCCGGCACACAGCCACCTTGGCTGGACGGGGCCGTGGGGATAGCCCATCCCAGACTCAGAGAGCAGCCTGTTTGGGCCTCCGACCTCGCTTCTCCCCAGTGTGTGTGCACGTGTGTGTATAAGATGCAAAGCGCATCTCATACGTGTGTGTGTGTGTGTGTGTGTGTGTGTTGTGTGTACGTGGGGGCGTGGGCGCCACACCCGGCCCAGCCCGATTCCAACTTACGCCCTTTCCCTGCCTGCAGCTCCGGGTGCTGTGATCTGACAGCTCTGCCCCAGTGGGAGCGGCCTCCCTCCCCCGTCACAGACGGGCAGCACGGAAGCCCACTCAGGTGCACCGGGGGGGGGGGGGGTCCTGCTTCCCGTAGACCCCACCTCGAAGGGCTGGAGGCCCATCCTGGGCCCTCTGCCTGGGGGGCATCCCCGACACTCAGGCTGAGGGGGGTGCCCAGGGAAACAGCAGCTGCTCCCCTTGAAACGAGTGCAGGCCTCCAGAAGATTCTCGGGACGAGAGCCCACCCATCTGGTCTTGTCCCCAGTTCTCCCTGCAGCTGAGAGCACTATTCTTCATCCACGGGCGGTTCCAGAACCCGAGAGAATCCAGGTCCTATACCCCAGCCACCGGCAGCCTTTGCGGCCCCAAGTGGTGCACGGCCCGGCCCCGACCTGCCCTCAGCCCTGGGGCTGATGGCCACGATGGCCCCGGCAGCCGGCTCCTGCCCAGAGGTTCCCTGGACACCTCCAGGGTACCAGACCTCAAGCCCCGGCTAGAGATCGGGGCCCGGAGGAGAGAGTTCCCCTCCAAATGCCACTCGGCCTGCTCCACAGCAGCAGCCCCCCCACCCCGAGTCACTCCCGCTGCGCTTTGAAGCCCACATCACACGTAATTCGCATCAGCCAGCCGCGTCCCGCCTGCCATGAATCTCCACCAGAGGAGCCAGCCTGCCTGGAAATTACCCCCATTAGGCCTAATTACAGGTGCTCACGGTGTAATCCGTCTCGACAGGCTGGCAGGTGCTGGTCCTGCGCTGTAAGGAGAGCGGGAGGCGGGGGGTGGGGGGGGGTGACAGGGGTCTCTCTCACCTCCTCCCCGTTCCTCACCTTTCCTCCCCCCTCTCCCTGTGAAAGGCCCCGGGACTTGCCGCACAAGCTGTGTCCCCTGAGGGTGGCCCTCATTGGTCCTCTCGGCTCCTGCCAGCTGTCCCCAAATCAGTTCTCCAAAATACCATTGGGACACATACCCAGGCTGCTTGGTGAAAAGGCAGCTGCCAGGGCCACACCCGGTCCTTTAATATCAGATGCCAGGCCCAGGAACCTGCATTTTAAACGCCTGCCCGGGCGATTCTTGAGTAAGGGGGTGTGAACCGCCCGGGAGGCAGGCGGGGGTGGCGGGACCCCCGGAGGGGCTGAAGGCAGCAGGCGGGCAGGTTCGGGGACCACCTGTCAGTCTCCGCTTGGCAGATCGGCAAAACCTTGGTTCCTTGACCCTTTTGTTATTGTGATTTTTTTAAATTAACTCATTCCCAGAATTAAACAGACGTTGGAGCAAAACAAATCAAAAAGGTCAAAATAAAAAACAGTGAAAGGTAAGTTTTCCTCCCATCCCGGACACCCAGGCCCTTCCCCAGGGCAGCGTCCGTTACCGATTTCTTGTGTGTCCGACCGGAAAGAACCCACGAACCGAAGAGCACGTTCACTGACAGGCCCCCCCAACAGCCCGGCTCTGTTCTGCGGACGGAACATATTTCCACGTGCTCGCTGAGCTTAGCAATGTCTCCTGCAGGCTGGGCCGGACCTGAGCCCTGGGGGTGGGCTTGCTGGTATGTCGTCTACCCCCTGACCTTGTCCCCTGGGTTAGAAGCCTTGGAGGACTGCTTTTCAAGGGGAGGGGAGGAGCGGGAGGAGGATGGGGGGTGGGGGGCCCTTCCCATGCCGTGCCCACCTGGAACGCAGAATGGGCCGTGTGTCACCGCTGGGGGCTGGGGTCGGTCAGTTTCCGGCTTTTCTCCTGCGTTGAGGCCGCCTGGGGAGCCCCTCACCCACTACGACTGTCTCTGGCTGGCTCCGCCCTGCGAGGGTCCCCAGGTGCAGCCCTCATCCACCCAGCGATGGAGGTCACGCTGGGATGTGACCTACCCCATAGGTCCCCGCCAGCACTGACGGCCAGGGGCCAGCTGGGGTGACCTACTCTGTTAGACGCTGTCTCATTCTGTCACTCCAGGACGCTCCCTCCTGGGATCACTTTCCAAATTACCGACTTGTGCCCCCGGGTCACCTCCTGGAGGAACCCGATCGAAGACGGCCCGTGGCCTGGAGGGACTCACGGCAGAGACTGCCTCAAGCTGACGCTGAAGAACGGAGTGGAGGGCGTCACCCCCTCACTGCTCAGGGAGGTTCCAGGGGCTCAGCCACCTGGCAGGTCGACCTGCCCGTGTCCCTGACGACTACCGACGGGCGCAGGCTGTGACACAGCTGTGTTCTTCCGGGCAGCTATGTTCTACTAGACAAACATCGCCACCAGACAGGAGGAGGGAAGGACGAGGGTGTGGTCAGTGGAAGAACGGAGCAGGCCAGGGAGGCGGGGATTTTCTGGGGGGCCTCTGACGAGGGGGGACAGAGGCTGGGGTTTCCGCGTGGGAGTGACTGGTGGTGAAAGGAGGGTGATTAAAAACAAGCCACGGGCGCCTGGGGGGCTCGGTCGGTTGAACGTCCAACGCTTGGTTTCTGCTCAGGTCATGATCGCACGGTTCGTGAGATCAAGCCCCGCATCGGGCTCTGCGCTGACAGCTGGAGCCTGCTTGGGATTCTCTCTCTCCCTCTCTCTCTCTCTCTCTCTCTCTCTCTCAAAAAAAAATAAACTTAAAGAAAACGCAAGCCTGCCTCACGGTCAGAACAACCAGGCGGGGCTCTGGGTCCAAAGCTAAGCCCGTAAGTCCCCCGGGGCTGGGGTGGAGGGTCTCTCCCTGCCGGTCTATGCCCTTGAGTCTGGCAGTGTCCCCAGCTCCCCTGGGGCAGCAGTGTCCTCCTGGGACGTGGCTGTCCTTGCAGAAGGAACCGGTGTTTCCTGTCACTCATTTGTGGTGGCCTCACCAAGACGAAGGCTCGCCAGGTTTCCGGGTTTGCCCCAGACCCAGAAGTTGACCCTGAGCAGTGTGTCCCCTCCCCTCCCGGGGGAGGGCACGCTCAATTAACATGGTGCTGGGCAAGGAGGGATCATGGTGAGCAGAGTCGGACCCCTTTCCGAAATGAGGGAACCAGAAGAGCACAGGGGGCCGTCAGCAGTCACCACTCCCACACACGTGCCCCCACACATGGCAATGCCCACACACCTGCCGAAGGAAACCCGGAAAGTTCTCCCCCTTGCTACGCGAAGGGTGGCCCTGGGCCCGGCACCACCCCAGACCTGCTGAATCCCAACCCGCATTTTAACAAGACCCCCAGATGACCTGCCGGCACGTTTATAGTTTGAGGCACGCGGTCAAAAGGCCACAGAGCCACGCCAACAGCAGAGTTCAAAGACCCTCCAAGCGCTACTCCTGAGAAACATTCACTCAGCGCCTGACACGTGCAGGCAGTGCTCACAGGGCTCAGTCTCCGAAGGTGCTTAATAAATGATTCCGGATCCAGGGCTGCCGTGTACGGTTGTGCAAGTTGCTCACAGCACAAAGGCATTTGTTTTTTTTTCCTCCCCCGCCAACTCGAGTTGGTAAGTGGGGACCACCCCACCCCTCATCAAATTTCCCAGCCCAAGCTTACGAGTCTGGATTCACCAAGAGGGGCACCTTTTTCTAATTACGGCTAAGACCCGCAGTGGTGGCTGATGGCAGCCCTGATTGGATCTGAGCCTCACCTGGGTTCTCATGATGGCCTTGATGGCCGCTTCAAACTCCTCCGAGTTGTTGTAGTCGACGGTCCACACGTGGGGTTTGCCAATGAAGTTCTCTGCGTAGGGGTGCTGGGAGAACAGCTGGCGGGGCAGAGGGAGCAGCCATCTCCCCCTGTGCCTGCCTGGCCGGGCTGGGCTAAGGGGACGCCCCCCCCCCCAACTTGTCCCACGTGTCCTTTCACCCCAGGCCTGTCTCCCTCTTCCGGGTGATGCGGGGGGCCCCGCGTCAGACCCTCCCCACTCACCTCTCTGGAGGTGGGCTTGCCTCGGAAAAACTCGTGGTTGAGGGAGCTGTGGGGCGGGCTAAAGCGGGCCTGTAGGAAGACGCAGCCGTTGGCGATGGCCTCCAGCGGGGCAGGGCCCTCGTAGGGGAAGCCGAACCCTATGAAGAGCTGAGGAAGCCAGGTGGCACAACGGTCAGGGAAGCCTGGGCACCGCAGCCCAGGGCCCCAGGGAGCCAGGGCGGGGACATCCACAGGAGGCGGCCGTGTGCCACGGCACACACTTCCCCCTCTCTAGGCCTCAGTTTCCCCATTCGGGAAGAGGAGGTGTGATTCGGTTATATCAATGGCCCGTTCCTGCTGCGGCGGGCTAGGATTCTGGAGGGGGAAAGACAAGGGTGAGGGTCTCAAGCTTAGGAGGTTTCAGACCCACACCTACAGCTGAGCTTAAAGGACCTTTACCCACACACCCTAAAAACGATTCACTCAGCACCTAACTTGCGCCAGGAGTGTTCACGGGGCTGGCCCCGCTGGAAGGCGATCGATAAATGATTCTGAACCCCGGGCTGCAGTGTAAGGTTGTTCAGGTTGCTGGCTGCACAAAGCCGCTCCTCCTCGCCCAGCCCACCCACAGACACACATATCCAGGGGGCCTGCGGGAAGAGCTATGGTTAGAGCAGGAGCTATGGTTAGAGCAGGAGAGGACCCGAATGCTCGCTGGAGGCCCTCCAGCCTCAGCTGACCCCGATCCCTCAGGGCCCAGCACCAGAGTCTATGCCCATTGTACCCGCTGCTGCTCCAGGAACACGGTGCGGAACTTCCAGAAGCAGTCAGTCCGTGGAACTCCAGCCAGGGCATGCCCCCAGCCTGCCATGCGTTCAGCGGCTCTAACAGCAAGTCCTGGCCCAGAAGTCCACCGGGCTGCACCGGTACCGAGGGGGTGAGGACGGCGGGGGGCGGGGCTCACCTTGGCCTTGCGCAGCAGCTGCTGGAACTCAGGCTGTGGCAAGAGACCGTGGTTCTTCACGAAGGCCGGGACCTCGGGGGGCCGCTGGCTCTCATAGTACACCGTGCCGTGGATCTCCATGTACTTGTTCAGGATGCCCAGAAACTTGTCCTTCCCCTGGAAGAGGAGGGTTGGACGTGGGAACCTCTCCCCAAATGCGGAAGGCAGAGCCGTCCAAAGAGACACCCCTGGTCTGGAAGCCAGCAACTGCGGAGCCGTCAGCCAGCTGCGTGACCTCGGGCAAGGCCCCTCCCCTCTCTGGTCCCCATTTTCTTCATGTGTGAGCTGCAGAACTTGCACTAGACCAGAGAGGCTGCGGGACTATTTTTAGCCACGGAAGTGTTTCCTCTGCAAGGAAACCGTATAGGGACTCACATTTAAATACACCCAAATGAGGCCGCTTCGCCTCCCCGGAAACCCCTGATGACCTCTAAGAACATCTGAGGAGCTGCGGGGCCAAGGTCATCTCATCCCTCCTTCTCTGTCTCCCTCCATCCTCCACCCATCGTCCATCCATCCACGGAGCACATTTTTATGGAGCACTTGCTATGTGTTGGCACTGAGCTCAGGCAGGGCCTTCGTCCCCAAGGAGGACACCCGTGAGTGAACGCCCGCAAACTAGCAAAGGCTCAGCCCCTCCAGACGCGAGTCCCAGCTCCAGGCTCTGCTTTCGATGTGGAAACAGGCCCAGCCTGGGGGGAGGGGGACAGCAGGAAGCAGGGCACAGAGGAGGAGATAACAGCTCAGCCACCAGGCACCCGTCGGACCCCATGGCCGGGGCCCTGAGCCGGGAGGTATGGGCAACGTAGGATCTCATCAGGAGTTAAGATTGGGATCTGCCCCTGGGTTGTACTTCTTGGGGGCTTCTGAGACTCACAGAAGAGAGGAAAGGAGAAGCTGAGAACAGAGGAACTTCGCGATCATAGAGACGGCGGGGCCAGGGAGGGGTTTTGTTCAGGGAGGGCAGGTCCTCAGCAGGCCAACAGGCCGGAAAAGAGAAGGCAGGTTCTCTCTGTCCCGCTGGCTAGCCATGAGGCCAGACAGCAAGGAGCTTCAGCCCAGGTTTTGTCTTGTAAACCGCGGCTCTTGAAGAAAGTTATCAGTGGACATCAAGATAATGAACAGTTCACGTTTTGAGACTCCAAACTGCACACGTTTTTCGTAAAAAAGCCTTCCTCGGGGCGCCTGGGTGGCGCAGTCGGTGAAGCGTCCGACTTCAGCTCAGGTCACGATCTCGCGGTCCAGGAGTTCGAGCCCCGCGTCGGGCTCTGGGCTGATGGCTCGGAGCCTGGAGCCTGTTTCCGATTCTGCGTCTCCCTCTCTCTCTGCCCCTCCCCCGTTCATGCTCTGTCTCTCTCTGTCCCAAAAATAAATAAACCTTGAAAAAAAAAAATTAAAAAAAAAAAAAAAAGCCTTCCTCTCCGGGTAATGGTATAGTAGGTGAAGCATATCAGCCCTGCCTCTGAGAACGACCAGGAAAGATGTGGACGTACAAAACCTTGTGCGAAGGTGGTGAAAATCTAACAAAGCGTGAAGAATTACAAGGCCAAGATTTGAGAGAAGGGCAGGAGACTGTTGAGGTCGCTGCTGAGACCAGGCTTCCCCCACAGGGGCACCTGCTGATTCCAGAGTCAGCAGCAAGGAGGCTTGAGCAGAGCTTCTGGTCACCTTGCAGAGCTGGGGGACAAGTCAGAGTTCGGGGTCTGCCGAGTTGGGTGGCGGTGGGGCGGGGGGGGGGGCTGATGGAAACTCCTCCCTTCGGATTGGAATTCTGAGGAATTACACGCTGGTAGAAAGGGTGGGCCGGAACTAGAGCAGCCCCTACAGGAGCTGAATCTGTCTTAAATAGTCTCGAGCACTCTCACTGATCTGAGATTGCTGGGGCCCCAGCCACAAGCCAAGAGTGTCTGGAAGAAGACGGCATCGTCCTTGACCTCGAGTTATTTCTACAATTTTTTTATATTCATTTTCCGGAATGAAGAAGGAGGAGGAGGAGGGGGAAGGAGGAGGAGGAGGAGGAGGACCACCACAGCACTACCACCACCAATGAAATCCCAGTCAAAACCCCAGCAGGCTTAAGGGGCGCCTGGGTGGCGCAGTCGGTTGAGCGTCCGACTTCAGCCAGGTCACGATCTCGCGGTCCGTGAGTTCGAGCCCCGCGTCAGGCTCTGGGCTGATGGCTCAGAGCCTGGAGCCTGTTTCCGATTCTGTGTCTCCCTCTCTCTCTGCCCCTTCCCCGTTCATGCTCTGTCTCTCTCTGTCCCAAAAATAAATAAACGTTGAAAAAAAAAAATTAAAAAAAAAAAAAAACCCCCAGCAGGCTTAGAAGAAACAACTTGACAAGAGAAGAAAGCAGGCAGACTTACATCACCTGATTTCAAGACTTATTGTAAAAGTACGCTAGTTAAGGCCGTGTGCTGTTGGCGTCAAGACAGATCAATGGGATAGAACAGAGAGTACAGAAATAGACCCGCACGCGCATGGCCAATTGATTTTTGGCAAAGGCACAAAGACATTTCAGGGGAGGAAGGATCGTGTCTTCAGCCAATGGTCACGGAACGTTGCGCGTCCACGTGCGAAAGAAGAAAACGAATTAGAAGTTTAATCTGCCCTTCGCATCATACACAAAAGTTAATTCACGACGGGTCATAGACTTAAATGTAAAACCTAAAACTATCAAACACTGGGGAAGACCCCTTGTGACCTTGGGTTAGGCAAAGATTTCTTAGATACGACACCAGAAGCACAAGCCATAAAACGCTGGACTTCGTTAAAATAAAGAACTTTGTGGGGCGCCTGGGTGGCTCAGTCGGTTGAGCGTCCGACTTCAGCTCAGGTCACGATCTCACGGTCCGTGAGTTCGAGCCCCGCGTCGGGCTCTGTGCTGATGGCTCAGAGCCTGGAGCCTGCTTCCGATTCTGTGTCTCCCTCTCTCTCTGCCCCTCCCCCGTTCATGCTCTCTCTCTGTCTCAAAAATAAATAAACGTTAAAAAAATAATAAATAAAAAAATAAAGAACTTTGCTCTCTGGAGAAGGAAGACAAGCCTCAGACAGAAAATATTTGCCAAGCATGTATTTGATATGGGACCTCTATTCAGAACGTGTAAAGAACTTTAACAACTCAATGATAAAACAAACAACCCAATTCTTTAAATGGACAGACTTTGAAAAGACCCCCAAAAGGATACAGGGAGGACAAATAGGGCCGCAAAAATATCTTCGCCATCATCAGATGTAGGGGACTACAAGCGGAAACTGTACGATATCATTGCACATCTGTCAGAATGGCTCAAATGGAAAAGACCGGCCATGGAAGTATTGACGAATTTGCAAAGGAACCGAACTCTCACACGTTGCCGGTAGAATCGTAAAATAGTACGACCACTGCTCCCCACGGCTCCGAAAACGTTCAACGTAGTTCTACTGTTACGATTCAGCCAATTCACGCCTAGGGATCTACCCAAGGGAAATGAAAGGATATGTCCGTACAGACGTTTGTACGTGGATGTTCATAACAGCTCTGCTTGTAACGGCCAAATACTGAAAACGACCCCAACGTCCACTAACAGGTGAACACACACAGAATATGGGCTGGGTACCTCCATACAATGGAACACTATTCAGCCATAAAGAGGAAACAATTATTGATACATGCGATAACACGGGTGAATCTTGACATAATTATACTTGGTGAGAAAACCCAGACGAAAAACTGAGCATATACCAGAGGAGCCCATTTATATAAAATCATAGAAAGTGAGATCACCACTAACCTGTGGTGACAGAAAGCAACTCACGGGCTGTCTGGCAGGGAGGAGGGGACAGGCAGGAGGAAGGGAACCTGGGTGACAGAGGCACTATCCTGATTGTGGCGATGGTTTCACACGTATATACACGTATGTCGAGACTATCCATTTGAAACGTGTGGTGGACTGCACGTCCAGGCTCAGTAAAGCCTGTTAAAGATAGATTCAAAAAATTTTTTTTACTGTTTATTTATTTTTGAGAGAGAGAGAGAAACAGTGCAAATGGGGCGGGGGCAGAGAGAGGAGGGAGACACAGAATCGGAAGCAGGCTCCAGGCTCCGAGCTGTCAGCACAAAGCCCGATGCAGGGCTCGAACTCATAGACTGACATCATGACCTGAGCCGAAATCAGACACTTCACCAACTGAGCCACCCAGGCATCCCAAAAATAGATTTTTAAAGAAAAAATTTAAACACCTTGATTTTTAGAAGAATCGGGTGCATGACAATATGATCAAAACCCAAGAGAAAGAGACAATAAAAAGAGACCCATAGAAGCTCTAGAAGCTGGAGTTACCAGATACAGACCTCAAGATAAGTCTGCTGAATGTAGTCAAGGCAATAGAAGACAAGGTTTGAAACCAAATGGAAATATTAGAAGTGAGAAATATAGCAGCTGAAATTAGGAACTGAATGGATGGATTTCACCGCAGATTGGACCCAGCTGAAGAGAGAATTCGTTTAGTGAAAGAACAGAAGGAAACATCCAGAAGGAAACACACCGCAAGGGTGGAGATTACAGAAAGGAATGTAAGAGACAAAGAGGCTATGTATGTGGAAATAGAGACCCAGAAGCAAAGGAGAGAGAGAGAGAGAGAGAGAGGCAGAAGCAATACTTAGAGAGATAACTAACTGAAAATCTTCTAAGACGAACGACAGATCAAACCACAAATTCAAGAGCTCTATAAACACCATGTAGGATAAATCAAGAGAAAGCCACAACGAGGCACACCATAGTAAGTCTACTGGAAACCAAACACACAGAGGTCGTAAAAGTGACCAAAGGAGGACAACAGTTTACCTTTATTCTTTTTTAATGTTTATTTATTTTTGAGAAAGAGAGAGAGAGAGAGTGCGAGCAGGGGAGGGGCAGAGAGAGACAGAGACACAGAATCTGAAACAGGCTCCAGTCTCCGAGCTGTCAGCACAGAGCCCAACGTGGGGCCTGAACTCAAGAGCTGTGAGATCACGACCTGAACCGAAGTTGGATGCTCAACCGACTGAGCCACCCAGGCACCCCCTTTCTTTTTTTTTTTTAATTTTTAAATAAATTATATATATTTTAAATGTTTATTTAGTTTTGAGACAGAGACAGAGTGTGAACAGGGGAGGGGCAGAGAGAGAGGGAGACGCAGAATCTGAAGCAGGCTCCAGGCTCTGAGCTGTCAGCACAGAACCCGACGCGGGGCTCGAACCTACGAACCGCGAGATCATGACCTGAGCCAAGTCAGATGCTTAACCGAATGAGTCACCCAGGCGCCCATGACAGATTACCAATAAAGGAATGGCAAGGCTCACAGAAAGGACAGAAGCCAGAAGACAGTATTTTCGTAATGCTGAAAGAAAATAACCACCAAGCTAGAATTCTGTACACAGCGAACATATCCTCTAGGAATAAGGGTGAAGTAAAGGCATTTTCAGGGAATTAAAATCAGAGCACCTACATTGGGGGGATGTAATTAAACACTTCAATGTTCTTTTATTATCTAATAAAAGGTAAAGGTACTGACTTATACTAGACTGTGATAAGTCAAGGATGCATGTTATCATCTTTACAGCAGGCACTACGAGACTAGGAGAGAGTATGAGTCAGCTAAGAGGGCGTGAGTTTCAAAACACAGATCGGTGTAAAAGAAGACAAGAAATGAGAGGGGAAAGAACGTGGAACAGGAAAGAAAAAGAAATAGAAGTCAGTTAGTGAAATGGTAGCTCCAAAGCCAAATATATCAGAAATCACACTAAATATAAAAGGACTACGTCTCGTAAAACTAAATATGCTCACAGAAGGAGAAGCAAACCATGAATGTAAAGTGTAGAGAGAATGTCTCTACACCCCCATCAATTTCCTCATTCTGTCGCAGGAGGCAGCTGTTAGAACGGTTTCTTGTGTACCTTTTCAGATCTTTGATGCACTCAAAGCATAGTTACATTTTCCTTAAAACACATGCACAAACGGTTCACGTTATATATATTGTTCAGCAGCCTTTTTTCACCCGTACACACACGTATTTATGTATGTATGCACGTGTATACGCATGTATGTGTCGTGAATGTGCATTATGTATGTGTGTATAATGCGTGTGTGTGTTATGCATGTGCGTGTGCACGCATGCATGTAAACTTTATTTTTAAAAAATTTTAAATATTTATTTTTGAGAGAGAGAGAGACAGAGAGGGTGAGCAGGGGAGGGGCAGAGAGAGAGAGGGAGACACAGAATCCGAAACAGGCTCTAGGCTCTGAGCTGTCAGCACAGAACCCGACGCGGAGCTCGAACCCACGAACCGCGAGATCATGACCTGAGCCAAAGTTGGACACTTAACCGACTAAGCCACCCAGGCACCCCTGTTTTGTCTCTTAAAGTCCTCATATGAGTGAAGTCATATGATATTTGCCCTTCTCTGACTAATTTCGCTTAACATAATACCCTCTAGTTCCATCCACATAGTTGCAAATGGCAAGATTTCATTCTTTTTGATTGCCGAGTAATACTCCATTGCATATATATATACACCACATCTTTATCCATTCATCCATCGGTGGACATTTGGGCTCTTGCCATACTTTGGCTATTGTCGATAGCACTGCTATAAACATGGGGGTGCATGTGCCCCTTCAAAACAGCACACCTGTATCCCGTGGATAAATGCCTAGTAGTGCAATTGCTGGGTCATAGGGTAGTTCAATTTTTAGTTTTTTGAGGAACCTCCATACTGTTTTCCAGAGTGGCTGCACCAGCTTGCATTCCCATCAGCGGTGCGAAAGAGATCCTCTCTCTCTGCATCCTCGCCAACATCTGTTGTTGCCTGAATTGTTAATGTGAGCCATTCTGACAGGTGTGAGGTGGTATCTCATTGTGGTTTTGATTTGTATTTCCCTGATGATGAGTGATGTTGAGCATCTTCTCATGTGTCGGTTGGCCATCCGGATGTCTTCTTTGCAGAAGTGTCTGTTCACGTCTTTTGCCCATTTCTTCACTGGATTCTTTGTGTTTTTGGTGTTGAATTTGATAAGCTCTTTAGAGATTTTGGATACCAACCCTTTATCTGATATGTCGTTTGCAACTATCTTCTCCCATTCCGTCGGTTGCCTTTTAGTTTTGCTGATGATTTCCTTCACTGTGCAGTAGCTTTTTATTTAGACGAGGTCCCAATAGTTCATTTTTGCTTTTGTTTCCCTTGCCTCTGGAGATGTGTTGACTGAGAAGCTGCTGCAGCCGAGGTCAAAGAGGTTTTTGCCTGCTTTGTCCTCGAGGATTTTGATGGCTTCCTGTCTTACGTTAGGGCTTTCATCCGTTTTGAGTTTATTTTTGTGTGTGGTCTAAGAAAGTGGTCCAGGTTCATTTTTCTGCATGTCGCTGTCCAGTCTTCCCAGCACCACTTGCTGAAGAGACTGTCTTTATTCCATTGAATATTCTTTCCTGTTTTTTCAAAGATCAGTTGGCCATACATTTGTGGGTCCATTTCTGGTTTCCCTATTCTGTTCCATTGATCTGAGTGTCTGTTTTTGTGCCAGAATGTGGAGATTATTTAAAAAATAAAATCTTGGGGCGCCTGGGTGGCGCAGTCGGTGAAGCGTCCGACTTCAGCCAGGTCACGATCTCGCGGTCCGTGAGTTCGAGCCCCGCGTCAGGCTCTGGGCTGATGGCTCGGAGCCTGGAGCCTGTTTCCGATTCTGTGTCTCCCTCTCTCTCTGCCCCTCCCCCGTTCATGCTCTGTCTCTCTCTGTCCCAAAAATAAATAAAAAACGTTGAAAAAAAAATTTTAAAAATAAAATCTTAAGGGGCACCTGGGTGGCTCAGTCAGTTTAGCATCCGACGCAGGCTCAGGTCATGATCTCACGGTTCATGGGTTCAAGCCCCGTGTCCAGCTCTGCACTGACAGCTCAGAGCCTGAAGCCTGCTTCGAATGCTGTGTCTCCCACTCTCTCTGCCCCTCCCCCACTCACACTCTCTGTCTCTGTCTCTCTCCCTCTCAAAAAAAAAAAAAACATAAAAAATTCTAAGCAAATAAAATAAAAAAAAAAAATCCTAAAACTACATTTCCTCTTAATACATGAAGGTCCTCTGATATTCCTTTATTCTACAGTTTCTGTGATCCTATTTCATTTTAAAAGGCTATTTGAGACTCTCTAAGTTAGAAAAAGACAGATACGGCATGACCTCCCTTATATGTGGAATCTAAAAGAAGGGAGCTCATAGAAATGGTGGCTGCTGGGGGCTGGGGGTGCAAAAGCGGGGAGAGGCTGGTCAAAGGAACAAGCTTTCAGCTGGAGGACGCGCGAGTTCGGGGACCTAATGAACAGCGTGGCGACTGTGGTTAATAATACTGTAGGGTGCACTTGCCATTTGCTGCGAGAACGGATCTTAAGTGCTCCTCCCACACGCACGCGCACACACACACACACAGATGACTATGTGGGGTGAAGGTGTGTTAATCAGCCTGATCGTGGCGTTCCTTTCGCAATACACGTGTATGTCAAGCCATCGTGTTGTACAACCTAAGAACCATACACTTTTCCCTTGTCAATTATTCCTCAGGAAAGCCGAGCAAAAAATCTCCAGAGCTCTGGGTTAACTTCGCGATTTATCCATGGGTCCCAACCTGCCGTCTGAAAAGGCCCCCCAGACGGGCCTTCTGATAACTGGCCTGTTTCCTCCAGCGGCAAGGGCAGGCCTAGCTTCTGCCCCTCTTCCACCCACCCCTGCCCTACTCCTGCTCCCTGGGCTACACGCTCTCACAAAATAGCACCCGGGTCTGAGCCACAAGCCCTGTTTTCTGGGCACCCACATAAGACGGGCCCCTGGTACAAAATTCACCCAAGGCCTCGCCCTGATCCCGGCTGCTGCTCCCGTGAGGAGGTGAGGGCCTCAGTCTCCCCCGTCCCGCACTCCTGTGCCACCTGTCCTCCTGAACCCTGGGTGGCGACTGTCCCGGGATGCTCCTTTCATGCTGGTCATCAAGCCACCTCCGGCTTCCCCCAGCCACAGAGACCAGAGCAAAGATGTCTTTTTTGGGAGGCAGCTTCTTTGAGGTCCCTTGCAGAACAGTGTCGCTCCCGGCTATCACAGAGACGCCTGAGCTACAGATAAAGCCTTTCTCTTCCCAGACTTCATAACCTCTCATCTCTTGGGGCAGCTCTTTGGCAGTGTTGTTCTGGCAGAAGCAGATGCGGCCGGTGCTACCCCGAGCGCCCCGTGGCAGCTTGCTCATTTGGCATCACATGAGAATGACCTCCATCCCTCCCCCTACACCCTGTGGGGTCGGGGGGAACTCGAGAGCACCCCCCCCCGCCAGGGGATGCCCTACTGAGAACAGAGAGGAACAGGAGGAGAGACTATGGCAAGCGGTCACCGTACCTGGAGCTGCCTCGTTGCCAGGAGGGCACAGAGAAAAGAGGAGAGAGAACAGGTCAGTGAGCAGTGAGCACATGACCTCCCGCACAGGTACCGCTTCCCCGGGGACCCCGTCCTGAAGATGGGGCTCTAATCCTTAGCCTCTCCTGCCTTCTGCACTCCTGCCTCCCACCCCGCAGCGCCCCCAAGTCAAGCCTAAGCCCCCTTGCCGGGCTCACAGTGTTTATGGATCTGTTCCTAGGGAGGGTGGCGGGTCAAGGCACAGTCCTTGATAAAGGACATCTGAGAGCGTTGCACAGCAGGGGCCGAGGGGGGCAGGTTAGCAGCCCCCAGGCTGGGTATTTTCAGTGGCAGTTAGGGACCTCTCTTTTCTGACCCATCAGTGGGGGACAGTTCTACATCCAGAGCTGGGGGGTGGGAGTTCTGGGGGGGGGGGGCCGTTCTCACCTTCCAGATACTCGCCTCCTTGCCGTATACCACAGCCATGTTGCTGGCCTTGCCGCCTCGGATGAGCTGCTTCTCCGTCTCGTTGAGCTCCTCGGACACGAAGCCCATGAAGGAGTTGTCCGGCGTGTGAGCTGCGGCCAGACCACGGGGTCAGGAAGGGGCTTGCCACACAGCCACGGACGCGCCCCGGGTCTACCTGCACGGGCCCCATCAGAGGGGGCCCCGTTAGACAGGGACGGGGGCAGGGGGCGGGTGGAGGAGGGGCAGAGCACCCATCAGTGTCCTGGCCCCGGGCCTCTCCCTCCCCAGAGCGGAGCCGTGAGCAGAGGGAACCCTGGGAGGTCCCCTTGCTCATTTGCAGACAGGCACAGCCAGGACCCTGTCCTGGTCAGAGTCCTCCCTCCCAGGTTCGCTCAGGAACCGGGGCTTTGGCTCCTCCCCTTTTCTCTCATTGGCGACACCCATCAGCAGAGCCGGTACCTGGTGGGACGCCCCACACGGCCTCCATCACTGCCGCCCTGGCCCGGGTACCATTCTCTGTCCTGGGCCACTGTGACGGCTGCCTACCCCCATTTCCGCCATTCTCGGCACTGCCTTTCAATTTTAGGTCCTGAGCAATCCTTTCAAATTTAGGTCAGACCAGGTCCGTCTGCACAAAACCCTGCGGTGGCCCCAACAGCCAAAGTCTCTACGACAGTCTCCAGGGTCTGCCCCCGTGCCCTCCTCGGCAGGATCTCTCACTACCTCCTGGGACCCTGCCCGGTGTGCTCCCTCTCTCCGTGCATGCTTTGCCTACAAGACCCTGCCGACAGGTCCCTCCTGGCCCTGGTCACTCTCTGTCCCTTACCCTGCACTTGCTGACCCAAACATGACATTATACATCAAATGGATCGTTTATCGGTGTCAGAATGTAAGCCCCGTGAGGGCAGGGGCTCTGCTCGGCTCACCTCGCTGTCCCCGGCACCTGGGAGGGGGAGCCTGGCGCGCTGGCTCATGAGCGCGTGGGCACATCCTGACTTCCCCCACCTCCAGCCGTTTCCTCTGCCTGGAGCGCCTTCTTCTCCTGACGTGGATGAGAAAATGCTCTCCGGCCTCAGGGCCCCACTCATATGCCACCTCCTCCTCTGGGCTCCGGTGCCCCTCTCTTTGCGGCCCCGCCCCCGTGGTTCTGCCTCTGCTACGGTACAGCCCACACTCTGACCTACTCCCTTGTCCCCAGAACCCAGCGCACCGGGGGGGCAGGGAATGCACTTCAGCCTCTCTCGCTGTTCCACGGTAGTGCTACTTAGCTCTGTCTGCCTCAGCACCCGTGCCACGGATTCGCAAGGCACAGGGTCCCTCCCATCGTGTTCAGGACCTTGGACAGAACATTTGTTGAGCCCAGTGACATCCACTCCGCCTTCCGGGGTGGGAGGGGCTGCGGCGAGCAGGTTGGCAGAGACCGCGCGTCCTCGATTTCCCAGAACAGCCCTGGCCCAAAGATGCCATTTCTTCATCCCGCGAGCGTGTTTTCACATTTTAGCATTTCTGACACGGAGCTGTATACTTCGATCCAATGTATCGATTTCACGTCCTATTTCTACCCACAAACCGTCACAATCAATGTCTGGAGCACCGTAGAGGGAAAGGTTTCCTGCCTAAGTGCCCCCAGAAAGCTCGTGGATTCTTGGGTCTGAAACTCCAGCTGTAAGGAAGGGCCTTTGCTGACCCCAGGACAAAATGATCTTTCTTCTAGAGCTTCCGGAGCATAAGGAGGGGCCCCGGAAGCCTGGAGTTATTTCTGTGATGGTCAGGATGCGGGCAGCAATCCTGTTTGAGGAGGCTCCACCCAGATTGGAAAGCGGGGGGGTGGGGGGGGGGCCCAGGAGGACAGACCAGACCCTCTCTCCCCAGTTGGCCCGCCCAGCCCCATCTCCCTCCCTCTGGCCCCACCTGCTTCCCCCCACCGACACCCCAGGCCTCCCTCCTGATTGCCATTTCCTCCCCACTCACCCAGCCGAAGAATCCCCCATTCTACCAACCCTGCCCAGTTGGCAAACTAGTGGGACAGGGAAGTGTCCAATCAATTAGAGCAACAGAGACCAAGAGCCAAGAGCTCGTGGGGGCAGGGGCAAGGGTGAGCCCAGAGAGGCAGCCACCCTGGGGACACCGCCTGGCTAGATGCGGAAATGAGTCTGCTCATGAATCCTGCCCTGGACCCGCCAACTCTCTCTTCCTTTTTTGTTCTGTTTCTTTAATGTATTCACTCAATTAACATTTTCCGAGGACCCTGATAGGCTCCAGGGAGATAAATCAGTCCGTGGCCCCCCTTCTGAGCGGTTCATAATCTATCAGGGAGAGATCAGTGTATGAGCAAGTAACTCTAATATACTTCAATAAACGCTTTTGTAGAAATGGGTTTAAAAGTTATAAAAACAGGGGCGCCTGGGTGGCTCGGTCAGTCAGGTGTCCGACTTTGGCTCAGGTCACGACCTCACAGTTTGAGTTCAAGCCCCGTGTCGGGCTCTGTGCTGACAGCGCGGAGCCTGGAGCCTGCTTCGGATTCTGTGTCTCCCTCTCTCTCTAATCCTCCCCTGCTCGTGCTCTGTCTCTGTCTCTCGAAAATACATAGTAAAACGTTACAAAATTTTTTTTAATTAATAAAATAAGTTATAAAAACAGGTGAATATATTGCACCCACATAAGATGAAAGAAATCAGTGGAAGTGATAATAAATAAAGGAGGCATTTGAGTTGGGGTTTTAGAGGATGAGTAGGAGTTCTCCAGGTTTGGAACTCCATATCCAGCGGGCCCCACCCCACATAAATCCTCCATTTTTTCAGTGTAGATTATTGCAGAAGCCTCTTAACCCATATCCTGCTTCCCCCTCTCCTCTACCACTGCCCCTTACCACTATCCCCACCTCCTTTCCCTCCGGAGTCTGGTCCCCACAGAGCCATGTGGCCTCAGACCTCCGGGCCTCAGTTTCCTCCTCTGGGCTCCAAGGAACCATCCCACCTTCCCAACCTTCTGGGATCCAATCAAGCCATCACCTATGTGCCGAGAAATTGCATCTGCCACTAATGTGTCCTAGAACCTGGAGATGAAGACAAAAAAGGACCCTAAGCGCCCCAAAGAGGCGCATTAATTTGACAGACGAAATAAATAGCGGATACTTTACTTCTACGCAAGTTCCTGGGACCCTGCTCGGAACCTAGTTTGCTCTGAATTTAGACACAGCCTAACAAAGGTGCTTATCTGGCTTTCCAACCCAGAGCCTTCAAAGAGCCACAAATTAGCTGTGCAAGACGCTGCTGGAGGCAGCTACACTGACAACAATTAAACGTGACAGCTGATAGCTGCCCAATGAGGAGAAAAAGCACCACATCAAACAGTGACAGCAGAAGGGGCCACTTAGCAAGGGGACCCAGCTCCGCACGCCTCTGCCAACCCCGAAGGTTGGCAGGCTCGTGCGCGCCAGAGCCAGAGAGAATTGACCCTTCGTTGTCAAGAAAAGATTAAATTATCTTCGCCACGCTGCAGGTAAGAGGGCAGGTCAGCGTGTGTATATATTTTAGAGTCTCATTAAAAATAGCTCTAAGGCTGAGCTCTAACCGCACTCCTTGCCTGGCACCCACTGTCAGAGGGTTTCCACAGGGACCCCAGCCCCCAGGGTTACTTCCCATTATCCCCAATGCTGGAGACTACTGGAACCTTCCAGAACCTTCCAGAACCTTCCACTTCTTTCCACATCTGCCTTCACTTCATCTGGTCCCTCCACTTAGAAGAGCCTGCCTGTCCTGCCCCTTCGCCACCCCCTAGAGCTCCCCAGTGCACTTTTGGCCTCTCTTTCAACGTTTATTTATTTTGGGGACAGAGAGAGACAGAGCATGAACGGGGGAGGGGCAGAGAGAGAGGGAGACACAGAATCGGAAACAGGCTCCAGGCTCTGAGCCATCAGCCCAGAGCCCGACGCGGGGCTCGAACTCACGGACCGCGAGATTGTGACCTGGCTGAAGTCGGACGCTTAACCGACTGCGCCACCCAGGCGCCCCTGGCCTCTCTTTCTACAAGGTCACTGAATCCTCGTTGTTCTGGAACGTGTGCTCAGCATCTCTCTGAGAGCAGCCTGTGATTCTGGAGGCAAAGGCCACTTCCTCCGTGTTGGAAAGGTCACCACGTTTCTCCCAAGCCAGGCTGGAAGCCCCCACCCCCGCCCTTCCCTCCAGGCTGCTCCCTCCGCGCTGCCTGCTCCCCAGACACCACAAGACACTTCCTGTCTGGGTCACACATTTGCTGAAGGGGGAACAAGGCTTTCCTGGGGCAGGCAGGTGCCTGGGCCTGCCCTGCTCCCACACTGGCCCAGGGGAGGAAAGCCAGGGAGGAATAGGGGACCCTGCTCCTCCCATGCATCCCTGAGAGCCACGAGGAGGCCCCAACTGCCCCTGACCGCCCCCCGCTCCCACCACCACAGCCTGTGCCCGGGACACTCACGGAACATGGTCATGAACTGCTTGGGGTTGAGGTTCCAGTAGCCCCAGTTGGTCCGGTATCCGTGCAACGTGGCGTATTCCTCATGGTTGTATGCGGGTTCTGTCCCGAAGGTGTCAATGACCCGGATTCGGCATCTGCTCCCCGCCCCGGGGGTGGGGGGGTGGGTACCAGGAACCAGGGTCAGCCACCTCCTGTGTCTCCCTGGGCTGGATTGCCCCAGCAGGGGCACTGTAACCAGCCAGTGGCCGGGTGCTACTGCAACTGTGGTCAGAGCTTGGGCTCAGACACTACCTAGCTGTGTGACCCCAGGCAAGCGCCTTAACCTCTCTGGGTGAGCTCCACCATTGGTCAAGTGAGGATAACAAAAGCCCACCTGTCCCAGGGTTGTGTGAACCATAGACCACTCAGTCAGGAACTGTTCGTTATTTCGGCTACCCCAAGGGAGCCTAGTGGCGGGGGGGGGGCGGGGGGTCCTGCCTGGTTGGGGGGGGGTCACCTGTAGGATTTGCACTTTCCTGAGCAGGGAGCAGCAGTCATTCGAGTACACAGCCCCCCTGCTCAGGAGCCTGACACCCCCAGGATGCGCCTGGCCTGCCTGGGCTGCGATGCAGAGGGCAGGGCCCGGGGGGACCAGCCACTACCATTATCCCGAATATTGGAGCCTACTGGAACCTTCCAGAACCGTCCAGTTCTTTCCACATCTGGGGAAGGCAATGCCAGCTTGGCCACTTCAGGTACACCTCCCAGCCGGGCGGAGGCTCTGTCTCGGCCCCAAAACCTCCCCCTCTGTCCGTCCCACCCCTGGGCGTGGGCACCGGAAGGAAACTGCTGAGACTCAGACACCCCTCCAGGAAGCTCCCTCACCCCGCTTCCTTCCCGGTGACCCAGAATTGTCCACAAACTGCTGAGGTCGGCACTATTCCCCCAGAGGAGGGGCCGGGGGTGGGAGGCAGCGGCACCGAGCGCATGAAGAACACGCATTAATAATAAAAGCAATAACAGTGCCTGTCACTTTTTTTTTCCCTAATAAAATCATGCGGGACAGTCAATGGGACTGGAGCAAATGTAATAAATAGCAGGGCTCTCGGTGCTAAATTAAACCCAGTATCCCGCTGGCTGCAGAGACGGGAGCCGGTAGCCGGAGCGACGGCGTTGGCCTTCGCCCCAAACCCAGGGGAGTGGGGTGGAGGGAGGGCGGAGGAGGGGGTGCTGAGCTCCCACAAGCCGAGGTCGTGGCCCCCCTGGAGTGTGCCACTCCATCTACTCCTCCCCGCGATTCGATTCCCCTGCCCACCCCATCCAGGTCACCTCTGAGCCCCGCCCCCAGGCTGCCCTGCAGCAGAGGGGCAGTGAAGGGAGCCCCCCACTCCGAGTATTAATTGAGGAAGCAGGGGGGTGGGGCAGAGCTCCTCCAAGAAGGCCAGTGGTTGGGGGAGGGGAGACAGAGGCAGGGCGGGGCTTCCCCCGACCGACAGCGACCGACCGCGTGGTCCAGGGACAAGGCAGTCCCCCCACCCTGGGGCCAGTGTCGGCACCACCCGCCGGAGCTCGCCCACCTGTACTTCCTGAAGGATAATCCCATATGCTGCTTCATCTGCTGTAGGCCGTGGTAGTCGGTGTAGATGAGGTCAAAAGGCAGGGGCATGGTGAGCGGGCAGTTCCCCCGGCCTGGCGGCACCCCTAAGTTACTGAGAGAAGAGCCCCTCAGAGCCTGAGCCCCAAGAGGGGCCCACAGGCAGCAGACCCCCACCTTCCCAACCAGCCTCGAGTCTGGGGCACCTGGACCCCCCCCCCCAGTTCTTACAGCCCAGGATAAACGGGGGGGGGGGGCACCGTAAAGGAAAGCGAGGCTGGCACATGAGCGCTGGCAGACTTGGAAAGGAAGTGAATGGGGTGGCCATGTCCAGTCGTGTAAGTTTTCCACTGCCCAAGAGACCTCAACGAGAGGAAACAGGACTGAGATCCAACCCCGGGCTAGCTTGCCAGGCTGTGCCCCTCACCTGGGCCGCTTGCCACTCGGAAGGGGCACCTTTTGTTGATTTGCACAAATGTGCTCCCCGCAGGCCTGCGCCCGCCCAGAGGGGGCACCTTTATCTAGCGTTCACAAATCGCCATCAATGCCCACTATGGTCCTCAAGGTGTCTTCCGTGTTTGGAGCACAAGGCCCTGCCTCAGAAGATAGAATTCAGCTCTGCTGACTGGCTCCTGGCCCACAGAGATGCCCAGGCCTGCCCCCCCAGGGTCACCCAGCCTGCTAGATCATTTACACAGAAGCTTTCCTCTGGTGACCCAGTGCCAGAGCCTTTGGGTCATGTCACTGGAGCCCGGAGGACACAGCCACAGCCGCCCGTGTAAAATCTTGGCATTGGACTTCCCTGCCCACCACGCGGGAGCCCCGGCTCAGCCTGAAAACCCACCCCCCTGCAGGGGACAAGGAGGCATTTAGATCGCTCATTCAGTAAGTCTGTACTGAGCCCCTGAGCCAAGCCTGGCGTGGAAAAGCCCCCTTTTCTGTGGGGACCCCACAGCAGCCACCCACCTCCCCTGGAGTCCCACCTCCCTTGGATGCGTGGTCCAGGAGACCTCCCAGTGAGCCCCTTCAGGGATCCACATGAAGAGCAGACTCAGGCAGGGTAGGGGAGGAGCTTTGACAAGGTCACGGCTCATCGATGGCAAAAGGCCACGACTGATGAGCTCTCTGGGCACATCTCGGGCTCCTAGAGCCAATTCAAGCCAGGTGGAAAAATACCAGCCTGGACGTCTTTGCGTTCTCTTTGCTCATGCTCTGCCGGCCACCATCAGAAGCTGGGGAGCGGGGCGCTGCGTACATTGTCCCCAGCGTACGTTGTCCCCTGCGCACACTGACAGAAGCTGCGCCTTTTCAATGCCGTTTATGGTAACTGATGACAAGGCCGTGATGGAAAGGTGTCAGGGGAGGCTGTGTGTGACGGGGATTGGGGACATCAGGGGTCGGCTGTGCCCTGCAGAAAAGGGCAGCAGGAGGCGGGGTGGGGGGGGGGGTCTTTCCCTGTGCCTGCTCCCCACCAGCCGGTGCACCCCAGCCTCACCCAGCTTCCCCTGCGAAGCGTCGAGAGGAGAATGCAAAAATCGAACACCCAGTGTCTGTCTCATTTCTTATCTATATACGTAACAGTGGCCGAGGGTCCCCTCCCCGACTCGACCGGCTCCCGTGTGACTCCCCTCTCCACCTGGACCACCACACGGGACTCTCAAACCCAGGACTTCTAAGGCAGGGCAGCCTTCGTCAGCTTTTGCCGTGGTTGTTGAAATAACCCGGAATGAGCACAGACCGCAGGGGTCTGGAGCCATCACAGGAAACGGCTCCCACAGCCTGGAGACTTCATGAAATATTTGGTGGTATTTTTACGTGGGGAGCAGATTTTCGCCTTCTACTCCCCAGGATACCTCTGTCCTTTCCTTTCAAGCACGGGCTTTCTCTCGCCCTCTGCTTCCCCCCAAAAAAACTCCTCCAGTAAAACTGATGCCCCAGAAAGAAGCATCATTTTTGTGCCGGGCTGCAGCAGCTACCTAGAGAGAGACACCACCTCCCTCCCCCGATTCCCTGCGCTCAATGGGGAGCCACGGACAGAAGGACAAGACGACGACGAACCCCCTCTCCCTTCCTTGCAGAAACCAGGAAGGGGGTGGCTTCTCCTCTGCCGGGAATCGGGGCCTGGGAAAGTCAATTAACAACCCTAAAGTACAAACTGTAGGTGGGTCCGGTCGCTGCTACGGGCACCGTAAGAGGATTACTTCCCCACGTTACATTTGTGGTTGGTTTCTAGGCAACGTGTCCCTCTGTGGCCACGCGTGGTGCCAACAAAGTCACGGGGGCTTCCTTTGGTTGCCCGAACCCCGACCACAGCGGTGGCCCCTGCCCCAAACACCACGGCCGCCGAGAGGCCAGCTGAGCCGCACACAGCTCTCCCCGGGGGGAATGGCTCCGCGCTGACGTTCTAAGGCACGAGCCCTCATCATCTTTGTCCCTTGACGGGGCTGACATTTTGAACAAGGAACCATTCTGCACCGTCGCAGCTTATTAATTCATTTAAATCCTTTCATCTGGGAGATCAGACTCATTCTTCTCCTGCTCCCCTCTTTCTAGGCTAGGAAAACAGAGAGGTTTAGTAATTTAGCCAGGGTTGCACAGCCAGGAGGCTGTGAAGCTGGGACTGGGACCCAGGCAGTGGGGCTCCAGAGCCCTCCCCACCCCCCACACACTCCCACCCGCTAAGCTCTCCTGCGTCTCCAGCACGGTGGCGGATGGTTGGACCACAACGACATCCCCGAAACCCGAGCCCCGGCTGCCAGCAGAGATTGGGCTCCAGTCCCAGTTCTGTTGCTAACCTCGGGGGAGTCATAAGCCTCTAGGAATTTCGTTTTTCTCCTCGGGAAAAGACAAATAAAAATGCCTCCCTCCCAGGGTTCCTGGTAGGATCAACCGAGGCGCGGTGAGTGAGCGTTCTGCTACGGACCGTTTCTTCTTGTCAGCATCCGCCTTCTGCACTTGTGGGTCCGGCAACTCCTTCCTGAACCACACACAACCCCCTCGCTCAAGGCCCGTCGTTTCTCACCTCGCATCTTGAGGTCATCTCCTCTCTGCTCAGTGTCCCTCCAGTCTTGTCTTTCCACACTGTAAACCTGGCTCCAATCCCTCCCAGAAGACTTCTCGCTTCTCAGCCCTTGCGTCCTCCTCCTCCAGGAAGTCTTCCTTGGATGCCGCGCCCCTGTGCTCCCCCACCCCTTGCTTCAACCCCCGCCACTCTGCACTGTCCTGAGTCACCTCCTTCCAACCGGGCCCGTGAGGATAGGCCCAGGCATCTTTGAAAGACCAGAGCTGGGACAGCATCTGGCCCGATAAGCCCCTGCTGTGTTCAGGAACGAATAAACAAGCCATTGAATCCGGTGAACCCTTAGGCTGAAAATTTGGCCAAGGAAAGTCTGTCTGGAGAGAGGTGCCGGGTGAGGGGAGACAGGTGTCTCAGAGGGGTAAGAAACACCCTGCTCTTCTGAGGAGTGAGCAAGTGTCCTGGGACACCCCGGGACCCACACTAGTGGACCTGTGTGCCCTGCAAGTGCGCAAGCCATCCCGCAGGAAGGAGAGGAAGAGAGACAAGCTGGCCCAGAGACTGCAGACCGCCTCCCAGGAGGAGTTAACGCGGGGCCGCTCCGTCTCCCCGGCCCTTTCTAGAAAACAAGAGTTTTCGATTTAAAGAGACTTCACTGGAGATAAGTGTGGCTGCTCATTGCTCTGGTCACAGGGACTCAGAGCCCGCCCGGAGGACAGCGGAGAGGGTCAGCCCCGCCTGGGGGTTGGGGGAGGACTGTGGTTTCATCACTTGTCAGTTAAGTTCGCCTTTATGGGCAATTTTATGCTACGTGGTTGGTCGGAGCAAGGGTTGGTCGGTTGGGGGAGCACAGGGGCGGGGCATCCAAGGAAGACTTCCTGGAGGAGGAGGACGCAAGGGCCGGGAAGCGAGAAGTCTTCTGGGAGGGACTGGAACCGGGTTTACAGTGTAGAAAGATCTCTCTAGAATAGAGACAAGACTGGAGGGACACTGAGCGGCGAGGAATTGAAAACCGCTGCCCCCTCACAGCCTTTCAGCCAAAGGTGCCCACGGAGGCTCGGCCGGGCAACGCCACCTTCCATGCGGGCTCCTCAAAAGGCGCCTGCCCAGATGTTTCCTCGTTTCCAATGCAAGTTCCCGATTCCTCTTCGGACTTTTAGCCCGGGGCTGTGTCGGGGGTGGGGTGGCTGAGGGGAGGTCGAGGAGCCTCCCCACCCCCAGTGCACCCGTGGGGTCCCCCCCGACCCGGGTCAGTCTATTAGGGGAGGCAGCACCTCTCCATGGAGGGACACGACACCATCCACTCAGCACCTCTGGTCCGCACACTACCGTCCACAGTGCTTCGGGAGGATGGGGGAGTCTACACAGAATTGCCCAACTGGGTGCCTGGATTATATTTCTAAATGGCCCCGGGCCACCTGAGCCGGGAGCCTGGATACCGGATGAAAGGGGCACAGGGATCAAGGAATGGAGCTTTTCCACGGCTCGCCTGGTGATCCTGGGGCCCCCACACCCAAGCCGAATTAATCCACCCTGCAGGGGGGAGGGCGGTGGAGGGGTCAGGGTTTAATGGGGACAGAATTTCAGTTTGGGGAAACGAAAAAGTCCTGGGGAGGGATGGCAGTAATGGCCGTATAACCTTGTGAACGCACGTAATACTGAACCATATACTTCAAAATGGTTAGGAGAGCAAATTTTGTTATGTGTATTCTACTATAATTAAACCGTTCACACTCAAGGGACCACGCGTGCCCAGCCCCACAAGGACGTGCCGGGCCCTCTGCCTCCCAGAGGTGCCCGTGTCCCCACCTTCCCAGCTCCCCCGGACTCCCAGCTGGCTGTAAGGCAGGGGTGCAGCACATATTCGCAGGAGGGGAGACTCAGTAGGCGAAACAGAGGGGCCGGGGTGGGGGTGGGGGTGGAAACAATCTATGCCCAATTGAAAAAAAAAAAAAATCCTCAGCTGGGAATCGAAATGCTGAGCTCTGGCTCCGTGGAAAGCGCTCCTGGGTGTGAGCTCCAGCACCAACGTGCCCGGTGACCTTGCACAGACCTCAGATCGTCCTGGCGTCCGCCCCGGTCCCAGAACGTGGTGCTCGGACTGATCTCCACGATCCCTTCTGGGCTAAAAATTCTCTGGTTTTATTTCTCCCTGTGCCTTTGGTCTGTGGCTGGAAATAATCTCTCCAGGTAGTGCTTACATTCTGGAACAGACTATCCTCCCTCCCTCTCTTCTCTGTGTGGGAAGGACCTAATTAAAAAGAATTCTCACCAAGTGCTCAGAGATCTTTGGCTCCCGGTGCTAGGCGCACGCAGGTAACTTCTGCTCTTCCAGACCCATCTCATTGCTGGGAGCACACCGGCCGGGGCCGCCCAGGACTGTTCCGCCTCCCAGGGGACCTGCGATCCCTCCTACCCCATCCAGTACCTGCCTCCTGGGCACTATGGTGTTGCCCCCCTGTCTCTCTAGGTCTAGGTCCACGGCCTGTTTCTAGGGCAGGCCCCTGCCTCTTCCCAAGAGCAAAGGAGGCAGAGAGAAAGGACCCCGGAGAGTTAACAGGACATCGAATGAACTGCTTTAGAAGGGAGGTCAGGACCACCAAAGAGAAAGAATTCTATTGTTCTGCGGCGTTTTCTTCTCTGGCCCAGGACCGGCTCAAGAGCAGCTAGAACTAAAGGCAGAAAAGGAGCAAGGGCCAGAAGGTTCTAAAAGAGAAACACAGGAAGCAGCAACCCCCGCCCCGCTCCCCGCCCTGGGCATTAGGACCACTGTCCAGAGCTGATGCTTTCGTCCCCGGCACGACTTCCTATTTAAGCGAACAGCTAAGAATAGTGCCACCGCTCCCAGGAGAGCGGGATGAAACCACGGATTCCTTCCTCCAGTTCCCGGGGGGTCAGAACAGGAACACGTCACACGTCCCTCTGGCTGTTCCCTGCCTCCTTCCTTGCAGACAGGCCCCAGTTTATATAACGAATGTCTGTCTGTAAATGCACAAAGCAAGCGTCTCTCGTCTAAGCTGTGCCTTAAAGGTAGCAGGACGGTGGTTCCTAGGCCCGGCGCAGGTTATAACCACTGAGATTCCCGGATGCCCAGGCCCAGAGGGGCTGCCTCATCACTCCGGGGTGGGGCCGGGCTTTGGGATGTTGGGTTCCTGGTCCCCGGGGGATTCTCGTGCGCCAGGGGCTCTCGCGATCCTATCCGGTTCCACAAAGCTTTTTCGGGGGCCTTGAGGGCACAAGATGGGTAAGCCGCTGTTCTCAACACGGTTAGCACAAACCCCGTGGGAGACGTGGGTTGAAGGAGAGACGAGGTCCCGGGGCGCTGCACATGCACGGCCAGGGGCCCTGGGTCATTGGGGAATAGCTTGGGAAAGACGAGTCCGGCTCCCAGGAAAAGGCCTCCCTTTCACCTAAGCTCCTTTAGGAGCTCAGAGAAAGCCGGAAGGACCACAGGGGGTCATTTGTACCACACTACACTTCTGCCGGCTTCTGCGGGAATAAACGAGTCCCAGGCCGGCCGAGCCCCGGTTCTGAGGCCGGAGCAGCGGGGTTTCCTCCATTCGGTGGGGGCTTCAGCCTCCACTGCCCACCTACTCGCTCTCCAGCCGCCACATGACAAGATCTCCTCTGTCTCTGTACTTGGTATGGAGAGGACACTGGACCCCACCTCCCTTTACGAGAACCCGGGGCCCCCAGGCTAGGCTTCCTCCCAGGAACAAATCTCGCCTTGTTCACGAGCCTCAGGAGGCAGCCTCTGCCTCATTTCTCACCTCACTCCCCGTGGCCCTGCCCACGCCACCGGGGTTGCACGGACCTTGCCTGAGAGCCTGCAATTTCCTTTCAAGGTCTCCTCCTTTGCGGCCCTCTGGCCCAGCGGGGACCAGGCCGGAGCTGGGAAAGGTGACTCAGCCGCTGCATGCGTGCGGTCAGGTTTATCAGCCCGTGTCGAGAGTTGGTCAGATTCGTAAGAAACAGACTCCCACTCCCTGTGGCTCAATGCAGCACAGAGCAGGAGGCGCGGGCGGCCCTTGTAAGCAACCGTCTCTCCTGGACCCTGAGGAAGGATGCAGGGCGGAGGCCAGCGCGGCTCAGGGCTCCGCGGCAGAGGTCCCCCACCTTGCATGGCGCTCAGCGGCACTGACCCCGTCCCACCGCACCGGAGATTAAAATGCCTCGTTGGAATCCAAGGAAAGGGAAGGAAACAGGAGAGGGGAGAGCGGATGGAGTTTCTTTAGCAGAGATTAATCGTCTGCCTCTCAAGCCTCCGCGAGGAACGGGCAGCAAAGAGAAACAGCCACTGTTTACAGGAGTCCGATAAGTGCCAAACAGATGCCAAATGGGCTCGCCCTTCCCGTTTCTAATTTACGTACTTTATACATTATAAAATGTCTCAAGCATCTGGAAGATTCTAGAAAATAATATAACGATACGACAAATCCTTCTATTCCCACTTCCCAGCCTTGTCAAGTCGTCACATTTTGCCACCTTTGGTTCAAATCTGTCCCCACCCCCCCCACCCCCCGCCCAGGGGATCACACGCCGCAAATCCGTGTGGAGCCCGGGGGTGTGTCTGTCTTGTCCACTGTCCTCACATATCCTGCCCTCCACCTCACCCCCTGCCACCTCCTGCTCTCTCCCCCTTCCTCGGGGGGCCATCCCCGGGGGCCACCAGGCACCACACTATCCCTATCCTGTGTCTTCAACTGCTCCCTTTTCGGGCTCCGTCGCACGAGCACTTAAACGTGCCTATGCTCTCCCACCTCGAGAGGTAAGCGAGCAGACCTCCCGTTACGGGGTGAATCATGTTCCCCCAAAAGGTGTTGAAGTCCTAACCCCCCCCCACCGGTACCCAGGAATGTGACCTCATTTGCAAACAGGGTCTTTGCGGATGATTGAGGGAGGGACGTTAGGGTTGGGCCCTAATTCGACATGAGAATTTGGACACAGAGACAGACACACACGGCGGGGAAGGCGGCGTGAAGGCACAGGAGGAGACGGTCACCTGCGAGCTGAGGCACACCCGAGGCCACCAGAAGGTGGCCGAGTCCCGACGCAGGTTCTCACAGCCTCGGAAGGAGCTGGCCCACTGGCCCCGGGACTTCCACAACCGGGGAGCTGTGGCCTCCACCACCGTGAGACAGTGAGTCACCCAGTTTCGCAACGCTTTGTTTTGGGAGCCCCCGGGGAAGCTGCGATTCTGCTGTCGCCTGCCTCCTGGCCTCTCCTCCCCTTGCAGCGAGGCTCCTCCAAGAGGCTTCATGTCTGCTTCCTCACCAGCCCCCTCCTCCTCCAACCCACCCACGTCTGCCGTTCATCCCCACAACTCAACCAACTGGGTCTTTGTAGGGTCAACAAGGACGTCCACGCGGCCAAATTCAGTCTCCTTCTCACTTTCGGTGAGCATCTCACATCACTGGCCACACCCTCCTTCTAGAAACATCTTCTTTCTCTATTGGTGCCCATGGCTCCAGACCCTCCCGGCCACTCCTCAATCTCCTCTGGCAGCACGTCCTTCTCCAAGAGGACTTTCGCTGTTACTGTTCCTTAAGGCTTTGTGCTCAGGCCTTTCCTCCCATCACTTGGCAGGGGACGGTAGAACCCTCCACCCGGTGGCTGCTTTGAGCCCGGTGGCTGCTAGTTCGGCCTAGTTCAGGCCAGTCTGAGCCAGTCACGGCCAGTCACGCCCTGAGGCCTGCCTCACCTGGCTCCCAGAGCGTTGGGCCGCGCGAGGGGGGCCGAGATGTGGCCCCCGCCTCCCTCCTTCTCTGGGGATCCTCCCCGGTATTTCCCTGGACCAACGCTGCTCCAACAAAAAGGCCAGGAGACTGATTTCCACGGGGTCCCCGTGCTTGACGGCCGAGAGTTTTCCCTTCTTCTCCTCCTTATTTAAACATTCTCCTCTCAAGCTTTCATCATTTGCCAGTTAAGTCAACTAATTTTCTACTAAACCCAATTTCACTCATGGATGGAGGAAGAGCTCAGCAATTTTCCCCCATGCCATGTACTATTAATGGTGCTTGAAATTATGCAAATAAAATTAATGAGCACCGCCGATGCTGGGCAGGCAGGCAGGGAAAGGCTTAATTTAAAATGCCCACTGTGGGGGCGCCTGGGTGGCTCCGTCGGTTGAGCGTGGGACTCCTGATCTAGGCTCAAGTCATGATCTCACGGTTGGTGGGTTCGAGCCCGGCGTGGATCCCTGCGTGGGGCTCTGCACTTTCGGTGCAGAGCCTGCTTGGGATCCTCTCTTCCCCTCTCTCTGCCCCTCCCCTGCTCCCTCGCTCTCACTCTCAAAGTAAATAAATAAACTTAAATAAGGAAAGAAATAAAATATGGGGCGCCTGGGTGGCTCCGTCGGTTAAGCGGCCAACTTGGGCTCAGGTCATGAGCTCACGGTTGGTGGGTTCCAGGCCTGTGTCGGGCTCCGGCCTGGAGCCTGCTCTGGATTCTGTGTCTCCTCTTTCTCTCTCTCGGCCCCTCCCCTGCTTGTTTGCACACACTCTCTCTCTCTCTGTCTCTCTCGAAAACAAATAAATAAATAAATAAATAAATAAATAAATAAATAAAATGCGCACTGTGCACGGGGCATTCACCCCGGGATGAGTCGGGGCGTGGCCAACTGGAGGCTCTGGGCCCGCCTCTCCTTCCCTGGTGCGCGGTGGGCGTGGCCAGGGCCGTTCATGCGCGCGCCACTGGGCTCACTGTTCTCGCCCCGCCACCAGCAGCAAAGCCAGATGTGGACTCTGTGCATTGCCCCCAAACATCACTCCAGTGAGCTGGTTAATTAAAACACCAAAACGCGAGAAGCAGAGGAAGGCGGCTCATCCGTCCAGCCTTGCGGTTCAGTCAGTGGCCAAGACATCTGCCACGAACATCTGTGAGCGAACCACGGCATCTTCGTCCCACTGCCCTCCCCGCACCGGCCCTTTAGCCAGACCGGGGAGACGTTTCTGCCACAGGAGCCGAGCTGTGGCTCAGGATCCGGATTGCCTTCACATCTCACTGACCTATTTTCAAGTCAACCTGGTGCTGCCTGCAGGGAACGGCTCCCTCCCGGATGATTCTCAGGACGCACAGCAACGCCGTGAGTGCATTCAATGGGATCTCTGCCCCCGACCCCTTGCCAGGCCCAAGTGCTCACCGTCTTGTTATGAGTTGCACCGTGTCCCCCCAAAATTCATGCTGGCCTTCTAACCCCTACTAACTCGGAATGTGCCTTTCTTTGGAGACAGGGCCTTTGAAGAGGTAGTCAAGTTGAAATAAGGCCATTAGGATGGGTCCTAATCCAATAGGAAAGGTGTCCGTGTAAGAGGGAGAGATTTGGACACAGACATACAGAGAAAAGGCCACATGAAAATGAAAGCAGAGCTCGGGGTGACGCTTCACCAGCCAATGAGCGCCAGAGATCCCCAGCAAACCGCCAGTGGCCCCGGGAGAGGTCTGTGACAGATTCTCCCTCACAGCCTCAGAAGGAACAGCCCTGTTCACATCTTGATCTAGGACCTCTCCAGAACTGAGAAACAACAGCTTGCCGTTGTCGAAGCCACTCAGTCTGTGGGGCTCTGTCACGGCAAATACGCAGCTGTGTCTACATCCCCGCCGGAAGGAAAGGCCTGCATTTAGGTAGCGTTGGGTGGTCTTGGCAGAATGAGCCTCGGGAGCTCACAGCCCTGGCCCGCATCTGTCACGGGAGAAAACTATATCCAAGAGAGGGCATGGGGCACAGTACCTGCCAGGTCAGCAGGCTCCCACCTGGAGGCGTGACAGGCCCCACTGTCTGGGCCACTTCCAAGGGATGCCTCCTTGGCCCACCCCTGCCACCAAGCATAGCGTGGGTGCTCTGGGGAGGAATCCAGGCCCTCGGGACCTACACTGGAGACACAGAGGGCAGTTCTCGTGAACAAGTCATGAAGGCCGGCTCGCACATTCTACAAAGTCCCAATCCCACAGCAGCCCAGACTGCGGGGGTGGGGGGCTCCAGGGGGGGCTTACAAAAACCACAGCCTCAATGTTTCCATTTCTCGACCTTCACTCCTCATTAGATCATCTGGGGAGCTTGGGAAATATAATAATGACACCCACCCCAGACCGATTAAATAGAGACACCAAGAGTGGGGCCCAAATGTTAGTATGTTTGCAGCCGGTGACAGGGCCGGGGGGGCGGGTGGAGGGTAAGAATCCCCACCTGAGATGTATTCCGACCACAGCTGATGCTGTTAATTTTGTAGACATAACCGGATTATGTCTCCTGGAGATGATAGTTGTTGTTGTTTTTTTTTATTCCTTTAGCTGTTTTGGAATTGTTTCTGATAACAGATTTAGAAAACCCCTTCATGAGACTGTTCCCTGAGGTGTCTGGGCTGTTGACACAACTCTGCCCTGAGCAAGAGCTTCTGCTCACACCTACCTCCCACGGGCGACCGAGGACAGAGCTATCTGGGCACAGCCTCGGGCCTGCCCATTTAACAAACTGCAAATCAGGAATGGAGCAACCTTTCCCTGGAGCCCCTGTTCCTGGGAATTTCAGATCCACAGGAGCCTGGCAGGAGGGGATGTGTTGGCAGAAAGATATGGAGCGCCTGTGGGGCGTGTGAGTGTGTGTGAGTGTGTGTGTGTGTGTGCTTGCACATGTGTTTGCCTGTGTGTGGGTATGTGTAGGGATAGACATGTACGTGTCCATGCATGAGGTATGCACAGGGGCCTCACGCATGTGCACACACACGCACATGGGCATGCATATACGGTTATGCGCTGGGGCACGCATGCATGGGCACACGTGGGCATCATGTGGGCGCACGCATGTAGTGAACGAGCTGGCAGTAGGAGGTATTTCAGACCTTGGTACCTTACACAAGCGCCTCACTTTCAAGGCCTCCTGAGTGCAGTGAACCCCACCTGCACCGCGCTGGCCCTGGGATAAGCAATGCCAATAACTACAGGCTCAGTGCCAGGCCTGAGAAGTGGCCAGAGGAGGAAGTGCTCTGGGCAGGTAAGGACTCAGGGTGAAGGTTGAGAGAGAAGACACCTCAGCCCAGGTTGAGAAGCAGAGTAACTGAGGTAAATTCCTATCTCTTACGCAGACTTGTCAAATACCTTCTCTCCCCTGGGGGGATGATTCGCTCAGGGTGGTTGATAGGCTGTCACAAATGCCTGGGAGAGGCCTGCCCATTCCCTCAGGGAGCAGTAAAGGAAGGAAGTTCTCATGTCTCTGGCCCCAGAAGAGGCAGGGAGGAATCAAGCTGAACCCCATCTGATAAACATGAATTCATCTAACCTTGAGGCAGGTCAAGGTGTCAGTAATGCTGATAGGATGCTTCACACTCACAGGGGACTTTGTGTGTGGCAGAGCCTGGGATGAGGGGTCCGGACAGCCCTCACCCCCTGGATTCTTCCCACTGTATCTTAGGGTCTCTGATAACCGAGGGGATGAGGGCCCCTAGACCCTTGCTTGCTGTTCTGCCCAAGGCAGGTCTGGCTTGTGGCTAACCACAACCCCTGCTTGTGCCATCCACAAACTGCCCAAGACTTCTTTGACTTTGCAGACACAGGCTCCCTTTTCTCTTTTCTTCACCTCACCCCCACCCTATCTGGCTTTCCTGCAGGAAGCTTCCAGGCCAAAGATGCCTCTTTTCATCATTTGCAAAAACATTAGCAGCATTTTGCTCCACAGTGTTGATGCATCTGAGTCCTCTGTTCAGAGGGAGCTGGAGGTGAGCAGCAGTGTGTGCTGGCGGGTGGTGAGTGGGCACACTCAGCTCTGAAGAGCCCTGCACAATGTGAACAGCTTGGTCTGACAACAAAGTGCCACCAGGGTGAGAGTCAGAGTGAGGGACATGCTGGTTCCCTCTCCCAGTGCTGAGGAGCTAGTCTGCAGGTTCAGCACCAGCACTCAGGGACAGCTCCCTGACCAGTTCCTTCCCACTCTGGTGACCGACCTCCTGCCAGATTTTGGCAGGGGCTGGGGGTAGCGGGGTTGAGGGGTAGGGGATGTGCTACTCCCAGGTGACAACTCCTCCCCCAGAACCTACTGCCCCCAACCTGGGATTGTGTTTCCCAGTGCTGCCACACCATACAGCCCCTTCATTAGTCCCTATCATCTTCTTTCTTCCCCCTTCAAAGTGAACCCTTATAGGTATTGTTCCTCTCTGAAGACACTTCACCTTCCCTAGGCCTACTGCAGACAAGTGCATCGGTCTAAAACAGTGACTCCAGCAGTGAATCACAAGCCACAGGAATAAAAACCTTCAAGCCACTAGGTCATTTAGTGGCCTCCCAGCACAACCTGGTATCAGCCTCCTTCTCCCCGTAATCCTCCATCCATAGAGCTGGTCCTAGTACCACCCTCCGATCAAGGTCACACGGAGCCCTCCTCGAGTTACTGGCAGACTCCAAGTTCAGGGGAAAACTGAGAGGATGAGTAGCTGCCCAAACCACGCTGACCTAAGATTGTCTATGGCTTTGTCCCCGCCAGTATCCTCCGCTCTCCAATGCTCCTGTGCTATAGAGCATCAGCATTTGTGGCCAGGACAAAGTGCTGATCAGAGACATCCAGAACCAACAGACCATCAAGATGGCGGGCAAGTTCTGGACAGGAATCACACGTTAGCTTGAAAACCACCTCAGAGTAAGTTAATGGGCTGATGAAGGAAAGCCGACGTGTAGCAACAACTCTGAGGCCTTCCTTAGTCATGCCCTGGGGCCAAGTTAGAACAGTCTCATCCAAATACCAATGAGAAAGAGGAAGAAAAAATCCAACCATAAATCCCTAACCATAAAGAGAAAAAGATCGATGCTTTTGATTACATTAAATTAAGGCTTTCTGTTCCTTGGGGGGGAAAAAAGAAAAAATGACAGAGACAAGCCACAAATTTGGAGAAGATTTTTAAACAGATATAACTCACACAGGATTTATACCCACAATATACAAAGAACTCCGACAACTCAATAAGGAAAAGATAAACAACCCAGCAGAAAGGTGAGCAAATAACGTGTGTGGGCATTTCATCAAGGAGAAAGAAGGACCAACTTATGACAGAATGCTCGGCCTCATTAGTTGTCACGGAAATGCAAGTTAAGAACATAACAAAATATTATGATACCACTCAACACCACCCTCAGTTAGGAAGTCTGATTACACTAGGTGTGGGTGAGAACACAGACACTGGGAACCTCCAGTTGATGGGGTGAAATCGGTGCCATCACTTTGGAAAACAGCTGGCATTATTTCACACCATTAGTCCCAATGATTGTATACCTTAGTCCATCCCAAAGAGAAACTCAGTCTATACCATGACACAGGTTCCCCAGGTGACATGTATAAGAGTGTCTACCATAGCATCATTCAAGATAAGTTACAAAAGCAGGAAAAAGATGTCCACAGTCAGCAAAAACTGATAAATAATTAAGGACCATCCACATAATGAAATATAGCAGTGAAAATTAAAAAAATAGAGCTACTTCATACAACATGGGTGAATCATCGAAACATAGTAATGGGTGAAGAAAGCAAGTCTCAAACGCTACATACAGTAGATGCCATTTGCACAGAGCTCAAAGCAAAAGAAAAGTAAACCGTATGCTGTTTATGGATACATGACCATGTAAAAAATCAATTTGTTTTTTAAAAGCAAAGAAATGATAAACACAGAGTCCAAGTTGCAAGTTTCCTCTGGGGGGGAAGCAGAGGGATCAGGGAGAGAAGGGGCACCAGGTGGATATAGGAGTCCTGGGAATATTCCTTCCTTCCTTCCTTCCTTTATCTCTCTTTCTCTCTTTCTTTCTTTCTTTCTTTCTTTCTTTCTTTCTTTCTTTCTTTCTTTTAAATTAATACTTAAAATTTTTTAATATTTTATTTTATTATATTTTGAGAGAGAGAGAGAGAGAGAGAGAGAGAGAGAAAACATGAGTGGGGGAGGGGCAGAAAGAGAGAGGGAGACCCAGAATCCAAAGCAGGCTCCAGGCTCCAAGCTGTCAGCACAGACCACAATGCGGGGCTCAAACCCATGAACCGTGAGATCATGACCTGAGCCAAAGTCAGTTCCTTAACCGACTGAGTCACCCAGGTGCCCCGGGAATATTGGGGGAATTCTGGCAGAATCACGGGAGGACACCCTATATTTGCACTTCCTAACATCTGTTACATACATTTTTGTATGTGTCAAATAGTATATGATAAACATTAATAAATAAATGAAGAAAAACTGTATTTCTATATCTCACAGGTGCAGTAGTTAAGCTTAATCACACTTGCACACAGGCATGCACACACACATACACACAATCCTTCCCCCTCTCGTCACCATCTCCCACCTCTAAGAGCCTCAGGGGGACCCTGGAAAGGCAAGCGTTGGGGAAGGAGAGGCATCAGCAGCCCACCTTACCACCCCCCAGGTCTTGCCAGCCCCCCAACCCCAGAATAGGCCCAGGAAGGAGCCCAATTCCAGAAGAAAAACTCCAAGACTCCACCAAGCCCACCAAGACGGCAGGCAAAGAGGACCCCAGCTACATGACATGGCTCAATTCCACAAACTGGTATTTGTCAGCCCCTGAGTACAAACACCAGGGCACCTGTTGGCCCAAGATGGAGAAAAGGATCCTTTGAACAGCACTATGCAAATATACTTCCTTGGTGCATCCCAAACATGACCAGGAACCAACATGGAGGAGCAGGAAATTAGTAATGTCACTATCCACAGTATACCAAGAACTTCCCAGGGAACTGCAGGCAGAGCAGTGGCCCCCGGGGAACAGGTTCCCCTTCCTTCCCTGCCCTGCCCTGTCCTCCCCTCCCCTCCCCAGCACTCACCTCTGCAGCTCCTTCAGGGACACTGTGATCCGCAGGCCATGGCCCAGGACATAGAGAGTGGCCAAGATGTCTGCCCACTGCACCATCTCCCCCAGAGGCCCGCCCTTCAGCACCCTTGGGCTGAACACGTCACCAGACTCCTCTGTCAGGAAGCCAATGTGAACGAGGATCTAGGGAGGACACAGGGTCAGCATGGAGGGAGGACACAGGGTCAGCACAGAGGAGCAGCAGCTCTTGCCCTGCCACCCCCAGGGAGACCTGGCCAGCAGCAGATGCTGTCTCCAGGCTGTGCATGGGCAGGTGTTTTCTGGCACCAGAAGGGGGACCAAGAGGCAGAGTGACTGCACTGGGCACTGGGGATAAAGGTGAACAAGATGTTCACATCCGGCTCTCAAGGCGCTTACGTTCCAGATGGAAGAGGTAGACAACAGTAAACACAGACAAGAGATAATTTCATGAAATGATAGGGACTCTGAAAGAAATAAACAGGGTGATGTGAGAGTCAGGTAAATATGTATTGATGGATGGATAGATAGATGGGTGGATGGGACAGTGGGTGGGTGCACAGATGAATAGATGATGGATAGGTGGTTGGATGGATGGATGGATGGATGGACAGATAGATGATGGATGGATGGACAGATGGGTGGCTGGCTGGCTGGATGGTTGGATGGATATGTGGGTGGATGGATGGATGGATGGATGGACAGACAGGTGAACAAATGGATGAATGGATGGATATATGATGGATGGGTGGTTGGACAGATAGATGGACGAATGGATGCATGGATGGTTGGATCGATGGAAGGATGGACGGACAGATGGACGGTTGGATGGGTAAATGAGTAGACAGATGGACAGATGGATGGACAGATGGACAGATGGATGGATAGAATGGTGGATGGATGGATGGATGGATGGATGGATGGACGGACAGGTGAACAAATGGATGAATGGATAGATATATGATGGATGGGTGGTTGGATGGATGGATGGATGGATGGATGGTTGGATAGATGGAAGGATGGATGGACGGATGGACAGATAGACGGATGGATGGATGGATGGATGGATGGATGGATGGACGAACCTACAAATCTCCCCAAAACAGGCTACGTTATTCTCAATATTCTAGGCAAATGCCATGACTTTTCTGCCTGAAAAGCACAAGATGTCTACAGAAGGCAGAACCCCTAAGCAGTGTGGGAGAAGGCTTGTCATTCTACCCCAAATGTGAAAAGAGCCGGGGCCACCATATGCATCTATCCTGACTCTGCCTCTCCTGTCCCAGCTAAAATTTAAATAAATTCAATAAAACCTTTTCAAGGACAGACTCAGTGCCTACTTGTAAACCTGGGGCCCTAAGCTCATTTTCTAAGCTCTGTGAGCTCAGCTCCCTGAATGCACAGGGAAGCAGTACCTGCTTCTGGTCCCTCCAGACGCTTCCCAGCTTCTGTGCCAGCCGCTGGGCGGCCAGTGCCCACTGGGCCGTGAGCCGCTTGGTCCGTTTCTTCATGAAGATTAGAGACTCCTTCCCACTGCCCATCAGCTCCAGGAGGTGGGACAGGTTGCTCCGGAAAACTGCCTGGAGGGGGGGCCCAGACCTGGGTCCTCCAGCCCTCAGCCCCCAGCTGCACCACCACTGTCACCTGCTGCCCCTGGGGACAGGGGCCCGCACCCTCCCTGGGAGGCTGGGGCCTGCTCTAGCTTCTCCTGCCCTTTGTAGAGGCCGAGGAGCCCCCACAGTCGGGGAGCCCTGGTCTCACCCACCAACACTAACCCCCCAGCCCAACCTTCTGTGTCAGCCCAGCCTTCCGTCCCAAGCCCATTGGGGGTGGGCAGCTGTGACAGTTCCCAGGGGTCTCAGCTGCGACACAGAGGTAGCGAGGGTAGTGGTCAGAGCTAGTACTCAGATGGCAGGAAGTCCGGGCCACCTTTCAGTGGAGCTGGAGTAACGAGGTGCCTTGAACAAGTTAACGCCACTCCCTAAACTCAGAATCACCATCTGTTCAATGCGGTCGCATAAAGGCTGCTGGGAGGTTTAAGTACATATAAAGCATCTGGAAGCCTTCCAGAAGCGACAGCTATTGTTACTATTATTCTTTTCCATCTAGGGGGTGCCTCCGGGGCCCCAGCTTGCCCCTCAAGGAGGCCACGCCTTGCAGCATCCCCAGAAGGTAGGACAGGCACGGCTGGCCGGCCTCACTCAGGGTTCCACCTGATGACCCTTAGGGACGCCCCATCTGAGGAGACCAGCTGGCCTGTCTACCAGCCCCTCATGGGTCTACCCACTTCCCACGCCTACCTGGACTTTGGGGAGGGGCTTGGGGGCCATCTGGGTGGCTGTCTGATTCCTCCAAGGCAGCGGGGGGCAGAACCACTCGACCTCGCTTAGGTAGATGAGGAAGGAACACTCGGTGCCGTCCACCCCGAAGAAGGCGTAGCAAGGGTCAGAGGTCCAGCGGGCGCGCATCCACTGTGGAGAGGGCCAGCCCAGGCCAGGGTGCTGGCACCAGCCCCACCCACACCCTCGGCAGGCTCTCGGCATGCATGTCCTCGGGGACCCTCAGGGCGGGACCTCTGTCACACTTAAAGAAGCAGCAAGGGCCAGAAGCAGAGAAGACAACTAGACCAGGGCCCCACGACCCAGCCCTGTGTCCTGGCTGCTGAGAACCTCAGGGAAGGCCGAGCAGGACCACCGTCCCCCGGGCCTGGAAAGAGGAGGACCCTGGGAGAACAAGGCCAGGTCACGACACATTCGGGGACAGCTCCAGGCCAAACAGTGGGAGACACAGCAGCTCAGGGCTTGGCTGGTCATGGGGAGCAGGATTCAGCTGAGGCCAAGGTCAGGAGCAGACTCCAAGGGCACAGGGCCAGGAGTCAGAGCAGGCCCCACCCACAGTGATCCCCACATGTCACCGAGGAGGGGGTCTGCAGTGCCTCTGCTCTACCCTCTCAGGGAGTTCAGAACCAGTGACGAGCTGGCTTTTACGCCAGGGACTGCACCCCCCAGATGGACAGACTTCATGCAGCCACGAGCCCCCGGGGGTGAGCCCCCAGAGGTGGGGCTGGTGGGGTAGAGGGCTTTCTCAGCCCAGCTGGTTGCCAGGGTGGGGAGCAACCTGGGTTGGTGGGCCAGGCAGGCGGCCCAAGAGGAGAGGCCATCCCCCTGAGGCTGGTCTCTGCCAGCCGGGGCCAGGGTCAGGGGGCTGGGCAGAGAAGCCCCCACTAGCAGAACGTCAGGGCTAGTCTGGGGCAGAGCCCCTGAGGAGGAGCCCGCCCCGCCCCCCACCCCGGTGACCTCTACCCCCGCCCTCAGCCCCATGCCTTACCTCCACCTTCCCTGAGCAGTCGGGGAACTTGGGGTCACTGGGTGCCTCACACTGGTCCCGCCGGCCTTCAGACACTGCAGGGAGGGAAGGTCAGCTTGCTGAGGCCCCGGGTGTACAGAGGGGCCCCGTGAAGTGTTGGAGAAGCCCGGTCTGCGGTGGGAAGGGGTCACTGAGGAGCCCACACCGCCCTCCCTCTGCTGAGTTTTCTCACCTGAAAGGCCACCTGACAGAGGGCCCCCGAGCCCGGGTTCCCCCCTCTGCCGCTAGCCCTCCCCCTCCAAAGCGGCTTCAGAACCAGTAAGGAGCTGGCTTGAATGTCTATAGACCCGTGTCTGGATAGGCAGACCTCACGTACCCACCCAAATGTAGTCAAAACTCTTTGAGGGGAACCCCCAGCCTGCTGCGCCCCACATCAGGAGAAATGCAGGGGCCACAGAGGGCCTCCAAGACCTCTGTCCTCACGCCAGGTCACAGCAGGATGAACCCCAAATCACCCCACTTAGAGCCTGAGGCAGGAGCCAGGACAGATGCCGCGGGGAGCTGTCAGGGCCGCGCGGTACCCCGGCCCCCTGGAGGCAGAGGGGTGCCCTGGCCCCCACCCTTGCTGTGGAGAATCAGGCTGTGACGCAGGATCTGGTCCACCTTCACGGCGATGTCTGAGACGTTCTGGGCGATGGCCTGGATCCGCTCCATGAGGCCGGCCCCCGGGGGAAACCTAGGTGGGAGAAGCCAGGGGTGAGCGGGCACAGCTCGCCGCGGTGGCCCTCCCGGGAGGGACTCAGCACGTGAGCAGGGGCAGCGGGCCTGCCGTGCTCCTGGGGACCCAGACGCTGCCCTGCAAGGAACCGAAACAGGGAGACGGACGACGCTGGCCCAGCAGACGGAGGCGTGTGCCCTCCCCCGCCCCCGGGGCTCTCTAACCACCCACCGCACACGCCACACGGGAAAGCCCCCACTTGGTGTGTCAGGCCCGCCGGCCGGTCATCCCCACATGCGTGTGCCCTGCGTGTTGGAGGGCAGTGCCTGAGGCCGAAGCAGACAGAGGAATTCTATTCCAGAGCCTGGACAGGATCTGGCCCGGGACCCCCAGGCGACAGGAGCCCTTTCCCGGGCATGGCCGGCTGCCCCGGGTCTGCTTCTCCATTTCCTCCCAGAGGGGCTACGTCGTGCCAAAATAAATTCCACCCAAAGACGCCTGGGGACTTGCCGACTATTAAGCCTCGAGTACATTATCGCTGGGCTCCTGGGCACGAATTGTTCCCAGGATCTCAAACACATTGCCTGCCACAAACATCACGGCCCTCCACCCCCCACCCATAGTCGCGTCGCCTTTATTTTTGGAGAATTTATTTCCTGGTGTTGATTACTGCTCGGCTCTTGGAGCAGTTTATGAGGCATCACCTGCAGGATGCGTCTCCTTGCAAAGACCCGTGCCGAGGTGGCCCCGCTCTGCCGGCCGGCGCGTGGGCCTTCCCCAGAAGTCGCCTGCCCTTCGCGAGCACGTTAATTCCGATCTCTGATTCGCACCTCGTCCTCTGGCTCTGAGGGCCCCGCTCGAGCTCCATTTATCCCTTTACAAGGACGGGGGCTTGAGTGCCGCACAAAATGGGAATTATAGGAAGGAGGACTTTTCCAACCTGGGCTCCTCTCGGGGGATCTGTCCGCCCGGGGAGGCACAGCGGTGACAGCTGCCCGCCCCCGGGGGCCGCCTTCCTAGAGGAGAGGACAGCAGTGGCCCCATCCACGGAGGGCGTGGGAGGCCGGTGGGGGCCAGGCGGACACGGAGGTAGGGTGGCAACAAAAGGAAGAAGGTGGCAGGAAGGGGCAGACGAGCCCTCAACACACACACACACACACACACGTGCACACGCACATGTGTGTGTGCATACACATACATACACAATCCCGCCAACTCCCTCAAAAACAAACAAAAACACTAACGGAATTTGTACCGGATTCCTGCAGCCATTGAAACAAATGACCACAAATGTATTCTTGCAGCTCTGGAGGCCAGAAGTCCGGCATCAAGGTGTTCGAGCCCCGCGTCGGGCTCTGGGCTGACGGCTCGGAGCCTGGAGCCTGCCTCGGATTCTGTGTCTCCCTCTCTCTCTGCCCCTCCCCCGCTTGAGCTCTGTCTCTCTATCTCTCTCTCTCTCTCTCTCAAAAATAAATATACATTAAAATTTTTTTTTTCTTTTTTTAACGGAGAAGACAAAGGCACTCCCTGGTGGAGTCTCGTGAGGCCGGAATGAGGATACGGGGCAGTAAGGACGTCTGCGTCTGCCGGAGATCCGCCCTGCACGTGTACCCGTTCCTGCCCAGGCCGCGGTGTGGCCGAAGCTGCAGCCAAAGGGGTTTGGGCCAGACCAGCGCTTGTCTGTCTTGTCTCATCATCACTCCCGAGGGAGCCCTGGGAGACATTTTCCCCTACTCGCCCTCCTCCATGAAAAGTGAAAACCACAGACATGCTGCCGCTCCGTTTACACACGGTGGCCAGGGGAGGGCCACAGGTCATTGGGACGGCTAAGGTAATTTCCCCCTCAAGAAGCAGGCTTCACCCTTGGGGGTGATACGCACCCACGGAGGATGCCTGCTTTAAGCCAGAGGAAGAACTCCATGACCCTGACGTCCGTTGGGCTCTGCATCAGCCCTGAGTGAGCACGCTGGGACTGCTTTCCTCGCTGACATGTGGGGACAGCACGGACATTCCTCCGCCTGGAAGGAACACTCAGCTGACCGCAGGAGGCAGCCACCGGGAGGAGGGCCCGGAGCTCGCAGCTGCTGGGCGAGGGTCGGTGCCCAGCGTGGGCGGCCAAGCACAAGGCGGGGTGCTCCCGGGCACCCCTCCCAACTTCTAACTGAGACCCCAGAACACAAACAACTCCTGTCAGGGGACCAGCGGGGGTCCTGCTAGGTCCCCAGAGACTTTGGAAGGGCCCTCACCCCACTTCAAGCCTTCCTGAAGGATCCTCTCCCTCAAGGCTCCGCTCTATCCATCCAGAGATCTGGTTTTGGGAGCCAGATCTGTCCTCTGAGCCCCTCACATGCTGGGGTGTGGTTGTGACCAGCTGGACCCCCGGCGGAGTCCTGGGGCGCCTGGCTGTCTCAGTCGGTAGCGCGTCTGACCCTTGACTTGGCGGTTGTAGGTTTGAGCCCCACAGTGGATGCAGAGATTACTTCCAAAAGTTGTTTTTAATTAAAAAAAAAGAAGAGGGGACACCTGGGTGGCTCCGTCGGTTGAACGTCCGACTTTGGCTCAGGTCGTGATCTCACGGTTTGTGAGTTCGAGCCCCACATCAGACTCCGCACTGAGGGTGTGGAGCCTGCTTGGGATTCTCTCTCTCTCTCTCTCTCTCTCTCTCTCTCTCTGCTCCTCCTTCATTTACTCTTTCTCTCTCAAAATAAATAAACTTAAAAAAATGTTAAAAAAAAAAAAAAAAAGGGAGGAGAAGGAGATAGAGGAACAAGAAACCCCCAGCGGAGTCCCGAGTTCTCAAGGACAGGAACGTGCTTCTGGATGGAGACTGGGCACTGTCCAGCATGGGTCATGTGCCCAGGGCTCCAGCACTGTGCTGGGCTGAGTCGTGTCCCCACCCCCCCCCGCCCCCCACCAAGTTCACATCCACCCAGAACCACAGAACGTGACCTTATTTGGAAATAGGGTCTTTGCAGACGTCATTCGTTACGACGAGGTCATGCGGAATCAGGTTGGCCCTCAGTTCCGCTCCTGGTGTCCTTATAAGAGAGCCATGTGGAGACACTCAGGGGAAGGCCGCCACGGGACAGCGGAGGCAGAGGCCGGAGGGACGCGGCCACAAGCCAGGGACTGCCAGGAGCCACCAGGCACTAGAAAAGGCGGGGAAGGATCCTCCCCTGGAGGCTTAGGAAGGAACGGGGCCCTGCTCATATGTAGATTTCAGACTTCAGCCCCCAGAATCAAGACGGAAAATTTTTGTCGTGTTAAGCCATCCGGCTCGTGGTCATTTTTTTGGTGGCAGCCCGAGGACACTAATACAGAGCTGAGGGCAAATGGTTTTTAGTCCATCGCAAAAGGAGAGTTCAGGTTCTCCTGGGCCCCTGCTGTCAGACTTTCTCTCCACTAACCTCTCTGAGCTCAGGGGCCAGCTCCTACCACAGCTGGAGAATCTCGACTACCTCACAGGGTGATGCCCAGGATATCAGGTGCTCAGCGACGCTCGGACACAATAAATGCCTGAGACGCCTTTATTCCCTATCCGCAGCGATTGCCCAGGCCCCAAAAGGAAGCATCGCAAGTCTGACCGAAGAACAAAGCACTTCACTTTTTGGAGGATTTTCACACGGGAAGCGTTTCTCAAGCAGCATCACTGGCAGGGGCTCTAACCTGCACAGGTGACATCCGTCCGACTTAACAATTCAGACGTGACGCCACCGCCATTATCCTGGACTTCGCATGTGGGAAGCACTTTCATTTTCTTTGTTTAATTTTATTTAAGGGAGAAGAGAGAGACTGAGCAGGGGAGAGGGGCAGAGGGAGAGAGAAGCTCAAGCAGACCCCACCCTCAGCGCAGAGCCCCAACGCGGGGCTCGATCCCGTGACCCTGGAATCATGACCTGAGATGCAATCGAGAGTCGGACGTTCGGACCGACGGAGCCACCCAGGCGCCCCAGCACTTTTATTTTCAAATAATATGTGACTAGTCTTGGGGCGCCTGGGTGGCTCTGTCGGCTGAGCGTCCGACTTCGGCTCAGGTCATGATCTCGCGGTCTGTGAGTTCGAGCCCCGCGTTGGGCTCTGTGCTGACGGCCTGGAGCCTGCCTCGGATTCTGTTTCCGTCTCTCTCTGCCCCTCCCCTGCTCACGCTCTGTCTCTCTCTCTCAAAAACAAATTTAAAAAACATTAATATATATATATATATATGTATATATATATATATATATATATACACATATATATATGATTAGTTTTCTCTCCCTGGGAAGCTCTCTTAAAGAACGACAGTGAAAGTAGATGCCACGAGACCGCAGACCACAGCCACGGCCTCGGAAGCTCCCAAGTGGAAAAGAAAAAGCGGGGGATGGACCAGGACGTCCGAGCAGGGGCTTCCTGCTGAGGGGGCCCCAGGCAATTCTCTCCACGGCATCAGGATCCCTTCTAATGGTCCCATCGTACAGAGGAGGAAACCAAGGCACAGCAAGGCTGAGTGACTTGCTCAGGGCCACGGAGCTATTAAGTGGAAAGATCAGGTACCAGTTCACCGGCAAGGGGTCTGTGCTCAAGGGTGGGCACAGGGGGTGGGGGTGGGGCAGGCTGTCAGGACCAAGGCCGCGATCTAGGGAGTGACATCCCCGGGGTGGAACCCTCAGGACCGTTTCTGCCCAATGCCCCTGACCCCCCTTTGCACTTAACCCTGTAGCAGCGCGTTATTCCCGAGCCCGACCCCGCGGCTCCCCACGACAGGTGAGGTTCTCCGGCCCCAACCTGTAAGCTGTGGGTGCCGGGCAGGGGCAGAAAAGAGGGAAGCTCTTAGGGCCAGCAGGCCCTCAGGTCAGCTGGGGCCTACCATCCCTCCCAGCTGGGCAGACGCTCCACGAAGAACCACAGGACCTTTTCACATCCCGCCCCCTGTCTCCAAATGTGGCAGTCACATGGTAGTCTCAGGACCACAGGGCTGGGCAGACAACGCAGGCCGGGCACCGCCCCCTCCAGGTCTACAATCTGGGCCAGGCCCTTCCTTGCCTGAGCCCGGGGCCCTCATCTGGGGGAATCACAGACCTGGATAGAACCTTCCTCACTGGGCCACTGGTCAAGTCAAAGTACATAATAAGTACCCAACAGAGAAAGGCTGCTAGTATTATTTATTATCTTCATTAACTATTATTACTGTTGCTTCAGCCAGCTCTCCATCAAAGTCCACTGGACACCAGAACTCAGCCCTCAGGGCGGAGGGCCACCCCAGGCTGGTGTTGGCTAGGAGAGGCCCCCGACCTCCCTCTCCCAGCAAAGGGGCCCAAGGGGGCCTGAGCCAGCCTGAGACACAAAGTCTGCAGACAGCAGGCAGGGCAGAGGTGGGAAGGGGAAAGCATGTCTCAGGATCCGCGGGCAAGCTTCCGAGGAGGCCACCGCCACCCCTACCCCACGGAAGAGTGCCCCCCCCACCCACTCTAGGAGCTCTTACCTGCCCTGCCTGGTGGAGCCACCCCCTCGGGGTGCCCAAACCCATCACACTGCCTTCGTGGGCACACGAGGGCCCTGAGGGCCTGCCCGGGTCTGGGAATCGGCATTCCCAAATTAGCCGGAGAGGACCCCAGAGCCCTGCCGGCCTCGCCCCTTACTTTATGGAGGGGAAACTGACCGGGAAAAGACAAAATCACAACGGCGACGTCCTTGAGGTGGCATGCAGGCTGGGGACAGGGCAGGGACTCAGTCCGTGGCCCTCTCTGCCAGCCCTTGCTCCTTCCCACTGCGTCTGCAAAACGCGAAAGCAGGCCCGGAGCTCAGGACACGGGCCCGTGTGATTTCTGCACAACCAGGAAGCGACAGGCATGCGGCCGACCGTTTCTTACCTGCAGAGGGAAAGAAGGCCAAGCCGGGCCCCTGGTCACCCTACTCCCCAGCCCCGGGGAGCCACTGGGACAATACTCCAGTATCCCCGGTATTCCGGCTCTCCTGCCTGAGCACCCCTCACCTCGCACCCACAGGCGGACCGCCAACCCCTCCACCAGAGCACAGGTGGCCTCCTGGACAGGCCAGCCCCCGGCCACTGCCCCAGTGCCCCCCCCCCCTCCAGAGAGGCAGCCTGCCACCACAGGGGCAGGACACAGATGCCACGTATGTGTCCCTTCGGCCGGCCAGGCTGGCTGGGCTCCAGTCATCTGCTGGCTTCAGGCCACACCCCCAGAGAGGCCCCCTTGAGGCCCCAGCCCCTCCTCTCGGCCCCTGAGCCACCCTCATTCCCTGGCCCCTTGAACGAGCTCTCCTGGACGCCTAGGGAAGGAGGTTGAATTTCGTGTTCCTCCCATGATTTATGAGGGTTGCATTCAATTAACAGGGTATCGATTCCCGCACAGCTGGCCAGCGTGCTTGCTGGGAGTTGTTATTTTATTACGAAACCGGTCGCTTTCCTTTTAAAACACCGAGACTCAGCCCACAGGTGCCCACAGCCACGCTGGCCGAGAGAGACAGACACGTTCGGCCAGAAACACGAGCGTCGTGGACGGGGAGACGCGTTCTCTCTGCGGCTGGCTCCCTCCCTGTCTGTCCCCCTCTCACACATACCACACGGGACGGAAAGTGTCCAGCCTTCCCTGCAACTTTACCGCTCTCCTCCTCCACGTCTTTGGCCCCCTTCACCCCCATCCAGAGCCCCTGATGCTGTGGGGGGGGGGGGGGGCTCTGAACTTGACCCAGGATCTTCTAGCCCCGTCCTAAGCAAGAGCAGAGAGCATTCTCTCTTGCACCAAGAAATATACATACACATCCATCCACATAGATTTATATTATTAGAGCAATAGACAGACAGACAGACAGATGATGTCCCCACTATTGACGGGAACAGAGCCGGAGTCGGGCTTCGTGTGGTTTCAGCACGTGGGGAAGGGGTCAGTGCCCATGAGCGGGGCAAAGCGGGGTGGCAAAGCTGGCCTCGGGGACACAGGAGCCAGACTCCAGCTCCCACCCCCACACCCCAGGCCTGGCTTTCCCCCGGGGGATTTTTTTTTTTTTTAATAGCTCACCTGTATATTTTGTTGAAGACACATGGAGACCCCACTGTACAGGTGTATCTTGCCTGTCTTACAAACAGCACACAGTGGGATGTTGAGAATCTCTGTCTTTGTTAGGATAGTTGACTGTTCACACTTATCCTCATATTTGCTAGGTTTCCGCCCTGGAAGCCTGACTGCCCTTGTCACCCAGCTGCCGGTCCCTCCCCACCAGCCCGGCCTCTCTCCAGCCCTGGGGTCAGACAAGCGCCCCCACCCCCACCCCGATCTCCACAGGGAGGCTGTCCTGTTAGGGAGGGGCCCCGCACAGGGTGGGACATAATTGAGGCACGCCTTTAAAAGCAGCCACCCCCGCAAAAAAATTAAAAAATAAAAAATAAGTAAAAGCAGCCCCCCAAAGTGGTCTTCCCAGGTTACGTGCCCCCTGCCCCGTTCCCCACCCTCCCACGTAGGCCTCTTGGCTCAGGCCACAGGCTTTGCTGGCACGCAGGTGGCCAACAGCATCTAGGAGCATTTTCGAGTTTCTCTTTTTTTTTTTTTAATTTTTTTTTTTTAATGTTTATTTATTTTTGAGACCGAGCATGAACGGGGGAGGGGCAGAGAGAGAGGGAGACACAGAATCCGAAGCAGGCTCCGGGCTCTGAGCCATCAGCACAGAGCCCGATGCAGCGCTCGAACCCACGAACTGTGAGATCACGACCTGAGCCGAAGTCGGACGCTGAGCCGACTGAGCCCCCCCAGGCGCCCCTCTCTCTTTTTTTTTTTTAAATGGAAAAACCCTCCTCTCCTTACCCAGACAAGAATCTCGACACACCTCCTTTCGGTCATCTCTGCTGCACTGTTTAACTTGTAATCCAACTCTGTTTATAATTACAGAACCTGCTCTTTTCACAGTGTCCCTTGTCACTAAAATCCCCGCAGGTCCCCGTCCACGTCCTATTTGAGGACGGCATGAGCCCCACCGAGTCACCACAGTCAGGGCTCCGTTTCCTTGCTGGTAGACATTTCAAGCATTGCTCAAACATCTCTCTCTTTTTTTTTTTTTTAGACTTTATTTTATTTTAAGTAATCTCTCCACACCCAACACGGGGCTTGAACGCACGACCCCCACATCAAGCGTCGGATACCCCACTGCCCGGGCCAGCCAGGCGCCCCGTTGCTCACACTTTTTGACGCTATAAAAAAGGCGTCCGCGACCAACGTGTTCACAAACGCGTTTCTAAGTTAAGATGCTTCTCCCAAGACGGATTCCCAGCACGAAACCACCAGGTCCAGGGCCGTGACCACGTTTAGGGTTCTACACTCACACGGTGGCCGGTGGCCCCCGGGGTTCAAGCGGCTCCTGCTCCCAGACGCCACAGGACAGCAACTAGGCACCCCCACGTGGGCCAGCCTCCTCCGTGTACAGAACGGGAAGCCGTCTGGGACGGGGATGGCCGCAGAGCACGTGGCTTCTGTCTCCCTGTGACGCTACACGTGCCAGGTTCACATTTAACAGAGCTCCCAAGGGCACCCAAACTACCTGTCTTCCCTTCCTCCTTCCTCCCTTCCTTGTTTCCTTTCTTTTTTTTTTTTTTTAATGTTTATTTATTTTTGAGAGAGACAGAGACAGAGCTTGAGCGGGGGAGGGGCAGAGAGAGAGGGAGACACAGAATCGGAAACAGGCTCCAGGCTCTGAGCTGTCAGCACGGAGCCCGACGCGGGGCTCGAACTCACGACCCCTGAGATCATGACCCGAGCTGAAGCGGACGCCCAACCGACCGAGCCACCCAGGCGACCCATCCTTCCTTTCTTCAGCAGGCACTTACTGAACTCTGGGATCCAGAAGTCAAACAGGCAAAACCCCTGCCCTCACAGAGCATACATTCCAGCTCGGGAGACAGACATACACAAACAAATCATGGAAATACACAGGGCGAGGGGGTGGTAAGTGAAGTGGGATGGGGAGTCCAGGAGAGTGGGTGCAGCTTGACATAGGTCCTCGGGGAAAGACTCACTGGTGACATTTAAGCAAAAACCAGAGGAAACCGTGAGAGTAAGAAAACTGACTCACTTGGCTGGATCTGAGGAAAGAGGATCATTCCAGGCAGAGGGCACGGCCTGTGCAAAGGTCCTGTGGCCAGAGGGCGACCACTGTGCTACAGGAACAGCGGAGAGGCTGGTGGGCTAAAGCCCAGAGAGTGAAACGGAAGATAGCAGGGGAGGTGAGCCAGACACACAGCAGGGCTGGGTACACGGGGGTCACAGGCCACTGGGTATGATAGGGAGCCATGCAGGAGGAGGCACCTGACCAAATTGGTATTTAAAAAAAATTTTTTTTATGTTTATTTAGTTTTGAGAGAGAGAGAGAGAGACAGAGCATGAGCAGGGGAGGGGCAGAGAGAGAGGGAGACACAGAATCCGAAACAGGCTCCAGGCTCCGAGCTGTCAGCACAGAGCCCGACGCAGGGCTCGAACTCGCGAGCCGTGAGATCACGACCTGATCCGAAGTTGGACGCTCAACTGACTGAGCCACCCAGGCGCCCTGGTATTTTTTTTTTTTAGGTTAGCTCCATGCCCAATACGGAGCTTGAATTCAAGACCTTGAGATCAAAGAGTCGCATGCTTTACCGAATGACCCAGCCAGGCACCCCTGAATTGGTATTTTAAAATAATCTCTCTGGTTGCTGAGCTGGGAATCAGTGGGGGGACGGGGACACGGGTGGCGGCCGTGGGGAGAGGTGGGATTCTGGGCACCTTCTGAAGGTGGAGACAATTTGCTCACGGACTGGATACAAGCGAGAGGGAGAAGGGTCGAGGCCGACGCCAAGGTTGGGGGTCCAGGCAATGGAAACAGTGGGGCTGGCATGGCCTGGGTCGGGAGGGCTGGGGAGATGGGGGGCTCGGGTGTACCCAGGAGACACCGCATTTGAGTCATTCCTGGGACCCCCAGGTAGGTGGGCAGGTGGGTACTTGAGACTGAAGACATAAACTGGGGCATCTAGAGTCTGTAGACCGTTTCCACAGCCATCAAGTTTGGGGTTTGCTCCCCTCACTCACCAGGTCCTCTAGACGTTAACCCTCTGCTGTTATCTCTCCCCGCCAGATGAGGACAGTGGGGGCTCGGAGGAGTCACATGACATGCTGCCGGGCCACCGCCCCAGTCAGCAGCCAGGATTCAGACCCTCCCTGCGGGGCGTGAGCCGCTGGAACTTCCAACAGAGACCTGCTGTCGTGACTCTCCAGCTGTGCCCGGGGCCAGGTGCGGGATCCCCCTCCCCAGCAGGGTCCCCGTGCTGCTCTTGGAGAACAGGGCTCCACCCCCGGTCCCCCTGTGTCCTCTCCACCCATTCTGGAAACCCCGGGCCGAGACTCCACACACAGTAAGCGCCTGGCAGATACGGACTCATGCTTGACTCGAACGAAGAAGACGGCCTGAAACGTTGGCCGTCTTTGCTGCTGCAGAGAAGCCTTATGGGAAATTCAGAGATCATTACTGTTTGGCTTTAGGGTACATAATACGATGCCATTTGCAGCAAATCTGCAAATAACCCCTAATTAGGTTTTCCTAGGCTAAAAAAGCAAATTTGCTTTCCCAGAGGACATGCCAACCACGGCGGGGGGGGGGGGGGAGGCAACAGTCCAGAAGCTTCGGGCAGGGCAGGGCAGGAGGAGGACAGAGGAGGTAGTGAAGGCCACAGATCATTTTGAGGCGGGGGAATCCAAGCGCAGGGGAACAGAGTCCGCTGGAAGCACAGCAGCACGATCATAGGATTCTCATCTGCCCGGCGGCAGCCAGGTCAGCCCCGGGTGGGTCAAGGTGGGCGGGGGGCTGGAGTGTCTGTGCACGGGGGAGGTGTGAGCCAGCAACCCCCCCCCACACACACACAGACACACTGCGTGCCCTGGACACGCCCATTTCTCTCCCTGAAACAAGAAACAACAATGTCCCTGAAATTTACGGCTCTGCCTATGGGGTTTGATGGGCTCTGCTGGTCTTGATGGATTGTTGCTACTTCCCCGGGTCGGGAGGGAGCTAGGAGGTGGCGCGGACTCCCCCTCCTCCCCGAAGCAGGGCAGGGGAGGGAGGGAGGGAGGGAGGGAGAGGCCAGGACGGGAAGAAACCAGAGAGGCGTAGAGCTGCTCACAATAGCTCACCCCACCCCCCAGCGTCCAAAAAGGCAGGCCAGCTGCCCCTCTGCTCTGTCGCCCACAGCTGGGTGCTCAGTGGAGAGGCGACAGCGTCCTCTGCCCTCGCCCTGGTGACCTGTGGACAGACCGACAGACAGCCTGGAGGGGTGGCTGCAGAGCTGGGGGCAGGCAGGAGAGGAGCAAGGAGGAGACAGCGGGGGGTGAGGGGTTGGATTAGAGGGACGATGGACGGACGATGGACGCCATGTACATGCAGAAGAAAATGATCTCATGCCCCAGAGGGAAGAAACGCCATGGGAGCCCAACACCTTTGCCTCCCTCCCCCCATTTCTGCCACCAGCTCCCCCGCTTCCCTTTTCCACACAGCAGTTAGAGCTATCCTTAAAAAAAACCCAACAAAGCCAGCTCCTATCACCCCCTCTTTGTGAGCCCTTAGCAAACTCCCACGCCTCTTAGAATAGTGTCCTCAATACTCACCACAGCTGACAAAGCCCTACGCCACCTGCCCTGTCAGCCTGTCCTATCCCTCACCACCCTCCGCCATGTTGCCTTTCCCATTGGTTCTTTTCCTCCAACACACTAAAGCTTATCCTACCCCAGGGCCTTTGCACTTGTTCCTTTCGCTTCTTCAAATCCCCCACTCCCAGCTCCTTAAGCGGCTGGCTCCTTCCCATTGTTCAGAATCAAGCTGAAGAATCACCAACTCAGAAAGGCCCTCCCAGACTGCCCTGTGTGAACAGGACACCCACCCCAAACCCTTCAGAGCACGTATCGGTATCAGACATTATCTCATTAACCTCTTTTTCTCAGTTACTGCCTGTCTCCTCTACAGGAGTGAGGACAAGCTCATCACTGCGTCGCCAGCACCAGTAGCCTGGCGCTTAGTGGGTCCAAAATATATTTCCTGAGAGGATCTGTCTAGTTTGTTCTGTCAGGCGCTCATCCCGGGATGGTGAGAGAGCGTCTAACCAGGCGCCCAGCACCCAGCCAGGCAGCCGACTCAGGAGCCAGGCACTGTGGCCGGTTCCTCACACTACCAGGTTCCAGGATGGTCCTTTTGGTGTCTACATTTCCCAACCCCCCCCCAAAAAAAAAAATCAAGGCAAAGATCTAGTGAAGGATATTCTCCCCCCGAGCTGTAAATTAATTGATGCAAAGTCTTGCAAAGGAATAAAAACTAACCCACACGCAGCCACACGTTCAATAAGCGGCCACCAAGGGCACAGGGGTCAGAAACGTGAGCTCCGGAGTTAGCTGGCCTCGGTCCAGAGCCGGGCCCGGCCCCTCAGCTGCCTGCAACTTCGGGTGAGTTCCGGAACTTCTCTGCACCTCAGTTCCCTCCTCGACGCGGCAGAGATTAAAGCACCCACGAAGCGGGGGTAGAGCTGACGACACCGTTGGGGTTGGACCCGACCGGCTGTCAGGACGCTCAGTCAGCGGGGCCCGTGTGAGGTGTGTCCCGTGACCAGCAGCCCGGCCCGCACAGGCTATGTCAGCGGACCCCACGCGGCTCCAGAGGAGGGGTCCGTGCCACATGCCCCCTCCCCCGGCTGGCCGGGGCCCCACAATGACCAGGACCGGCCGCCAACACTTGAACTTTGACTCTGCGAAACTCCAAACAGCAGGTGCCCGGAGCCTCGGCCTTTACCTCCCACGTGCTGGCTGAGGTACGTCTTTCCTACACGTTGTCTAGAAGTGTGGATTTCCGCTGGCTTTTTCAGCCTTAGAACATTCTTAGCAAATCACACCGGCCAAGGCATAGCTTTTCCTAAATCGTGTTGAGTGCCGGGTTCAAACTTACTTTTTAGCAGTTAGAACACGTTGCGCAAATCCACGTCACAAGGAACCCCAGTGTTGGAAATCCGAGATCAGGCGGAGCCCGTCTCCCTGGGATGGGGGGGGGGGGGGCGCTGCAAGCCCCTCCCTCCACAGCCCAGTCTGAGGGTCCTGACTCCACACTTCCTCATTCTCTGGGGTTCCGGGCACTTAAACACCCAAGACACCATTTGGTGTGGGCCCGCTGCTGAGGCCCATGGGACTGTGGCCCAGACTCTTGGAGATGTTTGGATATTCTGGACTCGGGAGGGAAATAGTTAGAACGAATAAACCAAGAAATCCTTTTTGGCAAAAAATGACCCGGGCCCATCGGTGGAGGACGGGTAACCACCGGGGCCATCCCACCCCCGCATGACCGTCAGCGTGGACGGAGCTCAAAAGTGCCATGTCGAGTGAAAAAAGCAGGTGCAGGAAATGCACCTGTGGGATGCCCGTGAACCCCACGCACCGCGCGTTCCCAGCATGTGCTTATACAACACGCATGTGCCGGGCGCCATTGACGCCTAACTCGGGAAGGCACCTGTCTCCACGGGGAAGCAGGTTAAAGTGCCGCCCGGCCTTCATCTCTGGTCCTTATTAAGAAGGGACAAGAGGGAGTCAGGCCACCAACACGGCAAGACGTTAACAGCCGCTGAATCTGGTGGTGGAAACGCGCTCTGGGGTGGTATTCTTGTGCGGCTTCCGTATTTCTTAAGTTTTCTCCATTAGCAGAAAGGGGGCTGACCGGTAGCACCCCCCCCCCCCAGCTCTGGGAGAGCATTTGGAGGCTGCATGGCAGTCGTCCCCTGCTGTCCCTCCCCTCCCTCCTCGCCCGCACCCCTGTCCCGCATGGTGTGATCCACCCCTCCCCCACTCCAAGTGCCACTCTCCCTGCGGGGACCCCTTACCTGTCCGCAGCAAAGTGCCCGTCGCCAGAAGCCCGGTGCAGCTCACTGCTGTTCTCCAGTCTGGCCAGCGCGTCCATTCGCTTCGCCATCAGCTCCAACAAATCGCTCATCTTGCGCAGGACGCCGCGGGACTCCGGCCCGCCCAACACTGCAGACGGCCCACGGGCACAGTCAGGCTCAGCCGCAGCCCAGGGGCCCCCTGAACCTGGAGGCTCAGACTCCAGCCCCGCTCCCACTCTCCCAGGCCAAGGAGGGGTCAGGAGAGTGAGCCCACCCCACCCCTCACCCCTGCAGGACAGGAGATCCCCCCCCCCACTTTGCTGTGTTGGGGTACAGAGCCTGGGGCCAACCTGCTCTCTACAACCTGGGTGACATTGAGATCATCTTAACCTCTCTGGGCCTCCATTTTGTCGCCTGCAAAATGGAGCTTTAGACATAATCTCAGGTCTGTGCGGAGACGGGAAAGGGCCGGTTGGGGGAGCAGGAACCCCAGGGTCCCCCAGCACTAAGGTCCAGACAGGATTTCTGGATCAGGGCTTCCAAAAATGTGGTCAATCACCCACTCCGCACCTGACTCTCCTGGCCAGTTTGTTAAAATCCGGATTCTCAGGCCCTAGTCACCGTCTGCCGATTCACATCTGTAGGGTGTGGGGCCCAGGGGTCTGCAGGCTGCTGGCCACCCACGTGGTGTGCATACACAGGAGAGGTTGTGAACCCCCGTTCAAGGAACTCGGGGTGCTGTTGTTCTCCTGCCAGCCTCTGGGCCCGGCCGGACCCCTTCCCCACCCCACTCCCCCGGACCCCAGCATAGAAAACCATCGCGAACTCGTCCTGACTCTCAGTTGGCCGTTGGATTCCCAAAGATCAACTCCTGGACTGAGGGGCAAGAGAGACCTCGTGAAGAGCAAAATTAACTAGAAGCAAGGGGCTTCAACCGAGATGCCATTCATTAACCAGCCCAGATTCTCCACGATTTCCTAATTATTCCCGATCATCGTGTCACACGTGCCCGGGTGGGAGAGAGGTCCCTGCCTCCCTTTTCCACCAAATCACGTGGAGGTGTTAACGACCCCTCCCAACAGTCCACAGGTACTCGGTCCCAGGCGCCACAATCCCCAGCTTGGCTCGGTGAGATTCCCCGGGGCCAGGCTCTGAGCCTCTCACAGCAAATGAGCCCTGTTATGGAGACCTGAATGCTTCCCGGGGTTTCCAGGGGTGGGGATGGGAGGGACTTAGGTCGGGTTCTCCGGAAGCAAAGCCCAAGACCAGAGTTTGAGGGCGAGGCTTTTATTTGAGAGGTGAAGGAAACCCCGGTCAGGGAGCGAGGAGGTGACACAGGGAAGGGGAGGCAGCCCAGAGAGGGCAAGCCACCAAACTGGGGGAACCAGCAGGTGCAGAGCCTGTCCCCAGAGTTGTCCTCTGGGGTGGGGGGGCCGTGAGGGAGCCAGGGTATGCGCTCAACATCTCCTGCAGTCACTGTTGAGGGCTGCTCCCAGGGACAGCCCGGCTCTGCTACTCTCCACCTGCCGTGGGTGGCACAGCCAGCTCCAACGACTGTAGGAAGCCCCCGGCAAAGAACCACGGTCACCGGACGCTGCCAGGCTGCCCGTGTGCATGGGCATCGTGAGGGCCGGGGGGCGGGGGACCAGCGGCACTGGGGCCCAGTGAGCTCAGAGGGGCTCTCGCCCACCTCTGCCACCAATCCCCGATGTGGCCATGTGGCCAAGGGCGAGTCATGGCAACACTACTGGCCTCTGTGTCCCCAACCCAAGGAACAATAATCCGATGTCACAGTGCCAAGAGGGGGCAGCAGAGAGCATGGCAGGCCACTAGGAAGTGGGGGGCAGAGGTGGGGAGAAGAGGGGAGACAGGAGGGGGCTGTTCTCCTCTGTTCCAGGCATAGGACCAAGCTGGGGGGGGGGGGGGGGCGGCAAGGAAGGCTTCGTGTCACCAAGGCTGCCTGTGACGTTTCTGCTTGGATTGTCCCCCGTGTCCCCTGGCTCTGGGGCCTGGCCTGGCCCAGTGGCTGCTACCACTTTCTCTCACTCCTGGCTGGGGTCCCCTGGAAGCTGAGCCCACCTGAGGTCAGAAGGGAGGCCACCAGGAGCCGGGGAGGGCTCATTCACGCGCTATGGAAGGAAGTGCCAGCTGGCCACCAAGTCCCCAGCAAGGCAGAGTGGCAGTTTCCTTAAAGAAGCCAGGGTCCCGGGCTCCAAAGCACGCACACGCGTGCGCGCGCACACACACACACACACACACACACACACAGTTACCCAAGAACAACAGCGGCGGACGGTGTTGGAGAAAATGCACATCTAGAGGAAGAAAGTAAAGACGCACTGTCTCCACCCTGTCTCCATTCCCGCACCAGCAGCTGAAGTAGCTAGAAGTCTTCCCACATTTCCCCCCCTTGGAAAGACTGGGTAGATTTTTAACAAACCAGTCGGGATTAGGAGATTTCGCCATCGCGTGAGGTGAAGCCAGTTTCTCCCACCACTCCGCCCCGCCCCACTCACTCAGTACTCAACCAGTCAATCAATCCAAGAAGATATAAATAGCTTCCTCTCTCTTTCAACTCCGCAGAATCGGGGCCAACGGTTAGTCTTTCAAATCGCTCTCATCCCTGAGACCCCCACCCAAGTCCATCATCCAAATGTAACACCTGGCTTTCACGTGATGCCCGGAGCACAGAGTAAAACAAGAGGGGGGGGGGGGGTTCCCATCATCTCAGCTAGAAAAATAGGGGAACATCAGATGATCTGATCTGGCCGCGGCTTAGTACCACTCTTGGAGTTGTGCAGTGCGCCACCTGCACGGCCTCCCGGGGCAGCCCTGATGAGCCGATGCTCACAGCTCAGGCTCAGGTGGCCTCTTCCCCAAAGGTGCGGGATGAAAAAAGGAGAAGGAGACCACGGCTGGGGACACCCTCAGTCAGAGCCCATTAACCAAGCCCCTCTCCCCCAGCCATGACCTGGCCAGAGCACTCAGGCCCAACTGGACCAACCACAGAGTCTGGGCAACAGCTCGCTCCTGCAGGCGCGGCACCCCGGCGATGCTGAGCCCATATCACTGCTTCTGGAGCAGTGCTGTGCTCCCTGGAAGGCCTCGGGCCTGGCACCCGGGCCCTGTCACACTGCCGCCCCTCTCTCTGAGCCCATCCCAGGCTTCCTCCACTCTTCCTCACTGCCTGAGCCCCTCCCTGGAACCGCAGGGACACAGCCTCCCCACAGACACATCCTTAGCCCCACTGGGCAGGCTGCAAAACAGCTGCTGGGGCCAATAACCAAGAGACGCGGCGACCCCAAAAGCCAAGCAGAGTCAGAGCAGGACAGCGGCCTCGGGCAAGCCGGAGTGGCAGTCGCGAAGCCTGGACTCCACCCGCTCGGCCGCCAGCCGCAGGGGTGCGGGACCGATAGGTGCGCCACTTTCCCTCTCTGGGCCTCAGTTTCTCCTCCTCTAAAATGAGGGCATTGGACTTACTGGACCCTGAGGTTCTATGGGCTGGGACTGCCGTGGTGGCTCATCCCCTAATTGCCTCTGGAGATGAGGGTGATAGGAGAAGAAAGAACCGTTCCTCCCAAAGGTGTCAGAATCCCCTTGGGGCGAGAGCTCAGGGCCAGAGCAGAGGCTAGATGCCCAGGGCAGAGGGACAAAGAGCTAAATGACCCTGCGTATTCAAGTAGGGAGACTGGAGATTCCTGGCTCAGCCTGGGAGAGGAGGAGGGAGAACGAGGCAGGGGGCAGGGGGGGCAGGGCAGCGCCTGTGCGGGGCGGGGGGGGGGGGGGGAGTGCCAGCTGCAGGGATGCAGGAGGAAACTGCCATCTGCTTGCTCTGCTGACCAGTGGTCACAGCCCCCATGCCGTTACCCCCACCTCTGTGCAGGGGCTTCCGGGAAAGCACGCCCTTCCCTCTAGGTCAATGCCGGGGACACGGAGGACGTAGGAGGGGAGAAGCAGGAGATCAGAGCAAGAGGTGGCCAGGGAAACGTAAGCCCCCCAGAGAGTCCTCGGAGATATGTGGGGTTCGGGATGGCCCTTCATAGGAAGGATTAAGCCAATTCTTAAGAAATGTCAACAGATGGGGCGCCTAGGTGGCTCAGTCGGTTGAGCATCCGGCTTCGGCTCAGGTCATGATCTCGCGGTCCGTGAGTTCGAGCCCCGCGTCGGGCTCTGTGCTGGCAGCTCGGAGCCTGGAGCCCGCTTCAGATTCTGTGTCCCCCTCTCTCTCTGCCCCTCCCCCACTCATGCTCTGTCTCTCTCTGTCTCAGAAATAAACATTAAAAAAATTTCTTTTTAAATGTCAACAGAAAGGGTAACCCCAGAAGACCCGAAGGCTGAGGGACGTGGCTAAGGACACAGACGGCCCCTTTCCGATGGGTCTGTAAGGCTACCTCCATCGGACCAGACCAAGACTGCAAGACCGTCCCCAGCCCCTGGGGGACTCAGGGTGGCCCTTCTTGTGTGCAAATGGCACAGACTAGAAGCTCCAGAGACCTGGGCAGCCAGCTCCCCACCACTTGTGGAGGATCTCCGGGGCACGGAGCTAGTCCCCTGACTGCCACCACCCACCCAGGGACTGTCAGCAGAGCAGCCCCTGCCACGGCTTGCCCTGAGTCACCTCACTGCTCTTGGTGTCGGCTAAATTGAAATGTATTTAATGTGAGGCCCCAGCGTTGTCTCCATATTTCCATATAAATAAGGAAAGCTGGGAAGCCAGGAGATACAGACAGAGGTGCTCGATTTCCCACCAGGCCCCCTCTGCTCCCTCCTCCACACTCTCTGTGTCTGTCTCCCATCCTCCCTTGTCCCCACCCCCCAGCCTTGTCCTTTCTTGTCCCCACCCCTACCCTTTCTAGCTGGTTCCTGGAAATGGGAGGAGCCCCCCCCCCCCCCCGTCGTGTCAGGTAGAAGAGACCTCCCCGGCCCCCCATCTATTACCAGCCTCTGAGAGAAACAGCCCCCTAGCACTGTGGTCGGAGGCCAGAGACAGCCACAGAACAAGGAAATATATCTCTGATGTTCCCCAGGTTCAAATCCTGGCTGGGGGTGCGGGGAGCAGGAAGGGAATCTGCAGCAACACTGGGAGGGAGGCCTCGGACACAACTTCCTATCGGGGCCCCTTGAGCAAGTTCCTCCCGAGGACAAGACAGGGGAAGTGGAGCCAGGAAGCAGGGAAGAGGGACTGGGGTTTGGTGAGGCGCATGCCCAAAAGCCTCCCCCCCCCCCCCCCCGCCAAGGCCCAAGCCCCTTGCAGCAAGAGGGAATTAGGTTACATTTCTCCCAGTCATGCTCCCCGCCAGCTTCCTTCCCCCGGATCTTAAGACGAGTGCATAGCATATAGAAGGAGATTTTTATCCCCCAAATAGCAAACTTTACCACAAAATATAAACTGGCCCAGAGGGGTATCTGGAGCCTCCCCAGGGAGACCACCGTCGACCGAGGCTACCGTCGGCCCCCGCCTTGTGGAGAACACCCTTCTTCCATCCACCTCTCCCCAGCCTCGTCCTGGGGTGACCCGCTGCCCTCACAGGCTTGACAAGCCGGGAGAGGACAGACTTTTCCCAGTTGGGCTCAGGTGGTTCTGTTGACCGATGCAAGGATTTTTTTTTTTTTTTTTTTTGGATAAGCATAATATGATGCATCCACACAATGGAATTTGCACGACAGCCGTGAAGACAAATGCCGACAGCCACACACCAGGAGACGGGCGGCTCTCACAAACAGAGTCGTGAGAGGAAAAGGCACACACAGAATCCGCCCCCCACCCCCACCCCCACGCAATTCCACCCTCCGACAGTCCGAAGAAGAGGAACAACTCGTCTGCGCTAGGAGAAGTCAGGGTCCTGACACCCCTGGGGCAGTCATCCGCGGGAGGGGGCAGGAGGGCACTTCTGGGGGCTGATCACGTTCTGTTCCTTGATCTAGGCTGCTGGGTGCACGGATGCATTCGGTCTGGGGGCACTACAGTCCAGCAGAAAGTTGAATGCGCGCACACACAACACATGCAGACACACACAGGCCTCCAACCTAACTGCGTGACCTTGGGCGAGTCCTCTCCCCTCTAGGGCTCCGCCCACCCCCAAGACACAGATCTGGCTGGCCCTGGACTCCTACCGTCTCTGCAGGCAAAACTGCGCAGGCACGGCACCGCAGGGCTCCCGCAAGCCCCTTGTGCTCTGGGCCACTGGACCCATCCCCTGCCAGGGAGATGAGCAGGGGGACCAGAGCCCAGGCATACGCCCCTCCTCCCCTCCCCCAGCCCCAACTGCCACCTTCTTGGATCCCTGACCTTTCTGGAGACCCAACTTCCTCAAGCCCCTTATCGCAGCCACCCAGACAGACACGCCCCCTCTCCAGGAGTGGCAGCCAGGGAGCTTGACCGGCGATCTGTGCAACCTACCTCCTCACACTCATCCGCCCCCCTCCCCACCAGTGACCCCATAGCCCCCCCCCCCCAGCTTCCCCTCAAGTGCGCCTTCACAACCGCCCCGCCTTCCGTCTTCCAGCCCCTATTCACACGTGTATCTCCTGTGTAGACATCCCAGCATCTCCTCGGCCCTCTGCCCTAGACAACCTTTTCCGCACTGTCTCAGACTGAACACGTCCAGTAAACACGGATGGAACATGCGCCGTGTGCCAGACGCTGCGAGAGCCCCTCCATACGTGTTATCTTAATGCTCTTGGTGGCCATCCTGGGGGGCGCAGGCATGATCCCCGTTTATCAGAGGAGACAACAGGAGCTCGGGGAGACTGAAGCAAGTCTCTGCAAGTCAGAGCTGGGACACGTTAGTGTACATCCAGGTTTGAATGACTAATAAATGTGAAATTCCTGCCAGGAGCTTTGCAGATATAAAGAAGTACACGTGAAACCAAAGGAAGAAATCTAATGAGGAGACACCAGATGGCCTAACCAGGGCCCCTGAGAGCATCCACGCTGGATGACAGCCCATTCTACTTAGGGTATATTTGCCAGTGGGAACAGGGGAGCCACATCGCCGAGCCCCGGGGCGGGGAGGGGGGAGGCGGGGCGAGAAAGTGGACTTCAGACAGACATCTCCGCAGAGTCGCCTACCCAGCCAGCCCGATGAATAGTTCCAGAAGCCTCTTGTGTCTCAGCTGCCCCGCTAACCTGCGTGTCTCCCGCCCACTGTCACCAAAAGAGCCTCTAAGAAACACTGAGCAAGACTCTGCACTGTTCACCGCTCTTCCTGGAGTAGGAAGAGAGGGGAGGAGGGCCATCCTTGGGGGTTCTTCCTGGTCATGACCCCGTCATGCCCCCAACGCTGTGAGCTCATTCAATCCAGCCCCCGAAGACGGTCATGACTTTCCTTCTCTGTAGGCGTGCTAAGTGCCATGGCCAATCGTATGCAGCTGGGGGATAACGAGCCAGGGTACAAACCAGGTCCATCTGGTCCCCAAAGCCCATGCTCTGAACCTCTGTTCCACTCCCTCACATGTATTACGTGGGCAAGGAGCCACGAAGGTCTGGACTGGGTCCCAAGGGTTCAGGGATAAGACACATGAGCCATGACTGGGTCTTCCCTCTGACTCCGGCCCCCACCTCCCACCCCCTCAGCCGTGGCCACAGCCTGGGTCAAAAGCACAAAGTATGTGTGTCTCAAAGGGACAAGCGTCATATTCGGAAACACTCTCCCCCAACACACACACTGAGGAAACAACTCAAGCAGCCCCTTCGGATGCCTGGGAGACCCCGACTCAAAGGCCCTTCCCTGGCCCGAGAGTCTGCACCGGAAGAAGCCTAATGATCACAGCTCTGATGAGCACAGAGCAGCGTGCAAGGTCACGCGGCCCAAGCCACGGTCCCTTTCCAAGCACACATCCATAGACGAGGTGGCCAGGATCCCTGGGACGGAGACCCAGGAGGTCCCTTGAGTTCGCTAGGTTCAAAGGCCTCCTTCTCCCAAACCCACAAACACCTGCACCCGTTTCTGAGTCACTTTTCCCACCGAGGTACCTTCTGTGCGGATGGTGAAGGGGGAGTCCCCCGGGCGCCGGGCAGAGAGCTGGCCTCCCAAAGACGTCATCAGGAAGCACAGTGAGAAGAAGCCGATACCCAGGACAAAGAGCCTGCAGGGAGCGACAGGGCGGGTCAGAGACAGGTCAGCGGAGTGCACCCCTACCCAGCAAGGGCTCTGTACAAATGAATGGGTGAGGGTGTGAGGATGAAACGGGGCTGAGCTCCTGGCCAGGTCTCTTGTCACAGCAGAATAAAGAGAAGTGGACTACAAGGGGCTGGCCACGAGCCTCACGCAAAACCCCGGGGGACAGTGATCCAGGCACAGATCCGGCAAGTTCTAGACTCCAGACAGAGCCTGGCTCACTAAGCAGGCTCAATGTGTGATCCCCAGGCCAGCAACAGCATCACCTTGGAATTGGTAGAAATGCAAAGTCTTGGGCTCCAATCCTAGGCTTACTGAATCACTCTGGGGGTGGTGCAAGCAACACGTTTTAACAAGCTCTCCAGGCAATCCTGCTACGCGCTGAAGTCTGAGAAGCACGGGCATAGATGGAAACAGCAGGACCCGATGCCAGCCAGAGGGCAAGTAATTGGTCCAGACAAAACCCACCTGGATCCCATCAATCACCTGGGCTCAGCTCAGCACTGTGCACACAGGTCTTGCCAAGGCAATCAGTCATGAGCTGGCTTGAACACCTCCTTATCATGTTGGAGGCGGGTGGCGTGTGCCTCCATTCTTACCAGAGGGTACGATCTACAAGGCCAGGGCCATGTGGCCACCTTCCAGGCCCAGATTACTCCCAACCCACATCTTCACCGGGCAGGCACATAGCAGTCGTCAGCTTCCGGACTGACCGATCAGGGAGGCGGATGCCTGAGCACGGGGTGTCATCTGGGGAGCGCGTTATTGCACGGATCAGGAGAGCTGGTCAAAACAGGACCCTTGTTCGTCCCTTCAACACATAGTTGACTAGTTCCCAGGTGCCAGGCCCTGGGGTAGCCCCAGGGGGACAGCAGGGAGCCCCATGTTCCTGCTGTTTCCGTACTAGGTGCCGGGCCTCAAACAGGAGAACTGAGCTAACCAGCACAGTCCCAGGGAGGCCAGAGGTAGCAGCTTCTCGGGGACCTTGAATGTATCAGAGGACTTGCAGAACTGGCAGAGCTAAAAACGGAGACCCCCGCCGCTCTGGTCAGGGCGAGGAACCCCATCCTATATGAGGCCAGGCTCACCACAGGGAGCCCCACAAGTCATGCTAGAGACCTCCAGCCCTCTCACCTCCACCCGCCACCCTCCACTCCACATTTGTGTGCGTCCCCATGCAAGACTTGCTTTATGCATTTTAATCTTCATTATTTGAAGCTGGCAGAGCAGTATTTAATTAAAACTTGGCCCATTAAAGAAAACACACAATTGCAGAAGAAAATAAAAGCACAACAAAATTCCCACCCCATATTTAAATGAAGCTGTTAGAGATTAAATTGGAGAGGGGGCACAACCCCAAAGCAGAGAAAGCTCCTGGCTTGCCCCAGGAGGTGACAGGAGGACAGGCGACCCAGCACGAGACACTGCTCCCTCACCTCTGAGGGACCCTCACTGCATTCCACCAAGCTTGAGGATGGGTCCCTGGGATCCCAAGATGAAGCCAGGCTGGTCTCAGGACAGCAGCCAGAGAAACAGTGTAGGAGGCGGGTGGTTGTGCACCCAGGAAGATTCTGAAAGAATCAGCTATTGTCTCCCGGCCTGAGGACAAGGACGGATTCCTCAAGTTTATTGTCTCCTGCTCCCTCAAACCCCCTCCCCAGCTATGGGGTTGTATTTAGAGCCAGGGCTCAAACAAACCTGCTATGAGAAAGGGATCTAAACTTTTAGCCTAGAATCTGACGCCCCAAACACACCTCATCTGAATCTCTCTCTGCCAGACCCCAATCCTAGGGCCATTGATGGTGGATTCCAGTAAAAATGGTTTCGTCCGTCTGTGTATCCATTCAAACGATATTCCAGGAGCAAATACAGAATGAGGCTCTGGGGAAACTAAAGGGAGCAGGGCTCCCAGCCTGGCCTTAAAAATTAACGGGTAAAGGGGCGCCTGGGTGGCTCAGTCGGTTAAGCGGCCGACTTTGGCTCAGGTCATGATCTCGCGGTCCGTGAGTTCGAGCCCCGCGTCGGGCTCTGTGCTGACAGCTCAGAGCCTGGAGCCCGTTTCAGATTCTGTGTCTCCCTCTCTCTCTGCCCCTCCCCTGCTCATGCTCTGTCTCTCTCTGTCTCAAAAATAAATAAAAACATTAAAAAAAAAATTAACAGGTAGAGGTGATGTGGTTAGAGGCCAGCCCCCCTCCATCTGAAGGGGACACGAAGATTCCACTGCTGGCTGTGACTCTCTGGGTAGCCTAGGAAGACCCTAGGTGAATAAACAGAACTTGAAGGGAGGGGAGTCTATGCAATACCACCTCTGAATCCTGGCTTCAGATAAAAGCCTGAAAAAGCCAGGACCCCAGAGGGAAGGCGCGCTGGGGAGTGGGCGCTGTCCATGGTGCTGGCTCCAGCAGCCGCCTCCAATTGCACCAGAAAACGTCCAGCCAAAGCTCGGGTCGGTTGGCGGGCCTTCCCATGACCTGGAGGGCGGGACGACATGGGGTGGCAGAGACCGGGAGAGGACCCTCTCAACGGTCAGTGTCAGCCAGGCCTTCGAGGATTTCGCTGGAGGAGTAAGGTCCTTTCCAGGGACGCCCACTTCCCGCCCTGCTTCCCATGCGAACCTTGCGTCAAGCCATCCCCCTGCCTCCTGCCCAAGGCCCTACACTTGGCACCGCCAACTCTACGATCCTCCCCTCCCGCATCCTCCAGACATCGGCGGTCCATCATGAGCCGTGCTGTCGGGAAGGCAGGCTGCCTAGCTCCACACTACAGGCCCAGCCCATCCAGAGGCTGGAGGTGCTGGGGAGGCCGGAGACACCTGAGCCAAGGTATTCCCGTCTGGGGGCTGGAGGGAGACCAGCTGGAAGGGGCGGGGACGCCGGCCAAAGGCCTGGAGGGGAGGGGCTCAAAACCCGACCCTCCCACAGCCCTCCTGCGCCTCTTCCTGCCCAGCTCCTGCCCCAGCGGAAAGGAGCCGCGTCCACACGGAACCTGTGGCCGCATCCGGAGTGCGACCACCGCCCCGCCCTCGCCGCTCCCTCGGCGCCCTCTGCCACCCAGCCCCGCTGGGCAAGGTGGCTCTCCGACCCCGCTGGGCACCCATCGCTTAGCGTCTCCTCCCCACCCCCAGCAGCAGGCGGGCTCCACGGGCTCTAGGGAGAGGAGCCCGGGGTCTGGGAGGGGGGAGGGGCCTGGAGGGGTTCGACAGAGCCCAGCTAGACTTGGCCCCCCGAGGTTGGGGTGAAAGGATCCGTCTTCGCCTCTACCCTGCCTCCACGTTCCCAGAGGTCCCGGCTCCCGCTGCCCTGGCGCTCCACAGCGCCGCCCCTGCCACCAACTCTCCACGGACGCTAAGGAGGGTCGAAATCCCAGCAGAAAGGGGGGTGGGAGGGCGTCCTTGCTCCATCTCGGGGAACCTCCCGTTAGAGACAGGCCCGCACGCCGCCGCGAGAACGGGAGCGCGAGCAGAAGACGAGGGCAAAGCGGTGGGACAGGTGGACGACTCAACCCAGGGCTCGACTCGCACGCGGGGCGGGGAAGCCTCCCAGCACCGCGCAAGAACTTCGCCGCCGGGGTGGGGCCGTCTGAGAAGTGGGCAGGACCCTGAGGGGCGAGGAAGGGGCACCCTGGCAGAGGCGACTTCCCGGGCCCAGGGCCACAACCCGGGTGCGCTCTGCCCCCGTTCCCACCCTCGCACCCCGAGTCCTCGCCACCCCGGGACACGTCTCAGAATTACACGCCCCTCCCCACCCGAACCCGAACCTCGGCCCCATCCCTTCTACAGCCCCGCCGGCCATCACAAACACGAACCGCCGCCCTCTGCCCCTGGGACGGGCACCCTCGCGGGGAACGACCTCGCCCACCCCTACCCCGCGCCCCCTCGGACAAAAAGACCTCCCCGCGCCAGCCGGGAGAGAACTTTACCGAAAGGGTCTCAGGGTGACCAGGCATCTTCTGACCATTATCTTCCCATCCGGGTTGACTGTGATCATTGTTCAAACTTGTCTGGGCGAGGAGCCGCGGGCAAGGCCGGACGCACCGTCCCGGGCCCTGCTCCCGCCGCGTCCGGGCCGCGAACCCGCGGCGGGCCGAAGCCGGGTCTGAGCGAGGCCGGGAGGGAGGGGGGGGGGCGGGGGCTCGGCGGCTTCGCTGCTCGGGGTCGGCGCGGCCTGGGCGGGCGGGGAAGGGGAGCGGCGCGGCTGCCGGAGGGCGGCGAGGGCGCCCAGCCGGGCCGTCTCTGCGTCTCCGCCCTCCCCGCTTCACATTTTTAGGGCCGGGAGGCGGCGCGCTCCCCGACCGCCGGCCGCGCGTCTGCCTGCTGGGGCTCGCTCGCTGGGCGGGACGGCGCCGCGGCGCGCAGACGGGCTCCCCGCCGCGGGCGCCCTCATCCCCGGACCCGCGCCCTCGGTGCCGGCTAGAGGCGGCCCCGGGCCCGCGTCCCGGCCCCCCGCGCCTCCGGGCCGCGCCGCTCCCCGGCCCCGCGCCGCGCCGCGCCCATGGCTCTCGGCGAGGGCGCCCCGCGCCCGCCCTGCCGCCCGCTCGCTCGGCTGCCCGCGCTCGGGTGTCCGGCGTCCGGCCCCGCGCCGCGCTACGCGGGGAGGCGCCGCATTGTTTCCTCGGAGGAGGCGGAGGAGCCGCTGCTGGGGCGGCCCTGGAGCGGCCGCCGCGCTTCCTCGGCGCGCCGGCGCCACCTCGTGGCTGCGGCCCGGAAGCGCGCCCTCCGGGCCGGGTGTGGGGGGAGAGGCGGGGGTCCCTGCGCCTCCCCCCACCAGCTGTGCCACCTCCCCGGCCCGGCCTTCGGGAGCATCCCGCGAGCCACCAGCCCCGCTTCGGCTCCTGCGGAGCACAGAAAAGGTCGGCGCTGGGAGAAGACCCCCTCCGCCTCCCCACTTCCTCCGGCGCCTGGGCCCTTCCTCGCGTCGCCGCCCCTGCCCCTATCTCCCCCGGTGGCCTTCTGTCCTGGCCCCTTCACACCACCTCTGATGTCGCTTTGCAGCCCTCACCCATCCTCTGGCCCTCTCTGGTCGGAAACTGCAGCGGCTCCCCTTTGCTTGCTAAGTTCAAACTCCGCCTCTGGCGCTTCGGCTTATCCACTGAGCCCAGAAGCCAGGGCGCGCGGTGTTGACCTGGGCTCTTGTCTCAGACGCTCCGTTAACAAGTGGCCGAGGCCGGCAGATCAGGGACGCTTCAGAGCCTCGGCTTCTCCACTATGAAATGAGAGTGACCTGAGGTTGGCCAAGGCGCTTTCCTACTCGATAAAGCATTTACGTGCCCTCGACCCCGTCCCCCTCCACTTCTCGACTTTGGAGATGTGTTTGCCACTACAGGCGTGGGTCAGCGGCTTCTACGGGCCCAGGAGGCCAGTGCAGCGACGCGAGAGCCAGGCCCGCAACGGACAAAGCACTCAGGCAGAAACAGCACTTGCCAGACCAGACCTTGACCCAGCACAGACAAGGAAGCACCTGCCAGGAGGAGCCCAAGGCCTCGGGCCACGTTAGAAGGATCTGGATGACCCTGAATCTTTCCATCCCTGGCCGTGATTCTGCAGCCTGGTTTAGAAGAGGAGAAAAACCTTTATTCTCACGCACCCGGCCTCGGTCCCCTCCAACTGGGGCCCCATCCCCTTTGCCAGCGCACCTCCCGGCCGCGCTTCTGAGCCATTTCTCACCAGCAGTGACTCATGCTCCTGCTTTCCTGCTCCTTCTTCATCAAAATTCACCTGCCCCGTGTTCCATTATCTCATCGCCTTGCTCTCTGCTAATGTGAAAGCCAATGATGAATTGATGTTGGCGGATTAATGTGTGACTTCAGCTAGGTAACAAATTTGCATTGAACAAGGACATGCTGACCGTGCCTCCCTGCAGGGGAGTGACGGGGGGCGGGGAAAACTCGGGCATCGTGGCAGGCTGGCCCAAGAGCGATCTGAAGGCACGGGTCGCTGCCAGGCCCACACCTGCCACACACCCAGGCACGAATTTAACCCCTGGAAGGCAAGGTGAAAGCCATATCCACGCTCAGTAATGAAGGGGCCCTTATGTAAGTTTGGGGGTCGCGCTTTTCGGACTTCAGGCCGAAGGGGAGGAGGGGCACAGCCATGTCTGGTTTGGCTCACAAGGTGGGAGAGGGTCTTCCCCACCGGCTCCGGGCCTTGCCCTCACGCATGTGGCCTTTGAGACGGGCAGGGGAGAGTGCTCGCTGCCGTCTGACAGCATGCTGTGGCCAGGCAGGGAGGCGGGGGGCAGTCAAAGATACTCTCTGAGCCCCACCACCCGGCCGCCTCCTGTCAGACTGTCCCCCTTCTGCCAGCCTCTTGCCTACAGCACAGACCCGTGTGAAAGGTCCTGCTTGCTGCCTGTCGTAGACTTTAGGAGGAAGTTTGCGGATTCCTGGTCACGCGACCTCAGCTATACCCTCTTAGTGCCTCAGTTTCCTCAGTTGTCAATCAGGCTCTTTTTTTTTTTTTTTTTTGAGAGAGAGAGAGAGAGCACAAGTGGGGAAAGGGCAGGGGGGGGGGGCGGGACAGAGGCTCTGAAGCGGGCTCTGCACGGATAGCAGAAAGCCCGACGTGGGGCTCAAACCCAAATGTGAGATCATGACCTGAGCCGAAGGCAGGCGCTTAACCGACTGAGCCACCCAGGCGTCCCTCAGTCGGGCTCTTTAGGGGGACCTGAGAAGTCACCCCTGGATGCCTGTAAAGGGCCCACCGCCTGGTGCCCATGAACCCTCACAGCTTAGCGGTTGTGATTTTTCTTGTTACTGCCTACCTGGGGTGGGTGCTGTCGGGGCCCCCACCCTATTCCCCGGGCATCCCCCTCTAGAGGCCGAAAGGCAGGTTCCTGACAATACACGCGGCTTTATTTCTGCTCAAACCTACGAGACCAACACAGAAACGCCAGCGAATCGATGCCCCGAAGCAGCCCTCGAGCAATGGACCGATACCCATTTCCCTCTCCCTCGGGCGGGAATGCTCCCAGAGCTCCCCAGGGAAACTGAGCCCCCCGCTGACCACAGCCGTGGCCGGCTCTGTAGCACACCCCATACCGGCCTCCTTCCCTTCCTGGCCTCACCCCCTACTCTTCTGTCCATGTTCCTGGGGTCACCTCCGAAATACACTCCTGGCACCTGCGTCCCGGTCCGAGGATTTACTTCCAGGGAACCCGAGCCAAGATCCTGCCCTACGGGCCAGTGGTTCTCAGCCCTGACTCAGCAGAATCACCTGCAGAACGTAATGAAACAGAAACTCCCTGCCTCGGTTCGGTACCGCAGACGGGGGCCTGGGCACCTTCTGGTTGTTTTTTTTTTTTTTTAATACTTTAGGTTATGTTAACGTAACTGGCCAGGCGGGGAGAGCCATGGCCTTCGGAGAAGGAAGCAGAGTCGCCCCGAGCAAGCTAGAAGAGATTAGGGGAGCAGGAATTGGGGCACATTTGCTGGCGGGGGGCGGGGGTGGCACATCCAAGGACTGACACAGCAGGTCATACCAGATTCTAAAGGCGTCCCCCTTTCCACTCTTTTTCTCTCCCGAGGCTACAAACAGAACCACTAGTTGGCCCGACACGGGTGTCAGCGTGCAGGCTCTGAATACGGCACTTCCTGGCTCTACCCTCCACTGCCCTCCACGCGGGCCTGCGGCCTGGCCGGAGGGTCAGAAGCCCAGGGCATCAGGAGGCCCTGGCCCGGCTGGAGGGCCTCTGTCTGAAAAAGGGCGGGGGCGGCAGGGCCGGGCAGAACTCTGGGGAAGGGATTTGGGGGAAGCGGGTGATGCACCTGCACGCAGGGGTGCGTGCTCAAAGTACTGAGGGGGTGGGCCAGGCGAAGAAGGAAAGGGGCTCTAGTAGTCTCCAGGGTTCCTATGACAAACTACCCCAGATGAGGGGCTTAAAACATGAGCAAGTGATTCTCTCACAGTTCTGGAGGCCAGAAGTTCTAAATCAAGGTTTGGCAGAGTCGGTTCCTCCTAGAGGCCCTGAGTGGGGACCTGGCCCATGGCGTCCGGTGGGGACCAGCGACCCTTGGCTGGCAGCTGCATTGCCCAATCTCTCCCCCACCGTCACGTGGCCTTCCCCGTGTGTGTCCCTCTGTGTCCTCTCCTCTTCTTATAAGGACACTAGTCATTGGATTAGGGCCCCCCCTACCACAGTATGAGCTCATCCTAATGAATTACATCTGCACAGATCCTATTTCCAAACAAGATTGTGTTCTGAGGTTCCAGGCGGACATGAATGGGGAGGGGGGGGGGCACATCTGTTCAACCTACTACGGGGACCTAGTGGGAAGGGGCCGGAGGGGTCCTTGCCAAGGACCCGAGGTCCCCCCGGGGGACAGGCACCGTTGCCTTGTGTGAATAGGGACCCGGTTATTTCAAGAGTCAGAAATCTGGACTTCCCACGAGCAGTGGCATAATTGTAACACGTGAACTCAGTATTTTTAGAACATTATTCGAGACCAATAAAATCCACCGGAGGCCTGCCATCCGGGTCCCCTGGGGTGTCACCAGAGGGCAAAGCCCGCCAGCCCTGCCCGCCTGGCGAGCCCCACTTCTCCGGGGCCTGCCTCCACTGCAAACACCCCTGGAGGAAGGTCAGCGCTCCTACGCGCACTCAGGGGTTCCCCGAAGTTCCCCTGCCCCCTCGCTGCTCCCCCCCCCCGCCCCCTCGAAGCCTCCTGGGCATATGGGAGCCTTGACTGCCGCCCCCACCTGTTCAAGGCTTCAAGGTTGCTTCTGGAGCTCACAGACAGGCCCGGGTGGAAAGAGGAAGAAAAGAAACAAACAGTTCACGGGGTTTGAAATCCTCATTTAATGTGCTCCGACTACAGCAGCAGACGGCACATTAAGAGGCAATAGGCCATTGTCCTTTGCCGGAGTGCGGAGCATTAATAATGTCATAACAGCATTTACTGACACTGTGCACAAATCATCAGCGGCCTCCCCGGGCGGGAACAAGCCGCCCCACGCGGACGCCAGCCGCCCTGCACCGTGCAAGGAGGCCGAGGAGCTGGCAGAGCTGCTTCTGCGATGCAGATTTCATGCTTTCTGTTTCACAACATTTAGGCTAATCCTCTGATTGAAAAGCAGCGTCTGGGGTTTATTTTTATTTATGCCAGAAGGCCATTCTGCCACACAGCTTGTGGGAGCTGAAAGAACACAGCTATAGCACTTTGCCTGCTCTGCAAGGAAGTTAGCTGCCTTGTCTGTGCCCGCGTCTGGGTCTGCATGCGTGTGCATACGTGTGCACGCGGGCGTGTGCGTCGGGGTTGGGCGGCAGGGGAGCCGGCGGGGAGACGAGACAGGGGACCCTCCCAAGTGGGCCTCCTCCCGGCAACCGGAGACACGGGTGAGCTCTTCATTCAACATCGTCATGAGATCCCGTTTATTGAACACCTACTATGTGCCAGGAAATGACTCAGGGATTTTAAATACGTTAGCACGTTGACACCGCTATTTTAGTTAAATTTGTTCAACCTGGGCAACTTAAACCACCCCCCCCCCCTTTCTTTCTGGACAGTTCCCCCTGCACACCACTGGCCCACAGGTCAGTGCAGGCACGTGGGGTTAGCAGAATCGTGGTCTCCCAAAGACGGTCACGTCCTGATCCCTGAAATCTGTGATTATGTCACATAACACGGCCAAAGGGGATTAAGGTTCCAGATGGAATTAAGGTTAATCCACTGAGCATAAAATAGGGAGATCGTCCTGGATTGTCTGGCTGGACCTAATGTAATCGAAAGAGTCCTGAATATAGAAGAGGGAGGCAGCGGGAGTCAGTGTCAGAGCGATGAGACGTGAGGGAGACCGGACTGGCCCTTGCTGCTTTTGAAGATGAGATGGAGGGAGAGACCACAAGGCAGGGAATGCAGGTGGCTTCTAGAAGCTGAACAAAGCAAGACGATGGATTCTCCCAGAGCCTGCCCATAAAATGCAGCCCTGTCCCAGGGTGTCCTGAATGTAACTCTGTCCCCGGCCAGGGGAGGAGTCAATACGATCCTTGGGGACCCCAGGGCTCTAGTGCCGTCCGTCTGTCTTCCTAAACAGCTTGAACCTTAACCCTGATGGCAGGAAAGCTTCCTGCAGCTTGTAGGGTCTGTCCGCTGGGTGTTGATGCCTCTGTTCTCCTAATATGATCGGTTTATCCACCAGGTCCAGCGAAATCCAAAAGCCTAACCCATGAAGATGAACACGTTCTTTCTTCCGGTCTCTCGGAGAAAGCAGGCACGAGCAGAGGAACCTGAGGGAGTATCAGACTTGCCGTTGGCCCCCTGAGCAATGCTGGCACCCCGCCCCCCCTCAGCACAACCCAGCTGCAAGCCACCGAGCCTGAAGTGCCCGCGGGCCTGAGGTTGACGGCAGAGCTGGCCATATCCTGACGCATTTTGAAAATAGTTGTTTGTGGGGCATTGTTGGGAGTCGGCCCCTGAGTGCTATTTTGGTCACTGTGGTGTAACTGCTACATGAAAAAAGACATTTTTTTTTACATTTATTTCTTTTTGAGAGACAGAGAGAGAGTGTGAGTGGAGGAGGGGCAGCGAGAGAGAGAAAGACACAGAATCTGAAACAGGCTCCAGGCTCTGAGCTGTCAGCACAGAGCCCGACGCGGGGCTCGAACTCACGGATCGTGAGCCGAAGTCGGCCGCTCAACCGACCGAGCCACCCAGGCGCCCCTGTACCACTCCATTTAACTTGCACTGTAGAAGTGTACCCTTGACATACCCCCGCTTTGCTTCTGGAACCCCGGAAAGCCAGACGCGGAACGGGCAATGAGCCGAGACACGGGACAGCAGGGTGCGCGTGGCCAGGACGCCCAGGACTCCTGTCCCTCTAGAATCCACGGTATGTGGACAGAGAGCCCTTCCTGCTGAGCTGGCTCTTTCTGGCTTATGGGTTTTTTTGTTGTTTTTTTTTTTTTCTTTTTGAAATCAGAGTGAAATTCACATCATATAAAGTTAGCCTTTTATACTTGTATCAAACATACAGTCCGGGGGCATTTAGGACATTCACCTGGTTACGCAACCCCCATCTCCCTCTAGTCCCCAAAACACTTCATCACCCCGAAAGGAGAGCTCGCACCCACTAAGCAGTCACTTTCCGTTCTCTCCTCCCCCCCAGCCTTTGGGAGTTCCTAATTTGCTTTCTGTCTCCGCGGATTTGCCTGATGTGGACATTTTATACAGGTAGGATCATCACACCATATGTGGTCTTTTGTGACTGGTTTCCTTACGCTTAGCAGTACGTTTTCAAGGTTCAATCCATATCGCAGCGTGTATCGAATTCTGTTCTCCTTCATGGCCAAATAATGTTGCACTGTGGGGACAGACGACATTTCGCTTATCCACCCATTCGCCCGTGGACACGGGTCGCTCCCACCTTTCAGCTGCTGTGGGTTCTTCTTCCCCGTTCCCTTCTCCTCCTCCTCCGTGTGCCCTCCTCGTCTCCCTCTCCTTTGTGGCAGTTAAAATGTTGTTTGAAAAGGCAAAATGTGCATACAGTACAACACTTAAGAGGCTCTCAAAGGGTGATCAGCGCCTTGTGTCCCTTCCACCCCTGCTCCCCGCCCCCCCGGCCATCTAGTGCCTTCCATGGAGACAACTTACGGTACCAGTTTCTTGTCTCTCCTTCCCTTCTGCACACCGTTTGCAACGCAGCAATAGATAACGACCACAGGAGCCCGCGGCTCTGTCAGCTGAAGTTCGTGGAAGGCACCGGAAGAGGTCTGCAGCCAGAAAGGAGTCCTTCTCCCACAAGCTAGAACCTCCCTCCAGAAAGACTCCAAGCCTCTCAAGCCAAGAGCCTATGGAGGGGTATTCGTCGGGGAAATGTATCCAGTGTGCTAGGTATGTTATGAATACAGCTACAGGTTAACGGCAGGAAGGAAGAGAAGAGTGGCTGATAGACAGGGAGCTTCTCGAGGCAGATTCTGCAGTCCCCGTGCAATAGCGGTGTCTGAGGTACAATAGAAGTTTCCATGGCAAAGAGCAGGGAAGCCAGGGTCACAGCTGGTGGAAGAAGAGAGGGAGCTGAGGTTCGGCCAGTTGTTAGGGAAAGAAGACGCGGGCAGGAGAGATTAGCCATCGGAGAGGCCTGACTCGGTCCCGACTGCTATCTTTAGAAGGTCCTGCCGGCAGGGCGCCTGGGTGGCTCCATCGGCGAAGCGTCCGACTTCCGCTCAGGTCATGACCTCAGGGCCTGTGGGTTCGAGCCCCGTGACGGGCTCTGCGCTGACAGCTCGGAGCCTGGAGCCTGCCGTGGATTGCGTCTCCCTCTCTCTCTGCCCCTCCCCTGCTCCCACTTTGTCTCTCTCTTGCCCTCAAAAATAAATAGATATTGGGGCACCTGGGTGGCGCAGTCGGTTAAGCGTCCGACTTCAGCCAGGTCACGATCTCGCGGTCCGTGAGTTCGAGCCCCGCGTCGGGCTCTGGGCTGATGGCTCGGAGCCTGGAGCCTGTTTCCGATTCTGTGTCTCCCTCTCTCTCTGCCCCTCCCCCGTTCATGCTCTGTCTCTCTCTGTCCCAAAAATAAATAAACGTTGAAAAAAAAATTAAAAAAAAATAGATATTAAAAAGATTTAAAAAAAAAAATAAGGTCCTGCTGGCGAATTGGTTCGGAGCTGGCATCTGGGCACCTAGCACTTGAACGATCCCTCCCTTCCCTAACCGATAAGGAAGGTTCACTGCGCCTACACTGTTTGTCCAAACGGTGTGGTTTGTGATGAACACTGGCTTTGCTTGGGGGAGTCTGGAATTTGGCAGGTGCTCAGCATAGATGCCTAGGTGACCAGCCCCCAGGAGAAACCTTGGGAGCTGAGTCTCTGATGGGTATCCCTGGACACGCACGGCACATCTATTACTGCGTCTTTGTTTGTTCTGGGTGCCCCCTCACGGGAGCAAAGAGCATCAGACATCTGCACGCACACGTCTTCGGACTCTGCCTACACCTTTCTCCTCGCCAATACTGTTGTGCGTCCTTTTGCTGTAATAAACCTTAGCCGTGGGCACAACTACCCGCGAGAGCTTCCAGCAAATCCCCAGACCTGGGGGCGGTCTGAGGGACCCCAAAACCCAGGGGAACCAAGGAGAGAGAATGAGACTAAATGGGAAGCCAGTAAGAACGGTCTGGGGAGGGCCCTGGGGGGCTCAGTCGGTTGAGCATCCCACTTCAGCTCAGGTCATGATCTCACGGGTATGTGGGTTCAAACCCCAAGTCGGGCTCTGTGCTGAGAGCAAGGAGCCTGCTTCGGATTCTCTCTCTCTCCCTCTCTCTGCCCCTCGCCCACTTGCGCCCTTCCTCGCGTGCGCGCGCACGCTCTCTCTCTCTCAACATAAATAAACTTAAATAGATATGTATGTGGGATGCCTGGATGGCTCAGTCGGTTAAGTGCCCGACCTCAGCTCAGGCATGATCTCATAGTTCATGAGTTCAAGCCCTGCATTTGCCTCTGTGCTGACAGCTCAGAGCCTGGAGCCTGCTTCAGACTCTGTCTCCCTCTCTCTCTCTGCCCCTCCCCTGCTCATGCTCTGTCTCTCTCTGTCTCTCAAAAAGAAAAAAAACGTTAAAAAATTGTTTAATAAAAATAAAAAATAAACATTTATATATTTATACTTATATTTGTATTTATGTTTTTATATTTATATAAACTGTCTGGATCCAAAACAGAAATCCGTTTGTGCTGTATTTATGGGTTGCCTTGGCTATAAATGGTCTGAAAACTTAGAACCCCTTCTGCACAACAGTCATGGAAGACGGGGAGGGGCTGCCCCGGTGGGAGGCGCGGCGGCTGAACCTGAACGTAGAATAGAATCTCAGAGGGACGCTGCGGGGAATCCAGGCCTCACAGAACTGCTCAGCGTCCCGGTGAGGAGTCAGGCATGGGGTGGACAGTCTATTCTTTGTGGGCCACCCAGCCATTCTCCCCTGTTAGGATAGGAGCGCCCCAGGGCAGAAATCTTGCTCCCCACTCGGGGTAACTGTGGGCAGCTCCAGGCCTTGGGACCTGATCACGCCCATTCTCTTTAGGCTTTCCCGGCTCCTGTCCCCACCCTCTCCACGGGACCCCCTTCCCTCCTCTCTGTAATACCTTTCATCGCCTGTGACTTCTCTTGAGGGTCACTGTCAAGGGCGAGACTCACCTCCTCTCCTTTTGACCCCCAGTGCATGTCAGGCGTGCATCACAACTGGGCCCATCACAACTGGGCAGTGACCTTCAGAAGATCTCCAACAACGAGAGTCCCGGGCAGGCACGGCTGTGACCGTGGGGGATGACGGCAACAGAATGACTCAGAGTCCCAGAAAGCACCTGGCCTGCTGGGAGCTGGAGCTCAGCCATCAGCTCCATACGATCTCTGTCCCCCATTGTCTCATCACAGAACAGATCGTCTGGGACAGTCACGTTCAAGGGGACGCAAGCCCAGCTTGGCCGCTCCTGCCCTGACCAGACACCGATTGATTTTCTGACATCCTCGTAGAATGACATGCTGTGAAAGGAAAGGCAGCAAAAGTAAAAACAAGCAAGGGTGACCCGGCAATTTAAACAGCTTCGGCACAGGGGCGCCTGGGTGGCTCAGTCGGTTGAGCGTCCGGCCTCAACTCGGGCCATGATCTCGCGGTCTGTGGGTTCGAGCCCCACGTCGGGCTCTGTGTTGACAGCTCCTTTGGGTTCTGTGTCCCCTCTCTCTCTCTGCCCCTCTCCTGCTCATGCTCTGTCGCTTTCTGTCAAAAATAAATAAACATTAAAAAAAAAAATTAAACAGCTTCCGCACAGCGAAGGAAACTGTCAACAAGGGGGGAACGACAGCCTATGGAATCGGAGGAAATATTTGCAAGCCACCTACCCAGTAAGGGGTTAATATCCAAAATATACAAGGAGTTCATACAACTCAGTAGCAAGGAAGAGATTTTTAAAAAATTTTTTTTCAATGTTTATTTATTTTTGGGACAGAGAGAGACAGAGCATGAACGGGGGAGGGGCAGAGGCAGAGGGAGACACAGAATCGGAAACAGGCTCCAGGCTCTGAGCCATCAGCCCAGAGCCTGACGCGGGGCTCGAACTCACGGACCGCGAGATCATGACCTGGCTGAAGTCGGACGCCTAACCGACTGCGCCACCCAGGCGCCCCAAGGAAGAGATTTTTTAAATGTAATTTTAAAAGAGACAATTTGGGGTGGCTGGGTGGCTCAGTCAGTTAAGCATCCGACTTCAGCTCAGGTCATGATCTCGCAGTTCGTGAGTTCGAGCCCCGCGTCGGGCTCTGTGCTGACAGCTCGGAGCCTGGAGCCTGCTTCGGATTCTGGGCCTGGGGGGTGGGGGAAACGGAGAGGTTGGTAAAACGTACAAACTTCCAGTTATAACACGAGTAAGTTGTGAAGTCTGCGTAGCTAATGCATCAAATGGTGAGTACAGTTGGTAATACTGTATTGTAGGGTTGAGATTTGCTAAGAGAGAAGCCCTTAAGTCTTCTGACATAAAAAGGGTGATGGATTTGTTAATTAACTCGATGGTGGGAAGTCTTTCGCGGTGTGTACACTGTATCAAATCACTACACTATACGCTCTAAAAATATTGCAATTTTATTTGTCAGTTATACCTCAATAAGGCTGGAAAAAATACGGTATATCTTGATTATGGTGCTGGTGACGAGGTGAGTATAATGGTTGACGCACTTATGTGTCACTTTGAAAGCTATACTTCAGTAAAGCTTATTTATTTTTTAACTTTTTTTTAATGTTTATTTTTGACAGAGAGAGACAGAGCGTGAGCAGGGGAGGGGCAGAGAGAGAGGGCGACACAGAAGCAGAAGCAGCTCCAGGCTCTGAGCCGTCAGCACCGAGCCCGACGCGGGGCTCGAACTCACGGACCGAGAGATCATGACCTGGGCCGAAGTCGGACGCTTCACCGACGGAGCCACCCAGGCGCCCCTGATTCTTTTTCTTTAAATAAAGCAAGCAAGGGCACACTGAGTCTTCCATAGGGTGGAAGGGGGAATCAGGAAGGCTGATGGGTCTTTCCTGTTCGTATACGTGCCAACATGAGACATGCAAAGGAACAGACATGCTGTGCAACATGGACCGGCGGGGAGGCATCACCGGCCCTCTCTTCCAGATGTTCCCAGATGTTCCAACACTTCGAGACCAGGCCAGAGGAGAAAAGGCAGCTCCAACTGGACCACTGGCCACAGGTGGGTCCTGAAGCCTGACCCCTCCTGGGTCACCTGCCTCATAGGGAACCTTCTCAGGCAGTGGCCTCTGGGGCTGGACCCGTCTCCCAGGGCTGTCATAACAAAGTGCTGCAGATGAGGCGGCTTAAATGACAGAAATCTAGTTTCACTCCGTTCCGGAGGCCGGAAGTCTGAAGTCAAGGTGTGGGCAGGGTTGGATTCCTTCAGAGGCCTCTCTCCTTGGTTCCTAGGACCTTTGCAGTCTTCCCTCCGTGTCTTTGTCCCAACTTCGCTTCGTATAAGGACACCCGTCATACTGGGTTAGCCCCACCGACCTCATTTTCACTCAGTCACCTCTTCAACGACCCATCCCCCAATACAGTCACATCCCGAGGTGCCGGGGGGTGAAGGCTGCAACATGTGAATCCAGGGAGGGGGGCACAATTCAGCCCACGACAGGTGCCCGCTCAGAAAACTGCCCCCCAGCAGCAAAGGGGTTAAAGTTAGAAGCCAAGGAAGGGGGGATTGGGAGGAGGGGGAGTGTGTGTCTGCATTAAGCAGATTAAGGGGGGAAATACTGCTCGGAAGCTCAGCTGTAATTAGAGAAATTAATGTCAGGGCTGACGAGAGCAGGCGCTCTCCTGCCTTATAATTAGGGTGGGACTGTGCTCACAGAGAAGTTTGGGTTTGCCGCTATGGGGCTCTGTCATAAGGGGAGGGAGGGGACGGCGGACTCCAGCCCAGTCCTCACTTTTGGCTCCGGACAGATCTGGATCAAGGTGATCCTGTCCTGAAGCCTCTGGATGGCCCCCGCTCAAAGCACACCCCTTCCTCCCTCCAAGAGAGGACAGCTGGCCACCTGCTCCAACCCGGTAAGGGCAGATCAGCCACGTTCCCCGAGAACAGCTGGATTTGCTCCCTGAGCTACGGGAGGGGGTGTCCAAAACCTACAGACACCAGAGGACTAATCTAAGCACCCTGGCCCCACTGGGTCTAACAGGAAATATTCCCAAGAACGCTTCCGGTCGGGGTGGGGCCAGGCCAAGCGACGGAGCAGAGAGGGACCCCCTTGCAGGACGCGGCACGAGCAGCAAGTCCCCACGTCAGCTTGGGACACGGATGATGTGATGTCCACCTCTCTCACTCAGGAGCTCCTCCCTCCTTCCTTCTGCCCTCTGCCCAAAAGAGGGGAACAGGAGAGAGAAGGGGGAGTGTCCTGAGGCAGTGAGAGCAGAGCCAAGCCAGCAGGGGTGCAGAGAGGGAGAGAGAGTATGAACTTGACCCAGCCCAGAGCCAGTCAAGTATATTGACTGGGAGCCCAAAGCTGAGCCGGACAGAGCTCAGGTTCAGGTGAGCCGGGTGGTGCGTGGGGTGCTGTAGCTGAGAAGGGGCAGCGAGAGCCAGAGTTTGGGCCTGGCAAAGCCCATCCACCTGCCAGGGACCCTGCCGGGCTGTCTGGAAGGCAGCCTGAGGTGGTTCTGGAGGCCAGGGCAGGTGTCAGAGCAGGGAGTGGAGATCTGGAAGACGGCAGCAGATGTCTGAAGACCCCTTGGGCAGCGCTGTCCATAACCGGAGTGGCCAACAGCCGCTGTGGCTATTTGCAGTTAAATTAATTAAAATGAAAGAGAAAGGAAACCCCAGTAAGCGGGCGCGGGCTCCGGGCTCCCTCACTGCCCTGCGCACGGGGGGCAACCCCCCCCCCCCCATCGCAGAAAGTCCTACAGAGCAAGGCTGGGGGGCGGGAGGGAGGAGGGCATGGCCAGTAGGGAAACCCAGGAAACTTGGGGGCTTTAAGAAGCAAGAGCCCACGTGTGTGAGACGGCACTGACAGGGCCAACCACCCAAGGTCAAAGCCGATGGGAGTGGGTTGTCAGGAGCACGGGGGCGTGGAAGTGTGGACATAAGAGGGAAGCAGTGAACGTTAGCTCAATGCGATAACCAGCGGGCGGGAAGGACGCTCAGGTCAATGAGGCCATTTAGGAGGCAGGACCGGGAGCCAGGGATGATGCCCGACCGCGCCTGTCTCCGCGTGTCCTTGAGAGGCTGGGAGTCAGCAAGGGGAGGGGGCTGGCCTGGACTGGCGCTCTGCTTTCCAGATCCAGGTGTTAGTGCCACAGGCCCACTTGCAAAGCCGGGCTGAGCGCTTCGGTGGTAACTGGGTAACAGGGGTCTAGGCCAGAAGAGCCATTTCCACTGGGTCAGAACTTTCTCACGGGGGCGGACCCGCTCCCAGGCCCCCTGGAAGGCTCTGAGCTGCTTCCTGGCACCTTGAGCCCAGGGCAAAGGGGGTGACCCCGGCCCCAAGCAGGCGGAACCCACTGGGCAGGGGTTCTAAGATCGGGCCCCTCCGGCTTCTGGTGACATCGTGGCCATCACCCCACAGATCCCCCACAGGGAAAGAGCCCGGCTCGTCCGAAGGCCCCACCCATGGAGGGGATCAGACTCAGTGTGTTTGCTGGGGCGGCCGCACAAAGCAGGACAGACCGGGCAGGGGCAGGGGGTCGCTAGCCTGACAGTTATACTCTCACATCCTGGAGGCTGCGTGTCTGAGATCCAGGCGGGGGCAGGGTGGGTCTCTCCCGAGGCCTCTCTCCCCGGTTTGCAGGGGCCACCTTCTCACCACGTCCTCACGGGGCCTCTCCCGGGACCACACGCACCTCTAGTGTTTCCCAGACTCACCTCCTTTAAGGACACCAGACAGAGAGCAGGAGGCCCCCCACCCAACCTCGTCTTAGCTCATTGACCTCCTCTAGGCCCTGTCTCCAGACGCACAGTCCGAGGCACTGGGGCTCAGGGCTCCCACACACCAACTTTGGAGGGACACAGCTCAGCCTGTAACACATAATCTATGGGTCCTGTTCCTGGACGTTCTCGAGACAGGAGGGTGCACGGGCAGGACCCCCTGCCTCACAGGGAGCTGCCCTCCGCCTCGGCCAGGAGACACAATCTCAGCCTGTCACCCTGACCCAGCTCTGGGTTCAAATCCTCTGCCGACCGTGATGATCCAAACTATATAAATTAAGTTTGGAGACGAAGGGAATGTTCCAAAATATTGAATGGCTGACTTATAAGTGGGTTACACTTTTTTTATTTTCCAATTTTGGTTTACAGTTCGTATATATGAACTGTTGTTTTTAAGTCCGAATTTTTTTCAAATCCCAATTCAACCACTTACTGGGAAACCATGAGCCGGCCATTTGCCAGGGGCTTCACTTTTCCATCTGTGAAATGGGGATAATACTGCTTCCCAGATAAGTGGCTGGATAATTATATGATATTAATTATGTCCGCGGTTCTCAAACGTTTTGCCCCAGAATCCCTTTACCTTCTTAAAAATTATTGAAGATCCCAGAGAACTGTGTTTCCATGCATGATATTGAGCAATAGTTACTCTGTGAGAAACTAAAACTGAGAAATGTGAATTTTTGTTTAACTCTTTAAAAATAGTCAATGCAATAAACTATTGCACATTACCGTTAAGTAACATTTTGTAGTGGAAAAAACTCTAGTTTCCAAAACAACACAATTTTAGCGAAAATAAAGGTATTGTTTTAAATTTGTTTTAATGTTTATTTTTGAGAGAGAGAGAGACAGAGTGTGAGCAGGAGACGGGCAGAGAGAGAGAGGGAGACACAGAGTCTGAAGCAGGCTCCAGGCTCTGAGCTGTCAACACAGAGCCCAACACGGGGCTTGAACCCATGAACCGCGAGATCATGACCTGAAGTTGAAGGCTTAACCTACCGAGCCACCCAGGCGCCCCAGAAAGGTATTGTTTTACATTAGCACAAATCTTTTTAGTGTCTGGCTTAATCGAAGCCAGCTGGATTCTGGTGTCTGTTTCTGCATTTGGCCAATTTCGACTGAAGCGTGTAAAGAAAAACTTTTGGAGCGTCATGGGGACCCCGGGTTGGGAACTGCTGATACATGGCACCCAATGTCCAGCACAGACAGGAGCTGTGAAGAGGGCTGGGCAGGTGTTCCTGGTTTGGGTCCCCGGGGAACCCTGGCAGGACTGTGCTGGCCCTGTCGATAATTCAGCAGCACAGCGGTGGCCTTATGCTAGGTCCTAGAGACCAAGGAAAGTGACAAGATCAGAGACAACAGGTCAGGAAGTCGATGAGGGAGAACAGAATCGCCCCAGAAAAACAAACTTTGATTTGCTGAAAATAGCCACCAGTGAGGCAGCCCACAGTGTCCCCACCCCCCCCCCAATTGCCCCTCCCAAGTCAAATCCACAAAAAGCCAAATTCGAGGCGCCACGCCAGGATTGAGATCGCGCAATTAGACCATTTAAGACAAGCTTTCAAAGCTCAGACTCCCAGACATTTCGAACACACAAAGAAAATGGGCACTGTGTGGACACAATGGGAACAAATCCTTTCCCCTTGTTTTGTTCCCCTTCCCTGTCCCTGCTCAGAGGCCAGCCAGAGAAGCAAATAAGCATAAATCAGCTCAGACAAGACAAAAGTAAGTTTAACAACCAAGAGAGCATCTTTTCGGGGAGGGACAGAGCTGATTCGGCCACGTCCGGGTGGGGAACAACCTCCCCCAGGACACAGTGTGCCGGGGTACAGCCTGCCCACACCCCCAGCCCCCAGCCCTGAGTCCACAGAGGCCAGGGGACGACAGGGCCTGGGGGAGGGGGAGGGGGGAGCTGAAGGCAACCAACTGGAATCCAACCACTCTCTGGGGGTCCTTGTGAAAGCTGCAGGGATCAGTGAAGCCCCCCGGGCTGGAGAAGACCCCTGTTGGGTCAGGGTAGGTGGCTGTCCTCCCTAAGCCTCTGAGAGGCCCTCAGGGTCTCAGCAGGAACAGAATTTGCAACTGGCTCTTGGAAGAACAAAACCCAATCACTGCCCAAAGACACTTAGACTCGCCCTGGCTCAGAAGGGACCTAGGGCCTTGCTCTCAATCCTAAGAGGCCACCACCTGTCAAGGGCTGTGACCCAGTCAGTTCCCGTCCCTCCACCATCCCCAACCTCTGCTGAATGACAAGCAACTTCTTCCTAAGAAGGGTGCTTCTCCTCTATCCAAGGGTTCTGGGCCCCAGCCTCCAGCAGGAAGGGAAGTCCTGTAACTACACTGGAGGGTAGCTCCCGCCGTGCAAGGCAGAAGCGTCCAGAGGAACAGTTTGGAAGGCTGTCTGCTCCACTGCCGTAACAAAATACCATAGACTGAGTGGCTTAAACAACAGAAGTTTATTTTCTCACAGTCATGGAGGCTGGAAGTCTGAGATCAGGGTACCAGGGTGGTCGGGTTCTGATGGGAGTCGTCTCCCTGGCCTCTGGATGTCTTCTCACGGAGAGAAAACGAGCTCTCTGGTATGTCTTTCACAAGGACATTAATCCCATCATGGGGGTTCCATCATCGTGACCTCATCTAACCTAATTACCTCCCAAAGCCCCATCTCTAAATACCATAAGGCTCCTTCTCCACTCTCCCCCCCACAAGGGACCAGGGAGGCTGCTTGACTGTAAAACTCGCCGCAGAGGAATGGACTGGGGCTGTCGCTGGGAAGGGGTTCCATCAAGGTAGCAGGCCCCCTGCACAGGAGCATCACCCCTCGCAGAGAGACGCTCCTGGAATAAATTGCTAAGCAGAGGGACTGGGGGACAGAGAAAAGAGAGGAGAGATCTGATATTTCACGTGACCATGGTATGTCTGTAATTCCTCTCTCTGCATGAATTGCTTAATCATGACACAACCTGACTAGTAAGTGGTATTATTCCCATTTTAACTGCCAGGAAAACTGAGATCTCGCGGCTTGGAAGCCATGAAGCCGGGATCCTAAAGGGTCTGTCCTATCCCGAAGCCAGGTACTTTCCACCACATCACCCTCCCAGAAGAACCAGAGACTTCCTCTGGTTGAGTGGGGCTCCCCCAAGGAGCAATAGATTATTCCAGAAGTAGAGTCTGGCCAATGGTCCTGACCAGCAGTGGTCGTTCTTGGGGGTCCCCTTTAGTTAAGCTGAATTTAGCATGCCCTGTGGATTCCCTGGATTCCGAGTTGCTTTAAAACATGTACTTGTTCAGGAAAGGGAAGAGAGTGGCCCGATTCCTGCTCACTCTCCCTCAGTACTCTGCCCAGTGGCCCAAGGAACCGGCGTGGCCCGTTCAGTGAGAATGTCCCCCTCAGCCACGTCATTGTCACCCGCAGCGGAAGTGGACAGCACGCTATGTCTGAGGACCTTGATTCCGCGGGGGTAAGCGTGTTCGTGAGGCTGCATTGAGGCAGGGCTGGCCCCTGCCCTGGAGGCTGGTCTCACTCAGCTTACCTCTCCGGCAGAACCCCCATCTGCAAACCACAGCCACTGGCAAGGCATCTTTCCGTGCCGATATTTTATAGCTGGCATTTTCATATATCTGCCGTTACCTGCTGTTATGTATAGCTGTAATTTGTGGATTTAAGCTGGATGCTCTATCAGAGGCAAGTTGCTTGCAAAGCGGAAACTTTGATAAAGTCAGATACATGAATGAACTGCAGAGGCCTATCCCTGCCAAATAGCCAGAAAGAGAATTTCCTGATCTGTAAGTGTGTGCGTGTTAATAGCTCCTGCAAAACCAAGATCACACTCCCCCCCAACGCATGTTACACTCCCATGGACGCTGAAGACTGGTGGGAAGGTTCCAGGATGCACCCCCCCCCCCAAAACGACCCTCACATCTGGACCCCTGTGGAATCTCCTTTGCTTCAGCGTAGGCCAATGGAATAGACAAGTGGTAGGACATCCCTTCCAAGATCAGGCTACAAAAAAATCTGCGGCTTCTGTCTTGACTGATCCTTTCTTGCTCTCTGAGGGAAGCCAGCTGCCATGTGGTGAGCTGCTCTATGCAAAGGCCCATGGGTCAGAAAACGGAGGGCAGCTTCCGACCGGTTCCGGGGAGGAGCTGAATCTTACAGACAACCTTGTGAGTGAGCTTGGAAGTGGATCCTCCCCCAGTCTACTGTCTGGTGGGAATCCAGCCCCGGCCAACACCCTTGACCGCGGGCTTCAGGAGAAGCGTTGAGACAGAGGCACGCAGCTACGCTGTGCCCAGCCAGGCTCCTGACCCAAAGAAGCTGCGAGCTGGTGTTCGTTGTTTAACACCTCCACGTTTTGGAATAAGCTGTGACACAGCAACAGCTAACTAATACACAGACATACGCACGTGATATACGGATAAGTACCAAGTCGCAAGGAAAACATACACCTCCCCCCCCAAAAAAAACACCCCCACACATGAGTACAGACGTCTACATCAAATCTTCAGGGTTAATGGTTGTATTGTTGTGGTCGCAACGTTAAAACTTTCCAGGGGCACCTGGGTGGCTCAGGCGGTAAAGCGTGCGACTCTTGCCTTCAGCTCAGGTCCTGAGCTCGCCGTTCGTGGGTTCGAGCCCCGTGTCGGAGGGCTCTGTGCTGACAGCTCGGAGCCTGGAGCCGGCTTCGGATTCTGGGTCTCTCGCTCTCTCTGCCCCTCCCCTGCTCACGCTCTGTCTCTGTCTCTGTCTGTCTCTCTCAAAATAAATGAACATTAAAAAAAAAAAAAAAGAATCCGTTTCGGGACTGAAGGGCCAACCTAAAGATCCACAGCAGCGTCCTTGGCCCTTCTCAGCGCCGAGGGTGACTGAAGATAGATGGCATCGCCGGCAAGGGGCTCGTGTGGCCTGGTGCCACTGTTCCCACATCCACAGCACAGAAGCGCTTTGCAAACGTGCACACAGATGACAGTCAGGAACCTCGTGCTGATCCTCCATATAGCCAGACAGCTAAGAAGCACACCACACCCCCCAGAGCACCCAGCACTCGCTGCCCAGAAGCCCCTGGGGACCCACACTTGCACCCAGACCTGTGCTGGGCACGGGTGAGTCGCTTCCGTCCCGGGGCAGGGCTGGGGTGACAGCTGACCCTCCCGGGGCCTCCCTGGAAAAGGTGGGCCCTCTCAGGGGCGGTGCTGGAGGGCGGGGGGAGGAGAGAAAGGGAGACGAGGCTCTGTGGGAGGGACTTTCTACAGAGTTCCTCTGCCACCCGCCTCATGGGGGGCATCTCCCTTCCAGCGTTAAGGATTAAGCACCCCTCTGATGCTACAAACGACTATCCTGAGGCCTCCTGAGACGAAGCCGTTCAAAGCCGCGGAAGAGACCAGCTCCTTCCCCCCCTCCCCCCACTGCCCGACCCCAAACCCCAGGCTTGGAGCAGCACCCCCAAAAGAGAGGTTCCAGCACGTCAATAATAAGATGCCGCAGTGAAGGTTTGCTCCCCTGGAAGCGGGTAAATAATTCAGGAGAAACGCTTTCTCCCATTTTAATTAATCCACACAGAATTTCATCAGCAGACATGCACATTCTCCCCGGCCAGGAAACAGCAGGTGCCGAGGCTCATTACCCAGCGCTCCATGCCGGGGTTGCAAATAGAGACTTCACAGGAAGAAACCCTCAGCCACACCGAACGGCCGAGGCCGCCCTGAGCTGCGGATCCGGGGGCTTCGGGAACACTGGGCCTCATCCCTCGCCGCCGCCCACTCCCCCCCCCACCCCCCCGTCCGTGATCATGCGGCAGCTAAACCTGCAAAGCCCAGAGATGTCTCGCTCAGTGTCGTTAGGCAGCCAGTGAGGGGTAACAGCCGAGACCCATGCAGGTCTGTTTGCCACTGCAGATACGAGAGAGGATGCCAGGCAGTTGGAAGGATGGGCCACCTTTTAGGGAGGCCCGGGAAGGAGCCGGGGAAGGTCATCAAAGAAATGTGACTGCCGATTAACCCTGGAGCTGAACCCAGGCACTCAGAGGCTCCTCACCCCGACTCCCGTCCTCAAAATGTGGGTTCCGCTCGCCTTGCCGGCTCCCGGGGGCCGCTCCAAGGACAGTCTTGACATCATGATGTGGTGTTGGGAACACCTGCAGACCACCTATGACTGAACCCAGTTAAGGCCTCCTTATAAACTTTTTTGGGGGGTAAATTGTGTTAACGTTGATTTTTGTGAGAGAGAGAGAGAGAAGAGAGCAGAGGAGGGGCAGAGAGAGGGAGACAGAGGATCTGGAGCAGGCCCTGAGCCGACAGCACGGAACCAGATGCGGGGCTCGAACTCATAAACCGTGAGATCATGACCTGAGCCGAAGTGAGACGCTCAACCGACTGAGCCACCGGGGCGTTCCCTCTTTATAAACTTTTAACATGTGGCAGGTGGGTACAGGGACCCATCCATCTTGCCGCCCAAGACAACCTCTTACAAAGTTCCCTTTGCTTATTAACACTGCCACCTGCCAACCTGGAGTGGCCCGCCTCCTTCCTTGGCCTCTTGCTGCCCTCCACATCCAGCCGGCTGCAGATGACACCCAGAAAGCTCTGTGACAGGGTTTCAGATCAACAGAGGGAAGGACGGCTCAGAAACGGCAGAGGCTGTTCGCCAGTGCACGCCCACTCTCCCAATGGTCACCTCCCCCAAATATGTCCACCCCCCCCCGGAACCTGTGCGTGCGTGTGTCCTTATTTGGCTAAAGATTCTTCGCAGATATCATTAAGCAAGGGTCCAGAGCTAATCCTAAACCATCCAATTGGGCTTGCATCCAAAAAGTGTCCTCGTAAGAGAAAGGCAGAGGGAGATTTGGGAAGGAGGAGAGGCCCCGTGAAGATGGAAACAGCCTGGAGGGGCTCGGCGGGAAGCCAAGGACCGCCTAGAGCCCCCAGAGGCTGGAAGAGACAGGAAAGATCTTCCCCCGGAGTCTTGGGGTGGAGGGTCTGGCATGCTTATTTTGATGTCTGCCTTCCAGAACTGTGAGAGAATAAACTCCCGTTGCTTTAGGCCACGCAGTTTACTGTAGCCCCAGGACACTAATGCGCCCCCCGCCCCCCAGGCTCAGCCGTGTGAGAGGCCAGGAACGGATGGACAGATGGCCATCCCAAGGCCTGGAGAAGGGCCCCGCCTCGGCTGGCCAGCACGGAGGCAAAGTTGCCCACGAAGGGAAGGCAGGCTGGCCCTGAGCTCGGGAACCAAGAGGAGAGGGGGACCCCCTTGGAGGGGATGCCAGGAGGTCGGAGACAATGCTGCGGGGTACCGACGGGAACCCAGCTGGAGACACGGCAGCGGAAGGCCGGAGAGGCTGCGTACGATTCAGATGGGGCGTGTGCCAAACAGCTCTATTGCGGGACGAGCTGTAGCCACGCTCGACCATCCAGGGGCCCTAGCGAGGGAACTGCAGAAACTGGCAGGGGTATGCGTGCGTGCGTGCGTGTATCCGCATCCACGCGCTAGTGTGTGCCCCGTGCGTGTGCGCGTGCGTGCGCTCACGTGCATGCGTTCCCGTGCGTACGTTTGCGCACGTGCCCTCGTCCATGCGTCTTCGCGTGTGTCCGCGCGCGTGTCACGTGCGCACACGCAGGGAGGGCAGGCTACAGGACATCAAGGATGGTCGGGGGAAGTCACCAAAAGAATGATTTGACTTTTTTCTGGCACTTTGCCCCATGTGCTTTATTTTTCTCATGTGTTTTTGCTGCGCAGTTTCGGGGTCTATGGTGAACGTTAGGACGGTTCGCCCCTAACTATGTCAGCACAACTCTTCAAAGCGTAAGGACAATCTCATATACCGTACACTCATTTCATGTATATAATCAATTATAAGGAATTTTGTATACAATACAAAAACCATAATCCTACATTAGAAAGTTAACAGTAATTCTAACGTCCTACCTACTCAGCTAATACCTAGTCCGTAGCTGCATGTTCAAAATTTCCCAAGAACGTCTGTTATAACTACTTTGTTTCAAACCGGTGTCTATTGTAGGCTTATGAGTTTCACTGGATTACTCATTAATCTTCTTTAGTCGATAATAACATCCCCGCATGTTTAAAAAAAAAAAAAAAAATGTTTTCGTTGAGATGAAGTTCACACAGCATTAACAGTTTTAAAGTGTTCCATCCAGAGACATTTAGTACGCTCTCAATGTTGTGCAATAATTTGATTTTTTAAATAAAAATTTTTTAATCGAGGGTTTTTTTTTTTATCCTCAAAGTACCAAATGCTCAAATAAAGATACAATATATTCAAACAGTATCAAGGGCAGAGTATCTGCCCTGAAATCGACTCAGACCAGCAGCCCCTTCAGGGGGGCTTCCCTTCCCCCCAGAGAAGCCCAGCCCCAGAGCGTAGACAGCATTGTACCCTAGATCCTTCCAACTTCCTCTCCAGAAAACTCCCCAACCTGTCCCTTTCTCTGAATGCTACTGGGTGAAAATACGGTGGAAGAATTCATCAAACAACTCACTTAAAATATACACGTCCCTGGGGGGCCTGGGTGGCTCAGTCGGTTGAGCATCTGACTTCAGCTCAGGTCATGATCCTGCAGTTCGTGGGTTCCAGCCCCGCATCACACTCTGTGCTGACAGCTCAGAGCCCGGAGCCTGTTTCAGATTCTGTGTCTCCCTTTCTCTCTCTGTCCCCTCCCACACTCATGCTCTGTCTCTCTCTCTCAAAAATAAATAAACATTAAAACAATGTTTTGGGGTTTTTTTTAAAATTTTTTAACGTTTTATTTATTTTTGGGACAGAGAGAGACAGAGCATGAATGGGGGAGGGGCAGAGAGAGAGGGAGACACAGAATCGGAAGCAGGCTCCAGGCTCTGAGCCGTCAGCCCAGAGCCCGACGAGGGGCTCGAACTCACGGACCGCGAGATCGTGACCTGGCTGAAGTCGGACGCTTCACCGACTGCGCCACCCAGGCGCCCCAGAAACAATGTTTTTAATAAATAAAGAAAAGACAAGAAATATATAAATGTCCGAGGGCACCTGAGTGGCTCAGTCAGTTAAGCGTCTGACCCTTGGTTTCAGCTCAGGTCATGATCTTGCAGGTTCATGGGTTCGAGCCCCAGGTTCATGGCTGTCGGGCTCTGTGCTGACAGCTCATGAAGGCCACAGGGTTTGAATATCCCTCTAAAGGACGCTGGGTGAGAGGTCAGCTGTCCCCAGCATCAGAAAATGAAGCAGAATAGGGACAGAAACCCCCTGTCTTCATCTGCTGGATCCAGAGCTTGGGGGCCACGGCCAAGGGTGACCCCCCCCCCCCCACCTTTCCCATCCTGACCCATCTCGGGATCCAGTGGCAAAACCCACCGTCAGGAAAGATCAGCCGCATTTCAGCCTCGGTGTGTATTTGTCAACGTGCTCCCTCACCTGGGAGAGCAAGGTGAACGTGACATTTCACGCAAGGTGGCCTCACGCCTCATTTCAGCCTCACCGAGCAATGGGGCACAATGCCATCGTGGAGGGACCATTCTCCAGTGTTGCAGATAAAACTGAGGCCCCAAGACGTTAACCCGCTTGCCCAGGATGACATCTAGCAAGTGGCAGAGTATGATTTTGTTGAGGTCTTTGGTGGGGGGGGGGGGGTGCGGAGCTGAGGGCCAAGAAAGAATTCTTGAGATATCTTTGGTGCAAAAAAAAGCTGATTTTATTAAAGCACGGGGACAGCCACCCCGGGGGCAGGGAGAGCTGCACAGGCCTTGGGCAGAGTGACTGCTTATAGGCTGCGGAGTTGGGGGAGGTACAGTCAAGAGGAAGTTTCTTAAAGGGATTTCCATATGCTAAAGAAGGTTCACGGAGTACCAGAGGCCCAACTAAGGTCAAGTTTTTCCCTCTGGCAAAGCATTGTCATTAAAACCACAGGGAGTTCCTGGAGATTAGGCTATTGATACGATTATCTTTTTTCTTGTAATTTACTAGGAACTTATTTGTAAACTGACAGAGACTCCTGGCCCCGCAGGACTGTGACCTCTACCAGCTACCCACTGGTCGTCTTTCCCTCTCCTTTGTGCTTGGGCACCAGGAGTGCCTGAGGACTGTCACACACATGCCACCTCAGGGGAGGGGGTAGTTTGTGGGGTGTCAGCCTGCCTTATGCTCCCTTAAGAGTTTGAAGCCAGGTTTGCCTGTCCAAGTCCCCTCAACCGCGTGGTGGTGAACAGGGGCTTCAAACCCTCCGTTCTGACCACAGTCTGTACTTTTTCATTAAGTCCTCCTTTCTAGCTCAGGCAAAATTTCTTACTCAGGCAAAAGACCCTGCCGGCAAAGCATCCCACGTGGGAACAGAAACTACCCACCCCGAGGGGCGCCTGGGTGGCTCCGTCGGTTAGGACTCTTGGTTTCAGCTCAGGTCATGATCTCGAGGTTCGTGAGTTCGAGCCTCTACATCGGGCTCTGTGCTGATGGCACAGAGCCTGCTTGGGATTCTCTCTCTCCCGCTCTCAAAATAAATAAACTTAAAAAAAAAAGCAAAAACAACTACCCACCCCAAGCATAAGGACTAGCCTGAGCCAGCAAGACCCTCCCGAGGACTGACTCCCAGACAGTGATCGATTTGACCTTCCTTCCTTCCGGATGCCCCACGGTGGCCTGCAGGTCCGCAACCTGCCCTCCCCCTTAATAAAACCAATCCCAGTCCTACAAAGCGAGAAGTTAGAGAGAGACCATATCCACAGGGAGGGTGAATCTTAGAATCTTGGGTAACAAAGGTCAGTGCCAGGTCAGGGCCCCTTGTGCCCCTCCCCCACAAGCACCGACACTTGATTTTGTTCAGGGAGTGACGGGGAAGAAAGATACTTCCAGACCCCTTCACCCTTCCCACGGGGAGCTCCCCGGGGAAACTTGGGAGACCAGGGGGAGGGTGGTAAGCCTCCCAAGACCCGCACCTGGGCCTTTTCAATCCCCTCCATGGAGGCCTGTCATTTTCCACCCGGAGGAGGCATCTCAGAGAAGACGGGATTCCGGTTGGCTCAGAGATCAGCCCCAGGTCAGAGCAGAAGAGGCAGGGAAGTGTCTCCTCCCGAGCGGGGCTCACCCTCTGGGGTGCTGCCACAGGACCCCGGGCAGCACCCTCTTGCGATGAAACTGCACTGGCCATCTTCTCCCACGGGGGGATTAGGAGCTCCCAGCCTCTCTCCCTAACAGTCCAGGACCAAGCAATTAGCGAAAGCTGAGAAGTTATCAAAAGATAGAGTCAAGTCTCCCGGCGCCTGGGCGGCTCAGTGGGTTAAGCGTCCTGACTCTTGGTTTCGGCTCAGGTCATGAGCTCATGGTTTGTGAGTTTGAGCCCCACATCGGGCTGACAGCACAGAGCCTGCTTGGGATTCTTTCTCTCTCCCTCTCTCTCTACCCCTCCCCCTCTGGCTTGCTCTCTCTCTCTCTCTCTCTCTTTCCAAATAAATAAACAAATCTCAGAGAACCGAGGACCAGGTAGGAGGAAACAACATGGACCCACCCCAGTGAAGGGGAGAAAGGCACCCCCTGGGCCCCGGAGCAGACACCGGAGCAAAGCCCGTGGGCAGCAAACCCACTATAAGGGTTTGGGGTTGGGGAGGGGGAGGTGTAATAATCTCGCCATTTATGTTACATTTATGGTAACAAAATGCCTTATACCAGGGGGCTTAAAACAGAAATGTGTTCTCACATGGTTCTGGAGGCCAGAAGTCTGAGATCAAAGTGTCACCAGGCCCGGTCTCTTTGCAAGCTCCGAGGAAGAACCTGTTCCAGGCCTCTCTGCTGGATCCTGGGGAATGTGGGCCATCCTTGGCGTCCTGTGGCTTGTAGATACATCACTCCTGGTCCTGCCTCTGTCTTCACATGCCTTCCCCTCTGGGTCTCTGGGTCTCAGACTCCCCTTCCTTTCTCTTAGAAGGAACCAGCCATTGGATTTTGGGCTCTAAATCCAAGGGGACTTCATCCTGAGACCCTCAGTTACATCTACCAGGACGGTCCATGTAAGGTCACATTCACAGCTATCAGGGGCTAAGATACAGAATATCTTGGGTGGGGGACACTATTCAACCCACTACAGAAGGGTAACTGGCTTGGGGCGCCCGGCGGCTCAATCCATTGGGCGTCCGACTTCGGCTCAGGTCACGATCTCACGGTCCGTGGGTTCGACCCCCGCGTGGGACTTTGTGCTGACAGCTAGGAACCTGGAGCCTGCTTCGGATTCTGGGTCTCCCTCTCTCTCTGCCCCTCCCCCACCCACGCTCTGTCTCTGAAAAATGAATAAACCTCAAACAAAAAATATTTTTTAGCTAAAACAAAAAAGGATAACTGGCTCATTCTGAAAAAAAGGCCCGGGAAATCACCTAATTCCCAGTAAGGGCAGCTCAAGGTGGACAGCAGCCGAGTCTTTCTTGGGGCAAGTGTTGAGGGTTGATGCCACCACGATGTCGGGAGGGACAAACGACCCCTGGGGCCAGCCTAAGGGCTCCCCATGCTGTGTTCACATAAGAAAGCCCAGAGCACCTCAGAGAGCACAGGGGGCTAGAAAAAGACACTGAATTTCTCCTTGGGTGTGAGTGCTCTGCCATAAAGAAAGTGACAGTGTGATAGGGCCTCTCCTTGAGCCCACATTTAGCGCTCTAGCCCCCACCGTGGCAGTGAGAAGCAATGGTAAACATTCCGAAGCAAAATATACACATTCTTGTTCTGTACTTTCTAGGATCTCTAGAGCTGGGGGACTAAAACAGGCCCTTGGTTTAAAATGAGTTTGTATATTGGCTTCAAACGTTACTGTCCAGCTTTTCTGTTCGGGTTTTCTTCTTAGGCCAAGGGCAACAAGAGTGAAATGAGTCACCCTGCCCGGCGCTGGCGCATTAACTATGTTCTCAGGCAAGACCGCTTTCGAAAGAGTGACACCTGTTAAGCTTTTCCGATTCCCCCAAATTGAGTTATCTGTGCCTTTCGAGGAGGGGATGAAAGCTGGGCACAATCTGGGAACTCGGGGATTTAAACAGGAAGGTCAGAAAGCGGCCACGAGTCACAGGCTAACGACGGATGCCCCGCCACCGACCCAGGGGAGACGGTGCAGAGGGAGACAGAACCACACAGGGGAGGCTTCACGGAGGGGAGGGCCGAGCGGAAGTTGCCAGTGCATGGGCACCTCCTGTGTCTGCTCCCCTCCCCTTCCACCCCGGCCCCCAGCGTTAGCCACACGGAAGGAGGCACCGACCTCCGGGCACGCAGAAGCCCACGCCAAGAGCGAGATGTCCGGCCCGGGGCAGCAAAGGGCAGGCGCCCCATGTCTGCACCCGCAGATTTCTTTCCTGCAAGCCTGCAAACCGGCACAGTCATCCCTACGGACCCCCTGGCTGGAAAGAGAGCAGGGCCAACCACACTTGCTCGTTTTGGACGTGGTGTGGGATTTGAGGGCAGGGGGCCTTGGCTGAAACTTTGCCCCAACCTTGGGAATTAATCTGAAGCTACCTCCTAAGAGCCGGTGGTATTAGGTAACCAGGGCCATGGAAACAGAGGCGGACCTGGGCCAGAGGGCCCTCCACTGGTGTCCAGAGTCCGTCCTGGCTCACAGAAGCCCTCCACGCCTTCGCGTTCACACCACGTTTTCAGATGAGGCAATTTGGTCTCAGAGAGCCCCGTGACCTGCTTCCAGGTCCCCGGGCCGGACCAGAGCCCAGGTTTCTCATGGGCCCATAAGACTAAGCAACAATCCCAGGAGGAAAGAAGGGACATGGGGAGGGAGCACCTGGCCCACGCTCCGGCATCTGGAGCTTCGCCTGGCCTTGTGCTAGGTAGGACCTGCACCCCACCTCTATCCTCTCTTGAGCCCTGGCGGGCTATGCAGGCACATGCCGCCTTACTCCAGTTGAGCAGACCTCATTTGTGTCTGACATTCGCCAAGCTCCCTAAAGCTCTGGGACGGCAGAGCTCTGAGACCTTTCCTCCCTAACTTATGGCAGCTGCGGGGCACCTGGGTGGCTCAGTTGGTTGAGTGGCCGACTGACTCTTGCTTTTGGCTCAGGTCGTGATGTCACAGTTCATGAGATCAAGTCCCTCGTTAGGCTCTGCGCTGATAATGTGGAGCCCGCTTGGGATTCTCTCTCTCCCTCTCTCTCTGCACCCCCCCCAAATAAATAAACGAAAGAAAGAAAGAAAGAAAAAAGAAAGAAAAAGAAAGAAAGAAAGAAAGAGAAAAAAGAAGGAGGGAAGGAAGGAAGGAGGGAAGGAAGGAAGGAAGAAAAATGTATGGCAGCTGCTTGGTATTTGCTGAATTCATCCCAATAAGTGAACATGCCTTAAACATATTTTCGTAAAGTTGGATTTTCCACTGACCTGGTTGCTCTCTCTCTCCTGTTCCTCCTTATAACAAAAAATATACATTTAATAGCTAACGCCCCAAGTTGCAGGTGCCGGGGAGGCTCCATGACACCAAATATCTACTGAGCAAACCGATCCTGACGTGTAACAGGTCAGGTCTACGGTCTGCCCCAAGAAGGAACTGGGTGATACCCAGTGATAGATACGCGCCGTTGGGCGTTTGTCCGGACCCACGGATTCTGCAGCGCCGAGCGAGCCCTGATGTCAACTGTGGGCTTCGGGCAGTGATGATGGGTCAGTGCAGGCTCATCGACTGTAACAAATGCACCCTCTGGTGGGAATGTCGATAGTGAGGAAGGTGGGGGAGGGGGGCAAGGGATATAAAAGAACTCTCTAGTATTTCCACTCCAGTTTGCTGTCAACCTAAAATTGCTCTAAAAGTTTAAGTCTATCAAACTATTTTTTTTTTTAATTTCAAAGTAAAACTTAATGAATTTATGACATCGGTAAGTCTTCGCACAGTCTGACCCCCACGCTAGAGAGGGGAAGGACCCCACAATTACACCCACCCAACCTGCGTTTGAGATCCTGGAGTGCTGATTCTTCGGAAGCAAAGTCCAAGGGGCTCCAGGAGAGATTCTGGCTGCTGGATACTTGTGGCCAAGGCACCGGGGAGGGGACGAGGGCACAGGGCGGAGTCGTAGGACCCAGGCGAGGCTTGCAGAATTCGGCAGCCTGACTTCCACACCGCAATCGTGCCAGCCAAGGGGGAAGCATTTACGTCAAAAGCCAGGCCACAGCTTTAGGCGGGCCCCGCCGGGAAAGAGTTTCTGGAAAGCTGCTGCTGTCAGGGTGGAAGTAAGCCCACCAGCAATCAAACACCGGTGCAGAAAGCCAGGGTGTGCTTCCGCCCTCAGAAGCTATGGCCCAGCAGGACCACAGGGGAGGGACACCCACTGCATTCATTTCTAGGGCCGCTGTATCAAATCGCCACGAACACAGTGGCTTCAAAGGACACGAATCTATTCTCTTAGAGCTCTGGTGGTCAGAGGTCCGAAATGGGTCTCACTAGGCTAACATCAAGGTGTGCGCCGGGCTGTGGTTCCTTCCGGAGGCTCTGCAGAGAGGGTCTGTTTCCTTGCCTTTTCCAGCTTCTAGAGCTGTTTCGTGGCTCACGGCCCCCTTCTTGAATGTTTAGGATGAGCAGTGCAGAATCTTACCCCTCTCCCCTTCTCCCCCCCTTCTCTCCCCCTCCCTCACCTCTGTTTCTGACACCCTTCTCCTTTCCTGTCTCTGAGCCTCCTGCCTCCCTCTTACAAGGACCCTGGGATTACACGGGGCCCATCTGCATCCCCCAGGACAATCTTCCGATCTCAAGATCCTTAACTTCACCCCAGCTGCGGGATCTCTTTTGCAGCGTGGACTGACGTCTTCACAGATTCTGGGGCTTCAGCCCGTGGACGTCTTTGGATGGCCGTTATTCTGTGTGCCACAGCCACCAAACCCTTAAGTGACAGATTACATGGAGAGGATTTTACTCAACGAGATTAACTTGGCCCCTTCTCAGCAAGGCAGCCCCTTTCAACACCAAAATGCATTCAGCCTCGGCCAATTTTTGCCACCTCGTAGAACAGAGGTGTTAGTGCAAAGGGGAAGGGACCACTTTGCCACACAGGGGACATTTGGCAATGTCTGGACGTATTCTGGGATGTCACACTTTGGGGAGGGGGTGGCGGTGCTGCTGGCACCCAGCGGGTGGAGGCCAGGGATGTCCCACGTCCTGTACCGAATGACCCCAGAACCCAGAACGATCCAGCCCAGATGTCAAAGGGGCCAGGGCTGAGGAACCGTGTTCTAGAAATCCAGAAAAGGACACGTTCGAGAGCAGGTCTCTGGGCCACAAGAGGGAAAGGTGCTTCACACTGCTCTGGGTGAGTGGGATGGGAGACGTGTGAACTCAGATCCGCCAGTAGGCTGAAGACACGGGGACAAGGACAGCCCGGGCCGGCTCGCAGCACTCCCTGACCCGGAAGGCACACTGCCATTTCTGTGACTGGCACCTCACAAACGCCCCGGGGCCCTGAGGCCCCCCCAGGCTGCACAGACCCTGCTGCGCCCTCTCATTTTCCTCCCGACACCTGTCACTGCTGCTTTACTTCCCCGGGGCGGACACGGGAAGGTACTTTGTTACCTTGAAATCTTTTTAATCTCGGGTTTTTTTTTTTTTCTTTGCCGGAAATGAAATCTCCTCTGCAGCACCCCCCCCCCCCACCACCACCACACACACACCCACCCCCGCCACCCCCCAGGTCATTTGTCATCCTTCACCCACCCACCCCCACCCCCCACCGGCGACACTGGCAAAGAACACAATGAGAGCTTTCTTCAGCAGCCTTTGCCATTTTTCCTATTTTCGAGACCGAGTGTTAACACTTGCAGGCTTGACTGGGTTTAAATTGGCTTTACTGTGGATAGCTTGCAGTTTCCAATAACACAGAGAGACAAGTGGTAAAAAAAAAAAAAAAAAAAAAAAAAGGAATCTGCACAGAAGCGCATAATTTGGGAGACGAAGCGGAGACTGAGTCAGCAAACGGCGAGCCCGCAGAACCCCTGCACCTGCTCAGCGCCTCAGCCCCAAGCTTCATTTCAGAGGCACCTGGGAAGGTGACCCAATTGACTCCTTCCTAAATTGCTTCGGAAGTCTTCCCGACCCACTCTCCTCGTGTGGTGATTAGTATCAATCCCCAGCTCTACCGGACCTTCCATAAAACCAGGCCCAGACTCCCCACATCCTGGTAAGGCAATGTTTCCACCAGCTTCTCCGAGGGGCTGAGTAACTAAATTCCCTTGGACTGGATCAAAGAAGAGAAATGTCATATGCTCCGGACTCGACGTCTAGTAGTCCCACAGCTGAGTGGACACCCAGGCAAAGGTTGCGTCTAGAAGCAACCGGTCGGGCCTAGCGGAGACAAGCCTGTGCTGAGCTAGGGGTACACCCAACCCCCTGCCCTCCTAGGCAAACCCGCTCGGCGCTCAGTTCCGAGCCATAAGATGGGAATGCCGATCCCTCTCTCCGAACTTCTGTGCCGGGTTCTGGGGAGGCTCACGTGGGAATGGACCTGAAAGGGCTCTGCAAAGTCAGGTGTAGATGTGACGTCTCGTTCCATAGAGAAGGCACCGGAGAGGGCCTCGGGGCCTGCACCCCCCCCCCCCCCCGAATTCTAAGGAGAAAATGCAGTCCAAACCTGAACGTGACAAGTCCTAACTGCAATTCTGTGACTTGCTCTTGACTCGGTGTACAATTCCATCCGGCCGTTTGCATCTTTGGGGATAAAAGGAGTTAAGATTTGCTCCTTGGAAGGCACGTGGGTTTTAGCCAGGATAAAGCACGATGCTGACGCAAGCAGGAATGTCCCTCACAGCCGAGTCAGAACCAAAGTCCTGCTACCCTACCCTGCGGGTGTAGGCCTTCATGATGGCCTCTGGTAGATCATTCTACACAAATACTCATCTGTCTTTTTTGTTAGCTATAAAGGTGCCCACGCTATAAAGGGAACGATGCCTCACTGTCCCTTCATCACCAATATCTGCACGAGGCAGAGCCGATGTCCGAATTTTCCCCAGGCTACTTTTGGTTTGGGTCAGGAATCGATGCATGTTGACAGATCTGGGTTTAGACGGGCCAAAGGAAAGAAAACGGGGGCTCCTGAGGGGCTCAGTCAGTTAAGCGTCTGACTCTTGATTTCGGCTCAGGTCACGATCTCACGGTTCATGGGATCCAGCCCCATGCTGGGCTCCGCAGTGAGCATGTAGCCTGCTTGGGATTCTGTCTCTCCCTCTCTCTCTGCCCCTACACCCCCCGAAAAAATATCTATAAACATTTACAAAGAAAAGAAAACTAACCCGAAGATATGAACAAAGGCTGGAGAGGCCCAATATCTTGAAAGCAAGTCACCTGTGTGTTCATAGATAAATACTTAATGGCCCAGCACGCATCAATAAATGCGGTGTTCATCCACCCCTCACCGTGCTCTAGGGAATAGATCTTTCCTTGGTGTCCCGAATTCCATTTTCCATACATATGCTAACAAAAAAGACACATGAGTATTTGTGTAAAATGATCTACCAGAGGCCATCATGAAAGTATCTCAAATATCTAAGTTCATCTCTTTTTTTTTTTTTTTCATTTTTTATTTTTGAGAGAGAGAGAAAGCACAAACAGGGGAGAGGAGGCAGAAGGAGAGAGAGAGAGTCTTGAGCAGGGTCCATGCTCAGCACGGAGCCCAACCAGGGCTCAATCCCATGACTCTGGCATCAGGACCTGAGCTGAAATCAAGTGTCAGACCCTCAACTGACTGAGCCACGCAGGTGCCCCCTAAGTTCATCTCCTTTGCATGCGGCTATCCAACCGTCTCATCACCCCTTGTGCGAAAGGCTATCTTTTCCCACTTGAATTGTCTTGGTACCTTTGTCAATTGACCGTAAACGTTAAGGATTTCTGGACTCTCGATTATCTCCCATTGATCTATCCTTAATCCAGCACTGTATTGTCTAGATAATAGTTTCTTCACAGTAAGTCTGAAATAAAAAAGCAAAAGCACTTTCAAATTTGTTCTTCTTTTTTAAAATTGTTTTGCCAATGGCTCTTTGTATTCCCCTACAAATCTTAAAGTCAACTTGTTGATTTCCTCAAAAAAAAAAAAAATACCCAGCTGGGATTTTAAGAGTGATTGCATTGAATTTACAGATCGATGTGGCAACAACTGCCTTCTTGACAATACTGTTTTCCAACCCATGAATATGGAAATTTGCTCCGTTTATTTATATATATATTTTTTATTTTTTTTTAAACATTTATTTGTTTTTGAGACAGAGAGAGACAGAGCATGAATGGGGGAGGGTCACAGAGAGAAGGAGACACAGAATCTGAAACAGGCTCCAGGCTCTGAGCTGTCAGCACAGAGCCCGACTCGGGGCTCGAACCCACGGACCGTGAGATCATGACCTGAGCCGAAGTCGGACGCTTAACCGACTGAGCCACCCAGGCGCCCCTATATTTTTAATTTCTCTCAACAATGCTTTGTAGTTTTTAGCAAATAAGAATTCTACTTTTTGTCACATTCATTACTAAGAATTTTATTCCTTCCGATGCTATGGTGAATGAAATTGTATTAGCTTCACTTGTAGATTGCCCAGTATTAGTATGCAGAAGTACAATTGGTTTCTGTAGTGATCTTGTATCCTGACCTTGCTAAATTCATTAGTTCTAGTAGCTAGTAGGTTTATGTGTGTCTGCGTGTGTTCTTGGGATTATTTACATATAAGATTATGTTACCTGGGGTGCCTGGGTGGCTCAGTCGGTAAAGCGTCCGACTTCGGCTCAGGTCACGATCTCAAGGCTTGTGAGTTCGAGCCCCACGTCGGGCTCTGTGCTGACAGCTCAGAGCCTGGAGCCTGCTTCGGATTGTGTCCCTCTCTCGCTCTGCCCCTCCCCCACTCGTGCTCTAAGAATAAATGAAACATTAAAAAAAAATTTAAGATTATGTTACCTGTGATTGACAGTTTTCTCTGATAATCTGGATGTCTTTTTTTTTTTTTTGGCCTTATTGCACAAATGGCAAAAATGTACATTTTACCCTGATCCTGATCTTAGAAAAAGAACGTTAAGCATGATGTTAGCTGTGGGTTTTTGCACAGATGCCTCTATTAGGCTGAAGAAACTCTCTATTCCTACTTTAATGAAAGCTGCTTAGTTTTTGTTTTTGATCATGGCGTTGGAATTTGTCAAGTGCTTTTTCTGCAATGTGAATGATCATGCGGTTTCTGTCCTTTATTTTATTTATATGGTGTATTACTGTGGTGGAATAAAAAATATATACTTGGGGGAGGTGCCTCGCTGGCTCAATGAAGCTTATGACTTTTGATCTTGGGGTTGTGAGTTCGAGCCCCACATTGGGTTTAGGGATTACTTTAAAAATGACATCTTTAAAAAAAAATGACATCTTTAATATATACATTAATATATATTAATACAAATATATAAACATATATTAATACAAATATAGATTCATGCAAATATATTTATATGAATATATATTTATACAAGTATATATTTATACAAATACATATTTATATTTAATATGCATATTTATACAAATATATCTATATTTGGTTTTTGTCCCTCATTCCTGACACAGAGCTCCTAAAACCCTTGGGATTTCCTGAGTGCTAGGAATGTCTTTCTTTATCGTAATGGTCCTCTTGGGATCAAGCCTGAGTTTATGCTAATGAGGTGACTGGAGCGGGGGGTCCTCCCAGCCTCAGGACAGGGGGCTCCTTGCCAGAAGAACCAACTACACGATTAGACGATTGAAACTTCAGTTCTGCCTCCTCCACCTACAAGGCGTGGGGAGAGGAGCTGGAGGCCGCATTAATCCCGAACGCCCCAGACTTAATCAGTCGTGCCTACCTAATAACATCTTGCCAAAAACTCTTGAACAAAGTTCAGGGAGCTTCCAGGTCGGCGAACACGTGAAGCCCCATGCCTCCCACCCCACCTCACCCTTGTTCATTTCTTCCATTTGTTGCCGAGTTGGAGCCTATAAAATAAAACTGTGATATTAAGTATATGCTTCCCTGATTTTATGAATTCTCAACTCTGAGGGAAGGGTCGTAGGAATCCCTGAATTTGTGCTCAGCCAGGCAGAAGGGTGGGAGCCTTGGGGACAGCCAAGACTGGCGGCTGGGATCTGAAGTGGGGGCTGCCTGGGGCTGAGCCATCCAAGTTATGGGGTCTGTACTCACTCTGGGTAGCTCATGTCAGAACGGAAATGACTCGTCCGCGACACCCAGCTGATGTTGGAAAATCATCGGTGCTGGAAAATGACACCATTATTTTGATTTTTGGATGTTAAACTAGTGTTGGCATTCCTGGGATAAATCCCAGTGGGATTTATCTTTCTTATAGATTTGTTTTATCTGGATTCAGTTCGTTAATATTTTGGCCTCTATGTTCATGAGGAATATTTGACGGTAGTTTTTCTTGTGATGTCTTTGGCTTTGGTGTCAGGGACATACTGGCCTCATGGAACCAGTAGGATTCCGCTCCCCCCCCCCCCCCCTATTTTCTGAAATAATCAGTGAAGGAGAGGCATTATTTATTCTTTAAATATCTGATAAAATTCACAAATGAGGCCACCTGGGCCTGGGGATTTCTTTGTGGGAAGATTTTTAATTATTAATTAAGTTTCTTTATTTGTTATAGGTCTTTTCAGATTTCCTAGTTCTTCTTCAGTCAGTTACGGTGTCTTTCTAGGAGTCTGTCCATTTCACCTGAGGGGTCAAATTCTCCTTCTCCTTCTAAGGTTAACTTTCATTAATATGCAATGCATTTCATGTTGGAAGGTGCCATATTTACTCATTTACTCTTGCTTACTACTAAATGTAAACCCACAATTATCTCTGCAGAACCTGACCATGCCCATGTTGGGGAGGAGGAAATTTGTCTGCCCTTCAAGGTCCTTCTGGCTAGACTGAAAATCAAATTGACACAAGACAGATTAACCGGAGAAAATCAAATCTAGTTTGGTACACGTGGGGAATCCACACAGACAGGAGATTCCAAAGGCAGTCAGGCAACATGAGGCTTCTACGAGCTAAGGAGAGGGATAAGGCCTGGGGATACAAAGGGGGGTTATACTATAGAGGTATTTGGAAAACAAAGATTGCCCTGTTATACAGACAAATTTCTTAGGTAAAGAGGAATCTCTATTAATAGCTCTCTTTCTGATACAGCCTCTCCTTCCCAATGTGAATTTAGGCAGCTGAGGGGGAGGTAGAGAGCTTTTCCTGAATCTGCTGGGTTTTGATTGCTTTTAACTCAAAATAATCTTCGTGCCAAAGTGCCCATCTTGGGGAGTCTTGCCCTTGGCCACTCCATCCATCACCCTATCATACACCTGGGACGGGTATGGTATCTATAAAGGTACAAATACAGAAAATTCCAAGCATGCATACCTGCTCCACTGGAACATAGAACATATTTCAGGTTACTTCACTGCAGCTGATCAGCTCTGTGGCAACAAGAAAACTTTATAGACGGCTATACGCTGCACTTGTTCTGCAGCCAGGAAACAAATAATGATGTACAACTAAGGGGCTTTTTCAAACAGGTTACTATGTGTGTAATTTTCTTTCTTAAAAAAAAAAAAAAAAAGATTGGGTGCCTGATGGCTCAGTCAGTAAAGCATGCCACTCTTGCTCTTGGGGTTGTGAGTTCAAGCCCCACGTTGGATATAGAGCTCACACACACACAGACACACACACACACACACTAATAGTGTGAAAATTTACAAAGGAAAACCTCACTAAAACAGAGTTGGGTTGTCCATGGCAGACGAAGGGGAAGAGAAGGACCGTGCAAGTCTGCACTAATGTTAGCTACTACTTGGAAGGAAGCTTTCCTCGCGTCCCAGCAACAACCCAGCCAATGAGAGATAGACACAGTCCAGCCAATGAGAAGCCACCATACTTCCAACTCCCAGTTTACTCCAATGGACTTTCTGTTTACAACAGCCCTCCCAGCATGCCCCTTTCCTCTATAAAAGAGTCTCCTCTGCTTTGTTCTGTGCACTTGCCTGTGGTTCTGCCATAGCTTGGGTGTCTTAGAGGGCAGTTCTTTGCTCTTCCCAAATAAATCCCTCTTTTGCTGGTAAAATGACCGATTTTATTTATTTTCAAGGTTAACGATAGCAGCAACAATCCTTTGTGAGCCAGCCACTACGCGCAGATGAATGGCCCAGCCACCCAGAGACCGCAATATGGAGGAGGAGGCTGTTTAGAGAGGATTTCATAGGTGACCATTATCAAGGTAATTAATTCTTCCTTCTCTGTTGCAGGATTAGCAGTTTCTCCTTGGACACCTAAGCAAGCTTTTGGACTTTTTGCCTCCTTTAAGGACCCGGCTTCAGTCCTTTAACTCCAAGAAAACCCTTTTAGCCAGAAATTTGGCAAAAAAGAGAGAACAATAAAACTTAAGGCTGAGGAGTGGCCGGAGCAGGAAGGCAGGCAAGAGAAATCACGGGCCAGGCAATGTGAAAGGATGCATCTGATCAGAACAAGAAAATGGACTGGAGTCCTGCACCCCAACAGATTTAGGTGACTTTTAAGCTGTGGGCAGGGTTGTGATGGGGATCAGTTTGCACCAAGATTTAGGACACAGAGGTGTGGTTCTGTGCTATCACTGGGAATTATGAAGACTTTCCCATAGCTGTGTCCTAAGTTTTAAATGTTCTCTGAGGTTCCTTCCATGTCTGCACCTTATGATTCCAGGGCTGCCCCCTGAATGCATTACATTTCCGGATTTTCAAAATCATACTAGGGAGGGGCGCCTGGGTGGCGCAGTCGGTTAAGCGTCCGACTTCAGCCCGGGTCACGATCTCGCGGTCCGTGAGTTTGAGCCCCGCGTCGGGCTCTGGGCTGATGGCTCAGAGCCTGGAGCCTGTTTCCGATTCTGTGTCTCCCTCTCTCTCTGCCCCTCCCCCGTTCATGCTCTGTCTCTCTCTGTCCCAAAAATAAATTACCATTGAAAAATAAATTAAAAAAAAAAAAATCATACTAGAGAAATAGCTATTCGATTGCTAATTACTTACCAAGAGTCACCTTATAGCTCAGATCTATACTAGTTGCAATATAATAAGAAATATATTTGGCCTTTGTCCCTGGTTGTGGCACAGAGCTCCTAAAAACCATCCTGGGATTTCCTGAGTGGTAGGAGTGTCTTTTGTTATTCATAGGAGCCCCTGTGAGCACCCCTGAGTTTATGGTGGTGAGGATCAGTGAGATGGGACCCCTAGATAGCCTCAGGATGGGGCCAAGTTCTGACACCTGTGCCCGGTATTGTTAAGGGCTCAGTATATAATAGCGAAGTCTGTAAACAAAATTAGTCTTGGGAAATCCAGCCTTGTATGCATATCAGGATTTGACATGAATAGACGCAAATAATCATGCCCTGCGTTGGCCTATTTACCTGTCACTATTCACACTTCCACTTTTAATGATTACGCTGATCCAGAAAGAGATTAAATGACAAGGCTGAGCTCTCTGGAAAGGAAACAGACTGCATACCAAACACAGTGCACCCTATCCTGCAAAGTAACAAGACAGGCCAAAATGGGGCCTATGTCAGAGGGTTTGTTGGTGCTAAGGTGATGACTGTAGAGGCCACTTTTAGGCAACACGCTTGAGCACTGAAAACCTGAGTGAGGCAAAAGGCCCCACAGTCACAACGGAGCTGATGCAAAAAGGCTCATTAAGCCATAGGCTGTAACTGACCAATGGGCTATCAAGCCATAGGCTGTAACTGACCACTGGGCTATTTACAAGCAGGCACAGTGCCTAAGATCACCAAAAAAGGGGAAATTCCATACATTTCCCCCCACCCTGCCCCCTACCTTACTCCCTCACTCTGCCCTGCAACTATAGCCCCTCACCACCACCTCATAGCAGACAGTCTCTGCTGTCCTGCCCTGCCACTCCCTTGCAGTGTATTCAATAAACTTCTATCTCTTTTGTTCTGCCTTGGGGGAATTCTTTCGCCACTGGCAAATGCCAACTGGGATGCCCCACGATGACCTTAAGTCTAAAGCAAGTTCTGGATGCAAAGCAAATCATTACCCACAGAACAGAACACACACCGTGTAGGGGCGCCTGGGTGGCTCAGTCGGTTGGAGGTCCGACTCAGCTCAGGTCATGATCTCACGGTTGGTGGGTTTGAGCCCTGTGTCGGGTTCTGTGCTGACAGCTCAGAGCCTGGGGCCTGCTTCGGATTCTGTGTCTCCCTCTCTCTCTGTGCCCCTCCCCCGCTTGCACTTTGTCTCTCTCTCAAAAATAAACAAACATTAAATACTTAAAAAAAAAAAAAAAAAAAAAAAAAAAGAACACACAGAGTGTAGCTTTGGGTCCAGCCACCTTCAGGAGGAGAGTGAGCCCAGATGCCCTCGGATGGCTCCCTCCGAGAGTCACATCAGTTCGACAGACTACTTACCCAACATGCCAGCTGACAACATTTGCTGTAGTCTTCTGTTATTTGAATGGTTGTAACAACATAAAAGAAGTAGAGAAAAAATCATCTGCTTTTTTCTCAATATGCTCTCACAGCGTCTACAAGATGAGTCATCAAAAGACTTTGCTTTCAGTTCATGTGACAATTATCCCAAAAGATCCCTTTTAAAATGTAAAATAGAAAGAAAAAAAAAAGTCAAACAAGCTTAGAATATAAACAAAGAAGATAGAAGAATTGAGAATATCTGACAACATTTTAAGGAAGAAAATAAAAGGACCTATGAATTGAAATACAGTTAAAAAAAAAAAATCCCAAATGAGTCTCTTTTGGATTTGATGTCTCTAAAACGGCAATCAGTTTTTTTCTTTAAATTATCCATCTCAGTTCACACAGGATTAGGGCAGAACTACTCCTGATAAAAACATCAAACCTTCCAGATTTAACAGCAGCTCAGAAATCAGCAGCCCCAACCAGATGAGCACCAATGCTCACAGATGATTCAGACTATTTGTATACAAAATTGAAAATCAAAGTTTGAAAGGACTGTGAAACATCATAGTTTCTTGGCCTACCAAATTAACAGAAACATACTTCCTGGTATTAAAAGGTAATATATCAGAGGCGCCTGGGTGGCTCAGTCGGTTGAACGTCTGATTTTGCCTCAGGTCATGATCTCCCAGTTTGTGAGTTCGAGCCCTGCATTGGCCTCTGTGCTGACAGCTCGGAGCCTGGAGCCTGGTTCGGATTCTGTGTCTCCTTCTCTCTCTGCCCCTCCCCCACTTGTGCTCTCTCTCTCTCTCTCTCTCTCTCTCTCTCAAAAATAAATGTAATAAAATTTTTTTTTTAATATATCATGAATCAACAAGAAATCACACTCAAGAGAATCATAAGATAAGCCACAGACATTGGGAGAAAATATTTGCAAAAGATACATCTGATAAAGGACGGTATTCGAAATATACAAAAAACAAAGACCTTAACAGACACTTCACCAAAGAAGGGGACAGATGGGTGCTCCACATACCATGTCATCGGGGAAATGTAAGTTAAAGCAATGAGATATTGGTACACGCCTAATAAAACGGCCAAAACCCACAACACCGACAACATCCAATGCTGGTGAGGATGTTAGAGCAACAGGAACTTTCCTTCATTGCTGGGGGGGAATGCAAAATGGTGCAGCCACTTTGGAAGACAGTTTGTCAGTTTCTTACAAAACTCACATACCCTCTACTGTGCAATCTAGCAATTTTGCTTGTTGGTGTTCACCAAAGGGTTGGAGACTTATGTCCATACAAAAACCTGTACAAAGATATTTACAGAAGCTTTATTCCTCATTGTCAAAACCTAGAATTAACTGAAATGGATAAGGCGTGTACACCCTGTTGAAAGATACACAGAGATGTATTAAACTTGTGCAGAGTTCAACAAAAATCTGTTTGAACCCAGCAGCACCCACTCTAACAGATACAAAGGAGCACTGAGGAGCCGTACAAAATGAAAGACTTATAGACAGAAGGAAGCAGGAACAAGGGACTTACACCAGGAAAAAAAAAAAAATCGGGTTGGTTATTGCAAGGTTATTTTCCTTTAGGGGATGGAAGGGGTCCATCAGGCAATTCCTGATCAGCTAGCTTCAGATTCCATTTCCGGGAAAGCTGAACCAGTAATGGTGAAGGGGACTGGGGACTTAGCATAAGCGAATTCATTTGGGGCCTAGCCTTGTCTTGTTTTTAACAATCTCGACAAGGGAATATTATTCAGCGCTAAGAAGAAGTGAGCTATCAAGCCATGAAAAGACATGGAGAGACTTTCAAAGCATCTCACTACACCAAAGAAGCCAATAATGAAAAGGCTACAGACTGTATGATTCCAAGTACAGACTGTATGATTCCAGACTGTATGAGATTCTGGAAAAGGCAGAACTATGGAAATGTGAAAAAGATCAGTGGTTGGCGGGCAGGGCAGGATGAACAGGAGGAACACGGTGTGTTTTTAGGGCAGTGAAACTACTCTGTGTGACACTATACCGGTGGATACATGTTATACGTTCATCCAAATCCACAGAACGTGCACCAAGGTGAACCCTGATGTAAACAACAGACTCTGGGTGATGACGTGTCCCTGGTGGTTCATGGATTATAGGTAACGTACCGCTCCCAGGGGAATGTTCATAGTGGGAAAGACTACGCGGGAGTGGGGGTGGGGTGTCTGGGAAATCTCTGTACCTTCCTGTCCATTTTGCTCCAGAACTCAAACTGCGCTAACAATTAAAGTCTATTTTTTTTTTTTTTTTAGGGGCACCTGGGTGGCTCAGTCGGTTAAGCATCGGACTCTTGGTTTTGGCTCAGGTCACGAACTGACCTGTGAGGCTTGAGTTGGGCTCTGTGCTGACAGTGCAGAGCCTCCTTGGAATTCTCTCCCTCTCTCTGCCCTCTCTCTGTCTCTCAAAATAAATATACTTTAAAAAAAAGTATATTTTTTGAATATGTAAAAATAAGTCTATTTTTTTAATTCAACAAAGTAATTTAGTTCTGTTTAAAGAAACGAACAAAAAAGAAAACACACCAAACTTTAAGAGTCAGAGTATTTCCATGGAATGTGTTTCCATATTTCTTAATATAGACAATTGTCTTCCTAAGGAATAGGAGTTGTAGAGAGGCGTTGTCTGTATTTTCCTTGCTCCGAACTAAACCAAAAGAACCCAACCAAACAAGCCAAACAAAGCTATATTTTAATGAGACATTAGCTTTTCAAACCTAATTACCTCTTTGGCATTACATCTGTCCCACTATTTGGCTGGAATTTGAGCCACTTTGCCCAAGACATCCATTTTCTTGGAAGACCAAAAATAAGGCAAGTGGACACTTACGCCATATGACAAAGAATATTTTTTTCAGTTACAAAATCAGTGTCTCAGGGGCACCTGGCTGGCTCAGTCAGTAGAGTATGCGGCTCTTGATCTCGGGGTTGTGAGTTCAAGCCCCAGGCTGGAGTCTGCTTAAAAAAAAAAAGTGTAAAAAATAAAACATCCTTGAGGACAATTAGAAGGTCACCTGGGACAAAACCCTCCAGGGAAATCTCAGAATGGGGGAAACTGGAGATGCCCCCCTTTTAGAGTCAGGCATAGATACAGTTCTCAAGTACAAGCAAGGCACAATAGTTCTGAGTATCGTGGCCCCCAAAGAAATGTTTGACGTTAAGCCCAGGGCTAGTTCATCTCAAGACCTTTCCCTCTGTAGGCTTTTCTAGATCATCGGTGATGAAGAATGATTCCAACCTTGTATTTTTTTATTTAGAAGTTTATTTATTTTTGAGAGAGAGAGCACACGAGGGAGGGAGGGAGAGAGAGAATCCTAAGCAGGCTCCACAACTGTCAGTGCAGAGCCCAACACAGGGCCCATGAACCGTGAGATCAAGACCTGAGCTGGACCCAAGAGTCAGATGCTCAATGAACTGGGCCACCCAGGTACCCCGTCCAACCTGATTTCTAAGACCCTACTTCACACTGCCTTGGGCTTGCCCTACAGGATTAACACAGCGGGCCTGAGACCACCATCTTTGAAAGCCTATTGGACAGATTGGTCCTTGACTGGCATGCGGGCTCTCAGAGCATTTCTAGCCAACAGTTAACTGGTAAGGGTGGCTCAGTGTATCTGGACTGTTGGGGCAAACAATGTGGCTTATGCTATTAAATGAATGCCAGTTTTCTCTCCGGGGGTCTGGGATCTCCATACGAGCCGGGCAGAGAGAGCCTGTGTGACCGGTGCCCAGTCAAAACCTTGGGTGCTGTGTCTCTAGCGGCCTTCCCTGGGCAGAAACTTTGCACATGGGCTACCATATTTTCCACGCTGGGGAAAGTGTGAGCTCTGAATGACCCCTCAGGGTGAAAGAGGAAGTCAACCACCTCCATCCTGACTTCAGGCGTACTTTCTAATTAAGATCTCCTTTCTAGTGTATCCTCCTACTCAGGCAAAAGGTCCTGCAGGCAAAGCACCCCAGGTGGAAACAGAAAACTAGCCCCTCAAGCATGAGGACGGCCCTAAGCCAGCAAGACCCCATGTGATTAGACGAAATGATCAACCGGACCTTCGCTGCCAACCTGCACGTACCCACTGACCTCTGTTCCACATTTTCCTTATACAAACCTGGAAGAGTTTTCAGCACTTTGGAGACACTGTCTTAAGAGATGCTATCTTCCTGCGGTGCTGGCCTCACTGAAATAAATTCCTTGTTTCCCCACAACTCATTTCTCTGGCTCTGGATTTTGTCAGCAGCAAGTGACCAAGCCTGGTCTGTTTGGGACCCCCAGAGCCCCAGCTACAAGGGGAGGCAAAGCAGAAGGAAGCCTGTGCCTGGATTCCTCCAGACTCTGCCTGGGGCTTTGTCCCAGGGGCACACCACCATGATAAACCTTAGCCATGGGATGCTGATAAGCTAAATCCCATGATTCTTTCTAGTAAATCTTCCAATTTAGGGGTGGTCCTGGGGTTCCGTGAAACACACTCAGGTAGCTCCCCCTAGTTTTTTATTATTTTTTAAAAGGGGCGCCTGGGTGGCTCAGTTGGTTAAGCATCTGACTTCGGCTTGGATCATGATCTTGCGGTTCATGGGTTCGAGCCCCGTGTCAGGCTCCGTGCTGATAGCTCGGAGCCTGGAGCCTGCTTCCGATTCTGTGTCTCCCTCTCTCTCTCTGTCCCTCCCCTGTTTGCCCTCTGTCTCTCAAAAATAAACAAATGTGAAAAATTTTACTTATTTTGAGAGAGAAAGAGCAGGGAAGAGAAAATCCCCACCATTCGTGGGGCTCAAAGTCACAAACCGTGAGATCACGACCCGAGCCAAAATCAAGAATCTACAGATTACTAGAGATCAGGCTATTGATGGGATCGCCTTTTTCGGGGAAATTGGTGGAGACTCTTACCAGTTTAACCCTTTCTCTGTCCTTTCCTTTGTCCTTGGGCAGCCAGAAGTGCCCGAGGAATATTTTGCCCTCAGGCTGCCTCACGTTGCCTCACCAAGTAGCAGTAAGTACATTCATGTTGTGCAATCAGCAGTGTCCATCCACAGGACTCTTTATCTTCCCCAAGTGACACTCTACACCCGTTGTCAAAAAGCAAAATTCTTGGGGCGCCTGGGTGGCGCAGTCGGTGAAGCGTCCGACTTCAGCTCAGGTCACGATCTCGCGGTCCGGGAGTTCGAGCCCCGCGTCGGGCTCTGGGCTGATGGCTCGGAGCCTGGAGCCTGTTTCCGATTCTGTGTCTCCCTCTCTCTCTCTGCCCCTCCCCCGTTCATGCGCTGTCTCTCTCTGTCCCCAAAATAAATAAACGTTGAAAAAAAAAATTAAAAAAAAAAAAAAAAAAAAGCAAAATTCTTGACCGAGTACATTTGAAGATCTACTTGGCTTTATCAAGAGCTTCACAAACCGGGCAGGATCCCGTCCAGCAAGCAGAGGATTGTACAAAAAGAAAAGGTTTTTATGGGAGGGAGGGTGGGGCAAGAAAGTTGTTAGCAAAAGAAAAGGATTGTTTCAGGCAGGATCACCTTCTTTAGCTGGAAGGGCAAGCGGTCTAACCCTATCTCCCTTCCGGGGTTTGGAAGAGGCCCACGTGACAGATGACCTCACTGATGCTGATCAGAAAATTCCTTACTGACGGCTAAGACAGCACTTGTGGGGAAGGGGGTTATTCCTTCACCCGCCTAGGCCCTGGCAACAACTCTTCGATTTTCGGTCTCTGTGAATTTGACTGTTGTAGGTATTTCCCGTACGTGACATTGCACGGTATTTGTCCTTGGGTGACACGCACATTTCACCTAACATTCTGTTCTCCAGGCTCATCCGTGCTGTAGGGGTCGATACTTCTCACCCTCTAATATCTGAATAATACCCCACCACGCACGTGGGCACATCAGTTTTCTTTATTCACTTATCTGTCGATGGACGCGTGGGTTGTTTCCACCTCTTGGCCACTGTAAATAATGCTGCTATGAACATGGGACAAGTGTCTCTTCAAGTTCCTAGTTCCTGCTTTCGGTGGTTTGGGGTACGTACCCAGAAACAGAATTGCTGGGTCATATGGGAATTCTAGTTTTAGTTTCTTCTGGAACCACTAGTCCACAGAGGCTGCACCGTTTTATATTCCCACCAAGGGTTCTCAAGCATTTGGGTAGGGGACAACTCTGAGGAGGGAGGAGGAGGGGGAGTTCTTCATCCTAAGGGCGAAGACATCTGTGATTCAAGAAAGGTTGCTCAAGGTCTGACCCAATTTCAATATACACCGTTTGAAATGTTCGATAAAACACCAGCACATCCAAATTTACGCGCACACACCCTGCCAGGAGAAACCGAGCTAAGATTTTTTCTGCCCACAGATATGAAGATAAAGTTACTTAACAGACTATATGGGACACGTATAAAAGTTAAATTCTTTATTTCATTCACATTTCCTTTTTAGCTCAAATAGTGAAAAAAATTTAAAAGAGGAGCTTCGTGTTACCCATCGTCTAGAGAGACCACCAAGATCGACACTATGTATAAACATAAAAAAAAAAAAAAAAAAAAGAAGAAGAAACTGAGTAAAAGCCAGACCCCAGGAAACTGAATGTGAGGACAGAATTTCAAGCAGGTACTACCACACAGATCCATGCGACCCAGCCCGGAAGTCACGTTCCTGGCCACGCACCTCCCTCCATTTCATTTCCTTCTTGAGTTCCCAGGAATCCTCCTAGTGGGGATGAGATATAACGGCTTTCTTGGATGAGGGCAGGCTGTGTCGCTCACAGAAGCTACTTAACCTCCGCCAGCCTCATCGTGCAGACCCATTAGGAACAAATGGGGCGAGGGATGTGGGAACGTAGGGCCCAGTGTGAGCTTAACTGTACGAGTCTAAGCCGGGTTCGATAAGCAGCCTTGGACGATGGCGATGGTCCCGGAGGGTCCCTGACTCGAGGTACTCCCTCCCTGAGTAACACTCCCCTCCAGAGCTGGTGACTTGTGGCTAACAAAGAGAGCAGAAGGGGCGGAACTGTCTCTTTAGAGATGCAGTTACAAAAGACTGACTTCTGTCTCGCTAGCATTCCCTGGCTTTTCTCGTTTGCTTTCTTTGATGAAGACAGCGCCCTAAACGAGGAACAAGAGAGGTGGCCTTCGACCAACAGCCAGTGAGAAATGAAGACCCTTATCCAGCGGCCTGCGAGGCGCGGGCTCTTGCCAACAACTGCAACAGTGAGCTGAGAAGAGGGTCCTTCCCCAGCTGAGCCCAACCCAGCCCAGTGACAGACCCTGAGCCCAGGACCCAGCCTAGCCACGCAGATCCCTGACCCACGGAAACCGTGAGATGGCAAGCGTGTGTGGTTTTAAGTGGCTAAGTTTTTGGGTCATTTGTTACACCACGATAGAAAACTCATACACCTGGGTCAGCGGTCATGTGTGTAAGGAGACCGCAAAATCATTTGTATTAATTCTGAAATAGCACTTACAAACTATTTATGTAGCATCAACGAACAATGGAATTTATCTCAACCTGGAGAAAGAAAACCAAAACTTTATACAACCAGGAACAAAGGAGCGCAGTGCTCCACATGAACTAAATTTCTCTAAGGATTCTGGCTAACTCCAAGGGTTTCTGACTCCCTGCAGTCTGAAAATCATACTCCATCGAATTTCTTCGGGTTTGTATGCCAACTATAAACATCTCTAAATTTCTAGCAGGTTTTTAAGAAACAAGAGGAAACAAGGAATTATCTGTCCTCTTGGCTGAACGGACCTTGCCGTAAAACTTCATTTGTACAGTAAACCATCACAGTTAAAAGTGAGCTCTCCCGTTCGTAAGAAATGTCCAAACAGGCAAATCTAGAGAGACGGAAAGCACAGGAAGGTTTGCTAGTGCTAACCCAGGCAATGGGGAATGACTGCGAAAAGGCGTGGGGTTTCTTTTTGGGGTGATGAGAACGTTCTAGAATTAGATCGTGGTGATAGCTGTACAACTTTGTGAATAGACTTAAAAAAAAAAAAACAACAACCCACGAAACTACACTTTCAAATGGTGAATTCCATGGTTTCTGAATCTGAATTCCATGGTTTCTGAATGGTTTCTATGTCGATTAGAAAGAAGCCGCAAGCAATCTCTCACGGAGGAAAGTTAATGTTTCCATTTAAGCGTCTCCCCAAACAGCCGTACGGCGTTAGTCGTGGTGTCTGCTCTCTGTGACGCGAGCCCTGCTGCCACAGAACTGCTGTCGCTTTTCTTTCTTTCTTTTTTTTTTTTTTGCATTGCATCTTCTAGGACGATACTAGCCAAAATCCTCCTCTGGTAAATGTGTGTGTGTGTGTGTGTGTGTGTGTGTGTGTGTGTGTGTGTGTGTTTTCAATGCATTTTTGTTCATTTACACGTTAGATTCATTTTTAAGACTTTCGACGATTCTCACCTCATTTTATAATAACTAGCCAGTCCTTGCTGTGAATGACAAGGTAGGACAACTTACCAAAACAAAACATTTAGGGAGGAAGAAAGTGCAAATCTTGTCAAAGATCCCACGCCAGCATCTCACGATTTATTTAAATGTCATTCCCAGACGCACACGGGGGGTGAGCATACGCTATTATTACATAGTAGCACATACTCCATACCCAGCAAGGATCTTCATGTGACATATGGCCTCGTATCCTGAATCGGGGCAGGATCTCTCAAAGAGAACAGGAGGGAGAAGAAAACATTTACATTCTCTAACATGATTATAAGGAACTTGAGACAGATGAATGGAAAAACAACATATTTGAACAATTATAATGAACAGAACGAGTCCCCCTCGTTCTGCTTGCTTTCAATAGCTGAACTCTGTAAACTTGAATACCAACCCTGGCAGATCGAGCGGTCTTAATTCCTTGATTTTCCGTACTGAATACCGTCCAATACTCGGCGGCGACGACGGGTGGCTACGTCAGCCGGGCCGTCGTCCGGCCGTGCCGCCCGGAGGGGCCCCGGATCAGATACTTCGGTAGTCAGAGCCCCGGGCTACAATGGCAGCGGCATCCCACTCCACGGAGAAGAACGAGATAGTTCCGAAAAACCCAAATATCACCATGACCAGGAGTTGCCAGTGGAGGAGAAGGTAGTTACTGTAGAAAAAGGCCACGGCTGCGCAAACGGACTGAGACAGAACAAGACGAGTCAGGAAATGCACACAGATGGCCCCACGGCACCACAAGGAGCCCACCACCCTCCGCCCCCCGGCTTGCTTTCTGTGACCGGCGGCGCACCTGCCCTTCCCGCATCCAGATAGCACTTCATCGGTCACTAGCTCGCAAACACACACCACACACTCCCGCTGACAGCTGCTACCAACCAAGTAAGCTGCAACCTGTCATTTAACGTAGTGTCTTGGGAGGCGCCCGGGTGGCTCCGTCGGTTAAGTGTCTGACTCTTGATTTTGGCTCAGGTCATGACACCAGGGCCGTGAGATCAAGCCCTGGGTCAGGCTTTGCGCTGAGCGTGGAGCCTGCCTAAGATTTTCTTTCTCTCCCTCTGCCCCCCTCTCTTGCTTGTGTCCTCCCTCTCTCTCAAAAAAAAAAAAAAAAAAAATAGTATCTTGTGAGAAACTGAGTAATAAAATAATGTACATATGCAGCAGAAATATGCTTGTCTATATTACAAAGGAATTTGGGTATCTAAGGCAGGAAGCCTCTCATCTGAGCAGTAAGACCAGAGCATAAAATGGGGCACCTGGGTGGCTCAGTCAGTTAAGCGTTCGAGTTTGGCTCAGGTCATGATCTCACGGTCTGTGAGTTCGAACCCTGCGTCGGGCTCTGCAGACAGCTCAGAGCCTGGGGCCTGTTTTGGATTCTGTGTCTTCCTCCCTCTCTCTCTGCCACTCCCCCGCTCATGCTCTCTCTCTTGCTCTCAAAATCAAACAAACAAGCAAACAAAACTTTAAAGACCAGACTGTAAAATCTCTTAAATCACACTCCTCTCTGCCTCCTAATTCCAATCAGAAATACCTGACAGGCTGTCCCTGATTGTCATTTAAGAACCATTAAAAAAAACAAGGTTGAAAGCACTAAACAAAAAAGGGGAGTCCACTTAAGGCCAGTGTGGAGAAGAGATTACCTGAACAAACTTGAAGATCGCGAAGGCTGGAGCGCTGTCTTCCGAATAGAGAAACCCTAAGATGCTGAGCAGCTGGGTATTGAAGCAGCTGTCCCCAAGACCCAACAGGAAACTGCAGAAGATAGCAACCTCTTTGCTGCATAAAAGGAAAATGGATCCAGAATGAGCGTTCTGACCATACTTGCTGGAGCCATTTCAACTGGAAAAGCCACTGCCCCACAAGAGCATCTCACTTTCAAGTTTTACGCACTATGGGACAAGAAGTAAATACCGGAGTCCCCAAAGTAAGAATTTATGCTCAGACACGCTCAACTTCAGGGTCTGGCAAACGCTGGTCAATTAACTCTTTGGGAGCAAACACTGTGTTTGGGCAGGGCCGGCCTTGGATGGTGGATCTGGACCCAAATGTCTACATCTACAATGAATCTGAGTTGATGGCAATACAGTGAGATCCTCAAAACGGACAAAACCAGCTATGCACGGACCGGACGGCCCACCCGGCTGGCCGATGACCCTTCTCCTCACCACTCTTCACCACTCAGAAAGCAGACACATGAAATCACATCAGGTACTTATAGGCTCTTTCACAGATCAAGAAAAACATTTAGGTGCGTTGAAAGGTTAAAACCGACCATTTCAAAAAGAACTTGGGATTCTTCCTATGAGCTCCTGTTTAAACTAATTCCGGTTCACCATTTGACAGGTCACCTTATAAAGATAACAGATTTTCAGATCATGATTAACTTCTCCATTTTATAAGTATCTAGCCACCCGTGACCTGCCACCCTTCCTTAAATTACCAGAAAAATGAAAGTCATTGCGTGCCTGGGTGGCTCAGCTGGTTCGGCGGCTGACTTTGGCTCAGGTCATGATCTCGCCGTTCGTGAGTTCAAGCCCCTCGTCGGGCTCTGTGCTGAGGGCTCAGAGCCCGGAGCCTGTCTCGACTCCTGTGTCTCCCTCTCTCTCTCTGCCCCTCCCCCACTTGCCCTCTGTCTCTCTCTCTCTCTCTCTCTCTCAGAAATAAACAAACATTAAAAAATAAAATAAAATGACAGTCACCATACCTGGAACTGATGTAAGCAGTACTATCCGTTCCTTCGACAGGAGCAATAGGGGCGTCCCCAGGCATGTTGAGAAATATCAAATAAAAAGCTATAAAATGCACCAGGATGCCCAACAACACAACTGGATTTCTACCAAAGCGATTATTCTTGCTCAGCAGGCCAAAGAGGCTTCCACCTACGGAGCCAATGACGTAGAGAACAGAAAAATTTAATAAGTCAAAATTTTGATTCTTTGAAAAAAATAAACCGATAAACCAACAGCCCAGTTAATGAAGGGGTAAAGAAAGCGCGGATACTAAAAATAAAAAATAACCGTTGAAACAGAAGAAATTTTAAACGTCAGAACCGACTTCTAGGTCAGTGGGGTAACAGGGAGTAGATGTAACACCTGCCTAAAAGAATCCGAAGTAATAATTTTGAAGACACAAGCTATGAGGTGACAAAGGGGCAGTGATCTCTGAGATGGGGGAGGAAGCAAAGGAGGTGAACCCGGCTACTGCCCACCGGCTGTTCGAGAGAGAGGTTTAAGCTGGGCTGCAGGGAGGGGTGGGGAAGGCAGGTGGATCCCACAGCCTCCCTGATGGGTGGCTATGGAGTTCCAGAACAGGCTATCATTAGGGAAAGCTGCCCAGAGGGACGACTCCAGAGACCTACAGAGGGTCCCCCCTGAGTCTTCCCTAAGTGCTGATCAGCACGTAATGTGAGTAAATTAGCAGAGGCCCGCAAGAGAACCATCCAGGAGGGTTAGATGTATTAGCGCCCCGCCCTGGGCCAGGAATAGTGCCTCATCCCCCCAGCCAGACAGGAAATCTTATGACTCACAGGCACTGGGTGTGCACAGAAAGGTCTTCCCTCAGGAGCGAGGAATAATTAGCCCTCGTCTGAGCCCTGCTCTGGTCCTGTCCAACACACCTTAAAAGCAAGCCCTGAAAAAGTCATACTGTTTCCAAGTAAACGAACTGTAGCCAAGAACAAAGCTCGAGAATATTCACGAGAATAAAAAAACAGGCAGCACCCCACAAGGTTAAGTTCACAGAGTCGTGTTGGTGTCCCCACTGTTCCCAAGCAAAGAGGCATGAAAATAGGACCCATCATGAGGAGAAAAAGCAGTCGGACGTGGTGTTGTTATACGACCCAGCAATTCCAGTCCTAGTTACGTACCCCAGAGAATTGAAAATGTTATGTTCACGTAAAAAGTATACATACACGTTCAGGGCGGTATTATTTAGAACGGCCAAAAATGAGGAAACCCAAATGTCCATCGAATGATGAATGGATAAGTAAAATGTGATCTATCTATGCAACGAAATATTATCTAGTGAGAAAAAAAGGATGAAATACTGATATGTGCTAGAAAGTGGAAGAACCTTGGGAACGTTCCGCGAAGTGAAAGAAGCCAGACCCAAAACACCATACGTTCTATGATTCCATTTCCATGAAGCGTCCCGAATAAGCAAATGTATAGAGGAAGGGGATTAGTGGTTGCCTGGAGAAGGGCCATAAGAATGTTCTGGAGTTAGGGGCGCCTGGGTGGCGCAGTCGGTGAAGCGTCCGACTTCAGCCAGGTCACGATCTCGCGGTCCGAGAGTTCGAGCCCCGCGTCAGGCTCTGGGCTGGTGGCTCAGAGCCTGGAGCCTGTTTCCGATTCTGTGTCTCCCTCTCTCTCTGCCCCTCCCCCGTTCATGCTCTGTCACTCTCTGTCACAAAAATAAATAAACGTTGAAAAAAAAAAATTAAAAAAAAAAGAATGTTTTAGAGTTAGAGGGTAGTGATGACTGTACACCCCTGTGAACATACTAGAAAATACTGCCCTGGACGCCTTAAGTGGGGGGCATATATGGCATGTGAGTTATATCTCAAGAAAGTTGTGTAAAAAAACAAAACAAAACCCAAAAACCAAAAAAACCACCCCAGAACCGTCACAGATACTAGGATGAGCAGAAACGTGAGAACAATCCATAGAACTGTATTCCCCATGTTCAAATACATCTAAATACCTGGTACTGTTCTAGGTGTGGGCAGCAAAGCAGGAAACAAAAAAACACTCAAGTCTGCTCTCTCCATAGCATGATCCCCGTTGGCCATTCGAAGGGTCCTGTGTTTTTTTAAGGTCTGTGTCTTTCCCCAAGGCCCTAAGTTTCACGTGGACAGGAAGTCTTTTATTCCTACAGTGGATGCACAGTTATCTGATGAATCTGGGAAGTTCCTCGTACGTGACAACGTCTGATACACGGGTGAAGGTCTCCAACGACCTTTGCCCGATACGGAATAGCCGCACTTGTGACGGGCACCGGGCAGCTGGAGGGAAGTGTTCAGTCCCTACACTGCACTCCTGAAACAAGTATGACACTGGATGGTAACTAACTGGAATTTGAAAATATATACAAAAAGAGGAATCCCTAGTGTGGCCCAGGAAAAACACACACTGGTCTTTGCCTTGTTCCCCCTTCCTCCCCGCTTCCTGGCACAGAGCTCCTAGAACCCTGTGGCTTTCCTCGGGGTCAGGCACGTTTTTCGTTTGTGCTCCCTCGTACCTCCCTTTTGACCGGACCAGAGCTTATGCGGATGAGTTGGTTCTTCAGGGGGTTTAGGGGTGGTGTAGCTAGCCGGCTTCAGGATGCCCGCTGGCTGCCAGAAGGACCAAGACTTGATCTGAGGGTTGGGATTTTCAGGGCCAGCCCCCGAGCTCAGGGCAGGTGAGGGGGGGTTGGAGACCCACTTCGATCGCCATTGGCCAATGATCTCATCAACTCCGCCTCGCTGATGAAAAGTCATAAACACCCCTCAACGACAGGTTTGGGAAAGCCAGCCTGGTTGGCTGGTGGACGCATCCACGTACTGAGAGGGTAATGCACCCTGACTCCATGGGGACCGAGGTTCCCACGCTCGGGACCCTCCTGGACTTTGCCCCATGTGCCTCCTCATCTGGCTGTTCATTCGTATCCTTTATAAAAAGCTTTAACAGTAAGTACAGCATTTTGCTGGGGGCTCATGGGAACCTCCCAACTCATAGGCAAGTCAGACAGAAGTGCCGGTAGGCAGCCTGGGGACCCGGGACTTACAAGTGGCGTCTGAAGTGAGGGCGTCTTTGTGGGACTGAGCCCTCGGACCTGGGGAGTCGGACGCATGCAAACTCCAGCACTTAAGAGTTAGAAGCGAATGAATGATCTTGCCGGACATCCAGCTGGTGTCAGATTCAGAGGGGCAAGAAAGTCAGGGATTCCGAGACATTTTCCCGAAGCGTCTTAAGAGAAGAAGCTGGGGGAGGCTGGATGTGTTCTCCCGTTTACGGTTCTGTCTGTGAATCACACGGCAACTGCCTCGTTTTAGGACAATGATAATAAAAAAACGAGGACATACCGACGTGAGTAGAAGAACTAAGCAAGGAGACTACAACACGAAGACAAGGAAGTGAATGAAATACACTTACAGTATCTCTGATGACTACAACCAACGGGTTTAATGCGGAACCCCACAGTTTTAAACCAACCTAAAATTTCTCCAATGCCAATGAAAATGCCCGAAAGTCCAATGAGGCTTTTCTCTTCTGTCCCAAACTTATTTACAGCACCGACACACGTTCCGTAGACACCAGAGAAGAAAGTCAATTCCAGACCTTTGGAGGAAAAAAATCAGATTTAGTTACACAGCCACAACCTCCGTTTCCTGGTTTTCTCCGTGGCTGGTGGCATTTGAGCTATGTATGTACACGATAAAGTTCCCTCGGGGGATGGGTCACTCCCCCGTAGAGCCACAGAGCTGATGCAACGGAATTAGATGTTTAATATTTATTCTATTTCTCCGAAAAAGACGTTTATACGTACAATGCACGTAAAGGCAAAACTAATCACTGGCACGTTGCAGCGGCTTTTTTTTTTTTTTTTTAAAACATGACAGCCCTTCAAAAAAAAATTTTTTTTTAATGTTTTATGTTTGAGAGAGCGCGCGAGCGAGTGGGGGGAGGGGGAGAGAGAGAGAGAGAGGGAGACAGAAGATCCAAAGCAGGCTCTGCGCTGAGAGCGGCAAGTCTGAGGCAGAGCTTAGACCCATGAACTGCAAGACCACGACCTGAACCGAAGTCAGATGCTCAACCGACGGAGCCAGCCAAGCGCCCCTGATGGCATTTTTTTAAAAGGAAACCGATTTCCTCATTCTTAAGACCTCAGAGCGCTCCATCTACTCTCAGGGTTAAGCCACAGAGGTCGTTCCATTTCATTAGAAAGTATATGGAATCTATACAAAGTTACAAGGTTTTACCCATGGTTATTTTCTGGAGTGCTCCATTTTGCCCTAAAATCACTGGTTGGGATGAACCGGTTTTCAACCCCTGTGTAGAATTCTCCCACACTGAATTTGGGCTGACCCTGTGATATGCTTTCACCAATGAGATGCAGTGAAAGGGGCACAGGGCTCGTGCCAGGCCGAAGCATTAAGAAAAGCCTGGTCCTGGGGTGCCTGGGTGGCGCAGTCAGTTAAGCGTCCGACTTCGGCTCAGGTCACGATCTCGCGGTTCTGTTCATGAGTTCAAGCCCTGCGTTGGGCTCTGTGCTAACAGCTCAGAGCCTGGAGCCTGCTTCAGATTCTGTGTCTCCCTTTCTCTCTGCCCCTTCTTCTCTCTCTCTCTCTCTCTCTCTCTCAAAATTAAAACATTTGGGGCGCCTGGGTGGCTCAGTCGGTTAAGCGGCCGACTTCGGCTCAGGTCATGATCTCGCGGTCCGTGAGTTCAAGCCCTGCGTCGGGCTCTGTGCTGACAGCTCAGAGCCTGGAGCCTGTTTCTGATTCTGTGTCTCCCTCTCTCTGACCCTCCCCTGTTCATGCTCTGTCTCTCTCTGTCTCAAAAAATAAATAAACATTAAAAAAACATTTTTTTTAATAAAAACATTAAAAAAAAAAAGACCATCAGTAGAACTATTCAGCTGAGCCCCGTCAGTGCACAGAACTGTGAGAATGAATAATACAGTGGTTGTTTTTGGTCCTCACTGGCATTATGCAGCAACAGAAAACCCAAACCCCGTCATGAAGCCCATTACCTGTATAAGCAGTTGTAATACTAAGAAGGAGCATCTCCCTGGTGACACATAACTTAAGAGACTTTCCTGTAAGAAAGAAAACAATTTAGGAGTACTTAACTAGATTTTACTTACTCAAACAAAAATTCTAAACCATTTACTCAACCCAAACACCCCTCATCGATAATGCCAGGAGACAAAAAACAGTGGGACAGGGGCGCCTGGGTGGCTCAGTCGATTAAGCATCCGCCTTTGGCTCAGGTCTGATCTCACCATTTGTGGGTTCGAGCCCCGTCTCGGGCTCTGTGCTGACAGCTCAGAGCCCGGAGCCTGCTTCAGATTCTGTGTCTCCCTCTCTCCCTGACCCTCCCCCACTTGCACTCTGTCTCTCTCTCTCTCTCTCTCTCTCTCTCTCAAAGATAAACAAACACTAAAAAAAAAAAAAGTGGGACAGAGGTTAATGATTCTGATGCTTAAGGGATGAACTACATCTGCCCTCTAAATAAAATGTTTATTTCAGCTGCGTAAATACATTCTAGAGTTGTGTTTTCCCCCCCAACACTCTCCAGCGCGGATTTCAAAAAACAACATGAAACGGAGAAAACAAATAGAATAAAAAAAAACCGAGACTTATTTCAATGGATTTGACTGAAGGTTAGGCTGAGTCCACGGCTGGCAAAGCGCTAATGTACCCGAGGAATTATCGCAGAGCGGCTTGAAGACTGGACTAGATCAGGGAGGGAACTTTCTGAGCAGACAGAGGCTGTGACACCACTTCCTGCGATTCTCAGTTCTCTAGATCTGAGGACTGAAACTTTAGTTCTTCGTGTTTGTTTACGACCACTTTAATGTCTGTTTTTATGCTGTTCAACGCAGTTGAAATCTGTAACGGAAAATGCATGTCTACAAACTGTGTATTTTTTTAAATTTATTTATTGACAGAGAGGGAGAGAGAGAGAGACAGAGAGAGAAAACGACCAAGCAGGGGAGGGGCACAGAGACGGAGAATCCCAAGCAGGCTCCACACTGCCAGCACGGAGACCAACGCAGGGCTCAAACTCACGAACCGTGAGATCATGACCTGAGACGACACCAAGAGTCAGACCCTGAAGTGACTGAGCCACCCACCCCGGTGCCCCACACAAACTGTATTTTAGCCGTATTTTTGAACCTGCTCACATTTCATAATTTAAGGCCAATGACCTAGCGTCTTCAATGAACAGTCAATCCAGATTTTAGTTCTCGCTCAACAGCTGACTACAAACGTCACACAAGACACGTACGCACGGTCCCGAATGTCACCACCTGCAGAAGAGGATACCCTGTTCTCTAATTTCACTAAAATATGGTGAGACTAATACAGTGAGACATTTCACTACTTGCATGTATTTCCAGGAAAACTACACCATCAGTATGACGTTTAAAACAATTGTTTTCCTTTTTTTTAATGTTTTTCATTTTTTGAGAGAAAGAGAGAGTGAGCGGGGGAGGGGAAGAGAGAGAGGGAGACACAGAATCCGAAGCAGGCTCCAGGCTCCTGGCTGTCAGCACAGAGCTTGACGTGGGGCTCAACCCCACGAACTGTGAGATCATGACCTGAGCTGAAGTCAGACACTTAACCAACTGAGCCTCCCAGGTACCCCTAAAACAATTATTTTTTCTAAGTTTATTCATTTATTTTGAGAGAAACAGAGACAGCATGAGCAGGGGAGGGGCAGAGAGAGAGAATTCCAAGCAGGCTCCACGCTGTCAGCACAGGACCTGACATGGGGCTTGAATTCACAAACTGTGGGATCATGACCTGAGCCACAACAGAGAGCTTGACGCTTAATTGACTGAGCCACCCAGGTGCCCCAAAACAATCATTTTTAATAAAAAAATAATTATATTAGCAAAGCACGTTCGTTTCTGAAAGATCGGAAGATTTAACAAAAAGAAATTTTAAAACATAATCCAGAATGATACTCTAACAGCAGCTACATGTCATTATGCATTTGTCCCAACCTGTAAGAGGTACAACCTCCAAAAGCACGCCCCCATGTGAGCTGTGGATTCAGGAGGATGACTGCGTGTGATAGCAGGTTCATTAACTATGCCACTTGGGTGGGGGAGGCTGTGCACAAGACGGGGGGGGGGGGGGCTATGGGAACTTTCCTCAGTTTTGCTGTGAACCTAAAACGGCTCTGAAAAATGAAGTCTACGAACAATAACAACAACAACACATCATCTATCTACAGAAACAGACACACCGATCCTAAAACTCACATGGCAATTCCAGGGGCTCACAACAGCCAACACAATCTTGAAACGGAACAAAGTTGGAGGGCTCACACTTCCCAACTTCAAAGCTTGACAGTAATCAGTGGATTACTGGCGTCAGATCAGACACGTACGTCTAGAAATAAACTCTGCCGTATACAGTCAATGGGTTTTCAACAAGGGCGCCGATACAATTCAATGCGGAAGAACCGTCTTTTCAGCAGGACAACCACGTGGCCCCATGCAGAATGAAGTTGGACTCCTCCCTCACAACGCACACGACAATGAACTCAGAATGGACCCTCCACCTGAAGGTAAGAACTACAAGTATAAAACCCTTAGAAGAAAACACAGGAGCAAATCTTTGTGACCCAGGGGTCAGGCAAAACCTTCTGAGGACACCAAAGACACACGCAAAAGGTAACACAGATAAGTCAGCCTACGTCAAAAACGTAGGGCTCTTGTGGTTTAAGAGACACCATCAGAAAACGAAAAATCAATCGAAGGAATGGGAGAAAATACTTGCAAATCACATATATATGAGATTTTTTTATACGGAATATATAAAGAGTTCTTACAACTCAATAACAATAAAAAGACACTCCAATTAAAAGCTGGGAAAAGGACCCGAGTAGACGGTTCTCCAGAGACGTGATGCAAATGACCCGCAAGCATGTGAAAATATGCTCCACATCCTTAGCCACTAGGGAAATGCAAATCAAAACCACAAGATGACACTTCGCACCCACTTGGACAGCTGTCAACAGAAAGACAGTAACTCAAGGACGTGCAGAAACCGGAAGCCTCAGACACTGCCGGTGGGAACGTAAAATGGTGCGGCCGCGCGAGAAAACATCTGCTGGTTCCTCAGAAGGCTGAACCCAGCGACCACGGGAGCGAGCAACCCAACTCCTACCAAGTGCGTGCACGGAGATGTGCAGACGAACGTCCAGGCGAAAACCGGGACACGAATGTTCACAGCGGCGTGACTCGTGCCACCTACGAAGTACAAACAGCCCGTTGTTTAAATTTTTTTTTTTTCAACGTTTATTTATTTTTGGGACAGAGAGTGACAGAGCATGAACGGGGGAGGGGCAGAGAGAGAGGGAGACACAGAATCGGAAACAGGCTCCAGGCTCCGAGCCATCAGCCCAGAGCCCGACGCGGGGCTCGAACTCACGGACCGCGAGATCATGACCTGGCTGAAGTCGGACGCTTAACCGACTGCGCCACCCAGGCGCCCCTAGCCCGTTGTTTATAACGCGCTAGAACACAGGCGAGCCTCGACACCATGACGCTGAGAGCCAGGTCACGAAAGAGCACACGTAGCATGATTCTATTCGTATGACGTAATGTCCAGGAGAGGCGAAGCTCGAGATGGAAAGTGGATTAATGGATGCCTAGGGTAAGGGATGGGGGGAGTGGGGAGGAAAAGGAAGTGACTGCTAATGGGTACAGAAATTCCTTCTGGGGTGGACAGGTTCCATAACCGTCTGTGGTTAGAGGTGCACAACTCTAGAAAGATACTAAATAGGACTGAATTGTACCCTTTAAGTGGCCAATCACATAGTATGTGAATTATAGCTCAATAAAGCTATTCTATTAAGGAAAAAACCCCACAATCTAAATAATGGGTCTCCGTCTGGACTTAAAAGTTTTTTTAATAAAAACAAATTTTAAGGGGCGCCTGGATGGCTCAGTCGGTTGAGCGTCCGACTTCGGCTCAGGTCATGATCTCACGGTTTGTGAGTTCGAGCCCCACATCGGGCTCTGTGCTGACAGTTCAGAGCCTGGAGCCTGCTTCGGATGCTGTGTCTCCCTCTCTCTGCTCCTCCCCCACTCATGTTGGCTCTCTCTCTCTTAAAACTAAATAAAGCTTAAAAAAAATAATTAAAAAAACCACAAATTTTACTGTATATAAGTATACGTATATACAGTATATGTATATAGTATGTTATATATATATACGCACACACACATACACTATTTCTAAGTTTGTTTTCACATAAGAGAGAAAATATTTCCTAACATGCATCAAGATCATTTTTATGGCTAGGATAATCTGTCGTAGAGATGTACAAAATGACGCCTTGTAGTTGAACATTTAAATCACTTACATAAACATCTTAGTAATTAAATCTTGACAAAAACGCTTAGTTATTTCCTGAGGATAATCTTATTCGTGGAATTGCTGGGGTAAAGGTACAAATATTTCTAAGGCTTCTGACACTTGCAGACAAATTGCTCTTCAGAAAATAATACGAACGGGGGCGCCTGGGTGGCTCAGTTGGTTAGGCAACTGACCTCGGCTCAGGTCATGACTTTGAGCCCTGCGTCGGGCTCTGTGCTGTGAGCTCGGAGCCTGAAGCCTGCTTCGGATGGTCTCCCCCTCTCTCTACCCCTCCCCTGCTCATGCTCTGTGTCTCTCTGTCTCTCTGTCTCTCGATAATAAACGTTTAAAAAAAAAAATGCAAAGAAAATAATACAAATGTGTATTCTCATCAGCAGCATGGTCTTATGCGTGTTAAGTACTCACCATCCATAATACAGACGATTATTATTTTTATCTTTTGAAATTTGATGGAAAACTTTCTTTTTTGATGGAACACTTTTAAATTCGCATTTCTTATACTCAAACAAATACTTTCCCTGCCATTTTAACTCCGTTAGGTTGTTCTCTTACACTGAAGTTTTACACTTTAAGCAACTTTAAAAGGGCATTCTTTTCCCTTATTGTCGAATGACCTGTTTAAAAGGCATTGCTCTACCCGATTAGTCTCTTCAATTACTTTTGTAGTTTCATTTTTACATCGAATCCACCTGGAACGTTAGGATATATAAAGTTTGAGTCTATATTTTTCTACGCTGTCTGCTCCCTAACTTCGCTTAAGAGTTTCTTTCGTTGGATTTCTTGTATTGCGGACACGGGCCTCATACTCCAAAGTCTTCAAACGAATTCGCAGAATTTAACATTTATTAGGGAAAGTCCTTTTTTTTTTTTTTTTTTTTTTTTTTTACTTTTAGAGAGCGAGCAAGCTTGAGTGGGGAAGAGGAGAGAGGAAGGAGGGGAGAGGAAGGAGGAGGGAGAGAGAGAGAGAGAGAGAGAGACAGAGAGAGAGAGAATCTTTAACAGGCTCCACGCTCAGCACAGAGCCCAACGCGGGGCTCGATCCCACCAACCCTGGGATCGTGGCCTGAGCCCAAATCAAGAGTTGGGACGCTCGGGGCGCCTGGGTGGCGCAGTCGGTGAAGCGTCCGACTTCAGCCAGGTCACGATCTCGCGGTCCGGGAGTTCGAGCCCCGCGTCAGGCTCTGGGCTGATGGCTCGGAGCCTGGAGCCTGTTTCCGATGCTGTGTCTCCCTCTCTCTCTGCCCCTCCCCCGTTCATGCTCTGTCTCTCTCTGTCCCAAAAATAAATAAAAACGCTGGGAAAAAAAAAATTAAAAAAAAAAAAAAAAAAAAAAAAGAGTTGGGACGCTCACCCAGGCGCCTGTTAAATCCTTTTCAAAAATTCTCTTGGCTATTCTCACACATTTTTGCTTCCAGAGGGACTTCAGGATTGTTTCCTCAAGACCAAGAAATGCATTTTTAAAAATTTCAATGAAGTGTTCCAGAATCCCATTAAACATACACGTCCAGCTGAGGGATGAAGTGCTTTTCAGATGCACAGAAACCATTTCTGCCCCCCATTCATCACAGCATCAACTGGAGGCGTCTGATGAGTGAACAACGGATGACCGATGACTTAAAGCTTGGACGCTCTTCTTCTTCCTGTGCTCGCTCTGGCTTCCGCGCCGCCTCGTTGCCTCCCGCTGCTCCCCACGGCCCAGGAACCGGCTCCTCAAACCGCCTGCCCTGTAGCACCTTTCTGGCTGCCCCTCCTTCCTCCCCAGACTAGACGGCACAGCATCCCATCAGTCCTGAAGCCTGCTCAGCAACCAACTAGTTCCATGACGAAACCGTGTGGCCCTAATGACGTTAGTGCCTCATTTTACAGACAGGCTGAGGCAAAGTCTGTACATCCGGGAGAGACATCTCGAATCTGGTGTCAACACGCAGCCAGCGGGAGGGGGGCTGCATCGAGCCTCGCCCAAGGCTGGACGGAACATCCCATAAGCCTGAAGATCACCCAGGCAAGCCCCTTTCCCTCGACCCCGTGGCTCGCCAAGCTACCACAGGGGGCTCTCTGGGCCCCGGATCACAAGAAGGGAGTATCTATGAAGGGCTCGCTAAAACATATTAAATGCCATCATCAACGGTTCAGTTGCGACTTCTGTGGGTTTAGCTTGAGTCCTTTCCCCTCCGGCCCTTCTGATCAATGGTGGCGCTCGTGACAGACAAGTTTCTAGGTCTGCAAAGCTGAGAGCCAGACCTCCGACTGCAGTGACCTCCCATCCTGCTGGGGGACAGGCAGGCTACATCCTTTCTCATTATAATGGGTAGCCCCAGTTGTAATTACGAACGCATTCCCGAAATGTAAGAAATACGTACAATAAAAGCCTGATTAAACAGCCTTAACAATAATATGCCATATATTCAAAGCTCAGAATACCACACCCCACAAGCCCTTTCTAGAAAAGGAGACTACAGGAGTTGCTGGCTAAAAGCTGGGTGCTTTCGGTCATCTGACTTAGGCCATGGCCGATTCGACCAAGAGTTTGCACCCTGGCCCGAGGCAACCTGTCGGCTGGCCACAAGCACAGAAGAGCCTAAGGCCCAGGGTCCTAACTGAAACAACGTGGCCCCAAAAGGCTGCTCCCTTCTAGACGGCGTCAGACTCTCCTTGGGAGACAAAGAGGCTGCGAGGGCTCCAGGCAGAAGCAAAGGACTGGCCCACATCAGGCCTTATTAGAATCGGAAGCCGCGTCTGCCGCTTTCTGAAGGAGCCACAAGATGACCGTTATGGGAATCACTGGCTTTGCCGGTCACACCCTCTGGACTCCGATCCCAGCTCGGCCGCATCCTAGCTACTTGACCTTGGGTAAATCATTTCTCTGAGCCTCGGTTTCCTCTTCCATCAAATGGAGAGAATGACAGGCGTGCGCTATATGACACAGAGCCGTGGTGAGGAAGGACACGACGTGAACACGGAGGGAGGCCTGGCCGGGAAGAGCCCTCCGCGGAGGAGCACGACCGCGCCGACAGACTCGGTTGAGGGGACGGCCCGTGTGTCCTCGCCTCCTGGCGTGGAGCTCCGGCCCCCCGAGCGCTCTGGCCCTCCCCACGCCACCCCTGCAGGGCCCCGTCCACCCCGCGCGCCCCCCCAGTTCCAGAGGCACTGGCTGAGAAGACTAGCACGCTCCGGGGCGGCATACCTGGAGACACGGAAACACTGGGGGATCGTCAATCCAAAGTTAGCGGGGGGAGGGGGAAAGGCAAATGTCGCAGTTGTCCCCGAACAGCTCTGGCATTTCAGACCCAGTGTTTTCTAATACTTACTAAACGCGTCTACTGCCTTTGCCATGGTGTTCTGGGCAGACCTGAAAACATAAAAACAAGAGATCAAAGTGATTTCCCCTGAAAGCTGTAAAGGGAACAAAACAGCGATCGCGTTTTCACCGACGTTGGTCACAACACCGTCCTCTACGAGGTCTGGCAGGTATTTCCGTTGCCGCACAATATGGGACCCTGTCCTCGCTGCAGAGGACGAGGGGAGAGCGTCCAAACCCGATTCTCTCATGCTAAATCTGTGGCTCACGTCCACACACGTCCTGTTCAGAAAGGATACTTCAGGCGGGACAGAAGCCTCCCCACCCTATTTTCATACTGTAAAAACAACTAGTAAAAATTCAATTTCCCTCCACTCTACTGTGTTATTTTTTTAATGTTTATTTTTGAGAGAGAGAGAGGGGGACAGGGAGGGAGAGAAAGAGCACAAGCAGGGGAGGAGCAGAGAGAGAGGGAGGGAGACACAGAATCCGAAGCAGGTTCCAGGCTCTGAGCTGTCAGCACGGGGCCCAACATGGGGCTTGAACCCACAAACCGTGAGATCGTGACCTGAAGCGTCCAAAGTCGGAAGCTTAATCAATTGAGCCACCCGGGTGCCCCCACTCTGACTACTTTAAATTTTTTTTTTTTTTTTTGGGGCGCCTGGGTGGCGCAGTCGGTTAAGCGTCCGACTTCAGCCAGGTCATGATCTCGCGGTCCGTGAGTTTGAGCCCCGCATCGGGCTCTGGGCTGATGGCTCGGAGCCTGGAGCCTGTTTCCGATTCTGTGTCTCCCTCTCTCTCTGCCCCTCCCCCGTTCATGCTCTGTCTCTCTCTGTCCCAAAAATAAATAAACGTTAAAAAAAAAAAAATTTTTTTTTTTTTAACGTTTATTTATTTTTGATAGAGAGAGACAGAGCACAAGTGGGGGAGGGGCAGAGAGAGAAGGAGACAACAGAATCCGAAGCAGGCTCCGGGCTCCGAGCTGTCAGCACAGAGCTCACTCAACACGGCGTTCCAACTCAGGAGCCATGAGATCACGACCTGAGCCGAAGTCAGACGCTTAACTGAGTGGCCCAGGTGCCCCACACTCCTCTGGCACCTTTAAATAATAATATATTGTTAAAGTTTTAATTTATTCATTTTGAGAGAAAGTGTGAGTAGAGGAGGGGCAGAGAGAGAGGGAGAGAGCGAGAATTCCAAGCAGGCTGCTCCACGCTGTCAGTGCAGAGCCCGATGTAGGGCTCAAACCCACGAGCCGTGAGACCATGACCTGAGCCAAAGTCGGCCACTTAACCGACTGAGCCACCAGGCACGCCTTTATTTTTTTTTTTAATTTTTTTTTTTAACGTTTATTTATTTTTGGGACAGAGAGAGACAGAGCATGAACGGGGGAGGGTCAGAGAGAGAGAGGGAGACACAGAATCGGAAGCAGGCTCCAGGCTCCGAGCCATCAGCCCAGAGCCCGATGCGGGGCTCGAACTCACGGACCGTGAGATCGTGACCTGAGCCGAAGTCGGACGCTCAACCGACTGAGCCACCCAGGCGCCCCCAGGCACCCCTTTAAATAACATTACTTACAAAAAAGAAAAAAAGAAGAAACCTCATGGAGATCCAGTTGACTTATATAAATGAATTACTGACACAAAAAAGGTAGTCTGTTCTAACGGACAGGAAAACCTCTTTTTTCACCATAAAAACGCATGCCTTGCCTGGAGGCAAATACTCTTCAGATTCCAAATAACTGATAGGACGCTTGTAGATGGATAGGCTCGGATGTAGGATTTTAGTATTTTACATTTCAGTACCCAAATAAGTAGGAACTGATTTATATACTCTCTAGCCTGTTACAATACAAGCGAGCCAGCCAGCACTCGGGTGCAAATCAATGACCTATTAAAGGAAGCCATTTCTAGTAGAATTCTGAAATATGACGAAGCGGGCAGAGCACGATCACTGCGAACCCCTCTCAAACCCTTCAACACCTTCCCATCTCATGCCCAGCCTACCTCTTTAAGGTCCTGACTTTGAAGAGTAGCAGAACGGGTCACCCCAAAACATGCCGCTTTGGAACACTGATTATGTCGAGCGGTAGGCACGAGAAAAACAGCACATGGGGGGACAGGCTTTCTTGGAACTTCCCTCATCTGCCTAAAGACAGATCCTCTAGAAGGAACCCAAATGTTATAAATCACCTCCGGAAGTTTCATCACATAGGGAAGATGGACTCTTGTCACCAGAGGGGAGACCAGACACAGACAGCTTGTCACAAACTATGTCTCCCACCTATTCTTGCAAGGGTCCGCGCATCCTTCCGAGAAATCATTTACTCTCCCCTAAGACGCCTCTATCCACCTCCCCTTTCCCGATTTAGACGGGTATTTAATGCCTAAATTCTGAGGCATCCTGGGAAATCACTCATTTTCCCCTGGCGTTTCTTCACGGATACACGAACCATACGTGTTAATAAGTTTCTGATTGCTTTTTTCCCCTCGTTCCTCTTTTATTACAGGGGTCTCAGCTAAGAACACGAAAGAGTGGAGGGAAAATGGTTTTTCGTCCCTACGTCTTAAATGTTACCTTCTCAGCCTTCTCTGGCAACTCCATCTACAATTTTACGTGTATGTCGTATCAATTACATACATGTAACTACTATATCCTCGAATTGCGAGGCATCCCCGCCCCCCCACCTCAAGCCCATACGTCTATAGTCTGCTCTGTTTCAGATTTCTATTTTCTCATACTGGATTGCTAAGAGGTACAGGATTCTCTGGGAGGAGGGTGATAAAAACGTTCTAACATTGGTTGTGAACCTCGAGATCATGACCTGAGCCGAAGTCAGACACTTAACCGATGGAGCCCCCCCCAGGCGCCCCTCCTTCAGTGGCTTCCAATCGCACCCAGAAAAGAACCCGCACTCCTGTCGCCGCTTCCCAGAACGGAATCCCTGCCTGCTGCAGACACTCCTACCTCTACTCCCTCCCCGGGCTGACTCCCACGGGCCTCCCTGCAGCCCTGGAACCCACCACACCCCTGTCTACCACCTGGTCTTGGCAATCAGTGGCCATCAGCTGATCGTCCCTCCTCCCCAGTCAGGCCGCAGGGAGCCACCCAGCTCCCCACCCCCAACCCCCTTTCGCTGCCTTCTTAGCATTTCCTCTGCGGTTTTACACACATGGAATCTACACCCCCTCTAAAATGAAGTCCCTCCAGACCAGGGACTTCTCGGTCTTGTTCGCTGCTGTATCCCTCAGGTTGAGAGGGGGGCTGGCAGAGAGTTCGTGCTGTTTATAGACTAGAGACAAGGAAGCTTCAAGTTGGGGAGACGCTTCAGGGAGAGAAAATGCTAAAAAGGCTGATCGGCACTCCTCAGTACTGTGCCTTATCAGTTACGCGATCCTCCATCGGGGAAGTTCCCTAGAAAAAGGGAGGGGATTCTTTTTGTCTGCACAGCACACACAGCTGACATTTGCTAAAAGAACAGGTGTTCAATTTTCGCTGAATCTGTGGTGTTCACGTTCATAGAATCTCCAACATCTATCAGTTTATGCTTGGTATATACATATACAGTTTACGTTATACATACACGTTATATATATACGTATGTATATACACATACACACGCATAAATACACGTGTTCAAACCAAGGTCACGCCTCTCTTTTGCTTTAAACAGTGAAATTTTGAGTGCTTAATGAACCGATGACTGGAGAGGTTTAGGCCTTTTGGGGATTAACAAGGCAGCACAGAATGCCCCGTGCACACGTTCTAACAATGCAGGAAGAGCGATAAGGCAATCTTCACAATTTACTGACTCACACACAAAGCAAAGCGAGCCTGGCAAAGATTTCTCATTTCCTTCTCCTCCAACCTGGATGGTACCTGCAGAAAAATTGCCTGTGATGTTTTAGTTTTACTTATAACTGAAATATGCTCAAGTTAATTTACAGTTTGTAGAAAAACACAAGGCCATTTACTTGTTTCCCCACTGGGACCACCCTGGGGAAGACCACCTACCTGTATAGGTTAGCACAAAACCAGGCACCTCACGTAAGAGACTGGGCGTGACCAACTGTTGATGGCCCTGCCACTCACATGTGCCACAGGAATGGGGGAATTTTAGGGGTTGGACCACACAAACCGTAACTGAGGGCAAAAACTGTCTCCAATGTAACTTGATAAGGCTGTTATCTTTGCACATTAAAACACACGGGAGGGGACACCAGCTGAACTGAAGGAGGAAACGGAGACCCAGGGGAACTAAGGGGATTATTGCTACTGTCCAGGGTCATATAACTTGTCAGCCGCAACCTGGGATTGGGCTCAAATCCCCTGTAGGCTCTCCCCCTCCCTCTTCTGCCTCTCCCTTCCTCCTCCCCAGAGCTACCCTTTATCTTCATTCTCTTGGCTTTAAAACTCTTTCCTCAGGGCACCTGGCTGGCTCAGTCAGTACAGCCTGCAACTCTTGATCTCAGGATCTCAGGGTCATGAGTTCGAGCCCCACATTGGGCATGGAGCCTACTTAAAAAAATAAATAAATACAAATAAAATTTTTTCCTCATGTCTGCCCAATGTTGGATTATCAGTTAGGACTATGAAAAGGTTACTAATCCCAAAACTAGCTCTACTCAAAATATATTTTTGGGGCACCTGGGTGGCTCAGTCAGTTAAGTGCCTGACTTTGGCTCAGGTCACGATCTCACGGTTTGTGGGTTCAAGCCCCATGTAGGGCTCTGTGCTGACAGCTCGGAGCCTGGAGCCTGCTTCAGATTCTGTGTCTCCCTCTCACTCTGCTGCTCCCCTGCTCATGCTCTGTCTCTCTGTCTCTCTCAAAAATAAATATTGGGACGCCTGGGTGGCTCAGTTGGTTAAGTGTCCGACTTCGGCCCAGGTCATGATCTCACGGTTTGTGAGTCTGAACCCCACATTGGGCTCTGTGCTGACAGCTTGGAGCCAGGGGCCTGCTTTGGATTCTGTGTCTCCTTCTCTCTCTGCCCCTTCCCTGCTTGCGCTCTGTCGCTCTCTCTCTCTTAAAAATAAACATTAATAGGGGTGCCTGGGTGGCTCAGTCGGTTAAGCGTCCGACTTCGGCTCAGGTCATGATCTCGCGGTTTGTGAGTTTGAGCCCCATGTCGGGCTCTGTGCTGACAGCTCAGAGCCTGGAGCCTGCTTCGGATTATGTGTCTCCCTCTCTCTCTCTGCCCCTCCCCCGCTTGTGCTCTGTCTCTCAAAAATGAATAAATGTTAAAAAAAAAAAAATTAAAAAAATAAACATTTATATATACACATATACGTATACGTGTTTTTGTTTTTTTCTAGATAGAAAGGAACATGCCAACTTCTTACTCGTTGACTTCCAGGTCCTGGTCATCAGAAGACTCATCTTCTCCCAGGACATTTTCAGACTCTGGTTGCCGAATGAGAAAGAAAAGAACTGTCCCCACCAGGCTAATCACTGTCAGGGCAATAAACACTGTCCTTCGGTCACTCTCTGGAGAAAAAAAAAGAAGAAAGCAGATAGCACCAACCGCGCACAACTTCAGAGTCCGCATTGTGTTCAGAAGCTGTTTATGACCATCCAAACATTTCCTCGTTAAATGTTTACTTTTCCTGCGTTAGCGAAAATCTCCAATAAAGAACTAAGTAGAATACCTCCACCTTTGTCTTTCAGTTAAAGGAATACCAATAAGCCAAAAGAAAAACAGCACAAGAATTTTAATCATACTCTGTACCCAGAGAAGCGTACAAAAGTCTAACATTATGGTCATACACAGCATAACCTTCTATACCTCGAGATGCTGCTTGAGGCACAGGCCACACTAAAATCCTGGCTTAATACAAGATAAAAAAGTTACTTAACAGGTAAAATCTGAGAGGACTTCAGGCAGCACGGTTCACTGCCACGATACGAACAAAGCAATAATGGATACTTTGTGGATGTATTCGAACATGTGTGAATAAAGCAAAGTGAATAAACAAACCTGATATTTGAGTTTTCCCTTGCCAAGCAAAATATATGTAGAGATTTCCAAAGAACAAGCTGGGGGAAGAAAAGGGAGAAGAGGATGTTGAGGACTTATTTCCACATTTACAGTTTTTAAAGCAATGTTTCCATTATTTGTTAAAAAGAGGGGGGGGCATATATAATTTTAAAAGTAGCTACCTGCCTGGATCATTATCGACGCCACCTTGACCCTTTTCTGAAAACTGTCACTGACCCAGATGGAATTCAGTCTCCTCCCACGTGACAGTAACCTGATTCAGAACCACCCTACAAAGACTTGACTCGCTCGGAAACATGTGATTTATTGGCACTCTGGAAATGACTATGTGGAAGCAGGCTGATGCTACTTCTCAAATCCTGTATTTTAAAGAATCTCCAAAAAAAACAAACAAACAAACAAAAAAACCCATGATTTAGTCCCCTGCATCTAATCAGATGCTTTACTTAACATACTTTCCTGGAGAAAGAACCTTTCGCTTATACTCCGGTTTCTTAACATACACCCCCCCCTTACACTAAACATCTGCATTCGTGAAACCTTACCAACACCCCAATTTTGGGTGATATCCATGAGGGTAAATCCTCAGGACAGATTCCATGATAAAATGACTGTTTTTGCTTTCTACTTAGGAAATATAGAACATGCTGTATGTTGCTCGGTGTTGATGTAATTGGACTCACTTTTGAAGTTTTTTAAATAAAACGTATTTATCTTTCAGTAACTCTACACCCAACGTGGGACTTGAACTCACAACCCTGAGATCAAGAGTTGCATGCTCTACTGACTGAGCCAGCCAGGCGCCCCTCACTTTTGAATTTCAACATACTTGTCAATAGCTATCAGGTGTAGCTCAGTGGGAAGGCCATGGTCTTTGGAATCCAGTTAAGGATGGCTTAAATCAGATCAGTTACTGCACTTTTAGGCCTCTGTTTTCTCGTCTGTAGAACAGAGATAATACTTTCTGGTGTCATGAGGTGGTGAGGATTACTGAAATTTAGTCATGAAGCCAACAGTCCCTGCCTGAAATATAGCAGGCGCTAAATACGCTATGGTTAGTATTATTTTCTATTTACTCGTCATGAATTACAATGAGGTAGGTCCACGCGTTTTATGTAATTCCGTAAAATTTTAAATGTGAATCGTATGCAGCTACAAACTCAAGCCACGTAACACGGAAGACCTGAATTTTCCATACGGCAAAGATCTAGAAAATGGTGTGGCAGAATAATGAAAGGAAAGCTTAAGCTCCGGAAGGACTATTACCTAGATTGTAAGAGTGCCCAGAAAATTCCACTGTTTCTCCCGATAGTGTGCTCATCTGAATTTATTGTCAGGCAATTTCCTTGTGCCGTCCAAAGCACTAGAATTCAAACCGAAAGGTTACCAAGAGAACGTCACCACTTAGCTTTACATACTAAACACATGACACTCTTAGAGAAATCCCAGAAGACGGAGAAAATAAGCATCAGGATGCTTACCAGCAGCTGCGATCCCAATGAAGACAGAGGCTGTGTAGAAGAACCATGCGAAAGGCTGGATAAAAACGGCAATGTACATGCTAAAATACAACAGGTCAATGTATTACAGTCAAACAATACCTTAAAGAGAATGCCAAGTATGCCTTCTAGGAACCAACTTTGAGGATTCTCTCTCTCTCTCTCTCTCTTTTAATTCAACCTGTAAAGGACTTCTCCAGTGTTGGGAAAAAAGGGACAAACGTGACCTACTCATCTTTTTTTTTTTTTTTTTTTTTGTCTTTTGATTTTTGAGAGAGAAAGAGACAGAACGTGAGCAGGGGAAGGGCAGAGAGAGAGAGAGAGAGGGAGACACAGACTCTGAAGCAGGCTCCAGGCTCTGAGCTGTCAGCACAGAGCCCGAGGTGGGGCTAGAACCCACGAACCGGGCGATCATGACCCAAGCCGAAGCCAGACACAACCAACTGAGCCACCCAGGCGCCCCGTGACCTACTCATTCTTAATTTACTGCTTCAAGTTTGTAAGATCAGACACTTGAACGAAGGTTTGCAATCGGCCTCTGCCAATTGCTTAGCGCATGCTGGGACTGTAGTTCTGCAACCCAGAAAAAAAGCTTAGTTCTTTCATTTGAACGAGATCTCTTTCACAGAAAGAGAGTTCTGGATACTATTTTTATTAATAGTAAAACAAAAGGAAATACGCACATGTCCCAGGACATTTAAACAACATGGTATCCCGGGGCATCAAGGAGAGAACCAAATCCCTAAAATACTGCCTGTATTCTATGTAATCCAAGTGGGCAGATTCTTTTTTTTTTTTTAAGATCTTTTTTTTTTAATTTAAGTAATCTCTACACCCAGAGCGGGGCCTGAACTCACAACCCCGAGATCAAGAGTCGCACGTCCACCGACTGAGCCAGTCAGGCGCCCCCAATTTGGCACATTCTCGTCAAATATTTCCTGCGTGTTTGAAAGGTGCTGAAGGTGTTTGGGTGATATGAAAGAAAATCATACTACTCACCTGTAAAATAAACCACTTGCAAACATAGAGAGCTGAGGTCCTACAATGGCAACCACTGATGGTGTAATCAAATTTGAAGCTGAGAACACTCCATAAATAATTGCCATGCTGTGCACATAACACATAAAAGGAAAAAACAAAACCCTTGAATCGCTGTCTCAAAAGTGCACTTTTTCAAATCTACTTAAAGTGTATGGGTTTTTTTTTTTGACCTAAGCATTCATTTCTTTAGAGTTAATAATAATTCTCTCATTAAGCTGCATCTCATAATACAGTTTTCACTTCTGCAAAATCTTGGGAGTCTCATCAAATTTCTCTTGGAATCAGCTTGCCCTGGACAGTAGTTTTTAATGCCCTGGTAAACTGTAATAAAAGCTAGCAGCGTGCCAAGTGTTTTCCATGTTTTCTTTACTAAACCTGACAGTTCTGTGAAGACAGTATTATTATTACCCTCATTTTTCAGAAGAGAAGACCGGAACACAAGGGGGTTAAGTTACTTGCCAAAAGTCCAGCCGGATAGCTGGTGAATGGTTGGAGCCAAGACGCCATCCCTGGTAAGCTCATTCCAGAAGCCCTAGTCAACAGCCTGCTCTACACACTTAGCTCACAACTCCTGGCAACAACATAAAATTTCGCTGTTATATAAATAACAAGCACCGAATTATCACTTGCCTAAACTGGAACTTATTTAACTCAATCTAATGGCATCACTTGAACATCATTCAGCTACCGGAGACCCGGCCCTAGTTACGTGTGTCTTGCAGCAAAGTGCGACTGAAACCATTTTGAGGGTCCTCGACTCATTTACTAGCCTCTGTTCATAAACCCAAAGTAAATTACTCTTTGGCTTCCATGAACCTCAAACAGCAAGCGTTCTTTGGAATGTACACGAAGACAGAGCGCTACAAAAAGAACTAGGGTGTTATTAACCACTGAGAAAAATGGACATTAACATTGCTTTAGTCTCAAATATCATACGGAAGATCCGTGTAGGATAGATAATAAAGAACCAAATAATAAGAGCTTTGGGGGAAGGGGGTGTTGGTCATCACCTTAGAGTTAATTACAGAGAAATTAAGAAACCCGTATGCGTTTATATCCACATATGCGTTACATTCCCCGCCTGGATCCCAATGAACGTCTTTTCATTTTTTTGTAAAATCGGGACTAAACACCTTAACAGAAATCTAAAAGCTCCTGATGGCAGCATGTTAATCATCATGAAATTACCAAAACAGGAGGACCAAATGTTTCAAGAGTCGTATAAAACATCCTCGGTTTAGGATTGAGAAGACATAATTAACGACAATACTTGAGTGTTTATTAAGTGCCAGGCACTGTGCCAAGGGCTTTACACGCATCATCTGAGCAAGGAGATTGGGCTCACAGACAGAAGTAACTTGCCTAACATAAGGCAGTGATTAAGTCATGAAACCAGGATCTCAGACCTAGTCTGAAATTCTACGTGAAACCTAGACTCATCACCTTTATCCTATTATGTTCTCCCAAACAGCCCAGGGGCAGAGAAAAAGCAATCGCTACCAGTTCAATCACAACGTTACTGCCGGAGATTCTAAGATTCAGGTAACTGCCGTAGTATATAAAATATAGCCGATCGCACGGTACAGTACCTGGTGTATCCACTGCCGTGAAAATCTGTGCTATTTAAGCTCCTGATGACAGTTTGCTGTGTGGAAGATAAAGCTAATCAATGAAAACACTTTGCAGTCTCCCTCCCCATCCCCACCAAACTTTGTCTCCGAGAACTGAGAACGAAGTACTCAGTAAAATAAAATTCGGGATGCACCATGCCTGAATACAGAAAGTCAACTATGAGAGATGAAATGGACTGCAAAACAGGAAAAGGCAAACCGATGACAGGGAAAGGGGCAGAGAGCAGCTGTAACTATGCCTTAGTACTAGTACCGATAGTAGTACCAAGCATTCTCCCAGTACTAATGCAAACCTTAATACAGACAAGAAATAACAGGTCAACACGTACAGACCCCAAGTCAGATCAGAGGAAGACCATACTGTTTAACACCCCGTCCCGATACCCTATTATTAGCAAGAAATGTCTGACACATCAAATTAAACTTAAGCATAAAAACGAGGAAGGGTAGGGCAGAAAAATAAAAGGTGTCGTTTAAGCGCGCTGTCCGATGTAATTAACGTTTATCGTCATCTTTGGAACGCGTTTATGGTAGGCACTTCAAAGGAGGGAGAACAGATCCCGACTCACCGCCACATTTCCACAAGTTTGAAAGGCGGTGAACATAAACATAAAGGCAATTCCTAAAATAATAATGTTGAAAAGCTTTTTGGATTCCGGGGACATTTTGGCTCAACTCTGCCAGAGGTCAGCAGCGGCCCAGGGCGGTCGGCTCTCCTCGGGGCGAACCCACTGACGATCCTGGGGAAGGAAATGAGGCGGTGAGAAGAGCGGACGGATCCAGGAGCAAGGCTGCCGAGCTGTCAACTTCAGTTCTCGGATCAGAATCCCCGGCCGAGGGTGAAGTTGTCCCCACGGGCAATCAGGACATTCCTAGAGTCCGATCCGAGTATGGACGAGCCCAACACTCGGAGAAGTGCCAATAACGTCGCTGCTCCAGGTTGAGGGGCCCGCGAGGGGGATTAGGGGGCCACGGCCGAGGTGCAGCGGCCGGCGCGGCCCCGCCCGCCCGGCCCTGACTCACCTCGGGCCACGCGACCCGGTCACCTGACCGCAGCCTCGGCGCCGGCCGCTCGGCCCGCTGGGAAATGTAGTCCTGCGCGGCCCGAGACGGGTAGGGCGCGCCGGGAGGGGAGCGGGGCCGAGTCCGCGCGCCCCAGCGGAGGAGGGGCTACAAAGCGGAACCCGGCGGAGGAGTCGGGAACTGCGGGAGGGAGCCCGGCGGGCGACGGGGCCGGGTCTGAGAAGGCTGGAGACAGCAGGGCAAACGGGGGCGGGGGGAGAGTCCCCCCCTCTCCGAGAGAGGCGAGAACGTTCCGCGGGGGCCGGAGCAGAAAAGCTGCGCGGCGCTCGGATACGGGCATGAAAAGGAGGCGGAGCCTAGAAGGGGAGCGCTTCCTGCCCTAGCTGCGGGAGAGCGCCCGTCCGGCCTCGCTGCCGGAAAGAGCGTTTCGCGGGCTTTCCAACCGCTCGCCAATTCCGCTCCCCCCTCCCAGCAACAGTGACTCCGCGCTTTTCGGCCCGCCCGCCGGGCTCTGCGCAGGCGCGCCGGACAGGGGCGGGGCGCGTGGCCGCGGCGCGGCGGGGCGGGGCGGGGCGAGCCAATCAGGGGATTCATTTCCGGGTGGCGCGGGCGCCATTTTGTGAGGAGGGCTATAAACGGGCGCTGGGGCCGCCTGCCCGCCCAGTTGTTTCTCTGGTGGAGTCGGCTCCGTGGGTGTCTCGCTCGCGTCGCCCCGTCCGGCCTCTCCCAGCGTCCCCACGCGGGAGCCGACTGCCAGAGGCGCGGCGCGGCGTCGAGCCGGGCTAGTCCGAGGAAACCGCCGTCTCCGCCGCGCGCGCGGGCCCGCTCGTTTGTCGGCGCGCAGTCGCGGCCCCCGGCCGACTCTCCAGGGCCATGAGTTACGGTCGCCCGCCTCCCGATGTGGAGGGCATGACCTCCCTCAAGGTGGACAACCTGACCTACCGCACGTCGCCCGACACCCTGAGGCGCGTGTTCGAGAAGTACGGGCGCGTGGGCGACGTGTACATCCCGCGGGACCGCTACACCAAGGAGTCCCGCGGCTTCGCCTTCGTCCGCTTCCACGACAAGCGCGACGCCGAGGACGCCATGGACGCCATGGACGGGGCCGTGCTGGACGGCCGCGAGCTGCGGGTGCAGATGGCGCGCTACGGCCGCCCCCCGGACTCGCACCACAGCCGCCGGGGCCCGCCGCCCCGCCGGTACGGGGGCGGCGGCTACGGGCGCCGGAGCCGCAGGTGAGCGGGCCGGGGGAGGGGTGGGGGGGGCGGCGGCGGGCGGGGTCACAAAGGTCCGCGGGACACGTGGCGGCGGGCGGGCGGGCGGGCGGCCGCGGCGGGGAAATGGCGGCCGGGCGGGCGGCGCGGTAATGGCGGCCGGGGCGGGCGGGGCGCGCGGCCCGAGGCCCCGCCGGCCGCCCTGACGCCCCGCCCGCCCGCCCGCAGCCCTCGGCGGCGCCGCCGCAGCCGCTCCCGGAGTCGGAGTCGCTCCCGGTCCCGCAGTCGCTCCCGCTACAGCCGCTCCAAGTCCCGGTCCCGCACCCGCTCGAGGTCGCGGTCCACGTCCAAGTCCAGGTCGGCGCGAAGATCCAAGTCCAAGTCGTCGTCGGTGTCCAGGTCCCGTTCGCGCTCCCGGTCCCGCTCCCGGTCCCGGAGTCCTCCGCCCGTGTCCAAGAGGGAGTCCAAGTCCAGGTCGCGCTCCAAGAGCCCCCCCAAGTCTCCCGAGGAGGAAGGAGCGGTGTCCTCTTAAGCAAATGGTAATGTCCGTGGGCGTCCGAGGCGCACGCACCACCCGAGCGCAGAGACGGGGTTTGCGGTAGCCGTTGATGATCCGTGTTGGTAGGAAAGCGACTCCCGACGTCGGGAGCGCGGCTGTGAGCTAACTCGGCTTTGGGAGTAATTCTGAAGAGAGAGAGGGGTCTGCAGAGAGGATGTGCGTGGAGCTTAGATAATAATGGCTGTTTCGTGAACTGTTTGAGACCTATTAATGAAAATGACTATTTCTTGCTGTTTTTATCCAACGTCTGCATTTTCCCCCTTTAAAGCTGCGGTCTCCTGTTTGATAAAAGAATATTGGCCAGTATTGCAGATTTTAACTGATTTGGCTGATCCTCCAGGGACCAGTTTCTGTGGGCGTGTATTGGAGCAGGTTTGTCTTTAAACGTTAAAGATGCACTATCCTCTTAGAGAAAACGATCAGTTCAACTATTGTTGTACTGACTGGGACCTCATATTCTAACGGATGTGGCAAACGAATTGCAAAGCGGAGCAATGAACTTTTGGAACCCCCAAAAAGTTTACAGGTATCGCACTGGGTGGGGAAAGGATAGTGTGTCTTTAACTCTTAAATTGTTTGGTCCTATTTTTTAAAAGGAAAGGGCCCTAAGTAGCTCGAGATATTTAAAGCCTTTATTCTCAATTGCCAAACGTTTCATTTGAAAGCTAAACGTTTATCGTAAAGTAGACTGTCTGATTTCAAGTTTTGGTTTGCATACGGTCCTTTTTTTTTTTTTTTTTTTAATTCCCCTCTCTCTTCCTTTTTTTTTCCCCCTCCCCCCTCCTTTTTCTTTTTCCCTCCCTTGTTTCTCACCTTGGTTATTTGGCCAAGATTGCATAAACACAGATTTGTAAAAGCGGATGGTTAGTCTTTGTGAAAATTTCCCCATTGGGCCTTTCTTTAAAAAAAAACTGATAATGGCTGGGTGGAACCTTTCCGTAACCTACTTGTTTCACCAGAGCCTTAGTCAGGACATGCCTGAAACTGAAACCATGTGCACTTTGGGTAACTTCATAGCGATGGAAGGTAAACTGAACTTTTTTCTTTTCAAACCTAGATGTGGCCACGAGCGACGTAACTAAAGGAAGACTTGGGGGAAAAGGACCACATGCTCAGTCCATCGAAGAGTCCTTGGAACAAGCAACTGGCTATTGAAAAGGTTATTTTGTAACATTTTGTCTAACTTTTTACTTGTTTTAAAGCTTTGCCTCAGGTGGCAAACTTCATTTTATGTGCCATTTTGTTGCTGTTATTCAAATTTCTTGTAATTTAGTGAGGTGAACGACTTCAGATTTCATTATTGGCTTGGATATTTGAGGTAAATTTTCCTTTTTGTTTATATAGTGCTGACTTTTTTTGTTTGAAATTAAACAGATTGGTAACCTAATTTGTGGCCTCCTGACTTTTAAGGAAACGTGTGCAGCCATTACGCACAGCCTAAAGCTGTCAAGAGATTGACTCAACATTGCCTTCATTCGTTAAAATTAAAAAGCTACAAAAGTTGGTGTCAGTTTGTTTGTATATGTTATTTACCTTCAGATCTAAGTGGTGATCTGAACCCAAATTTGTGTAAAGACTTTTCAGGTGAAAAGACTTGATTTTTTGAAAGGATTGTTTACCAAACACAATTCTAATCTCTTCTCTTGTGTATTTTTGTGCACTAGGCGCAGTTGTGTAGCAGTTGAGTAATGCTGGTTAGCTGTTAAGGTGGCGTGTTGCAGTGCAGAGTGCTTGGCTGTTTCCTGTTTTCTCCCGGTTGCTCCTGTGTAAAGATGCCTTGTCGTGCAGAAACAAATGGCTGTCCAGTTTATTAAAATGCCTGACAACTGCACTTCCAGTCACCCGGGCCTTGCATATAAATAACGGAGCATACAGTGAGCACATCTAGCTGATGATAAATACACCTTTTTTTTTCTCCCCTTCCCCCCAAAATGGTAAATCGGATCATCTTCATGTATGAACTTAAAATGCGGAAAATGTTAAGGAAGCAAATGGTTTGTAACTTTGTAAGTACTTATGACACGGTGTATCTTTTTGCTCATGGATATTCTGTACTATAACCGTTGTTTCTGTAGTTTAATTAAAACGTTTTCTTGGTGTTAGCTTTTCTCAGAATATGTCTTGGTCTTTTTTTCCCGTTTATTTGAAAGACCTGTGCAATTATCTTGTGAATTGTTACTGACTGTTATAGTATGAAAGCGAAATGTTTAGTACTTGACCTTTTTTTCCCTAAGTTAAAAAGTGGAAACCCCGTTTCAGCACCCACTACCCCTAAAATCCATGCTCTAAGGTAGCACTTTGTGGAGGTTGTGGGTTACCCCCCCTTCTGTCATAGTCTAATTTATGTCGTATTTTTATCGATTTTTAAAGAACAGTCCGAGTCCTTTCTCTTACAGGTGTGTTTATTTTTGTTTTCATGGCTTTGTAACCCACGAGTGTTGTCCAGGTGGCCCACCACAATCTTTGAAGGCCGACAGATCTGACCACCTTCAAATCCAGTGCTTGTACTCACTCCCAAGGAGCTAAAAGGGTCTGAGTTCTAATTGGCACGATAGGTTGCAAATCAGTGTTGACATTGCCCCAGAACAGCCTGTATGTAGGTATGATTCAGAGACTGTCCTTTTTTGCAAAGGAGATGACCAGCATTTCAACAGTATGTCTTCCTGGGAGGGCAGATTCTGCTATATCTTCCTTGTCTGCACCAAAAGACTCCAGAGGAATGTGGACACATTTCATATCCCACTTGTAGAGCAAAGCTTCAAGTGACCAGTCAGCACTGAAAAAGAAATAAATTGTTTTTTTGAAATTCTGCTTTTCCTGTTTTGCTTTAGATATATATATATATATATATATTTTTTTTTTTTAAAGGTTTTTGTTTGTTTGAGACAGAGTATGAGCAGGGGAGGGGCAGCGGGAGAGCGAATCCAAGCAGGACCTGAACGTGGGGCTCGATCTCATGGGCCCCAGGAGATCGTGACCCGCACGGGGAATCCAATTCAATCTTTAACCTAGAGTACAATTTAGAGTAAAACCCAGGATGACGCAGGCTTACCTTCTTACCTGGTAAGTAGACCACAGTTGGACCTTGGGGTTCTTTTGCATCAAAAAGTATACTGTAGTTAAGATGTCTTCAAAGTCTGGGAAGAAAGGACTTACCTTAAATAAAAGAACTTAAATCACCTTCAGCCAAACTTATGATTGAAGAGCAAAAAAACGTTTACCTTCTGGTTCAAAGAACACATCAGATGCAAGAATGATGTCTTGTGGTGGCAGAGCCAGGAGATCCGGACATACGTGGCCCCACGTTAGTCCTACAACACGCACCCGTGGCAGGTTGTTCATTTCCAGGCTCTGACGGCACATTTCTAGGCAGTGAGGCAGCTCTGAACTGTCGGACAGTATTACCTCGGCGCCACATTTTGCAGCCACGATTCCTGGAAGGCTCACTCCGGCCCCAATCTGATGAATATACGCATTTCAAAGTTTTCCTTAGCATCGCAGGGAATTTGGGGTTTTCGTTTCCCTGAGTACAGGGTCAGGGAGTTAAGTATATTCTTGAGCTCATGTATGCACAGTGTGCCATAATTAGACGTTGCCTTTGTATGTGAAGCTTAGGTTTTTGGGTTTGTAGAAATCAAGTGGTGTCTCTCAATTGGATTGAAAGGTTAAGTCCCATACAGGGCCCTAAATTCTGCAACTGACAATATTGCTTCCAAATTCCCATGGGCATCTCTGGCAGTTTATTGCTGAATATGCCCCAGGCAGTTTGGACACTAGCAGCATTTAGTTCTCTCACAGTCCATAAAAGAGCTCCTAATTATATGGGACACTGGGTCTCCAGAAGCTTGATGGGTGACTTCCATGCATACAGCCATTCTGGCTGTTACTACCAATTGTAACCTCTTTTATGTGGCTCTAGCCTGACAGATCTTCAACAGGGTTCATACTAAAGGAGATTTTCCAGTTGGGACTTCAAAGTGCTGAAGTCTTAAGCATACTAAGGAATAACTAAGGGAATGCCTCTCGTGTCTATTTGGTTGAAGCCCAAGTTTCCCATTTTCCAGTTTTAAGGACGGGTGGGGAGATTCTCAATCTGAATGTCTACAAATTGCCAGATACAGCATGCCAAGTGCCTTCACACCATTCATTTACGTGGTTCTGCAAAAGTTCAGAGGGGTTGCAAGTTTTGGATTTGTCTTCAGCCTTAGGGTTTAAGCATTGTACTGTCTGCAAACTTGGCAAAAGTTTTTTTCTCTAAGCCGTCAGTGGTCTGAAGTGGAGTGATCAGGAAAAGTAGAGGACACTCAAGATTTCCAAAAATGGAAAGGGCTGTTTTTTGACAAACCGCACATGTCACAGTAGACCCCAAATGACCCAGTTGGGACACCCTGGAAAGAGGGCCTTAGGGATCGCTTCCATACCAAGATTCTAGAACTGAAATTAGTCAATCAATGGGCTTCACTTAGAGTAAGGGTCGGCAAACTGTAACGGGCCAGATGACAAAATATTTTAGTCTTGGTGGGTCTCCTGCGGTTCTTTTTTTACACAACTTAAAATGTAAAAAGCGTTCTTAGCTCATAGAACTTACAAGCGGGCCAAATCATCCGATTTTAAAATATCAAACAAAAGCCAGTAACCAGCACATAGACTTAGATCTGAACATAGGATTCTCGGAAACCTCAGGGGCACTTGTACCTCTAAGACAGCCTTGCCTGGCAGAGATCTTCTGTGAAACCACAGGTACTGAGCCAGGACCACCGCACAGGGCCAAACATACATTCCGTACTGGAGGTGCAGGACCTGAAAGGAATTTTTTGTAAGCCAAAAATAACTCATCTGCTAGAAGTTGGGATATTTATTTTTACAGCAATTACTGAGTGCCTGACACTGGCATTTATTACAAAAACGGCGATTCCCTGCTGTAAAGTTCACATCCTATGGGGCATATGAAACTACAATACCACAGGATAGCCACTCTCCACTCGTTCACTCAACAAGCATTTATTTCAGGGACTGGGAGTGATTTCGTGGGCTATGGATGTAAAGCTCACGGAATACACATGTACGTACCCTACTAGGAAGAGACAAGCCACAAGTAAGCGAGTATGTTTTTGGCTGGTGTGGACGCTAACACAACAAAACCGGGTGATGGGAGTGGTGGGGGCAGGGAACAATGGGGGGACAGTGATCACAAGGTGGCTGTCCTAGACAGGGAGAACGGTTCAGACAGCACCCACAGCAAGCGCATGGGGGCTGGAGGCAGGGTTGTGGTAGTACAAGCAGAGGTCAGAGGGAAGGCAGGGACCAGCCCTGTGTGGTCTTCTGGGCCACAGGAAGTTTAGCTTTTACTGTAAGTGCAGTAAGAATGTATCCGAGGATTATAATCACAGGCAGTTTGGTATGGTCCTGGGAAACAGGCTAGGGAGACATTCCAGAAGAGGTCTGAGTGCAGCTCGGTTCTGGAGTTAGGAAGGCAGGCAGCATACAGAGCCTTTGCCAAGACACAGAATTGCGAGAGAGGCAAATTAAACGGCTCACGCCTTTGGAACGAGCCTGCCTGAGTTCAAACTCCAGATATGTCACTGACTACCTGTGGGACCTCACCTGCCATTCAACCTGTCCGTGCTTCGGTTTCCGCCACCGCAAAACACTATCCCACAGGGTGATGGTGGAAGATTGGACGCAAACTTAGTACAGCACCAGGCACAAAATGAGCACACACCTTGAGCGGTTATTAAAAGACTGCAAAACCGCAAGTCTGTTTTCTAGAGCAAAGGGTGCTGCTAGTGGTTGGAAAGGGCGCTCGAGTTTTCAAAGTACCAAAGGTGAAGGAACTGGAAGTTTGAACTCAAATCATTCAATGCACTCTCCAAAATTTTAGTGCCCAAAATATGCTAGGCACTGGGTCTTAAGTGTAGGGCGTGCATGGTGAATAAAATGCCTGCCCTGGTAGCTTTCACCCAAGATACATTAAAGGGTTTCTGATCACAGCAGTTGAGTTTGCCGATTTGGGTGGAAAGAGGTCTTTCTTCTCACACGGAGTATCTTCACCTCCTAAATGCGGGAAGAAATCAAGTGGGTATTTCAACGGGAAGGCATTTAAAAACTATTAGAAACGGTTTCACTCGAGACTTTACCTCCTCTTCGCCATTTATCATCTTTAAAATATTTATTTATTTTGAAACAGAGAGACCGCAAGTGTGAGTGGGGGAGGGGCAGAGAGCGGGAGAGAGAACCCCAAGCAGGCTCTGAGCTGGGACGACGACCCGAGCCCAAATCAAGAGTCGGACGCCCCTTTGAATTGTTTTGCTAATACCTACCTCACACACCCGCTGTTCAAATCTAAACACGGCCACGTCAAAATGCTTCGAAAAACCGGACGCATAAAGTATTGCTATTATTACTGAGAGTTTGGGGCAGCTGTAAACCGGAAGGAACGGGTGCCAACCCACGGAACTTTATTCGGATAGTGAGGATCGAATTCCCGAAACTAGATAAAGGTGAATTAAGAAGCCCTTCTACTAGGTCAAAGGAAATGTTCGGTGTCCAAAATGTCACTTTTCGGGCAGGAAATATTTGATGCGGAGGGCTCTCTTCCTGGCAGGACCCCCAAGTTTCTGACTTCAAGACTGTCAGAGGGCTTCCCACCGCGATCCTTCCCGCTCGGAGGCCCTTCCTCAGGCAGGGTAGCCGCCAGAGCCCGTCCCCCACCCCCTCCCAACACCCCCCCCTGCTTCCCCCCCACCCAGGCCGCTGAGAACATCTCCTGCCCCGGGCGCCACCGCAAGGGGCCGGAGGCGCCCCCCGGCGGGTGCCGCTGCACGCACCTGCGGGACGCTGACCTCCAGCACCGTCCCCTCAGCCCCCAGGCCCGGCTCCTCTGAGAACCGAAAGCGCTGGGCCCGAACCACATGCCCTCGAAGGCCACGCTCGCCCGTGGGGGAGTCGGTGGCCCCCCGGCGGGCCGCGAGCAGCGGAGGGCGCCAGGTTGCCAGGGTGCGCACGCGGGGGAGCCCGGGGCCGGCTGGAGCCGCCTCACCGGCGCCACGTGGCCCTTCGCGGGCCCCGTCGGGTCGCCGCAACGGGACAGCAAGGGCGGGGAACACACCCCTCGGGGGACGATGCGGTCGTGCGGCAAGAGACCAAAGACCTGGCAGAGCAGACAGGAAAGACAGGTGGCCCCGGCTGCTCGCACGCCGGAAACGGGCGGCGGCGTGAGCGCTCGCTTCCGGAAGTGACGTACACAGCGGAAGCGGGCGCGGGAGAGGCGGGACCGCAGTGAGGCGGCGCCTCCATCGGCCTGACCTTCCCAACATGGCGGCGAGCCGGGGCGTGTGAGGGCGGACCCCGGAGGCGCCCAAGCCAATGGCTCACCGCGAGAGGCCCGGGGGCGGGGAAGACGGCAGCCGCGTGCCCAACCCGAGGCCCGGGAGGTGGTTGCGGAGTGAATCTTCTGGAAGGCGACTTTAAAGGCGCCGGGCCAGAGCGAAGGGCGTTTCGGTGCCGCCGCCGCCGCCGCCGTCGCCGCCGCCCGGGCCGGGGAGGGGGCGCGTTGGAAGCAGAAAGCGAGCTGCGCCGAGGTGGTCGCGGGAGCAGCTGGTGACCCGCGCAAGATGAACCACAAGAGCAAGAAGCGGATCCGCGAGGCCAAGCGGAGTGCGCGGCCGGAGCTCAAGGACTCGCTGGACTGGACCCGTCACAACTACTACGAGAGCTTCTCGCTGAACCCGGCGGCCGTGGCGGTGAGCGGGCCGGGGTCGGGGTCGCGGGCCGGGCACGGGCGTCTCCGGGCGGCCGGGGACCTCTCCGGGCGCGTCTCCCCCGAGTTCCGATGGGCTCACCCGCACCCCGCGGAGGTCGGGGTCATCGGGGGCCGGATTCCAGGGCCGACCTCCTTCCGCCCGCGCCGTGGCCGCCGTCTGTCCCGGGGCAACTGGAGGCTGACGCCTTTGGCGCCCTCAACGAGAGCTGTCGCCCCTAGACCCCTTTGGGCGGCGGCGCCCTCTGGGACCTGGCTGTCAAGGCCCACGAGTGGGAGATGCGTAGCCCCCTTCCCCTGGTGGGGCGGCGCTGGGTGCGACGTGTCAGTCCGCACGCAGGTCCTTATCCCTTCCCCTCCGTCCCACCCCCCGCAAGATAAGCCGGAACAAGAATCTGGCTTCTTAGGTATGTCATAGCTAACTGGACCTGGGGGACGCCGTCTTCTACCGCTGGACTTTTTGTTGTGTTGCTTTTGTCTTTTTCTAACTGGATCGGTCTTTTCTGAATCCCCCAGGATAACGTGGAAAGGGCAGACGCGTTACAGCTGTCCGTGGAAGAATTTGTCGAGCGCTACGAAAGACCTTACAAACCCGTGGTTCTGCTCAATGCCCAAGAGGGCTGGTCTGCTCAGGAGAAATGGACCCTGGAGCGCCTCAAAAGGAAATACCGGAACCAGAAGTTCAAGTGCGGTGAGGATAATGACGGTTACTCAGTGAAGATGAAGATGAAATACTACATCGAGTACATGGAGAGCACTCGAGATGACAGCCCCCTTTACATCTTTGACAGCAGCTATGGTGAACACCCCAAAAGAAGGAAACTTCTGGAAGACTACAAGGTGCCCAAGTTTTTCACTGATGACCTTTTCCAGTATGCCGGGGAGAAACGCAGGCCCCCTTACAGGTAAAGTACTTGGGGGTGAAGCCCTTAGGCTCTTCTGTACGACAGGATGTGTCACCTGAGCGCGGTCAGCCAACCTTTTTCCAGAACGCTGAGTGGTTCTCCTTGGCTGCACATGGAACTTAGGGGGTTACTGCTGCCTGACCAGGCCCTGCCGCCACAGACGGGTTTCATTGGTTTGGGTTGCCACCTAGGCATCAAGAGTTCAGAAGGCTCCCCAGGTGACTCGAACATTCAAGCAGAGTTGAACTACTGATCTTTAAGGGTGGCTTCTAATTTTTTTTTTTTTTTTTAACGTTTCTTTATTTCTGAGACAGAGAGTGAGCAGGGGAGGGGCAGAGAGCTGGGGAGACACAGAATCCCTTGCAGTCTCCAGTCTCCGAACTGTCAGTTCAGGGACTTAAATCCACGAACCGCGAGATCATGACCTGAGCTGAAGTCGGATGCTTAACCGACTGAGCCACCCAGGCGCCCCAAGGCAAGTTTTAATAGTGAAAGCCCAGTAGTAGGCCACATCAGTGATTTTTATTTTTTTCTGTTATGGAGCACTCCAGGCACGATTCGTTCAGCGTTCCCTTGTGGCAGGGTCTGCGTGCTCTCTGAAATAGAGGTCACGTAACGTGTTTTATGAGACCAAGAACTCACTGTTTTGTAGCGTGTGTGCACAGAGTCAGTTTATCCTTCACATCTTGGACGTTTCTGTCCTTCAGGTGGTTTGTGATGGGGCCGCCACGCTCTGGAACCGGAATTCACATCGACCCTCTGGGAACCAGTGCCTGGAACGCCTTAGTTCAGGGCCACAAGCGCTGGTGCCTGTTTCCTACCAGCACGCCCAGGGAACTCATCAAGGTGACCCGTGAAGAAGGAGGGAACCAGCAAGACGAGGCTATTACCTGGTTTAGTATCATCCATCCCCGGACGCAGCTTCCCACCTGGCCGCCTGAATTCAAACCCCTGGAGATCTTACAAAAACCAGGAGAGACTGTCTTTGTACCAGGTATAGAGGAACTGAGAGAAAGCACATTGTTTGATTTGTTTTATTTGTCATTTCGGAGTAGAAGTAAATGCAGACGGAGTCAAAGAGATCCCCCTGCATGCCGACTCTAAATGAACTGACTGGTGCCCGCCTCGGACAGTGAGGTCTGTCGCTGTGCCATCAAGCACTTAGGGGGCCGCTGTCCACATTTCTCGTAACCTGAATCTATAGTGGCTGTCGGGAAATTTCCCGTATGTAAAGAGTGTGCCCGTCTCTGTCCCTGGTAGTTAGCTAGTGTCTTTGTGGATGTGCAGTGACTTGTGTGTATTTCTGCAAATTGGGTTTTGGTTTTTTTTTTTTTTTTTTTTAATTTTTTTTTTTCAACGTTTATTTATTTTGGGGACAGAGAGAGACAGAGCATGAATGGGGGAGGGGCAGAGAGAGAGGGAGACACAGAATCGGAAACAGGCTCCAGGCTCTGAGCCATCAGCCCAGAGCCCGACGCGGGGCTCGAACTCACAGACTGCGAGATCGTGACCTGGCTAAAGTCGGACGCTTAACCGACTGCGCCACCCAGGCGCCCCTGCAAATTGGGTTTTTAATACAGTGTAGCACTGGCTGGGTTGAGTCAGGAAATAATAGGAACTTGGGGCCAAGAGGCAGGAAGTCCCATACCTGAAAACTACGCTTCGGAAAAAACCAAAAAAACGACATTTTGTTATGATAGGTTAAGTGTTGAGGGCAAGGGTGTTTAATATTTAAGATAGGTCTTATGGGGTGCCTGGGTTGTTCAGTCGGTTGATTGTCCGACTTCGGCTCAGGTCATGACCTCACAGTTCGTGGGTTCGAGCCCCACGTCAGGCTCGGTGCTGACAGCTCAGAGCCTGGAGCCTGCTTTGGATTCTGTGTCTCCCTCTCTCTCTGCCCCTCCCCTGCTCATGCTCTGTCTCTCTCTGCCAAAAAAAAAAAAAAACATTAAAAAATAAATTTAAGACAGGTCTGAATAGGTATTGAGATAGAAACTGAAGAACTTACTGCTTTTATAGTTTTGATCACAGTTTGGGATCAGCAGGGGTCCACACGCTTTTTCTGTAAAGGGCAGAGAGTAAATATTTTAAGCACGGGGGTTGGGGGGCAGACAGTGTTTATTCCAACTGCTTCATTCTGCCCTTGGAGCAGGAAAGCAGCCACGGACAGCCTGGAAATGAGCAGGCACAGCTGTGCTCCAGGAGAAGTTTACACGGATTCGTTGTGATTCCTGGATCAGGAGAAGCATTTACCACGCTGGGTCTCCTGTCCCCGAGTCCCTCCCCGTAGATTGGAACCCGCTGTTGGCAGGGTTTTTGTCATTCGTGATTTTGTACGGAACCCAGCCCTGTTTAACTGCTTATTTGTTGGATTTCAGGAGGCTGGTGGCACGTTGTCCTTAATCTTGACACCACCATTGCCATCACCCAGAATTTTGCCAGCAGCACCAACTTCCCTGTTGTATGGCACAAGACGGTAAGAGGAAGACCAAAGTTATCGCGGAAATGGTATAGGTGAGAGACGTTCTTTTTCTTTTGCTTTGTTCCAACTCCAACCCCAGAGGCGAAGTAAAAAAAAGTTCACCGCTGCAGTAACGTGTGCTGGTCTGAGGCCTGGGAGAGCTGGGGCTGCAAAACCTCATGGGCAGAGGCCAGGGGGTCCAAGGTCAGGGCTAGTTCTCAGGATGCTTGCCAGCCTCGAGGCGACAGGGTAAGACTCTGCATGTTTGATCAAAGTCAGTCCGTCAAAACATGGCCATGATTGGGGTGTTTCTCTTGTTTTCTGTTTTGTTTTGTTTTCGATTTTTGTCTCCCCGCCCCCCCCCCCCCCCCAAAGGCTAGCACTTAGCAAAGGAAGCCATGTTGTTTGGGTTTTATTTTGGTTCTTTCTTTTTCTTACTCAGAAGCATTATGCCCCTTTGAACTTACTACCTTCAGTTCTTGTGAGCGAGGTGACTGCCCTGGAGACTTAGCTCCTCTGTTTATCCACAGAACAGATACAGCACGGGCAGCGGCAGTGCAAGCCACCCCCAGCCACCCCGTGCCACTGTGTCCCAACCCTGACCTGGAGGGACCAGCTCTCGGGGTAAGAGAGGGATCCTGGCTTGGTCAGTGCTCAGCTTCCCTGCTGAGAGGGCCAGCAAGGGTGGTGGCTTTGTTCTCCCCGGACCCTCGGGCACCTGCGGCCCACTTACTTTGTCCCACCGGCCGCTGTATGCCGTGACTCGGTCGTTCTAAAGGCCTTTACCGCACAGCAGGTGCTTTGTCCCTGGTTAGTGCGGACGCCAGATTAGGTCCCTGAGGGGAGGGTTCCCGCCTCTGAAAGTCCAGTTCAGGTGTATCTTCGAGCGAGGGGAACCCTCTCTGTTACTTGACGCTTCTTATTTCTTACAAATCTGGTTGTTTCTCCGCTTACGAAGGGAACTTAACCGAGCCCGACTGCAGTCACTAAACGCTGTGTTGTGGAAAGGAAGGGTTTAGAAAATCCACTAGGAAAGGTTCAGGAGGAAACAAACAGAAAAAAAACACAAGGAAGAGAGACTTTTTCTCCCAGGTGGACGAAAGCGGAGCCTGACTCAGGGCAGCTGTGCCTCACACGTTGGCACTACAGCCGGCTCCTTTGCGAAGGTCAGAGTGAGCCGCGAGCAGCCAGCTCGCCTGTCCGGAGGGCCTGGGCGGCAGGCACGCGGGGGCTTCTGCTCCCGGCCTGCGGGTGCGTGTGTCCTCACCACGTCCCCGTCCGGCACTCCCCGGCGCTCCCGAGAGAGGCAGGCCTCAGCTCCGGGTTCGGGGTTAAATGTGCTCGGTGTGCTCGCCGGTCCCAGCACTGGGAACGATGTTTCTTGTCTCTCAGGATCTTGAAGCAAGAGCACCCCGAGTTGGCGGTCCTGGCCGACTCGGTTGACCTTCAGGAGTCCACGGGGATCGCATCCGACAGCTCCAGTGACTCCTCCAGTTCCTCCAGCTCCAGCTCGTCCGACTCGGACTCGGAGGTGAGGCCCTGCTCCCTCCCCAGGCCTCCCGGGAGGTCACTGGCAGGGGGTCTCAGCGGCAGCCTTCCCTCCTCCTGGCCCAGAGGGAGAGAGAGAGCCGATTCCGCCAAGAGCGCCAAGAGCTCCGGCTGCCACCCTCCCTGCTGTGTGGTGAATTCCGCCCAGTTTGTAGCCTCGCGCGTGCGTGGGGGGGTCATCGCAAGAACTTTGGGAGGCAAAAGGAATGTTGGGGGATCTCGCTACTGAGCGGCCCAGGATCACACAGCTAGCAAACGGCAGCGTGGGCGTTCGGACACAGAGCCTCGCGAGCTCAAAGCCCGTGCTGAGAATTTTCCCTGCGGATGTAACCCGTGGGCCTGGGATCTGCGCAAGCTCAGCGGCTTGTTAAAAGCTAACGGGATACCGGGGAAGAGGGACCTGTGCCCTCAGCGGGTGAAATTGCCATCCTGCCGCTTGGCAGAATCTGTCGACTTGGTGTTCCCCAGGGGGCGGGGGAGCGAGACTGTGAAGGGCCCTGTGTCCCCTCTCTCCCGCCTCGGGGGTCTGTGTCCGCGCAGCGGGATCGCATCATGCGGCGTCAGAGCGCCGGCTGTAGACCGTCCTTAGAGCCACGTCTTGATTCTAAACCCGTTAGCCCCCCATCAGAGAACGCTGGCGGGCCCCTCGGCGTCTGGGGGCAGCCACGGTGTTTCCGGGGCTGGGTAGCTGGGCCGTGTTGCGGAGCCGGCAGAAGCGGCTGCTTCGCTTCTGGGAGAACCCGGACATTTGCGCCGTTTCTGGAGGGCGGAGGTTTGTTGACAGACCGGGTTGCATCCGGTCGAATTCCTGCTGTTCTCCTTCCGTGTCCAGTGTGAGTCCGGGTCTGAAGGGGACGGGACGACGCACCGCAGGAAGAAGCGGAGGACGTGCAGCATGATGGGAAACGGGGACACCACCTCCCAGGACGACTGTGTGAGCAAAGAGCGCAGCTCCTCCAGGTGACCACGCACGGCCGCCGTCTGCGTAGGAGGGACGTGGCCACACAAGGGGCGGGGCCCTGGGGAGGTCAGCCTTTTGGATCCGCGGTCAAGGGGAGGGCCGGACAAAGGCAGAGAATGAGGGCGCTCTCGGAATACGATTCCGTTCACTCGGCCTTTGCTGCAGTGGCTGTTTTCACCGCTACCGGTGCAGATTAACGTGGCTTCTTTTACGCGGAAAGGCAAGAATCTGTGTGGATGGTGCCAAGGACACCCTTAATGTTATTTAATAAAAATTAAATCCGTTTTCTATCCTTGCCATTTTTTCCCCTCGAGAATACCAGAAACCCCCCCCCCCCCCCCGTTATTCTTGCGGCCTTGGGGGACAGCAGGGACTCCGCTGGCGTGCGCGCTCGGCGGGGAGGCGATGGTTACAGCTGTACAGGCGGCAGCGCGGGAGAAGTTCCCTGTGCCTCCTGAGGGCCTGAGGTGTGTGGCCTCCTGGCGTTGTCCCCCACTGCCGTCGTCCCTTTGAGCGCTCACACCGAGGGAGACGGCGGCGCAGAACTCGGGTGTTTTGTGAGGTCTCCGTCCCGTCTCCCACGCTCGTTCGAACCAGAGCGGATCTCAGTAAGCGAACGCTTAAAGTCACTAAGGTCATCTCTGCCAGCAGTGGCCCTGTGCCGGGCACATGACGGGCTTACGGGGAGGGGGGTTGGTGGCTGCCGTGCGCCCCGGGGCCCGGATCCCAGAGCCCCTTGCCACGGAGCGAGTTGCAGCGCGTCTGCAATGGGGAGACGGGGAGACGTTTCGGGAAGGTAGTCAGATACTGAAGCTCCCACGACTTTTTAAGTGTCTGAGGCCCCGGCAGTGCCGCGGACGACGTCCCTGTCGCGTCCTTTGTTATCTCTGAGCAGAGCGTTGTCTTCGGTGTGTTAGGAAAGTTTAGGACCCGTGTTCCTTTCAGTCTGTTTCCCTCGTCCTCTGCAGTCACACTGGAATCCCACGAGAGGTTCAGGTGTCCTGTTCACCTGAATTTGTGGGACTAGAACGTGCATTCCTCAACCCAGTCGCCCTCTTCAGGCCGCTCTTAGATTTCACTTCTTGCCTTTTTAAGGCGTCTGTGTTGTCGCGGACTCACTCCTACCTGCCCGCAATGTGTGACTTTGTAACTTGGAAGGGAAGGTCGTAGGGACAGCCCTTCCCTTAATGCCACGTGGGGTCCTGGGGTTCGGCTTTAACGTTTCCTTCCAGCTTTGCACCTGCTGTGCCGTCAACATGCTGATTACAGGCAGTTGTACTTTCCTTGGCAGGATTAGGGACACTTGTGGAGGCCGGGCTCACCCCTGAGCAAAGAGAGAGACTGTCCCTGAGGTGGTTCCTGCGTACGTGGTTGGCGGCCACCTGACTCAGTTTTCACGTCTTCTGCTCCCTCCTTCTCCTCTGTCTTCTCTGAATTTGGATCATCCTTCTCTGGTCCAAGCTTCTGTCTTCGGTCAAACGCTGTTTTCACTGCTTCCTAAGAATAGATGGCCAAGAAGTTTAAAAGCTCACGACCCTCAGTGAAACCCCGAAACGCTGCAGGCCCGTGGGCCCCTGGGTGACAAGGCCTGTGCTGTCTCTGAACCACGCTGCTCCGCCCCGAGGCCGGAGGGCCGCCATCCCGGGACCGGCCGGCTGCATCTGACCCCTCGCCGACCGTTGGTGCGGAACCTCTGCCGTCCAAGAGCCGGCTGCCCACCAGCGGGCCCTGAGGGGCGAGCGGACTCGGATTTGTGTGCGAGCCGGTTACGCGTACGAAGGTCCGCGTGTGCGCCACCTCCCCGTGTCACCCTTTGTCCGAAGCCGCGTGGCGGTGACCCAGCCGGCACGTGCGGCACCGCTCACCACCGCGAGCACTGTCTTGTGATGCGTTCCCTTCTCTCTGCTGTCAGAGTGCCTCGTGCGTCCCGGCAGTGTGTGTGTGCCGAGTGTCCTGGGGGGAAGGACGCCGCATCGGGGTTTGGGTTGGGGACAGAGCAGGAAAGGTGTTCAGTGCATTCTCATCACGGAACGTGAATGAGGAACGGGGCTGCCTCCTGACAGACGTGTCCTGGTCTTTCCTGCCGCGTGATCTGCTTCGCGAGAGACGTCGCGATGAGTGTCCCCGTTCGTTTGACCGGCAGACACGAGGTGGGCGCCTCGGGCTGCACGTCTGGAGTGAGGTCATATACGGTGCTTCTCGCCTTTGGGATCTCGTCTGGGCTTCCAGACGACTCCGCCGTGAACGCTTGGGGATTGCCCAGCAGGTTCCACGTCTTGCCCTCTTCATTCTTATCTGCTTGCCTTAATCCGTCCCTGAATTCAACTAAACTTAAAAGTAAAAGGGGGCTTGGCAGGGACGTGCCGTCTTCTGGGTGGGAACGCAGGCCAGGGCACGAGCAGCCAGAGGGCAGAGGAACTCTCACCGTAGTCTCCCGGGCGAGCCGCGAGGTATGTGCACGCATCCTGGAATCGTGTGGTGTCGCCTCCCCCAGATCCTCCCGACACGTGGCTTTAATCTGGGGAACCCAGGTCTCTTCTGTGCAGAGGTTACATTTTTAGCAGAGTGGTTACCATTTCTCGACACTAGGTCGGTCGAGTGGCTTTACTCTAGGAGGTTGGGCCCCTATTTTGTGTTTTCTGCATCCTCAAATGCCAATGCAAAGAAGCGGCCGGATGGGATGGAGAACATCTGCCACCTTCCTCATCGCTGGCGCCCGTCACCCGCCCTCCTTTCCCCGCCCGGCCGCAGGGCTCGGCGGCACCGGGCTCCAGGGTGTGTGTGCGTGTGAATAAAGTCACACGCGGAACTTGTAACCTGTTTGTATTAATACCTGAATGGTGTTCCTCCTCCTTTCTAAAATTTTCTTGCCATCTTCAAAATAATTTTTTCATCTCCCCAGTATTGCTACGGGGCTATCGCACCTTCCTCTCAAATTCGTACCAACTTCTCTCTAAGCCTCGGTTTAAAGGCAAACCAACAAAAGCAAAAGGCTATTTGCCGCCAGGGGGCGTGCAGTGGCTGCGACGACGGTAGTTTGAATTGGAGAGATTAGCCTCTCCCCCCACCCCCCCCCCCAGAGGCTCCAGCGATGGGTGATTCCTGTTTGACAAACAATACTCAGAAATAAGGGATCCAGCTCATCTGGCAGGCTCGCAGTCCCTTCACCTGAAAGCATCTGGCTCACACAGATTACGTGCTGCCATTGGGCTCTCGCCGGCCCACGAATGACCATGGGGCAGCCTTTGTTTTAGCCAGGCCGGGATTCAGCACCTCCCACGCCTCCCTTTTTACTGTCACCGTGGGCCAGCCGAGCACACCGGTGTGGAAGGAAAGCAGGCATGGGGTGCGGAAACTGAGAAAGGAGTGGAGTGATGGCCGGGTGCTCAGGACAAGGTAGAAAGTGGGGACCAGGGCCATCTGTTCTGACGTCAACCCTTCTGCCCTCGTGGCCTGAGCTGCTCCGCGTGCCATCAGCAGTAGTGAGAGAAGGGATAGCGCATGAAACTATTTTCTAGGGATTCTTCAACTTAAAACCCAACGTGCTGGGTCCTGGAACGAGGGCTCTTGGACCGGTAACGTCTGATAGGAGCAGGTGGATGAAGACGGGGGGGGGGGGGGGGAGCCTCTGGGGCTTCGGGAGTGAGCACCAAGGGTTCTACCATCAGCCTGAGTATCCAGGGCCGCACACAGGTGCCTCTGGGGTCATCAGTAGTGCTGGGATATTCAGGGTGACACCTTTGAGGGGAGAGCCACCAAACACAGGGACGTTGTTCACATTTGGCTCAGGCTCGCAGATGCCCATTGATTAGTCATTCGAGCACCCAGCCTGCGTATGAGTGCCAGCCACTGTTCTAGGTGCTGGAGATGAAGCAGTGGCGAGTCCAGGTCCCTCCTCTCGTGGAGCTAAGGGACAGTGAGTGTGCCGTGGTTCCCAAGGGTCGCTGGTCGGGGTCAGTAGAGTCCGGCATATCCATTTCCGCGGCCAGGAAAGCAAGTTCAGACTTTACAAAATACAAGTTGATGAGATCTTCATAAAAGAACGTAATTAACATCATAGCCGTGTTCTTAGTATTTGGTTTCTCTTTCTAAATTAGCTAAAGATATCTAAGGGTAAGCAAGAAAGTTGCTGGTATAAGTTGCTTCGTGAACTTATTAGAGGTTCCGCCTGGATGTGATTTAGGACCTCAGATGAGCGTGTGGGACAGAGCGCGAGTTTTGCGGTCAATGTCGTAAAAAGTGCTTTCTAAGGACGTAGGCGTGTAAGTGCGCAGCTGTAGGTTCCTCGAATCCTGTGTAGCGTTTCCACAAGTAAGTCGTTTGTCATGTGTGCTGGTACTGTCGATGGTTCCCCGCGGAGTCTGGTTCCTCCTCACACTCCCCTCCCCGCCTTCTGCCACAATGTTCCAATGATGTCACGTTCTATACAGCCAAACTAGACAAACCTCGTGCCCCGGCCCCTCAGGTGGTGGCTGTCATCGGTAGTTCAAAAACGTGACACTCCTCGTGTCCCCTGAGCACTGGCCCGGCCGGCTGTCTCCTGGGTGACTGGACAGTGCGGAAGGCCGGGGACCACGTGCTGAGTTGAGTCCTCACGCCTCCTGCAGCTGTCACACGCACCCAGCAGCCTCCTACGTCTGCTTTCATCTCGCCGTGGGCTCCGCCACCAAATGCCTGTGGCTCTGCCATTTGACTGGTATTTTTAACTTTCACTTGGATGAAACTTGTTCATCATTTTAAATAAAGCAACTTGGTTTGGAGTTGGGTTTTTTGCATTGTTCTGTTCTTGTTTCTTTCCGTTATTCATCCGATAGTTGATACAGAACGTGAGCGAGTTTGGACAACGGGCCCTCTTACATAGCAACTTTGAAACAGTGAGGACAGGGGACAAGGAAGAAGACCCACTTAGCCCATGAGTCCCCTTGTGGTCAGAAGCCAGTAGCTAAGACCTAAGCCCCACTCCGCATTTTGCACTTACGGGCCGTTTTTCATCGGTCACCACTGAAATTCCTTTTGCTTGTACCTTCATATTATGTGATCCGGCAGGATTAAGCTTGCCTTTTGCCCATTGGTCATAACTGGACCAGGAGGAAGCCTGAGCACACGCTAGCATCTTCCATTTAAACAGCACTCCATCTAGGGGCGCCTGGGTGGCTCAGTTGGTTAGGGACCTCGGCTCAAGTCATGATGTCACAAGCCGTAGGTTCGAGCCCCTCGTCGGGCCCTGTGCTGACAGCCCGGAGCCGGGAGCCTACTTCCGATTCTGTATCTCCCTCTCTCTCTGCCCCTCCCCTGCTCACGCTCTGTCTCTCTCTCAAAAATAAATAAACATTAAAAAAAAATTTAAACAACACTCCATTCTAGCTTCTTGGCTCCCACCAGATGTCAGCTCAGGCACTGTAATTTTTCCAAAACAGCAGTAAATGTATCCAAAGCAAAAACCGGCACCCTGTTTTTTCAGCTGGTACCTGACACACTTCGTCCGCCCTGTGTTTATTGGGAGCGGGGGGAGAAATACTGTTTCGGGTTACAGCGTAGTCATCTCAAACACACACTGTTCAGCAACAGAGCCCTGGAAGGATCTGGAAGGAACAAAACCAGTACACTTCCCTTCATTCCACCTTCACTACCTTCCAGAATTACTCCAAGAGGAAAAGCCAGTAGGGGACCAGAGTGGACACAAGGCACTTGGAGCTGAGTTCCAGAAACGGCCTTTGGGGGGCAGCCACGTTACAAGGACGCCCGTGTGGAAGGCTGCTGGGTCTCAGCCCAGAAGGGGCATCCAGCGGCCAGGCTCGGGCAGTGCCCTCTGAAAACGCTGTGGACGTGTCCGGGGAGTGGCCGGGAGTAAAGCGGGGTTGACCTTCGCTTTGCACCGTCTTGCCGGCAGTCCAGGGCCACGGTTTGGGCGAGCCTTCCGGCCTCACCGGGCCTCGGCATTCCGCTGGCGGTTCCAAAGTGCTGTGAGATGGCCTTCTGTACCGGGCGGAAATGCAGCCGAGAACGACGGTAACCTGAGGGCGCCCGTGGAATGAGTGTTGCAAGCCGGTTTTCAAAACAAAAATCTAAGCGCAAAGCTTAGGGGCCCGGGGCGGGGCTGGGACTCGTCCGGCCTCAGGAGCGCCGCCCCCAGGGGTCAGGCCCCGGGTCCCCCAGCACCGGAGCCACCCCCGGGGGAGGGGGGAGGAGGCGGGGCGCGGCGGGGGCTCCGCCCCGGGGCGGGGCGCGGGCGGGGCGCGGCCGGCTCCCTCGGGGTCCCCGCGGGCTGGCACTCCGGCGGCCGCGGCGCGATGGAGGCGCCGGCCGAACTGCTGGCCGCGCTGCCCGCGCTGGCCACGGCGCTGGCGCTGCTGCTCGCCTGGCTGCTGGTGAGGCGCGGGGCGGCCGCGAGCCCGGAGCCCGCGCCCCCGGCCGAGGCCCCCGGGACCCCCGCGCCGCCCGGCCCCTGCGCCCCGGAGCCGGCGGCCGCGCCGGAGGACCCGGGGGAGCTCGAGGGCCCGGGGGAGCGCGCGGCGGCGCCGGCGGAGGCGGAGGCGGAGGCGGAGGAGCAGGCCGCCGAGGCCAGGCAGGTACGGACCCGGCCCCTCCCGGGCGCCCCCTCCCCACCCCGGGGCCCCGCCCCCTCCGTCTCCCGGCTCGGGCGGGGCGGGGGATCGGGTCCCCAGCCTCGGGCCGGGCCGTCCCCGGGAGGGCAGAGCCCGCGGCCGGCAGGGAGGAAGGGCCCCGCCGGCAAACTCGTCCTCCTCCCCCAGAAGTGTCGCCGAGCGACGAGGCTGTCGGAGTTGGGTGCTCCGCTGGCGATCCTCTCTTCCCGGCCGGCCGGCCGCGGCTCCCGCCCCACCCCGCGCGGGTCACACCCACCCCTCACCCCGCACCTCCCCCCTCCCCCCTTCCCCCCCCCCCACCCCCTGGCCCACGGGTTCCCACATCCACGTGCATGTGGCACATTTCAAGGTCTGCAGTAATGAGAGTTGTCTCGATAAAGAAAAAAATAGTCATACTTGGAGGGGGGGCGGGGAGGAAAGCTGGCTTTTTTTTTTTTTAAGCCAATTTGAAATCCAGACTCCAGAGTCAGTGATGTCTCTGGTGCAGCGCCTAGGGTGGGGCCGATGGGAGAGGCACCACACAATTGAGGTCATTTTTATTGTTTTCAAACTGCACACGTGCTTTGGCACATCTCCCCCGGGGGTTGCAGATAAGCCTGGCTTTTATGGAATGGAAGGGCAAGATAAGGCCCCCCTACAGCACAGCTGAGCACCCCTGTGCTGAGCCTCCTGCGACTGCCCCACCCCTCACTCCCTGTGGTCCTTCAGCTCTGTCCTGACGGTGCCGCCTTGCTTCGGGAAACCCAGAGAGATATGCTCTCACCCACCAAGAAATAACACTTTTCCCAGTGCTTGTCTCGACATTGGAAACCTACTGGCGAGGCACAAAACCCACATTCCCAGGATTTCCTCCTCCCTGGGCCCCTGTAGGCTCCCACCCAGGGCCCACATCAGAATTAACTTCCCAGCTCCTCTTCTTGGAAGGGAGGATGGTCAGAGCAGTAGAAAGCGTGACCAGGCTGCTTTAGTGCCTTGTCAGTGTGTGGACAGTGCCCATTCTGAATTCTGCTGGACGCGGTGGTTTATAGTGGAGAGAACCCTCGAGGGGAGAAGGCAGTGAGGCTGGGGCCAGGGGTTTCTCTTTGCTGAGTAAGGGTGCCGGACCCCTCTGAGCAGGCAGGCGCTTTGTTTGACAAAGTGGGTGACTAATTGTGTCATTAGAGCGGATTCTAACCAGCCTGCCCAGGGCTGTTGTATCCGGCCCAAGGAAGACAGGGACTCCGCTTTAATGGAGGCCCTGCTGTTCTTGCTGACCTCATCCATGAGGATGGCAGGTAGGGTCTGGACCTGTGCTGATTTGTTAGGTTTGCTCCCGTATTTGGGATTCTGCCTGCGCTCACGGCTTCCTGGGAACAGGAGAGGCGTATGGGCTATTCTCAGCCGCTTGCCCTCAGCAAGCCCTGCTCCCACAGTGGCCCTTTATCGCTCAGCAGCAAGTTCTAGACTGAAGTTTGCAGCGCCTGATTGTGGCATCCAGTCATGTCTTGACCCTCTGGGTTACAGCACCCAGGAGAGAGCTTTCTGCAAGGCCTGGGGGCCCTCAGCAATTCGAGATCTAGTGGGATGGGCCCGGTGCCCATGGTCAGTAGCAGCCAGAACACAATTTGCCTCTGTCTGGAAAATGCTCGTCCTGTGGGGGGGGAGTGGGTGCTTTGAAGGACAAAGCTCATCACAGGGGTTCACATGCGGGGCAGTTGCCAGATGACCCTGAGAGGCCGTCCTCCCACTGCGACACCCTGTCCCGAGATCATCCCGACGCGAGGGTTATGTTGAAGTCAGTCTCCTCACTCGGAGCTCCTGCCTTCCCTTGTAGGTTCAGGTCCCCAACCGTTGCCGAGTTGCCCAGCCCCCATCAACTCCAGCTGGCAAACACTAAATCGATGCCGCGCCTCGGTCCCCGGGATCAGGTGCTGGGGGGGGGGGGGACACCTATCACTGTCCCCCACCACTCTGCCTTCTTGGTGGTGGGATTACCCCCGGAAGAAGCTGTTAAGAAATTGGCTGGAAACAGACTTCTCGTTATCATATTGCCGAGCCGGGAGAGCGGGTGGAAGGACCCTGGGGAAATGGGGGCTGGGGGCCTACAGCCACCTTGCTAACTAATGGCAGTTCTTCTGATCCAGTCGTCCTTCTGTCCTGCCAGGCCTGGGAGGCTCAGGGCAGCTGCTTCCTTTGACTCACAAAGCTGATTATTGAGAAGGATCCAGAGCCCAGGGAAGCGGCCTTTCACTGTGGCTGTGGTTCACTGGGAAGCGTCCCCACGGTTGTGGGGAGCAAAGTAGCGTGATGGCCCGAGACACCGGGCAGCCACTGAAGAAATGGGGGGTGAGCAACCGGCCAGGGCAGGGAGGCTGGGCATTGGGCAGAGCTCTATTGTTAGAACCTCTCTCTTGTCATGTCTCCTTGGGGCGAGTGTAGGGGTGGGCAGCTGAGGAAGCGTGACAGACCTGCCACACCCTCACAGAGAATGGTGGCCAACAATGTCACGAACCAGAGCCGGTCCCTTTTAAGGCCAGGAAACAGTGCTCTTTGGTGCTGATGTATAAGTTGCAATTTTAGGATTACCAGGCTTCTTACCCAACAGAGGCGTGGATTCCAGCAAGACTACGTCGTAGGGTTCCCAAACAGTGGTCAAGGTGAAAGTCAGGGGTCACTCAGATGGTACTAGAGTGAGGTGTGGGCCAGAACTCAGACTTCTTGGCGCTCGGGTCCTAGCTCTGCTCAGCAACCGAGTGGGGACGGTATCACCAAACACGGAACAGGCAAGGACACTCTGCCAGACTGAAGACTAAAGAGACAAGACAGACAAACGGAATGCCTGATCCTTGATAGGGTTCCGGAATGGGGGTGGGGGTGGGGAGCCATAAAGAACGTCTTGGAGATAACTGGGATATGTTTCAAATGAATGGTTTATTAGGTTATTTTGTTGTATCCACCACAGTTTCTTGCGTGATGCTGGCATTGTGATTATGTGGAAATATGTCGTTGTCCTTAGAAAAACGCATGCCTAAACATTTAGGAATAACACAGAGTGATTCTTTTTTCTTCTTCTTCTTTTTTTTTTTTTTTTTTTTTTTGCATTTACTGTATTCATTGAAAAAATCCGCCTATAAGTGGACTTACACAGTTCAAACCCGTGTCGTTCAGGGGTCAACGTATCATGATGCTAATGGTTGTACACACACACACACACACACACACACACACACACACGCAAGGTGGGTGTGTACGTAGAGAGAAAATGGAAAGCCAGCAAAATGTTAATAATCAGTGAATCTAGGTGAAGGGTACGTGAGTACCTTGTTCATCGTTTTATTCTTCCAATTTTTCTGTACGTTTGGAATTTCTCAAAATATAGTGTTGGAGACTTGATGAGCACCGGGAAACTTATGGAATTGTTGAATCGTTATATTGGGCACCTGAAACTTTTATGACACTGCATATTAATTATACTTGAATCACAAAAAAATACAGTGTTGGAAAAAAAAGAAACCCAGTGGGGAATTTCTCAGGACGGGGCTTGGTTTTTCAGACCCTCGGGCGGTGTGGGTCTGGCTGGGCTGCACAGCCTTACCTGGCTGTCCCCACTGTGCGGCGGGGCCCGGGTTCACCTCCTTTTTTTGTTGTTTTCTTTTTTTAAAGTTTTATTTATTCTGAGAGAGACAGAGACAGCACGAGAGAGGGAGGGGCCGAGAGGGAGAGAGAATCCCAAGCAGGCCCCGCACCCTCAGCGCAGAGCCCGATGCGGGGCTTGAACCCGTGAACCGTGAGATCACGACCTGAGCCGAAATCAAGAGTCAACTGCTTAACTGACCGAGCCCCCCAGGCACCCCCCTGGTTCACCTCTGATGTGTTCCTGCTGTTAGGTCCATGCTGTGTCCCCTACCCTCACCATCCTTGTCACCACGGCTGTGTCCTGCACGCCCCCCCCCCCCACCAGAGACCACAGAATGATTTAGGAGCATGTGAATCCCCTCCCCCATCATCCGTCCTGACCTTCGTGATGCCGACATGGCCCCACTTTCTGTTCTCTCAGCAAAGGCACAGAACCCAGCCAGTGGAGGGCGAGACAGATATCTGTCAATTGCTCACTTTGGAATCTTGTCTTAGCTCGAGCTGCTAAAACAAAATGCCATAGGCTGGGTGACTTATACACTAGGAATCTATTCCTCCCACTTCTGGAAATTGGCGAACCCAAGATCAAGGTGCCGGCCGATTCAGTTCCTGGTAAGAGCCCACTTCCTGGTTGTGGACAACCACCTCCTTGCTGTGTCCTCACGTGGTGGAGAGAGAGCTCTCTGGTCTCTTCTTTGCCTAAAAGGACAATGATCCCATCATGGAGGCCCCACTCTCAGGACCTCATCCAACACCAGTGATCCCCACAGGCCCCACTTCCAAATACCATCACATTGGGGGGTCGTGCCGAGCTGCAGACAAGAGTCCAGGGTTCGGTAGTGCGAGACGGTGTCTTCTGTAAAGTCATTTCAGCTCAGAAGTCTTCTTCCGTGTGAGAAAGAAGTCCAGGGGCTTTCCCGATGGCTCAACTTTGTTCTTGCTTTCGGAGATAGTCTTTTTCTTATAATTTTTTTTTTTTAATGTTTTATTTGTTTTTGAGACAGAGAGAGACAGAGCATGAACAGGGGAGGGGCAGAGAGAGAGGGAGACACAGAATCGGAAGCAGGCTCCAGGCTCCAAGCCATCAGCCCAGAGCCCAACGCGGGGCTCGAACTCACGGACCGTGAGATCGTGACCTGAGCCGAAGTTGGATGCTCAACCGACTGAGCCACCCAGGCGCCCCAGCTTTCGGAGATAGTCTTATTTGCACACAGAAAATTCAGCTGTCAGAATTTTCTACGTAGTGGGAGGTGGTAAATTTTTAAAGAATCTCTCTCTCTATATATATATATATTTTTTAAGAGAGAGAGAGAGCACTTGCAAGTGGAGGAGAAGGGCAGAAGGAGAGAGGATCTTTTTTTAAAAAAATTTTTTTAGAAAGATCCTTCATTATTATTTTTTTTAATGTTTATTTTTATTTTTAAGACAGAGCACAAGCGGGGAAAGGGCAGACAGAGAGGGAGACGCAGAATCTACAGCAGGCTCCAGGCTCCGAGCTGTCAGCACAGAGCCCGATGTGGGGCTCGAACTCGGGAACGGCAAGATCATGACCTGAGCCGAAGTCGGGTGCTTAGCGGACTGAGCCACCCAGGCGCCCCTAAATTTTTTTTTAATTTAGTTATTTATTTTGAGAGAGAGAGAGAGAGGGAGGGAGAACAAGTGGGGGAGGGTCAGAGAGAGGGGGAGAGAGAGAATCCCAAGCAGGCTCTGCACTGTCAGCGTAGAGCCCAATGTGGGGCTCGATCCCATGAACCGAGAGATCATGACCTGAGCCAAGATCAAGAATCCCAAGAGTCAGACCCTTAGCCAGCCGAGCCACTCGGGTACCCCGAGAAAGAATCTTAAGCAGGCTCCACACTCAGCATGGAACCTGACACCAGGCTCAATCCCACAACCCTGGGATCATGACCTGAGCCGAAATCAAGCATCCAAGAGGCCGACACTCAACCAACTGAGCCCCCCAGGTGCCCCAAGAACATGTCTTTTTTTTTTGGGACAGAGAGAGACAGAGCATGAACGGGGGAGGGGCAGAGAGAGAGGGAGACACAGAATTGGAAACAGGCTCCAGGCTCCGAGCCATCAGCCCAGAGCCTGACGAGGGACTCGAACTCATGGACTGCGAGATAGTGACCTGGCTGAAGTCGGAGGCTTAAACGACTGCGCCACCCAGGCGCCCCCCCCAAGAACATGTCTTAAGAGACAAAGCTGCCTTTCTGGAACAGCCGGAGTCTGACCACACCTGGTCTGCCACCGTTAGGGACAGGTGAATGAATCAGGACGTCAATGGGGTTCAGAAACCCCTACGAGGGTCGTGCTGTGCACAGACAGAGCGCCTTGCTGACACTCTCTGCTTGCCGCTTGGTCAGAACCGAAAAGGAAGCCTGGGATGCTGCAGCAGGATGCCACTCCCCTCCCACCCGGAAGGGAGAAGTATCAGTCGCGTTCTCCTGGCCACAGTGGCTAAAGAATAACAAGTGAGATTAAATGGTCCCAAGGAAACCCAGCGTGACAGTGCACGGTACTTGTTTACCTAATATTTTTGCCTCTGAATAGCCGTAGGTAGGACTTGGGAGGGGGGGGGGGGCATCCTTTAACCTCTGTGCCTCTAGGCCTCGGTTTCCCCAGACTGAAAGGCTTGAACGAAAACCACCTCTGATATCTCTTAGAGCGCTTGGCAGTCCATGATGATCTGTGTGCACGCGTGGGTTTCATATTTGCAAGTAAAATTCTTAGCACACGTTGTTAACACTGGTCTGGCCAGCGTGACCTCTGGTTGAGACACCCCTGGGCACGTTCTCAGCCAGGACCTAATTCTGTGACCTCGGTATTAATAGTGTTTCTCCTGGCCAGATGCTTATTTGCTGAGGACTCAGAATCTGAGAGCAATCCCAAGACAAGCAAACAGCTCCAGCCCAGATCAGTAAACCCTGCTCCAGGGGTCCAACCATTTGTATCTTTATTCTTCATGAAGCCTGAAACCAGTTTCTCTGCCTGTGGTGCAGAGGCCTCCTTAGACATTTTAAACACCGGCCACCTGTCTTGTGCTATTATCCTTAAAGCTGGTCGTGTTCAGAATTCTTCAGCCTGGTCGGTCCCCCTGCACAGTGGTTTCATTTCATCCTGTGCTCCCAGCTCTGATTCTGTCCCCGAGTTCTCGCTGTGCATAACCGTCTCTATTTATCCCGCAATGTAGACACTAGAATTCCACCTAATCCTTGCTGATAAGGGGAGAATGCTGGCTGGTGCCTCTGGGTGGTTTTTTTTTTTTTTTTTTTTTTTTTTTAATGAAGCTTTTGATGTCCTCCAAATCCTCTTTGTAGGAACGATGCCAAAGCCGTTCATCTGAGAGGATTGGATCTGGCATGCTTGGCCATCTGAGCAAGAGAGTGTGTTTAGGGCTTGTGAATGTGCCCTCATTTGGGATATGAGGTCGGAGTCCAGGATGGCCCTGTTAGTCTGGTTGGCTGAACTTGGCCCTGCAGCCTGGCTCCTCCACGCCCCCGGGTATTGTGTGCTGGGAACGTGAACGCTGGGTCTCAGTCTCTCCCCTCCTCTCCCCGTCTCCCCCCCCATCCCCGCTTCCTGAGTCAGCATCTTACCCAGTATCCTTCCTTTGTTCTTGGTCCACGCTGGTCAAGCTCATGCCCATATCAAGTGGAGAGCTCACCTCTGGACCCGGATCGCCGCTGCTGCCTCTGGAACACACTGACCACTGCCCCCCACCCCCACCCCAGCCTCTTCCTGAGCCCCATCTCCTGCCTCCTCAACATTGGCCTGTGGTTGTCCAGTGAGCACCCGACACGGCCCTGTCTGCTAAGTGCTCTTGACTTCTTCTTCTTCTTCTTCTCCTTCTTCTTTTAATGTTTATTTATTTTTGAGAGAGACAGAGTGTGAGCAGGGCAGGAGCAGAGAGAAAGGGAAACAAAATCCAAAGCAGGCTCCAGGCTCTGAGCAAGCCGTCAGCACAGAGCCCGACGCGGGGTTCGAACCCACAAACCGTGAGATCGTGACCTGAGCCCAAGTGGGACGCTTCACCAACCGAGCCATCCAGGCGCCCCTAGTGTTCTTGACTTCTGTTGCCCGAGGGGTGCCCTCGGCCCCTCCCCGCCCCCAGCGCCCTTCACCACCTGCTCAGGATTCCTCCATGGCTCCCAAAGCTGCTCAGGCCAAAAGCCCACACAACATCCTGTTTTCTCATTTTCCCTCCGGCCCGAAGTCACTCCATCAGCAAGTCCTGTCGCCTCTGCCTGTGGGATACCTCCTCCTGACGTCAGGCCCTCCTCTCCACTCCAGGCTGCTCCGGCAGTCCGTGGCTCCTCTGGGCTGTGCAGGAACCTCTCAGCGGCTCCCCCTGCTTCCAGCCCGCCCCCCACATTCCACCCAACAACCAGCGCGATCTTTATAACCTGGAAACGGGCCCCTCACGCTCTCCTGCTCTAAGCCCTGCGGTGGCACAGAATACATTCCAAACTCCTGCCTCGGCCCTGCGGCCCGCCCTGCCTCCTCTCTGCAGCCACGGCCGCCTTCCCAGCTCTCAGACACACCCGGCCTGCCCCCCATCCGGACCCTGGGATTTGCTCTCCGCTCTGGCCGGCGGACCCTCCCTGGCCTAGACCTTCGCATGACTGCTCCTGCCCCCTTGCCTTTCCAGGGTCTGGCGCCTGAGCACCTTAGCGGATAGAAGTCCCCCACCCCTGCTCCAGCACGCCATTCTATCGGGCTTTCTTCACGGCACTCCACAGGGTCTGAGGTCATCCCTTGTGTCAGCACGCATTGTCTGCCGAAGCGGAATGTCGGCTCGGGAGAACAGGGTCCCTGCCTGCCATGGTCACGGCCACACCCCCAGCTCCTACAGCAGGCTCAGCACACAGGAGCACCCACCACATGCTTGTGGAATTTATAAACCGCAGGAACAACAAAGAGAAGGAACGGGGCAGCCCCTGCCAGGAGGCAATGCCACCTCCTCGTAGGACTGGCCTGGGCAGCAGGCAGAGGCCATTTCTCTTCATGCCCCCGGATGCCCCAAAGAGGCAGACGGCTCTGTAAGGTAGTGAGCTCCCCGAGGCTACAAGTGTTCAAACACACTGGAGAACTTTCATCAAAGGTTTTTTATCAGCTATAGGGTTTTGAATTAGGTCAAAGCCACAGTGGCTTCCTCACATTTTTAAAAGCACTAGCAGGGCACCTGGGGGGGCTCAAGTCAGTTAAGCGGCCGACTTCGGCTCAGGTCATGATCTCACAGCTGGTGAGTTCGAGCCCCGCGTTGGGCTCCGTCCTGACAGCTCAGAGCCCGGAGCCTGCTTCAGATTCTGTCTCTGTCTCTCTGCCCCTCCCCCGCTGGCACTCTGTCTCTTTCTCTCAAATATAAATAAACATTTAAAAAAAATTAAGGGGGCGCCTGGGTGGCTCAGTCGGTTAAGCGTCCGACTTCAGCTCAGGTCACGATTGTGGGTTCTTCAATCTTAAATGGAAGCCCAGTGCATAAGGCAAAAGCAGATCTGCCCTGGGTGGAGGTCTCAGCCCCTCTATTCCCCTGCCCCTCCTCACAGCAATCCCCTCAGTACCTACCACAAAGCTCCAGGGGTCTGCCCACTGAGGGCAAAATAAAAACTGAGCTCAAGACCATCCTCCCCGGATTCTGTGACCTCAAAGGACCCCGCGCAAAGGAAGGAGGAGCACCCAGAGGTGAATGCCCGAGATCACATACCCGAGGCCTTGGTTCCAAGGGGGACCCTAAGTTCCAGCCTGCCCTCCCATGGCAGCCCCCAGGGGGTGGGAGAGGAGAGCACTTCCTGGGAAGCCTTAGGGACTGAGCCCCTGAATCAGGAAGCAGAAGAACTTCACAGGCCTGGGGATATTTGAATTGAACCCAGCAGCCGTCATTTTAGGGTTCTAGTGGGGGAAAAAGCATGATCGAGCTGGCATTTTAAGGTGTTCTCAGAGCAAATGAGTCAGGGGAGAGGGAGGTCAAGGACAACGGTGCCGTTTCAGGCACCGAGCGACTGGTAGGAGCGTGAGAATGAGGGTGAATCTTAGGGACTTTTGGGGGGCCGGGGCGTGGCGGGGAGACAGGGACAGCGGTTGAGAAGCGGAAGCAGAAAGGAAGCAGCAGGCTTGAATCAGCGTTCCCGGGCCATGACCAAGTGTGAAAGATGCCGTGATCACAGAGAAAGGCTGAGAAGGGCCAGTTTGAGATAAGAAGACACAAGTTCCTTGGCTCAGGGGTGCGCCTTATCCAGCCGCAAATACAGGGTCCCCTGCCTGGAGCTGTCACTTGGGCGTGCGGTGGCTGAGCTGTTTGGACGTTCGGACGGGGGGGAGAGAGAGAGAGCCGCCGTGACCATGACCTCTGCCGGCCCCACCCTCCCCGCCCAGCACAGGCGCTCCAGGAGCTGGCGCCAGGTCTGCGCCCGCAGCTGCTCCCCTCTGAATGCAAAAGATGAGCAGCCTGATTGCCTAATGGCATCTTTCTGGGAGGGGAGAGAGCACCGTCACACCCCCCCCTGCCTGCAGTGGAGCTGGGGCGGGGGGGGGGGGGGGGGGGAGGAGGGAGGCAGCGCCCGCACGATGCCCGTTGTTCTCGGTGCCCACGTGGGAAGCCTGCAGCCGCTGCGGTGGGTGGGGCTGCCCAGGCTGCGGAGAGGTGCAGGGGAATCGTGCAGGCCCCTCTCTCTGTTGGCTGCTGCCGGGGAGGGAGGGTCGGGCATCCCCAGGGAAGTGAGGCCTCCCTCTCCCCCTGCCTGGCGGAGCCGTGGTCCTCTAAAATCACTCCCGGATTAACCCAGGGGCCCTGCCACGGTCACAGCCCAGTTGGCTTTGGTGGCAACTCACAGGGTCCCAGCAGAGCCTGTGTGCGGGACCCCAGGGCCGAGCCTTCTGCTCAGGCAGACAGAGAGATGTTTCTCTCTCTCTCTGTCTCTTCCCTACCCCTGTCTCTGTCTCTGTCTCTGTCTCCCCATCCTCTGCCTCGCGCTGCGCATGAGGCCTGGATGAGCCAGGGCAGCCATAAAAGGCAACATGCTGTCTGCAGGCTCGCACTGGCTCCGAGAAGCCTCCCCCCTTCGGCATCTGGGAGACCCTGGCCCCTGTGCTTTGCCTGTCCCCCCACCCATCCCTCCACTGGAGGAAAAGTGGCCGGGGCCACGTGGCGTTAAAACCCTCGGGTTCTATCCAGTAGCGAAATGCTGGGACTCTTGGTCAGGGAGGTGATGGGGTTGGGTTCCCCTCCTGGGACTGCTTTGGGGACCAGCCAGGGTGACGCCAGCTGTCTGTCTCCGAGGGTGTCACCGACTCACAGCTTTCACGAAATTGATTTACACTGGCTTGCTAGGGCGGCTTGAGACACAGACATTTACTTTGTCCAGAACTGTGAGATCCAGGCGGGGGGGCACGGTCCGTCTCTCCCGAGGCCTCTCTCCCCGGCTTGCAGGGGCCACCTTCTCACTGCGTCCTCCCGGGGCCTTTCCACGAGCACACGCTCGCCTGGCGTCTCCCTGTGTGTCCGTTTCTTATACATTTGCTCTTAGAAGGACACCAGTCAGATTGGAGCAGGACCCACCCTCACGGCCTTGTTTTAACTTAATTCCTTCTTTAAAGGCCCCCTCTGCAAACGTAGTCACAGTCTGAGGTACTGGCAGTTGGGACCTCAGCATATGACTTTGGGGAGGGACATAATTCAGTCTACAACACACAGGTGCCATGTGTCACTCTCGGGACCAAGGGCAGTGACAAGAAATCCACATCGGGGGGGGGGGGGCGCCTGGGTGGCTCTGTCGGTTGAGCGTCCAACTTCGGCTAGGGTCATGATCTCACAGTTGGCGGGTCCGAGCCCCACGTCGGGTTCTGTGCTGACGGCTCAGAGCCTGGAGCCTGCTTGGGATTCTGTGTCTCCCTTTCTCTCTCTCTGCCCCTCCCCCGTTCACACTCTGTCTCTCTCTCTCCTTCAAAATTAAATAAACATTAACAAACAAAAAAATAGAAGAAATCCACAGCGATGGGCTCTTGTGGGCTGGCAGTCCCCACTCTGAGCAGCTGCCAGGGTCATGCTGCCCCAGGCGTGGTCCTAGCCAAGCTGTGTCAGGGAGCAAACCCACGGGTGGGGTTCCGACTTCGAGACCCCCAGGGCATTGCCTCGAACCAGATGCAGGTGGGCCTTCGCTGATTCATTCGACAAACACTGAGCTGAGGGCCGAGTCCCTTACCCTCCCAGATCAGGCCTTACATCCCTCACCTGCACTTGGACCCCCCCCCTTCTGGAAGTTCATCCTGCCTCCTATCCTGCCCTCACCATGCCTTCCTACTTCCTGCTCCAAAAATGCCGGTCTCCTTCTCTTTCTCCCCATTTAAAAGCTGCTGGGGGGGGCGCCTGGGTGGCGCAGTCGGTTAAGCGTCCGACTTCAGCCAGGTCACGATCTCGCAGTCCGTGAGTTCGACCCCCGCGTCGGGCTCTGGGCTGATGGCTCAGAGCCTGGAGCCTGTTTCCGATTCTGTGTCTCCCTCTCTCTCTCTGCCCCTCCCCTGTTCATGCTCTGTCTCTCTCTGTCCCAAAAATAAATAAAACGTTGAAAAAAAAATTAAAAAAAATAATAATAAAATAAAATAAAAGCTGCTGGGGGCTCCTCAATGCCTTGTTCCCTATAAGATCTTCCTGGTCCGAGCCCTGCCTCCTGACCCCCGTGATCCCCTGCGGTCACACCAGACTCCAGCCCAGTCACTGCAAAAGCCGTGAGGCTCCCCACCTGGCGTCCCCTCTGGGGCCTCGCTGCGCCCCTCAGTCCCGCCCCATGCGGGACTCGAACTCACGAACTGCGAGATCATGACCTGAGCCAAAGTCGGACGCTCAACCGACGGAGCCACCCAGGCTCCCCTGTTCTAGCATTTGGTACACGGTTCCACCTTACTGCTTTCCTTCACTGTCATACACATAGTTCACAGTTCACTGCCTTTTTTTTTTTTTTAATGCTTCTTTATTTTGAGAGAGAACGCAAGCAGGGGGAGAGGGCAGAGGGAGAGACGGAGAGAAAGAACCCCAAGCAGGCTCCACACTGGCAGCACAGAGCCCAGTGGAGGGCTCGAACCCACAAACTGTGAGATTGTGACCTGAGCTAAAATCAAGAGTCGGACACTTAACCCACTGGGCCACCCAGGCGCCCCCACAGTTCACCATCTTGAGGCAGAGAGTCTTGGACGGAGGCTGGAGGGCCACCGCCGTCCAGAAGGATGGCCATCTGTGGCCCAATTGCACTGTTGACGAGACCTGTCCATCTTATTACCGGTGTCAGCACTTGGGTTTTCCTGTTGTGTACACGTTTTTTTAATAAAATAAGGCCAAAATGCAATGCACAGCGTTCTGTTTAATAATGGAATCCTTTCCATTATCATGATGTTATCTAAAAGCCCGCTAAGTAAGCCCAGATAAACATGTGGGCCTGGGGTGCTTCCCCAAAGCACAGGTGGAAAACTCCAGCATCCTACCCATCCCCCAGCTGCCGCCCTGCCGGCATCTGATGCAGGCAGCACTCTCCCGAGAGAAATCGATGTGTTCTGGGCTTGCTAAGTGGCGGGTGAGGAGGCAATGACAGGGGTCAGGACTCTGGCTGTCGGTGACAGCAACTTGGCTGGTCAGCCTGCGCAGAACTGGGAGTTGAGTCCCTCACGGACAGGGGAAGGCCAGGGTGGAGTGGCCTCGGGGACAACCACAGCCAGGCGCCCCCCGATCGCCCCCCCCAACACACACATTCCCAGGCTCACAGCTCTGGGACCAGACGTCCCTTTTCCCCAAGGAGAGAAGGGCCCAGAGGCTTCGAGGGGTGTCTTCTGAAGGAAGGGCATTTCTGCACAGACAGAAAACAACATGTGGCCAATTCAGCACTATTTTCCAGACTTCATGAAGACTGCAATAAAAAAATCTATTTTATTTTATTTATTTATTAGTTTATTTTGTGAAAGAGAGAGAGAGAGAGAGAGAGAGAGGGAGCAGGGGAGGGGCCGAGAGAGAATCCCAAGCAGGTTCCACGCTGTCAGGGCAGAGCCCGAGGCGGGGCTCAAACTCACGAACCGTGAGATCACGACCTGAGCTGAAATCGAGAGTCAGACGCGCCACCAACGGAGCCACCCAGGCGCCCCTAAAAAAATCGATTTTTTTTTCAACATTTATTTATTTTTGGGACAGAGAGAGAGACAGAGCATGAACGGGGGAGGGGCAGAGAGAGAGGGAGACACAGAATCGGAAACAGGCTCCAGGCTCTGAGCCATCAGCCCAGAGCCCGACGCGGGACTCGAACTCACGGACCGCGAGATCGTGACCTGGCTGAAGTCGAACGCTTAACCGACTGCGCCACCCAGGCGCCCCAAAAAATCGATTTTTAAAAGCCACAGACCCACACGGGAAATTTTATAACGGCATCTATCTATTTATCTCTACCACACACATAACACTATTTATCTTTAATTTAATTCTGGGTTACAGAGGTACCTCCAAAGTCTTAGTGCAGTTTTAAGTTTTAATAACTTAAGAAATGCGAATGCTACAGAGCTACAATACACATAGTTGAATATTTACTTATTTAAATTCCTTTTATACTTAGCTTCCTGACATTTGAAGGCTAAGGTTTTCATTTTAACTCTTTGTGTGCCAGAGTCTGCATGGATAGGCAGGTAGAGGAGTCCTCTCCCACGAGCACCTTGGTGAGCTGGTCGACCCCCCCCCCTTAAAATCATGTTCAAGCTGTCAAGGGGCGCCCAGGTGGCTCGTCGGTTGGGCGTCCGACTTCGACTCAGAACATGATCTCACGGTTCACGGGTTCGAGCCCCGCGTCGGGCTCTGTGCTGACAGCTCAGAGCCTGGACCCTGCTTGGGATTCTGTGTCTCCCTCTCTCTCTGACCCTCCCCTACTTGTGCTCTCTCTCTCTCTCTCTCTCTCTCTCTATTTCTCAAAAATAAATAAACATTTAAAAAATCACCAATTTCACAGTTCAAAGACCCATTGAACCGTAGCATTTAAAAATGTAGCATTTTTAAAATATATTAAGGGAAATCCATGTATCTCCATGCATATTAGAAAATCCAAATTATACTGAAATGTGTAAGACAAAAGCAAAAGGCTGCCTCCCCCAGCCCCTCTCCCCAAAGGTAGCCACTAACTGTCTCGTGTGTCCTTCCAGAAAACTTTTTCTCGGTGATTATGAGCATGTATGTGCATTTCCATTTTTATATTTACACCCAGAAGATGGCCCCTCTCACACTGTGCTGCTTCTTGCTTTTTCCCGTTGGAAATTTGTCCTGGTGCATTTTTCACATCAGTGTGTATGGCTGCCTCCTTGTTAAAATTTTTTAATGTTTATTTATTTTTGAGAGAGAGAGACAGACAGACAGAGCATGAGCAGGGGAGGGGCAGAGAGAGAGGGAGACACACAGAATCCGAAGCAGGCTCCAGGCTCCGAGCTGTCAGCACAGAGCCCGACGCGGGGCTCAAACCCATGAACCGTGAGATCATGACCTGAGCTGAAATCAAGAGTCGGTCACCCCGCAGACTGAGCCACCCAGGCGCCCCCGGCTGCCTCCTTTTTAATGCACACTGATGCATGGTGTGTGTGTGTGTGTGTGTGTGTGTGTGTGTGTGTGCTGTGATATATTCAACCAGTTAATATTTTGGTGAACATGTTAACCAAATATCTGGAACTCTAAGGATGAACATTTCAGTGGTTTCCAGTTTGGATTGGTTTCTGCGGCACAAAATCAGAGTCACTGTAGAAAAACCCGGACAGATGGTTTTCCAGTCCAGAGCAGGTCCCTAGCAGTGGGTGTGCTGGGTCACAGGGGTGTCTCCTTACCCTGCCTCCCCCGAAGGGGCCTGCCCCCGCCCCCTCCCCACAGCCACAAAGATGCTTTGCTGGGCAAACTTCTCGGGGCATCTGGACACCCAGGCGCCACGTACTGACCTGCGCTCTGGGCAACATCGCTCACATCCGACGCTGAGCTGGATGGAAACTGAATGGAGGGCCCTGCTCCCGGCTCCCGCCCGGCTCCCCCGGCTGCCTTTTGTGAGCGACAGAAAGTCAAGGCCCTTCAGGGTTTGCCACCTAAGACCCGCGGTTGGGCTCGTGCAGAATTGCAGCCCAGCTTCGCTCGCTCTGCCGTGAGGGACAGAGCTCCTCCGCTCTGCGGCCGCTCCTCCCTGCCCCTGCCGAGGCCGCCACCCTGGCTGTCCCCCCCACCCCGGGCGCCGAGTCCCAGAGACCTGGGCGTGCTGCCTTCACCGCCCGGGGAGCTCACTCCGTGTGTGCCTCCCCCTTGTAAACCGGGGGTGTCTCCAGATCCGCCGGCCCGCTGTCCGTCATAGCTCCTTGGGCCGCGTGTCCCCGGTGCCCCCCAGCATTCCTGCAGGCTGGAGTCACTCCTTCCTCCCAAGAAGGCCATCTCGGGACGCTCCTTCTAGCCGTCTGTTTATTGAGTCCATTCGTGGGAGAGCCGGGCCTCCAAGAGGTGGGGGAAATGGACGCTGAACCGGGAGGAATGAGGTTCCCGGAGGCAGAGCCCGCGAACGCACCTTCTCTGTGATGGCCCGGCCCCGGATGGCCCGCCAGTTTTCCTCTGGCGCCTTTAGTCGCACCCAGAGTGTGGGACGGGAGTCCCCAGTCCCCTTACCAAAACGGCATCCACAGGCTTTGGCCAGCACCCACCCGGAAAGGGTAAAGAGACTGAGGTCCAAAGGTCGAAAGCACAGCGCCTCGGCCCTTATCATCTTGGCCAAACAGCGTTAGCTCGGGGATCATACGGATTCCACCTGCTGGTTAACCGTGGCCCCCACCAGGGTCCTCCCGACCACGCCCAACAGACAGGCACCGGCGCCGTGTGGGCTCAGGCTGGCCCTCGGCGGCCCCTTCCTCTCCTGACACTCTGCCCACCGCTGCCCCACCTCCCCAAGGCGGTCACCGGCCTCCAGTGCCCCCACCGCTGTGGCGCATCCCTCCTGCCCGGGGGCCAGGGTCAAGTCGCTTTCACCAAGGGGTCGGGGACGCCTGGGTGGCGGTATCCGAGTAAACCGTGTCGAGCTCCGGGCACCGGGCGCTGACTCTCTCTTTGTCTTGCAGGAAGAGGAGCAGGAGCATGATGGCCAGGAGGACCCACCCCGAGCAGAGCCTGAGGAGGAAGATGGTGAGTGGGATCCCTGCCATCAGACTCTGGCCAGCCAGGAGAAGGGAGCAGGCGTGTCCCGGAGCGTTAAGGAAACTGGCCAGCTCGAACCCGAGCGGGTGGAAGGCGGTGGGCTTGTCCTGGGCACCCCCGGGGGCCAGTGCCCTGGCCGGACAGAGGCAGAACCAAGCACGGTGTGGGTTTCCGCTGGGTCTGTCGTGTTTTATTTCTTAAAAACAAACACAAAAAAGCAGGGGCGCCTGAGTGGCTCCATCAGTCGGTGAAGCGTCCGACTCTTGATCTCGGCTCAGGTCATGATCTCACAGTCTGTGAGCTCGAGACCCGAGTCAGGCTCTGAGCTGCTGGTGCGGAGCCTGCTTGGGATTCTCTCTTTCTCTCTCTCTCTCTCTCTCTCTCCTCCTGCCCCCTCAAAATAAATAAACTTAAAAACAAAAGCCAAGAAAACAAAAAACAGCAACATGTCAACATTTGTTCATCTACACGGCAAGTACACGGAGGACGTGCATTCGTGTATGTCCGAAGTAGTTCTCAATTTGTCAAAAGGCAAGACTGTTGCTGTGACTTTTGGCCGACTGCTGGCAGGGGCAGTGGAAAGAACGCGTTGCAGGAATGCAGTGACCACGGCTGGTGTGGGCGTGTGGGCTGGCGGTGCGGCTGCGCTGGGGGGCCCCCCGGCACCCCGCTGAGGCCCCACAGGCCGCTGGGACTTCTGTCAGTACTGCCTCAGGGGAAGAGGGAAGGGCAGGCAGCTGGGGAGCCCGGTGGGGGGGACCCTGCTCTCCTAGCTTCTCCGTCATCTGGCTGGGGGTTAGAGACGCACGGGAACTGTGGCCCTGGGGTCTGTCCCTGCCTCGTGGCCCCAGGTGGCTGCAGGGATGCCAGAGGTGGGGGTCCCGTTAGTGACTTGGGGACACAGAAAGGGGCAGGAGCCGAGGCCGCTGGAGGCCCCTCGGCCAGGACAAGGGGAGGCTCACTAGCCCCACCCCCAACCGTGTGCCTCATCACTGGGCCCTCCCTCCTTATCTGACTGCTGCCCCTGGACGGCCCCCAGCCTGCAGCCGCCACCTGCCAGCTCTGACAAGGCAGGGGAGGGGAGGGGAGGGGAGGGCTATGGCCCCAGCTGTCAGAGGAAAGAAGAGTGGGCCCCCAGGCCCTCGGCAGCGAGCAGCTCAGCTCCCAGGCTAATTGATTAGTGTCGCTAAGATGCCCTTCCTAAGCAAACTGGTGAGTCGGTCACACAAGGCTGCGAGAAGTCCTCCTCCCCGGGAGGCTCTCACATCGAAACCCCCTGGTCTGGCTGGATTGGACGCGGCCGCGGATCACTCGGTACGCCACGTGCGATGTGATTAAGGGAAACGCTTTTCCAGACGGACGTTCGTTCGTTCGTTCTGCCTGGCTCGGAAAACATAAAATCATCAGACCTGCCCCGTAAATTGAAACCTTGAGCAGCACCCAGCTGGCAGCATTAAAATCGCTATTTTTCTAAAACAGAGCAACACAATGACCTTGACGTTGAGGGTAATTGGGTTTCTTTGTTGCCTCTCTTGGAGGTCCAGAGCGAGCGTCATCGTCGTTGGTGGTTGGTGCGTTGGTCGGTGAGCTCAGTCTGAGACCGCAGCTCTGTGTAATTCCGCCCCGAAGGCAGGCTTCTCCGGGCTTTCCTGGCAACCAGGGACCCAGGCCCCTCAGACAGGGGCTCGGAATTACTCAGCAAAGCACCCAGATCCTCAGACGCAGGCAGGCCATACCTGGTGCTGTTGGGAGCCCCTGATCCTGCGGTCCCCAAGGACCCAGCCCTTGGTTTGTCAGCCTGAGCTGTGTTCCCGAAGAGCCGGCCGGCGGGGACCAGGGTCTCCAGTGGGGGGTGGGGATGGGGGGGTGGGAACGGACTCCCCTGTCTCTGCCCCAAGCCCTGTCTCACCCGGAGGAAGAACCAAGCCCCCCCTCCCCGACCACGCGGCCGGGCCCCTCTCTCTGCCACCCAGTGCCGCTGGCCTCCCTGCTTTACCGGATCTGTCTCCCAGACGGCACAGGGTTTGCTCCCTTCGACTATCATCTGCAAAACCCTTCCCGATGCCACCCCCACCCCATCTCCAGTGAAACTTCCAAGCAGCCCCCTCCCTGCCTCCCACACCCCTGTTCTTTCCGCAGAGCCCTCATGACCAGCGTCAAACGCTGTGTTTTACTTATCTTGGCTTGCTGCCCGTTTGATTCACGGCTAAGCCCCCAGCACCTAGCAGAGAGCTCACTTCATGTCTGCAGAAAGAATAAAGAGCCCACGAATCCTGGTACTAATGTAGGAACTTCTCCCTAAGGCAAGGCCACAGCCCCTGGGGCGCCCCAGGCCCCAGGCCGTCTGCCCTACACCTGCTGGGTTGAAGGACCACTTACGGCCGCCCATCGATTCCCAGGGCGGGGGGCTCTCTCCCTCCGATACTCAGCCCAGGGCTCCGCTCTGAAGTTCTTTTCTCTTCCGCCCTGGCAGTCTCTGCTCAGCACCTGCCCTGGCTCCCTGTCGCACATTCCTGCCTTTCTCTGTCCAGACCTCTGGCGTGCCCTCTCATCGGGCCTCGAGATTGTTTGTTCTAAGGCGGCTAAGGAGTCTGCTCTCGGGGACTGGCAAATCCCAGTACACCTATTCAGTACTAGGCACCGGTTTGGAGGCCCAAATTCAACACGGTGTGAAAGATCCCACGTCACTCCTGTGAGCTGGATGCGTTGTTTCAGATTTCTGATAGCTGGCGGGCATCCCCCAAGCCCCAGAGCCTGGAGGACCTCGGCAGAAGGAGCAGGAGTCCCTGTGCCACCCTCAGGGCCTGGGACCCGAGGAGAGGCAGGGAGCCCAGCACCTTGGCCCAGCCTGCTGGGTCTGATGTAATTCGCACAGCAGTAATGGGGGGGGGGGGGCGGGGGGGAGCGGCTTCAATGACTCTTCGAGGGTAGAGTGTCCTCGAAGGCAGCGGCTTGGCGGGAGCCTTTGCCAGACAGCTCTGTGGATGGCTCAACCCTGCCTTGGGGGAGGGGTCCAGCATTTGGTGGATGGAGCCATACAGTTTGGGGAGGGGGACTGATTTCTCTCCAACTATCTCATTTTTGTCTCTGTATCCCCATTTCGAGTCCCTAAGTCACTGTGGGATTTCATGGGAAGAGTGTGGGAGGGAGCCCTGCCAGTCGAGCAGAAAAGTCGCAGGGGAGGGACTCGGAGTCTGTGGGAGGCGCCCAGCCCCCCCCCCCCCCCCCCCAGTCCCACACGCCAGCTCTTACCCCCTTCCCCGTCTCCTCCCTGCAGGGGGAGAGGTCTTCTCCTTTAAATACAGCCCCGGGAAGCTGCGGGGAAACCAGTACAAGAAGATGATGACCAAAGAGGAGCTGGAGGAAGAACAGAGGTAGGCCGCACACCTCCTGCCCCCACCCCCTGCCACCCTCCGTTTTGTTTTCGTTTCAGGGCTTCTTTCCTATCTGTCTGTCCTGCCTCCACTCAGCCGGGCTCGTCTCCCATGGAGACGGTCCCCTCAGGGCGCTGGGGGAGGACCCGCTGAGCCCCTCCCCTGCCCCACCCCGCCCCGCTGCAGAGGGAAAAATCGAGATGCCATGCCGGGGAAGAGCCTGGACCAGATAGAGTTCATGACAGAACCAATCTGTCACTTCAGGACAGAGCTTGATTCTTCCTGCTCATCTCTCTGGCCGCTCCCCTCCGGCCCCTCCTCGCCCAGCGGCCGCCTTCCTTCTGTATCTGTTCTGCTCCGTGGAGCTCGGAGGCCGAGGCAGCCGTGTAGCGCCCCAAGTTTAGAGTCAGGCACCCCCCACCCCTGCCGGACACCCCCCGCACACCCGTGGGCTAACCTCCGCAGATCCTCTGCGCTCCGTCCCGCCAGCGTGCCAAGGAGCGCTCTGGAAACAGCAGGACAGCTGGGGAAGGGAGAACCGGGGGTCTGACCCCGAGCCCCGGGGCCTCCAGGCCTGGAGCCTGCTGGCGTGCTTTGGTTCAAGCGGGACCTAAACGGGAGCCCAGGCTTGTGGTGACCACCGCCCGCTCGTTAGCAGAAGCTGGGGTTCTCGGGTCACAGGGGACAGGAGGGTTTATTTTTCCAGAATGCATAACTCAGCCACCCTTTCATTGCCACTGGCCACACCACTCAGGGTCCCTCAAAAGGCAGAAGCCGCTCTGTCCACGAGAACCCGCATTTCCCTTCCTGCGGCTGTTCCCCGCTTCTTCCAAAGCCGGCCCGGAAGGCTCTTCCCCGGGGGCGGAGGGGTGGCGGTGTCGGCCCAGCGGGAGGAGGACCCGGAACAGGGGGACCTGGCCTCCAGGGGACCCCCCCCCCACTCCTCCGTGCTGGTGACACTGCCTGTGGGTGTGACCCGGTTTGCTGCCTTTATATTTCAGGATTGAGCTGACCTCTGACCTCACTTCCCTGTAGCACGTTCCTTAGGTCCTGAGCCACACATAATCTTGCAAATCCTTTTGGTAAGGAGACGGACTTCTTAGACCACTGGTGCTTCCCCCCTCCTGTCTGTTAATGTGTCCCAAACATGACTGGCGTGGTCTAAACCTCCCCCATCCCCACCGCCGCCTTCATAACCAATTAATTCATTCTGCGCACCGAGCACCCAGCCGCCTCGTTCTTCGCCAGCACAGGGGTCGCTGGGTGACCAGGCCCCTCTCCCAGGGCTGCAGGGTCCTGGGAGCCCAGTGAACATGCGTCCCCCGTGGGCCTAATGGACCAGCTGGCGGGGAGCTAGCGCCCCCTTGTGAGGCTGGGCAGAACTGTCATTCCCCTGGGGACCAGGGAGGCTGCGGGGAAACCCGCTGGCTGTCCCCCTGCCACTTCGGTCCTGCCCTAAGAAGGTGACGCAGCTGATAAAACCTCGTGTGGCAAAAACCCCGGGCTCCCAAGTTGTGGGACAGGCAGGTTTTTCAGCTCAGAGGAAGGGGTGGCCGACTTCAGCCCTGGTCACTATGCTCAGTGTGACCAGAACACGGCCACTCTGGTTTTCCTGTGGCCTGTGGTGGCTTCTGCGCTGCTGTGGCCGGAGTGAGAAAGCCCACAAAGCCCAAAAGAGTCCGTATCGGGCCCTTTACAGAAACATTTCGCAGCCCCGGGATTAAGGATAGGCAGGGCTGGGTGCACCTGTGGGCTCTCGAAGGTCCCCGTGGACGGAGCTGAGGTCCTGGTTCCCAGTGCTCAGAGTATGTGAGGAGCCACTGGAACAGGAAGGACCAGTTAGGGGATGGATGCCAGGCCTCGGGCCAGGGGTCAGACGGCCGCTGTCGCTGGGCTCCGAGCTGGGACCTTGGCGATGGGGAGGGAAAGTCCCTTCTCTGTTATGTTTAGACAGGAGGGTCTTTCGCTACGGAGTCTTTGGGGACTTGTCATATATACCAGTTCACACCTGGCTATTCCGTGCGGTGGAGACCGCGCCCCAGGTGTCGCTCTTGGGGTGAAGGGGGCGCTCTCTCCTCATCTGTAGGCTGTGGTCATCACCGCTGTGCCCCAACTTGAGGGGCTAAACACCGTCCTCGAAGGGTGGAGCTGGAGTTCATGTTCATTTTCATTACCGCCCTTCCCCAGCATGCTCCCCGCGGCTGTTGGACGAGCCTGCCTGTGCCTGCTCCCTCCTGCCCCTGCGCGCGCGGCACTGCATGGGGCCCCTTGACGCGCCACTCCTCTTAACGGCTGCTTCTGTTCCTTGCATGGCCACGCTTGGGGTTGCAGAGGCTGGCAGGTTTGGCTTTGTCTTTTCATCTACAGCACGGTGGTTCCCGTGTGCCCCGGGAGAGAGCCGACGGGTGCGAGGTAGCTCTGGTCCCAGCTGAGTCTAGGAGACGGCCCTGGAATCCCAGTATGGAAAAGAACAGGCATATTATTGTCAAACTGCTGAAACCACAGGCCAGCAAAAAGTCTGCTTCCTTCTCTGCCTGTCAAGATTCTTTCCGACCAAACTCTGCCTGTTTCTAATTCCTTTCCTGGCACTCCGCGTCCCAGTCGAGTTGCAAGCTAGTTAACAAATAAATGCTGTAAGTCCCCGATGTTAAATTTATCACCTCAGCCAACAGAGCCGTATCCAGAGCCCAAATCTTTAGTGGTCCCACTAAAGAGCATCCCCCAAAGCCTCACTTTATACGTTTTCAGAACACGGCTTTTAGGAAGCAGGACTAAAGTCAAGACCCCAGATTGTTCTTCCGCGTGTTTAAACGGACATTCCCATCCTTAGAATCGCCCACAGGTCAGGTTCCTTCTGCCCAAGGGGTCGGAAATGGTAAGGTTTGCAAATCCAGAGACAGCTGCTGCCCAAGAATGACCCTGCTTCTCACTGGCTGCACCCCCTCCTCCGAGGTGTCCCCTGGGGCCTAGGGCTCGCAGGTATCCTCGGCACTGCCATGCCGGGCTGGGGGACTGTGCGTTCGCACCGAAGCTCCTCTGGGAGGCGCCCCATCCAGCCTCAGGGTGTAGCTGGGCTGGCGGGTTTGCAGGCTGCGGACCGCTCCTCCCTGCTCCCAGAGCTAGTGAAGCTGAAGGCTTGGCAGGAAAAAGAAAAAAAAAAAAGCACCCCTGGCCACACCTGTCCTTGTATGCCATCCGTTCTTCCCACCTTCCGGTCCGGAGGAAAGTGGCTCTGATGGATGGGAACCTGGGACCCCAGCACCCACTCCATTCCGAAGGTCCTCGGCAATGTCCTGACCTTTCTGGGTGTGGACACGACTCTAGTGGAAGGTGTTTTGTTCGGCATAACAGGGAAGGACGAGAGCGGGCGGAGGAATCCAGGCTGTGGGATATTCCCGTGTCCGCAACCTGGTGTGTCCGTGAGGGATTTGCCCGTGTGAAGGTCTAGAAACATGAGCGACGCTGACCTCCAGAAGAGGGCGCCAGAGGGACAAAATCGTCCCCTCTTCCCTCATCAAGTCTGTGGGCTGCTGGGTGTTGTTTAGACGGGGTGGGCACACATCCTAGGGTGCCAGTGTCCCCGGCGGGGACAAAACCCAGCCAGTGGGAATAGGAAGAGCGGGACGGGAGGGCCCCAGGGAAGCACATAGCCAAAGATCCGGAGCACCCAGTATCTGTCCAGACGTCTGCCCTGCCCAACTGCCTAGATGCGGGGGCCCCCTCTGCCTAACTAAGTGCCTCGCGGACGCAGAATGGGGGTCGGCGGGCTGCCACGGTGCCACGCTCTGGGGGACAGACTGTCTTGCTGCAGGTGATGAGAAGCAAACTTACCCCGTGTCTGAGAAACCAGTGTCCAGCCCGGCTTCTGCAACTCCAAACGTCCTCCCCCGTCGTCCCCGATGCCCCCCTTTCCTCCCCGCCCCCACCCCTGCCCCGTGATACTTGCAAGGCGGAAGGACTAAAATAAATGATCTTTTCTCCCTATTTCTCTTTACAGAACCGAAGAATAATGAAGTTATCCTTAGCCTCCTGCTAAAGGCTTTTTCCCTTTGACATCTTAAAAGCTTGAGCGCTAGAATGGAAATCCCCAGAGCGGAGCCACGCGGGCTCCCGGGTGCCTCTTGCCTACATAAACCCGCTGGGACCTAGAGCCTCCTTCAGGACCCGTCCCTCGGCAGGGAGGATGCCAGGGGGCGCCCTGGCCCCCCACCCCCGGGGGAGATGCGTTCCTCCCTGTTGGCGCAGATGGCTCGGTTAAGCAAGGGTTTCGGAGACGTTGATTTTTCGTATCACTGAACCCAGCTCTCCACACACCCTTCACACCTGTGATATGGCCAGTGGCAGCCACCTTGTCATTTTAAAACCATGTGGCTGCATTCCAGCCCCCCAGCCCCTGCCTTTTCCTCCACTGACGTCTAACCCGGGAAAGACTTGGAGGCGTGCCAGGCAAATGAGGGAGAGACGCCGGCGCTCAGTGGCTGGCTTAGGGGTGGTCTTGTCTTCCTCTCCCTGGGGACCCACGTCCCCCTTCCGGGCGCGGTCGTTGGGGGGGGGGGGCGGGTGAGAGACGCTATATCGACCGCGGGGCGACAGGGAACCAGCGTCGGCTAGAGATTCGCGGTTGCCCTGAGTCTTCATTTCGAGGAGGCTTGAATGCAGCCCTCTCGTTGCTAAAAGAAGCCTTTTCACTGACGCTCTTATCAAGCTCGGCCGAATCGCCACCTTCGCTTTGGCAGAAGCAATAATAATAGTTTGCTTGAAATAGATCTCTCGACTATGCCTTTTCCTAGAAGGTTTCATAGATAAGTTAGAATTTCGCGAGAGAATCAGAGCAGTCCCAGATCCGTTTCTTGGAATTTTATATTGGACGACATTTATACTACACCAGACTAACGTGCAGTTTTTAGATGTGTTGGTTACAACATTTTTTTAAGCAGTAAGTTTTTTAGAAAAACGATCGCCATCTGATGGAAGGCCGGGATGTCAACCCCTAGGCCGTGTCGCATTCCCAGTGACCCTCTCCTCTGGGCCTCGAACCTTAGGTTTAGGGACGGAGCGCGGGACGGAACACCAGCCACACCGAGACCTGACAGGTAGATGCTGTCTTGTTAGCACCCGGGTCCCCACACACGCAATACGACGGCCTTGTCCAGACTGGGATCTTAATGACACCGTGAGCGGGGGACTGCCTCCCTCCGGGTCAGCTACCTAGCTAGTTAGTTGTCTGGAATCTTTCTGAACATGGCTCGTGGGCCCCAAGCCTCACGTCCTCCTGATGGCTTGGATCTGTGTACTCAGCCTTTGTTCAGCCCAATAAACTTTGAGTAGATGATCTCGGTGACGGTGTGTTTTTTCAGTTTCGCTTTGCTTTTAAGAAATCATGTCCTTCGAACCCATTAGAATTTGAGCTCTCATTCTGATGCCTGTTACCCTCTAGCAGAGTACAAGTCCTATGTCTGCGAAAACTGCCCGAGCGCCGCGGCCGGCGAAAATACCTGAGAATCTGCGTTCACTCGGGGCGGGGGGATTGTGATGCCGTCCAGGGAGCCCAACACACACCCTTTCCATTCCCAGTGCTTTTGTCGGACTGTAGGGTACAGAACACCTATGGCAGGACAGGAAAACGGACCGTAGAAATCACAGTTCCCAGGGCGACGAAGAGAGGCTGGGAGTTGGGACTTGAGTATTTCAGCGTCTAGATGCTGCTCTAGCCAGGAAACCACCTGCTGGATGGGAGATAAGGGGTCACCGCCGAAGGAGTCTGGTGGGACGAGACCAGACGGTGGGACCCCGCCCCGGGCAGCGCTATGGGTGCTGGGTGGCCGGAGGCCGTGCCGAAGCCCTGCCGTGCGGCATCTAAAGCGGAGCCGGCCGCAGGGAGGGCCGGTGCGCAGGGAAACCTCAGGACCAGCCTCGCTGCCAGCACCTGGAGCGGGAACAGGCCCCTGACTGGCCCCGAGCCCTGTTTCCTGCTGCGGTTTCACCCCAGCCTTTCACAACACTCGCGCCCCTGGGAGCTGTCCTGTGCTGGTCAGATGGGGTGGCTGAGCCTCTTAAAGACAGCAGCCCTTGAGAGGCACCCGGGTGGCTCAGTCGGCTGGGCTTCCGACTCTTGATTTCAGTTCAGGTCATGATCTCATGCTTTGCGAGTTCGAGCCCGGCGTCGGACTCCATGCTGACCGTGCAGAGCTTGCTTGGGATTCTCTCTCTCCCTCTCCCGTTGCTCCTCCCCTGCTCATTCTCTCTCTCTCTCTCTCAAAATAAATAAATAAGAACTTAAAAAAAGAAAAAGATAAGAGCCCTTCACTCGCAGGCCTGTGTGCAGGCCAGTTCAGGGCGCCCGCTGGCCATAAGGTATATGTGCAAAGTAGGAAGAGGCGCCCCTTCCTCCGGGCAGCGAGACCCCGTGCCAACCCTGCCCCTGGTCAAGCCTCCATACGCACCTCCGTGTGCTCCCTGCTTCCCAGCTGGTAACGGTTTCCGTCCTCATCCTTCTAAAAGGCTGTCGCTAACATGGTTTCTCGTGGGTTCTCCGGCCACGGAACGGAAACAGCCCTCTCCCCGTTACGTCCCGGGTCACGCGAGATCTAAGCTCAAAAGGCACCCATGGGGAAACAGGGGCACAGGAACTCTCAGGGTCACGTGGGTCCCCAGACCTGCAGGGAAAACCCCAGACTTCGAACCCGCTTTTAGAACCTTCGGGCTGAGGCCGTTCGGCCCAACCAGCTCGTGTGTCTTGAGTGGATCTGGCTTCAGTTTAACTTTCTTGCTGTTCCGGAAAGCAGACGCAGCACCAGCCGAGAGGGGAGCACCCCCGCCCCGGACGCGCTGGGCGGCCCCCTGCGCTGGGCCCCCGGGGAACCTTCTTCCTCTGTCCCCTCTCTTCCCCACAGAGTGCAGAAGGAGCAGCTGGAGGCCATCTTCAAGCTCATGAAGGACAACAAGGAGACGTTTGGGGAGATGACAGACGGCGACGTGCAGGAGCAGCTCCGGCTCTACGACATGTAGGCCGCCTCCGCCCGCGAGGCCCCGTCCCCAACTTGCCGGCTGCGGCAGGCTCGCTGGCTCGCTCTCGCGTCTGTAGCTGTAGAGGCGCTACACACGGGCCATGCGGTTCCCAAAACTTAGGCATGGTTTTCCAGCAATCGGGATTATTGTCTTCGGAGTCAGACATTTTTTTTTTTTTTTTTTGCTAAGAGAATGCTCCCCTACGGCTTGCGTCCGTGCAGTCACAGAAGCTTCCAGAAAGCCTTCTGAGGCAGAGTGAGAGCGCAGGGTTGTTAGACTGGACACTCGGGCAGCAGGACCTGTTACCCGTCTTCCCACAGCGCCCCTGAATCCTTCCCACACCCGTGTGCCCAGGGGGCCGTGGGGGGGGGGGGGGGGGCTCTGAGCGTCCTTTTAGCAAAAACTCGAACTCGACCCTCACCTTCCACACTGGAGCAGATCGGTGTTATCAGAGTTGGGACCCTCGGAGAGCTTCCCCCGTGGACACGTGAGACTTACTTCACATATAGGCTCATCTGAGTGCTTATAATGCACCCAGGGCCACGCTAGCTGCTAGAGGTAGAGGAAATCACATATGCAACACGGGGCCTCCCTTTAAGGAGACGAAAGTCCTTCAGAGAAGCGAGGCACGTGTGCAGGGAGAGAGCAGGTCCCCAGACAGCCTTCAGTCAAACACCAGAATGACCTCACGGGACAGCGTCCGGGACACGTCAGGAGGTCAGTAAATCTCTGGGAGTCCGCGAACTTGCGAGGACGCAGATAACGGCGGGGCTCCTGCCTGCTGCACGGGCCCTGTTTCTGTTCGCCCCACAGGCCGGAAAATTCCGAGCCAACCGAGCTGGAGAGGGTCTGCCCCAGAGAGAGCCCATGACGTTCTTAGAAATATTTTGTATTTGCTCAAATAAAGCTACGTCAACACAGTGAACTCAAAGCAGCAGTGGCATTTTGCATACCTCACGTTAGAGATTACGGGGGTGGGGGTAAGTTCCTCTCCCTCCGTCCTCTCCTCTTGCTCCTGGAATTCTCCTCGGGAACCTCCCCTGTCTGCTCCTGCCATTCCTTTTGCTTCCTTGTGGACAATCTGCACAGGAGAGGGGTCTGTTCTCTGTTGTCCTGCCCAAATGTCAGTGCTTTAAAAACAACCCCCAAAAAAAGATATATATATCTTGACACTGCTTTAAAAAAAAACAATTATGATGTTAGACTTCTTTGTTCCCTTCGTCACCTCCCAGGGACCCCTTCCATCGTGTGGCGGGCAGGGCCACCTCTCCCAGGGCCGCCCTGCCAAGCGCATTGCCCTGGGACCACTTTATGGGCCTTCCTCTCCTCCTGCCTGGGTCCTTCAGCTCTGATCATGCCAAACAGGAAGGACTTGGTCGTGCTTGAGTCAAAATTCCGACGGCTGTGGGAAAAGTGAAGTCAAGGAATTTTCATATACTTGCATCAGCTAAGATGCTCCAACAGCAAGGAACAGAAAACTCCGACTCTGCCAGCTTATTGGTATTATTTTTAATGTTTACTTATTTTCGAGAGAGAGAGAGAGACAGAGTGTGAGTGGCGGAGGGGCAGAGAGAGAGGGAGGCACAGAATCCGAAGCAGGCTCCAGGCTCCGTGCTGACAGCACAGAGCCCGATGCAGGGCTCGAACCCACGAACGGTGAGATCGTGACCTGAGCCGAAGTCGGACGCTCAACCGACCGAGCCACCCAGGCGCCCCATTAAACAAGAGGAGAGCTAGGTCACGTGAGGGGCCCAAAGGCAGACTGGCTGCAGGCCCAGACTGACAGGGCCCAAACCACAGTCCCTGTGGCTCAGTTTTCCTCGCAGGGCAGGCTTTTGTGGCCGACTAGCTCTTCCCGTGGCCGCAACACGGCCGGCGGAGTTCAGGTGTCCCATCCAGAAGCAGGAAATGGGACATCTCTGGCTTGCATCTCTAGGAGTTAGGGAACCCATGCAGGTGCCCCTCTCCCTTCCTTTCACGTCCCAGTTGGGCAGATTATGTCACATGTCCATGCCTCAACCAATCACGGGCAAGGAGATGGGGACCCCCCCCACCTCCATGGTTGGCAGGGATACCGGGCAGCAACGCATCACCACGCGGCCATTCCGAGGAGCAGACGAGTAGACCCCATCAGGGCTCTGTGAGGATTGGGTAGGGTGGGTGGTTACTGGGTAGACACCAGGACCACATGTCACCTGCTGGGGACTTGGGAGCCTCTGAATATGCTGCATACACCACCCTGCATACCTCCCGGGTGGTGGTTCTGCGGCCCAGCGTCCACACTGGCCCCTAGTGCTTTGAGGAAACACCACTGGCTCACTGGCGACTGTTGGCTCCGACGCCGTTTCCAGATAAGCACCCACTTCCGTTTATACCATTTCCGTCACCTCCTCTGCCTCACTGGGACACCCTCGAGTCCATCTGTGGCCAGAAGAATCCTCTTAGGACCCATTTCAAATGGACACCCATCTGTCCCACCAGAGGTCAGTGCTGCTCCGGGGCAGGGAAATCAAAATGTACCTGCAGATTGGGAACCCGCTCTTAGAAGTTTCCCGGAGTCGATGGCGAGAACATAACGCACAACCACAAGGTAATACCCCACCCTGCAAGCTGAAGCCGAGACCCCCCTTGCTCGCAGTGGTGGCTGGAAGAAAATGACCTCGATGCCATTAGCGCCACTAAAAAGTTTAAGGTACTGGGCTGGGGTGGGGGTGGGGGGGACGGGGAGGCAGGACACTGCCGGCGTGTCACCGCCACGCAGAGCCCAGAGCCGCAGGGGCTGACAGAGGCCAATCTGAAGAACTCTCTCCAGTCCGGGGCTTGTGACTTTCGGCGCCCAGAGTGTCTGCCCAGCCACTCTCAGTGCCTCCCCCTGCCCCCCCTCGCCACTCTGCCCTGGAGCCCTGCGCACAGGCTGGCCTCACTACCTGTCACAAATAGCAGTGGCTTGTCACCCATCGCATCCATCACCACCTCCAGTGGGTTCAAAACCAAGTCCACAGACAGTTCACTTCTATTTACCAAACCCCGTTTGCTAGAAACCTTTCAGGGCTACCTTCCTGCAAAATGTCCATTGTAACTGCCACCATCGAGACAAACTTAGGTGTCTCCTCCCTTCCTGCACTGAAAATGGCCAGGGTGAAGAAAATGTGCAATCTAAGCCGCTTTAAGAGTAGCCTAAAACCTAAAGTAAACTTGCTGTGAACTCCTTGTGCACACAGCTCTTTTTCCCCCCCTTTTTGGGTGATTTGTTCTTGTTCTCGATTTTTTTTAAAAAAGTAATCTCAGGGAGTCTGGGTGGCTCATTTGGTTAAGCAGTCAACTTTGGCTCTCAACTCTGTCTCTCAAAAAAAATGAGTAAACGTTAAAAAAAAAAAAAAAGTAATCTCTACACCCAACGTGGGGCTTGAACTCACAGCCCCACTATCAACAGTTGCTTTGCTCTACTGACTGAGCCAGCCAGGCACCCCCCCCCCTTTTTTTTTTAATTTTTTAAAAATGTTTTTGGGGCGCCTGGGTGGCGCAGTCGGTTAAGCGTCCGACTTCAGCCAGGTCATGATCTCGCGGTTCGTGAGTTCGAGCCCCGCGTCGGGCTCTGGGCTGATGGCTCGGAGCCTGGAGCCTGTTTCTGATTCTGTGTCTCCCTCTCTCTCTGCCCCTCCCCCGTTCATGCTCTGTCTCTCTCTGTCCCAAAAATAAATAAACGTTGAAAAAAAAATTTAAAAAAAAAAAATGTTTTTAATGTTTATTTTTGAGAGAGAGACAGATAGAGCATGAGCGGGGGAGGAGCAGAGAGAGAGGGAGATACAGAATCCAAAGCAGGCTCCAGGCTCTGAGCCATCAGCACAGAGCCCGACGCGGGGCTCAAACTCACAAACCGTGAGATCACGACCGGACCCACAGTCGGACGCTTACCCGACTGGGCCACCCAGGCGCCCCTCAATTTTCTTTTTGTTTTAATCTGAAAATGTAAATCAGTTTCCTAAGAACAGATCACTTTGAGCAGTTTTGTTTTTCCCAGTTTCACTGTGAGAAAATACATTTGTCCAAAGGACCTCCGATTGACAGAGCCCAAGTTTATCCTCTGGGCAGCTTTCCGGGCCTAGAAGACCCGGATGTACACTCGGGTGTAGGCTTGGCCAGATGCAGGCAGGCCAGGCCACGTGCTTCTGGAAGGCCGAGGCATCCCGTGCGCGTGGAACCAGGCAGGGCTGGGGAGGAGCGTCGAGAAGCTCCGCCTCTGAACCCACGCGCGTGCGTGTGTGTGTGTGTGTGTGTGTGTGTACGCGCGCCGTTGCCTGGGCGTGCTGAGACCACCCTCTTCCCCTCTTCCCCTGGGCCCCTCATCCTCACTGTCCGGGATCCACGTCCAGTGTCTCCTTCTCACGGTGGAGGGGAGGTTTGTATTACCTAGAAGCAGAGACAAGTCATTTCCTTTCTGCCCTCCTCATCTCCCCCAGGAGCCCCGGAGAGGGGCAGGATGCTGGAAATCCTTAGGGCAGTCTGCAGCGTGGCCCCACTTGGGAGACCTTGACGCCCACCCAGCATGCCTGCGCTTTCGCGACCTAATGTTGGGTCCCGGGAGAAGAGGGGCCAAGCTTGGCAAATTTCTACTGTCACAGATTTTTGTTTGGTTTATTTTTGGGTTTCTTTTACTATTATTACTATCACTTTATTTGTATTCTATCTCCCCCCACCCCCCACGGCTTCCACCAGACTCACCACCACCACCTCTACCCCTTCGGAGCAACTATTTTTATCGTGCTGGTTCTGTCCTTTCCGCATTTCTTGTTGCTAAAGGTAGCAGCCTGCTTAGCGTCTGGAGCTCACACCACAGGACCCAGGACACCCCTGGTGTCCTCATTCTTCTTCATGCTTCATAGTCCGCTCTGTGATGCTACATGCCGCTGGGGTGTCCGGGTGGGTCAGTGAGTTAAACGTCCAACTTCAGCTCAGGTCATGATCTTGTAGTTCGTGGGTTCGAGCCCCGCATCGGGGCTCTGTGCTGACAGCTCAGAGCCTGGAGCTGCTTCGGATTCTGGGTCTCCCTCTCTCTCCCCTTTTCTCTCTTTCTCAAAAATAAATAAACATTGAAAGGAATTTTAAAAAGAGAGAACACTTTAAAAAGTAAATTAAATATATATATACATATATGTACATATATATACATATATGTACATATATGTACATATATACATATATATATATATATAAAATGCTACATAGTGCTGACAGCCTAGTTTGTCCATCCATTCCCTGCTGATGGACGTTCGTGTAGTTTCCCATCTTTTGTTAATTCAAATAATGCCACTGTGAATAAAGCTTTGTGCACACGGTTTGTATCCTGTGTGTGGAAGTGTATTTTCAGAGTAGGTCCGTAAAAATGGATGGCTGGGCGGAAGGTGAATACATGTTATTTTGTGAGATCCCCACCATGGCCTCCGGGGGGGGGGGGGGGGGCGGGGGGCTGGGCCAGTTTGCCCCCAGCCAGCTCCATGCCTGACTCAGTACCCTGTCAAACAAAGTTCCTGCCAATCTGACAGGTCGGAAAGGTTAGCTCAGCGAAGTTTTTTTTTTAATTCTTTTTTCTTTTTTTAAATGCTTATTTATTTTTGAGAGACAGAGTGCGAGTGGGGGGAAGAGCGCAGAGAGAGAGGGAGACACAGAATCCGAAGCAGGCTCCAAACTGTCAGCGGAGAGACCAATGCGGGGCTGGAACCCATGAACCTCGAGATCATGACCTGAGCCAAAATCAGAGGCTTAACCAACTGAGCCGCCCAGGCGTCCCTCTCTCTCTCTCTTTTTTTAATGTTTATTTTTATCTTAGAGAGAGAGAGAGAGAGAGAGAGAGAGAGAGAGAATCCCAAGCAGGCTCAGCACTATCAGCGCAGAGCCCAATGTGCAGCTCGAAATCACAATCTTGAGATCATGACCGGAGTCGAGATCAAGAGTGGACCCCTTAATGGACGGAGCTGCCCAGGCGCCCGTTTTCTTTGTCTCTTATATCCTGCATTTATTGTTAGATTAGTCAGGAGGAGCGGACAGACAAGCCTATGCCATCTTGTCCAGACTGGAAGCCCCTCAGGACATGCCTTTGGTTTCTGGAAAGTCTGTGTTGTCCAGATGGTAGGGGGTCAGCAGAGCAGTGGGAGCTACGAAGGGGTCTGCCAAGGCAAAGGGTGAAGGGCCCTAGAAGGAAGCAACTTAGGAAAGCCTGGGATGTGATGATGAAGGGCGTGGGGGAAGGGAGGAAGAGAAGAAGGGGTCCCCATCAGGGGAACGGGTGGACGGGTCTCCGGCATTGCCAGCAAGTGACACGATGCAGGACTCAGGGTGGGCGCGGCGGGGTTGGTGCCCGGTGCAGGCGTTGGGGACACTCCCCACCCCAACCCCCGCCAATGGCCAGCTCACAGCTAAGTTTTAATTTACATCTTTCTTATTACGAGAAGGGCTGAGCATCCGTTCAAATATTTAGGGGCTCCTTGCATTGTTTTCCCCCTGCAAACTTCCGTTCTTGTTTCTTCCTGTTTTCTACTGAATTCCCTCCATTTAACCTTCGCTTTAACCCGGGGAACACGGAAGTTTCCGAGGGTCTCGGTCATCGCTCCGGGCGCAGCGCCCCTTAGTGTCCAGTCCTGACCCTAAACGTGAAACGGGGTGCTTTATTAAGGAGTCCACAAAATCTCGGTAATTCCAGGAAAAGCCTACCAAACTCAGGAGCCTTCATGAAAACCACAACCCTAACTACCAGCCTAAAACCCAAAAAACTCGAAGCAGCCCAAGCCCTTTCACCTGCGCATTAAGCGTCCCTTTTATAGACTATGAGGCTCCCGGCGCCTGGAAACACCCAAGTGCCGCGGCCAATCCCCTTCCACGACCGGTATCCCTCCGCGACGCCTCAGTGGTTAGAGCAAATGCCAATCTCTCGCGAAGGCAAACATCTTGACTGCTACTGGGTACCGCATCCTTCCATCTAGCCAGAGCCCTCCTTCCCTCGAGGTGGAAAGTCCCGGACGTCCGGTCTCATTTCCTCCGTGATGGACAGGGGCACTTGTCCAATGAGAAGCGCGATCTGGTCCGTCCCGCCCACGCCAGGCCCCGCCCTCGCCGCAGGGGCTGCCAGGGCGGCGTCTGGCTCCGCCCGGACCTTGCAAGGTGTTTGCGGCTCGTTGTCCCGCCCGGGCGCCGCCGCTTCCGGCTACGGCCTGGTGGGCTGGACGGCCAGAGGCTGGCTCCCAGTTCCCTCCCGCGACAGGGCCAGGGGCCCGGACAGGACAGTCCGTCGTGCTAGGACCCGCCTCCCCGCATACGAAGTCGCTCTGGTCCCTGCAGCCCGGAGCGCACTATCCCCACCTTCTTCCCCCAGCACTGCCCAGTCCCGCCGTCCAGTGGCCCAGGGTTTAAGACCCCTGTTCTGCAGCTGAATCCAACGCACACGCGCACTCCTTGTTTTTCACCTCCCCGGTTATACCCGGGCCTAAGGTACAATCCGGCGGAACCTTCTGATCGCACAAGCGCACGCACCCGCGTTCCCACCCGTGGTGCCTCTGGTACTGGGCTTCCCTTCAAGAAGGGGCAAGGTGGAATGAAACACCTTCCTCACCTGTGCTTGCCGTTTCCCACCGTGCCCCGGGCGGGTTCACCTGGTAAACACGATTATCCAGCCGGGTTTACCAAAGCACCGCTGAGTAAGTGTGCAATCAGGCAGAACTCACACTTGGCCTGAGTGATTCAGTTGTTTCCTGTCCGACACCCAAATCCGTCCACACCCTAGCGGGGACGCCACCCCCAAGCCCCAATCGCGAATCTTTGGACCTGCCAGTGAAGTGGCCTGGTTCTCTACAAATGAGAACGAGGGCTATGCCTCAGACCAGGCGGGGGACGTCAAGGGTTACTGAACCGTTCAATAACTCAGTCTGCAGTCACGGGTTTTTTTTTTTTTTGGAAATCTCAAACCGCTTCTGTAATGCCTTTCATTGCTTTCTGTTGCGCTCTCCCAAGGGGGACGATGTTGTGCCGCCAGGCATTCGGTGCCTTCAAAAGTTTCTCAGGTTCCCCCCAGCCCTGTGGGGTGGTGCCTTTGCTTGTCTTGCAATCAGCTTCAGTGACACTGCCAGCGAAATTTCAGGCCGGGAAGCAGCTGGCAAGGGGAATAAAATTAAGAAAATTGTTCCCAGAAGAAAAGGTTCGCCCAGAGAAACGGGAGCAAGGGGGCAAGGCACCGGAGACGCAAATTGGGACATTGAGTCGTGTTAATTGGCACATTTATGCTTCCAGACGTCTGTTGCGCCTGTCCTCACGCGTCCTCCTGCGAAGCGCTACGCAGGATGAATTTGATTTGATTTCTGCTTTTGAGGCAAGGTGTGATGAAGGTTCACCAACTTTCTGGAACGCGCGCGAAGCGCAGGGCACTGTGTGAAATCGTCCCAGCAAATCTGTGAAGGCCGCAGTAACCCTTCTTCTTTTATGGGAGAAGGAAACGACTTCAAAACTATCGGCGATGACCCGGTTTTAAAATGAGCAAAGGAGGGGCGTCTGGGTGGCTCAGTCAGTTAAGCGTCCGACTTTGGGTACAGGGTACTTTGGGGGAGCGAGGAAAGCATTCTAAAATCGACTGTGGCTATGTTCGCACAACTGCGTGAATACGCTAAAAGCCATTGACCCGTCCGCTTTTTTTTTTTTTAATTTTTTTTTCAACGTTTATTTATTTTTGGGACAGAGAGAGACAGAGCATGAACGGGGGAGGGGCAGAGAGAGAGGGAGACACAGAATCGGAAACAGGCTCCAGGCTCTGAGCCATCAGCCCAGAGCCTGACACGGGGCTCGAACTCACGGACCGCGAGATCGTGACCTGGCTGAAGTCGGACGCTTAACCGACTGCGCCACCCAGGCGCCCCGACCCGTCCACTTTGAATAGATAGATGCCTTGCATGGTATGTGAATTATGTCTCAAAAGAAGTTGAGAGTGCTCCCGCGTTCAGGATGGAGTGCTCCCGTGTCAGCCCCTGCAGGAGGAGGGGAGGGCCCGCGGCAGACTCCGGAGAGCGTTTTGAAGACTGGACGGACATGCAGAGCTCATCCCACGGAGTGTGAGGACCAGGCCTGGGGAATCTGGGTGGCACATCAATGCACCCACCATGAGTATCGTTTGCATTTTACAGAAAAGAACGCTGAGGCCTAGAGAGGCTAAGTAGCTCAACGGTGCAGGTACAGAAGCTACGGGAAGCTGCGTGGCTGGGGGTGGGGGGGGGGGCTGTAGCTGAACTGCCTTTGCTCTGAGACACCTTGAGTGGCTGGAGTGAAGAAGAACCACACGGCCCAGGGTACTGCAGAGAACTGCTCCCTCCAGGTTACTGCAAGGCCTAGAATGGTCCCTGCAGCATGGAGCCCTCCGGGACAACGAGCCAGGCGGCCTGTTAGAGACCTCCCGGGACTGGTCAGGCTGGTGGGTCCTCTGACCCCCACACCCTTTCGGACCGGCCCAGAAGCACCAAGCCCCCCTCCCCAGGAAGATACCCAGTAGAGCCACCTACGGCTTCTGACCGCCCTCCCTCCCCATGCCCCTGGCAACCCTGTAGCCCTTAACATAAATGCAAACAGGGAATCTCACAGGGGAGGTGGGCACACCGCGGACTGTAAGAGGAGGCTAGAAGGAGCCTCTCACGGCCTCCTTTCCCACCGATAATACAGATATCAGACGCCAAAGATGGGGGGGTCAGACAGAGGAAATCATTTCTACAAATGCCGGAATTCTCGCTTTTCACTTCCACACCGTATCTGTCAGCACTGATGCCAGGATGAGAAACCACTTCTGGAAGATTTGAGAGGAAGGGGAGTTATGCTAAAAGGACATTGGGAGCTCAAGCCACCACGAGGGCCAGGGAACCAGAACTGGGCCTGAGGGGGCAGCGAGGCGTCGAGCACCCAAACTTTGCAGGTGACTAGATGAACTCTCAGCCCAGGACCTTTGGTTAGAACCTGGCTGGCTGCCCCCCCCCCCCCCGCCCCCGCCCCAGGACCTCTGTTGTGTTTAGACACCTCCTCGGGCACCTTCCACATTCTCTCTTTTCTGTTTCGACTCGGCCCTTAGGGCAACCCGGAAGTGCAAGGGCGACCCTCCATCAGTGGTAAACAGGAGCGTTGGATAAATGCCCAGGTTACTGTCTTCATGGCAGCCGGCCAACAGGGCTCCCACGCGGGCTTTTCCTCCTGCCCTGTGTCGGTGGCTCAGTCCGTTTCCTCGTGCCTGCTTCCTAGGGACACTTCCCCAATAAACCTGCACCCAAGTCCCATCTCAGCTCTGCTTTCTGGGGACCACAGACCGAGACGCGACGCCCACGTTCTAAAGGTACACAACTCGGGGCTGGATACGACCCCGTTCTGGATAGATCGGAAGGAGGAAGAATGGAATCAGGATGGTGAACAGAGAAGCTTTCAGCTTAAACTGGAAGGTTTGTTTGTGTCTATAAGAAACGTTTGAAAGGGGATCAGAACAAGTCTCCCCCAAATGCTCCGCGTTGGCCGTTGAATTATTTTGAACCAAATGCAATCAAGACCTGAAAACTCAAGAGAGACTTTTTTGACCGTGTCTTAACTACCTAGAAGAATTTAAATTGGAGGTCTATCCCAGAATGGGAGTTTTTACAGAAATTAATTTTATCTGAGTGACCCGTCTATACGGCAGGGCAAACATGTAATTACCACGCACCTGTTCTCATTGCCTGTGAGTTGCCCTCCTCCCCTGCCCAGGCTTCCATCCCATTCCTCAGCTCAGAATGGCAATGCACCTCTTTACTTTTCGGTCTTTGAACCTCTCCTGTTTGTGGGGTTCCCATATGTATCGGTCTTCACCGGGATCCCAAGTGCAGGAGGGAGAACCAGTTCCTTGAGATTCCACTCGGACCAGTCACCGAATACAAGCTGCTCCTGAGGAAGTAGCTGTAACCTGCTTGGGCACAGGGTGGTGCCCTCAACGGAGGGAAATTTCCAGAAAATGATTTAGCAGCCAACCCCGCAGCCGCTGTGGGGGGAATGCCCCAGTCCTGAAGGGGAATCTGGGCAGCACCGCGGCGATGCACTACACTCTTGCCACGGTTCACGGGTGGTGGTTTCGGGGAGACCTAGCTGGGCTTGAAATCTACCCGGTTCGTCAGGGCAAAACACGTCCAGAACAAACGCACTTTGCTCTTCCTTTGCGCCCGTGTCTTACGACGTGACTGTCTTTTTTTCTCCCCTTATCAAAGACTCCCACTCAGGGAGGGGAGAGGGGAGAAAAGACGGGGAGAAGAAAAGCCCACCCTGCGACAGGTGGATGTTAAAAATCATTCCATGGCTGGGGCGCCTGGGTGGCGCAGTCGGTGAAGCGTCCGACTTCAGCCAGGTCACGATCTCGCGGTCCGGGAGTTCAAGCCCCGCGTCAGGCTCTGGGCTGACGGCTCAGAGGCTGGAGCCTGTTTCCGAGTCTGTGTCTCCCTCTCTCTCTGCCCCTCCCCCGTTCATGCTCTGTCTCTCTCTGTCCCAAAAATAAATAAACGTTGAAAAAAAAAAATCATTCCATGGCAAATAGATGATCAGACCTAAAGAGTAAAGGTTTATTGGACAAACATTAGTAGAATTTAAATTTGTCCTACGTACGTCCAAACTGTTACTTGAGACCTGAGTATGATGCTTAAAGCTTCTGTTTGGGGGTGTGGAGGGAGGGGGCAGGGGCTATCTGGTTTTTCACATGTTCTCTCTTTGTATCATACTTGTCAGTGGGAAGCTAATCCGCTTCTAACATAGTTCGAGATTTCTTCTGCTTTTTTGTTTGTTTCGTCTTGGTTTCTGGCGTCATGGATCGCAAAAGAGTCTATCACCCAGGGAGGAGTGAACCGTGTAGTTTAAGAGAAGAAGATCTTTGAGGGTCTACCTCTTTTTTTGTTTTTGTAAGTTTATTTATTTTGAGAGAGGGAGAGAGCGCGAGTGGGGTAGGGGCAGAGAGAGAGGGAGAGAGTCCCAAGCAGGCTCCACATTGTCAGCTCAGAGCCTGTCGTGGGGCTCAAACCCATGAACTATGAGATCACAACCTGAGCCAAAATCAAGAGTTGGATGCTTAACCAACTGAGTCACCCAGGCACCCTTCGAGTCTCTTTAATTTATTTTTAGTTTTAATTTTTTATTTTTTTTTCGAGTCTCTTTTATTAGCTAATAACAGTCTACCTTCCTTTTTTTGTTTCATTTGTTTATTCATTTTTAATTTATTTTTTATTTTTAAGATTTTATACTTAAGTAATCTCTGTACCCAACATGAGGCTCAAACCTACAACCCCAAGATCAAGAGGTGTGTGCTCTACAAACTGGGTCAGCCAGGCACCCCTTTTTCTCGTTTGTTTTAAATGACATTGATTTGGGGCACCTGGGTGGCTCAGTCGGTTAAGCGGCTGACTTCGGCTCAGGTCACCATCTCACAGTTCCGTGAGTTCGAGCCCCGCGTCGGGCTCTGTGCTGACAGCTCAGAGCCTGGAGCCTGTTTCAGATTCTGTGTCTCCCTCTCTCTGACCTTCCCCCGTTCGTGCTCTGTCTCTCTCTGTCTCAAAAATAAATAAACATTAAAAAAAAATTTTTTTTAATGACATTGATTTGATAGAGAAACCAGGTCACTCATATGTCTTTTCTAGAATAGTTCACCTTCCGGATTTGGCTGATGGTGCTCTCAAGGTACAGTTTCCCTATTCTTCTAAACCCCGTATTTCCTGCAAACTGGTAGTTAGCTCTAAAGGCTCAGTTGTTCAAGTGCAGTGTTTGAGGCCATAATCTATGACTTCGTCTTACTTTGCCAGTTGTCCCAACACAGTGTTTTGTTTTGTTTTGTTTTGTTTTAATGTTTATTCTTGAGCGAGAGCGTGAGCAGGGGAGGGGCAGGGAGAGGGGAACAAAGGACCCAAAGCAGGCTCTGCATAGATAACAGAGAGCCTGATGTCGGAGCTCCAACTCACGAACCGTGAGAGCATGACCTGAGCCGAAGTCAGATGCTTAACTGAGCCACCCAGGCGCCCCCAAAGTATTTTATTTTTTTAAAAATTGGGAGCCCACTTCGGATCCTCCATCCTCTCTCTCTCTGCCCCCTCCCCTTCTCGTGCTCTCACTCTTGCTCTCTCTCAAAAATAAATAAACATTGGGGCGCCTGGGTGGCTCAGTCAGTTAAGCGTCCGACTTCGGCTCAGGTCACGATCTCGCGGTCCGTGAGTTCGAGCCCCGCATCAGGCTCCGGGCTGACAGCTCGGAGCCTGGAGCCTGCTTGGGATTCTGTGTCTCCTTCCCTCTCTCTCTGCCCCTCCCCCACTCATGCTGGCTCTCTCTGTCTCAAAAATAAATAAACGTTAAAAAAATTTAAAAACAAAGAATAGAGAGGCATAAAGGTGCCAAGAATAGGGAGGTGCAAAGGCACCCCCAAATAGGGAGGGGGTGCTGAACCCCTCAAAATAGAGGCAAAGGCCTGAAATAGAATCAGTGGAAAGGTGCCCCATACATAGGAATCACAAGGTTAGATATTCGGGGTGAAAGCACCCCAAGTTTAGTCCTATAGCAGAAAGCTGCTTTCATAGGAGAATAGGGCCAGGGTAGGTAAAAAAAAAAAATTGGTGGATTGGACTTTGGACCGCTGGGCTGCAGGCAAAGCAGCCCTGATGGGAGACAGTTAACAAAAGAAAAGGTGCCTTGTCAACCCTGAGGTTATTCCCCTGTCTCATCCCCTAGGCTGGCAAAGGCAAACAGGCACGGTGCCTCCTGTCTGTTGTTAACAACCATCTATCTACCCATCTGCCCGGCGCCTGGATTTTGTTTTATGTTGACCCCAACCCCAAACACCGTATATCTTCAAAACCCCCTTTGCCCCCTCACGTCCCCAAGTTAATGTTCCTAGTTTCTTTGTCTCTTTGTACACGCCCATCACATCTGCAAGCCTTCTGATCTGAGTAAATACGGGGCAAGGACCGTTATTCAGGGCTCTCTTGTCTTTTTCCCCCTCCCCCGCAGGACACGAGCCGTCTCTCGTTTGAATCCTGCGTCCGCTCTTTTGCTAGACAAAAGACAACTTTAGACTCAGAGTCGACGACACCAGGATCCGATCCAAGATCAAACGCTGTGTTTGGTTCTCTTGTCTCCCTTCATCCGGACCGGCTCCTCGGTCTCTTTGTCCTTCGTCACCTTGACATTTCTGAAGGGTACAGGCCGGTTCTTTACTGGACTCTGTGCACTTCTAATGTGATTCCTCTTCGATAGCTTCCTGGCTTTCTGGCATAACAAGATCCCCGGATCCATCTGTACGTTTCCTGCTCTGGAGCCTAATGGGGCGCTTGTCCAGACATCCCTGGTTTCTTTCCGTGGAAAATGGGGTTTAGAGACAGGACCGAATTCCGGTGCCCTGGCTGGTGGCGGAGGCCAGATGTGAGGGGGGTGGGGGCTGTGGGCTCGTGGGCAGCAGCTGGGGTGGGGGGAGGGGGGGCTGACTCTCCAGCGGCTGGGGTGGGGGGAGGGGGGGCTGACTCTCCAGCGGCACCCATATCCCTGGGGGGGGGGGGTTGGGAACGGTGGTTTCAGGCCGGCTTCCGCAGACCAGCTTTTCCCAGCAGGAAGAGCAGGAGGCCATGTGACGCTGGTCCATTGGAGTGGCTTTGGGTGTAATCCCTGAGGTGTTTACCTACTCGTTTTTTATGGCAGACGTTATGGCGTCTTGCAGCTTCGAAGATCTCCTTGTTTTTTCTTATCTAACATTATTGATTTACTGTAATCACCGGAAATGCAAACAGAAACCGAGGCCTCAAGAGGCTGTCAGGGAAGTGACCGGGTACCTAGAAGCATGAGGTGGCTGCTTCGAAGGAAACAATAAACACACAGCCCTCCCGAGGACCGGCTTTGTCCCAGCACCCCCCCCACCCCCACCCCCACCCCCGGTTATCCCCAGAGGCAGTTGTCCTCCGCGAGGTCCTTCCCTCTGCGGTCAGAAGGGCTCCCGACTCACCCAGAACTACCTTCACTATCAGCAAACCTCCCTCTTATTCTCGTGAATTCCCTAGAAGAACACACTTAAGTGGTATGCAATGCCCTTTGTCCCGAATGCCTCTGACCGACACCGTTCTGCGGGGTCGCCACAACCAGGGAGGTCTGAAGTTCAAGGCCTACCCTTGGCGTGCTAAGGAACGTGCACTCTGGGCTCCTGCGTTTCCCAAAGGGAAGGGTAGTGGCGAACGCTCCAGGCTGGCTGAGAAAAGGGCCTCGGGACAGAACTGTCCTCTCAGAGGGGCAGGCGGCGTGCGCTCCGGACGAGAATCTGCGTGTGGTTTCACTGAGCCTCGGTGGGTCGGGGGTAGCGACACGAAACGGTGCTCTGTTTGCTTCCAGCCTGTCCGTGCCGGCTCACGGTCTGGTCTGGAGGCCACCTGGACAGCCCGCGGGGCCTGCCCTTCCTCTGACCTTTGTGCTTCTTAGGAAAATTCAGGAAACACCCAGGCTTTTGTGCACCGTCCAGGGGCCACGGGAGACTGGCACAGGAGCACCCCCATCCTCGTTCCCAGACTCACACAGTGTCTTCAGACTCCATTGGCATGGGCCACTCCACTGAGGGTCCCGCCTCCAGAAACCCCTAGACTGGAGACAAGAGCCACACTAGTGTGAACAGTCATGCAGTGGTCACCTGCGTGAACTCCAACCCCCTAGGGAACGTGCGTCAATTTTTCTCCAAAGCTCCCGTCCCCCAAAAGGTGCACGCTGGTGGCAGGCCCGGCTGCAGCTGCCAGGCTCAGTAAGCAGGACGTGCACCCTCCCCTTCCCACCCCACTGGTGGTCTTTCTTGTCCGAGCCTTTGGAGGAAGTCCAGCTTTCCCATTTTCAAGATACAGGTCTGTCTGAGGGCCTCGTTTTTGAGCTTTGAACCCGGAGAGGAAGGTGAGTCAAGATTCAAATATTAGGCCAAAACAAGCTGGCATTTTGAGTCTAGAGAAACGGCATTTTCTTCTTAACAGGCAGGGCTCCAAAGGGGTGCAAAAACGGACAGGGGTCCCTTCTCCCCTTTCATGGACATCCTCCTAGGTTGTTGTCAGATGAAGACCCCGACTTGCCCGCTGTTTTCTCGTGAGTGCTTGTTAAGGGTCTTGGGATAGGAAGACCGAGTCTGTGGGGAATCCACACAGACATAGAAACTCCAAAGGCAGGCGCTGGGGGGTGTATTTGTCACCCTGAACTAAGGAGGAGTGGGTTGGGATCTGGGACTTCAAATTTTTTTTTCAACGTTTTTTAATTTATTTTTGGGACAGAGAGAGACAGAGCATGAACGGGGGAGGGGCAGAGAGAGAGGGAGACACAGAATCGGAAACAGGCTCCAGGCTCTGAGCCATCAGCCCAGAGCCCGACGCGGGGCTCGAACTCCCGGACCGTGAGATCGTGACCTGGCTGAAGTCGGACGCTTAACCGACTGCGCCACCCAGGCGCCCCAGGGATCTGGGATTTCAAATGGAAGGGATTCGACTCACGGGAAGATGAAAACCAGCAAACGTTCGGTGCACAAACGTTTGTGGGGCCCGTCAGGAACAATGGGACAGAGAGGTCTTTGATCAAACAGGCCTCGCTGGGTTCCTCCCTGTCTAGCCTCCCTGTTCGTATCCTAATGAAGTTACCTGTGGTGACAGCTCTGTCCCTGGAGCAGGTCCGGTGTCTAAGTTCTTTTTAGTCCGTTGGGGGGTGGGGGGTGGGGGAGCGCACCAGGAGATTAAGAGCGTTTCCTGAATCTGCGGGGTTTTGATTACTTTGAAATCAAAAATAATCTTCACGCCGAAGCGGTCCCTCTTGGGGCGGCCTGCCCTCGGCCACCGACATAACTAATGTGAAATTTCCATTTTGCAGGCCGTTTTGGGTGTCCACCGTAATGATAACAGACCCCAAGGAGCTTGAGTTCATTCTCTTCCCAAGCCCTTTTCCCGGACTAGGCTGAGCGCTTGTTTGATCGCATTGAATCCTGACATCTGGGCCAAAAAACAAGGGTCTGATAATGTCTTATGCAGGCTCAGCCCCAGCGAGCTTCCCTCAGACTCTCCACCTTCCAAACCAATGTGACGAGTGGACCAGCCCTGGGGGTTCTTACTCCGATCACAAGGTGCCCTTCAGCAACGACCACCAGGAAATTGTGAAAAACAGAGGGTCTGTGACTTACGGGATCTGGAAGTCACACCGCACACCTGGGCCCACACCGCGAGGTCACAGGGAGAGTGAGAGAGAGCGTGCGCAGGCCGGGGGCTCTGCTTTTATTGGGGTGGAGGGTAGGGCCCTAGGGTCTGGGGGGCCCAGCCTTTCCCAGTGATTTTAAAAGGTTAACAGCAGGACTTTATAAAGGGTGGGACGAGAACAGAAAAAAGCAGCCTCGATGGTCAGTTACTGAAATCAACCGAGATCTCTAAGACTGAGGAGTCGGGGCGGGGTGGGGGGGTGCGGGGCTGGGTGTCGGCGCGGGGACAGCCGCCTCTTTATCGTGTTTATTCGAGAGAGCTGTCTTAGAAGCGGATGCTCTTTGAAGCGGGTGCCTTGGCAAGTGAAGCTTAAATTAAGCACTTGGATTACCAAAAAGACAGAGGGAAAAAAGCCTGCCGGGGCTTACACTACATATGTCATCGTGTATTTGTTTTGTTTGCCTTCCCTCGATTTGCCACACGTTCGCTAAATGCCTGCGACGCAATAACAATTGTGCCAGGGAAGCACCTACAGATGAGCGGCGGTCCCTGGCTCAAAAACCCCCTCACTGTATTGTCAAGGGAGGAGCCAGTAAGACACGTAATAAACGTCATTGATCAAATCTTGGTAGGACGTATGCGAGTGCAAAGGACAGAGAAGCCAGTTCCACTTGGGGTGCAGAAGGGCTTAACTTTAATTTCGTTGCACAGCCCAGGAACCAGCGGGTTCCAGAAGCTTTCGGGGCTCCATCTGACACAAGAATTGTCATCTAGTATGTCAATGACGACATAGGGGAAGAGACCCTGACCGTCCGACACAGTAGAGCTCCATGCATGACTTATCCATGAAGATGAGTCCCGTTGGGCTTCTCCCGCGGGCAGTGGTTTCTGCCCTTGTCCGCTGGCGAAAGTTCCCGGGGCGCGAACAGAGCCAGCATGGAGAATTCCTCTTCTGCACGCACGCTAGTGAGCCACTGAGCATCACGGACACTCGCGGGGCTCGTGGGGACCTTGGAGGACACGTGGTCAACTAGCTGATGCTACGGACGGCGTATTCATCTTCACAAAGCCCTTGGCCACACAGCAGAGCGGTGCGGGTGCCCGAATCCTGGCCGAGCAACTTCCCAGCGGAGTGGCGTCTGGGAAGTTACTGTCCACTTTATCTCTAAAATGGTAAAACGGAGATTTTCACTGCCACCTTCATCAGGTTGTTATGAGGCATAAGACAGTATGTGTAACTGCTTAGGACAGAGTCTGTGCCTTTGTGAGCTGTTATCTTTATAACCGTTAATGTGTGATTTGCTCAAGGTTATGCGGCTAAATCGAGGCAGGCTGTAACGAGAGAGACGGGGAGGCGGATGCGACGCCTTCTACGTTGGCCGCCAGAAGGAGCCTGCCGGCCGCGGAACCCACTGAGGCCCCCTTAGAGCCATGAGCCGCGGGAAAAACAGCCTTGCCACCCCAAGAAGGGGGAGGACTCCCCAAGGGTTAAAAGACTCGCATTCCCAAAGTCACCCGAAGGTCCTTCTTCTCATATGATCTGGCAAACAGCTGCCTTTACTGGAGGCAGTTGCACAGGTAGGTGCTAAAGGTCTCCGTGGTAAACGCATCATGTACGGCGTGAAGTCACATGTGCCTTTCCGAGAGCCAAGATCTTGCAAAGGTATGAACACGAGAACAAAACGAACCTTCCCGTGGAGGCACAGAAAAGATCCAATCAGCTCCTCGTTTCTGACCAGCCTGCGGTTCGGAAATGGGGAGAGTGTTCTCCGACAAGCACACAACAACAGCAGATAGCCAGAGAACAAACAAGAAAAACGGCAAACGGAAATGTCACACACATTCAGGTGAGCGGGTTGATCTCCGCGCGTAAACATCAGCTCCCAGCCCGCCAGGCAGAGAGGAAACTTTTCAGAGGGCTGTCAGGGTGTAAGTCTATTTAAGATTCGGCGCTGCAAGCATAAAAGAACCTGTCATCAGTTTGCTTCTTTTCAGAGACCTGTTTGTTTAGCTGGAATATTCTACTGACGGTTACATAAAGGAGGAGGGGAGCACAAAGGATCCAGGTGGAGAACCTGAAAAAAAGAAGAAAAAAAAACCCCAACTTGTTTTGGTCTCATGTGGGTAATGCCCTCTCTCTTTGCTTGCTTTTCAGGAGCGGGGCGCGTTCAAAGCCTCGCCCTCCGGCTGCGCGCATTACTGTCTACCTTCCTCGACTTTGCTGTGCCACTGTCCTCGTTCGTTATTTCTTTTCTCTTCCCATAAATAGCTCCCCAGATCTCGTTTCCCGCGTCTCTACTTTATTTCCGCCTCGTAGGGAGAAGTTTGAAACGTTTGGGAGAGCGCGTCCTAGCGAAAAGTCCAGGAAAAGTGGAAGAATGCTGAACGTGTTCCGTAATGACCACATGGCACCCGTTACACAGGAATTCAGGGCTCCGGCAGGGCGACGAAAAGAGTGCTGCCGTTAAGCAGATCTGCCTGGTTTACTTGGCGCAAACCATAAAAAGAAATCAGTATCTCTCTCCACCTTCTGGAGCCTCCAAAGTCCCCTCCCGGCTGCGGCGGTCAGGCCGAGCCTGGGGGCCCCAGTGGTGAGCCTGTTCAGCTCCAGTCCTCCCGGGGCCTGTCCATCAAGCTCGGAATGAACCGAACCTTCTCACCGAGACTTGCAACACCCACATGCTTTGCTTTTCCAGGGTAAGAGCAAATACAAAGGAAAAATAAGACGCGTCGTTCCCCTGCGGAAACTAAGGATAGAGAGTCCTCTCCCCCTCCCTTGTCTTAGGGCGCTTGCTTTAGAAAACATGTAAACTCTTTGTTTGAAATGTATGTGAGTCTTTTGAAGGCTAAAGAATCCTCTTGCCAGCCCCGGGAAGGTCTTTCTCCAAGACTCTGGAAGCATCTCTTTGAAATGTGATCAAGGAAGATAGCACCCCCAGCGCCCCGGTTTCTGTGGGCGGGCAGGAGCCTAGTTTATTTTGCTTTGTTTAAAGCCAGTGAGCCCACACAGAAGGTCTCCCCCGACCCCCCCGAGGGGAGTTAGGATGAACTCCACGGGCCAGATGCGCAGCGAAGCCCTCTTACTGGAGGACTCGACCCTGTTTATGTTGTGAACAGGGTTTTTGTCTTTGCTATCTCTTAGCGGATTGCCTACAAAAGCCCTTTGAATCCTGGTGTCAGGTTATTCAACAGGGAAAGTGTTTTCTTTCTCGTGCATCTCTGCCCGGAGGGTTTTGGGTGGGGAGATTTGTTTTGAATTCCATTTTCCCAACTGTAGCTGCACCCCGGCCCCCACCCGTCCCTCTGTTGGCTCAGCCCCAGCCAGGCATTTGGTCCCTTTCTGTGCCAAGCAGCTTCCGACTCCGGGTCTCGGGTTCCTGTCCCTTTGGCCCAGCCCGGTGTCTGCCCGTATCTTCCTGGTGGCCTGCCTCCTTCCTTCACCTGCTCCCTCCCCCGAGAGGCTGTCCCTGACCACAGCTCTCACCCGCCCCCCCATGTTTTCCCTTCACAGAACCCACCCCTGTCTGTTTATCAGAGTCTCATCAGCCTCTCTGCCCGGCAGGCAGCCTCCGGGAGGTCAGGACTTTATCGGCAGCCTGCAGCACCAACAGGGCCCGGTGTTGGGGAACTGTCGTCAAAGATCAGTCTCCTGCCAACCCAGAGAAGCCTCTCCACAAAGCTACCTTCTACACAGCGATGATTAATGTCGTAGATGGCGGTTGGCCATTACCTCTCAGCCTCTCCTCTCTGGGCTGGCGGAGGGCAGAACGGAGTTTTCCCGCTTACATCACATCCTCAGTTCCTGGCGCTGCCTTTTTAACGTTTGTTTATTTTTGAGAGACAGAGAGACGGAGCACCAAAGCGGGCCCCGGGGTTCCGAGCTGTCCGCACGGAGTCCGACGCGGGGCTCGAACCCACAAACCGTGAGATCATGACCCGAGCCGAAGTCCGACGCTGAACCGACTGAGCCACGCAGGCGCCCCCCCCCCCCCCCCCCCGCCCTGGCACTGTCTTTTGTGCTGTCCGTGTCCCACGTTTTCTGGGGGCCTCGCTGGCCATGTTGGGAGCACTGCCTGGGAAACCTTTTTGTGCTCAGGCTGGTCAATCCTGCCCCGTGCCCCCAGGGAAGGCCCTGTGTGTCTTGCCCTATGGTGATCTCTCACCAAGTGTGAAATAAACAAATGCTCTCATGTCACGTTTCTTTCAGATAGTGCTCGTCACCATGACGCCGGCCCCGGGCCCGTAGGGCACATTCACCTTCCCACCAGACGAATTTCTCCACGAGGAGAGAACGTGGGAAGGCTAGACGCTCTCCCATGTGCCGAGGAAGGGTAGGCTGTGATCTTAGGAAATGAAGGAAGATTCTTCTTTGATAGTGAGTCTCCAGAGAACAGGAAATACTGTCCCTGCACCCGGAGACTAAAGAAACGTTGTCGCGGAGGTCCATCAGGGTCCACCTGGCCTTTCTAGCCGCCTCCACAAATACTGCCGTAGCCCAGATGGCTCCCCACAGGCTGCCTGATCCAGACCGTGTTCCAAGACGAGCACACCGCTGACCGTGACCGCCCGGGAGGTAGGACATTGTGTCTGGAAGAGAGGCTATCTAAGCGCAAGAGTGAATGCTTGCCCAGGGCACCCTCAATCATCAACTCCTTCATCAGACAACAAAGGCTCAGGACTTAAAACTCTATTTTTGGGGGGCACCTGGGTGGTGCAGTCGGTGAAGCGTCCGACTTCGGCTCGGGTCATGATCTCACGGTTCCTGGGTTCGCGCCCCACGTCGGACTCTGTACGGACAGCTTGGAGCCTGGAGCCTGCTTCGGATTCTGTGTCTGTCTCTCTCTGCCCCTCCCCTGCTCACTCACTGTCTCTCTCTCTCTCTCTCTCAAATATATATAAAACATAAAAAATTTAAAAAACATATATATATACTAAAACCCATTGAATTGTACACTTAAGTGGATGAACTAGACGCTATCTATAAATTATATCTCAATCGGACTGTTTTAAAAAAAAAGTTTGGAGTGGGCCTGGTACAGAAAATGGAATTAGAGAAGGCAGGACATATACTGGGGCATTGAATGCCGCTTCCCACCGCCCCTAAGAAGCGGACCTCTTCCCATTTAACCCAGCATTCCTCTAAGTCATCAAGAGTCTCTTCCAGCAGTGAGGATCCAAAGGTTGAGGTCAACAGTTCTAATCCTGGAGTGATTCCAAGGGACGCGCACTCCAGAAACACTGTCGTGTGTCAGTGGAAAAGGGCGCATTGTCTACAAGACCTCTCTCCACCTTAGCTGATTTCAGCCTCCCACGGTCTCTTTGAACTATTTTACAACTCGGTAAATTGTAGGGAGTTGATAGTCATGCAGATTCTGTCCTGTCTATCGGATGCTCCTCCTCTTTGTGGAAAAACCAGTTTTGTCCCCATTTGCAATCATTGTTAACTACCCTTACGCTGTTTTAATTTGTGCCTCTGCGCTTCTCTTTTATGTATTTGCTTATTTTTATTTAAGCTGATTTATTTTGAGAGAGACAGAGAGAGTACAAACGGAGGGGGACGGACAGAGAAAAAGAGAGACAGGGAAGATCCCAAGCAGGCTCCGACGTGGGGGCGGCTCGAACTCACCAACTGTGAGATCACGACCCGAGCCAAAATCAAGAGTTGGTCGCCCGACCGACTGAGCCACCCAGGTGCCCCTGCACTTCTTGGAGATCAATATTACATCTGCCCGGTTTGCTTACGAGTGGAATGAAACCTTTTTTTTCAACTTTTTTTTTTTTTTTTAATTTATTTTTGGGACAGAGAAAGGCAGAGCATGAACGGGGGAGGGGCAGAGAGAGAGGGAGACACAGAATCGGAAACAGGCTCCAGGCTCTGAGTCATCAGCCCAGAGCCCAACGCGGGGCTCGAACCCACGGACCGCGAGATCGTGACCTGGCTGAAGTCGGACGCTTAACCGACTGCGCCACCCAGGCGCCCCTTGGAATGAAACCTTTAACACATGTTCGCGTTTCATATCTGCGGGAGCGCCGCAATCTTACCTTTTACCGAGAATGATCATTTACCAACTTTATCTGCACGGAAGATCTCGTGCATCCTGTCAGCTGACGTATAAACTCTAAAGTCAGAGGCTTTTATTTATTTATTTAAAAAAAAATTTTTTTTTTCAACATTTATTCATTTTGGGGACAGAGAGAGACAGAGCATGAACGGGGGAGGGGCAGAGAGAGAGGGAGACACAGAATTGGAAACAGGCTCCAGGCTCTGAGCCATCAGCCCAGAGCCCGATGCGGGGCTCGAACTCACGGACCGCGAGATCGTGACCTGGCTGAAGTCGGAGGCTTCACCGACTGCGCCACCCAGGAGCCCCTAAAGTCAGAGGCTTTAAAAGGAGAGGGAAGTTTGTCCACCTTACCTAATGCGAAACCGTGGTGATGGCCGGAAACCCATTCGGAAAGTCTGTTTCCACTAGAACGCGTGTTTCTCTGGATCTCACTCTGTGCCCGGCGGCGACGTTGTCTGGAACCCGAGAACCAAGAAGCCAGAAGTCTGGATTGTCTGCCACCCCACCCCCACCCCCTCAGCGGGCTTCGAGGGCTCCCAGTTCCACCCACCGCTGAGGGGGTGAGCAGCAAGACCGTTGTTCGGTGGCTCAGCTCGCGCCCAGGAGCCCACTTAGATCTCTCCGCGCTGTGGAAGGCAGAGAGAAAACACTGGCAGCCAGAACCTTCTCCAAGAGCAGGGGGCGAGATGTAAGAGATGGTTCGTCGCAATCAGACCAGTGCCAAGGGTAAGCCAGCGCCTTCCCCAAGCGCGGTCCGTTTGCCTAGCATGGCGAACAGGGCACCAGGGCGTCGGGCGATTGCTCGTGCCAAGTTCACGGGTGAACTCTGGTCAATTAAGGGTCGGTTAAGGCGGAGAGTTAGAACTTAACCCGGGTCTATGCAGACAATGTTTATAGAATCAGTGTATAGGGTCGTTTGCAGGTGAGGTGTGTTCAGAGAGAGAGAGAGACTGAATCAGCACTGAGAGGCACTTGTCTCCTCGTTCCCAGCCCCTCCCCTGGAACAGTGCCATGCGTCCCGGCGTAGGGCAAGGGGCAGAGGAAGCCCATCCTGCGTCTCTATTCCTGGCAGCCACTCAGAAGCATGTTCTTACTCTTTTCATCCTGCCTGGGGAAGGTGGTTTAAACATTTATTGGTGCGTGCCCTGGGTGAAGGCCAAGGACGTTGGGTACAGGATGGGAGGCTGTGCGATTCCTCCGAATGCACCCGGCCGTGTGTGAGCCATGAACCCGGGTCCCGCGACCTTCAGAGCTGAGGATCGCGAGCCATTTCGGCTGCTGGATAACCCCTGCGTGATTCAACATGCTGTAAGCGAGAGTTTGAAAAGTACTAACCCACCGTACTTGACCGAGGGCTGCGTCTCGGAATTTTCTAAGTCTTCTACACCGGGTCTTGGTATCACTTCTCTGAGCTACACATTTCCCCTAGGCCTCACGCCTTTTGTTCTTCCTATCAAAACAGAGTTAATGATTTCTCAGAGGTGTCGTTACTCCGCAGATAAGGATGCCATCTGTAGGTCAGTCGGATGGGTCCCCGAGAGCTGAGGGCGCCCTCCGCGATCTGGGGCAAGCCGCCTGCTCTCAAAGGCGATGTCCCCAACCGCAAAAGGGGGTTGATAACAACGCCTAGCGGCTCGGGTGTCTGTGAGGGCGGTCCCACGTGCACACCGTTCGGAGTGCCTGGCTCAGAGCTCTCGCTTGCACCCACGCCACTGGTTGCTGTCATGGTCATGACTCCGCATGAGAAGCTGGGAAGGTTGAGCCGACTGACGGTAAATCAGCGGTTCTCGACCTGGCCGCGTGTCGGGATCACCTGGGGGAAACTCAAAAAAATACCCCTGCCTGGGAGAAGAGCCACCCCTGGGGGTTCCGGCTTCGTTGGTGGGGGTTGCAGTCTGGGCATTGGATGTAGCAAAGCTCCCAAGTGATTCTAATGCGCACCCAGGACTGAGAGCTGCGACCCTGAACAGTTTGCAAATGAGATGTTCTCGCAGCTCTGGTCTACGGCTGCAGAACGTTCTTTTAGGAGAGACTGCTAGAAGGTCTTAAAGCCAACCAGATTCCCTGTACCTTCCTTATAAAGGCCATGTTGAACTTGGGGGCCGTTCAAGGCTCTCCCAGCGTCTGCACTTGTCCAGGGTCCCCAAGGGTTTGGAACCTGATAAAAGCGAGGTTCCCTGTGACGTGTGCACGTTTCTCATAAAGTTGTACATGCAGAAATTGGCTTCAGCGACAAAGAAAAGGAAAGCAAACTTGTTTGAACAAAAGGAGTTTCTCTTCCTTCGAGCCACGCCAGCTTATAAGCCTCCACAAAGCAGGGAAGACAGCTCCCCCTTTTGCTCGCAGACACTGATAGACTCCGTGCCTCCCAGAGTGGTTCACCGTCAGGACAACCGGTGTGCACTCCCTGGCCGGGAGCCCTAAGCCCTTAAACTACCTGCGGTCCACATCAAAGCTCCAGGATATGTAGAACTTTCTCGCAGCACCCGAGCCACCACCATGAGGACCTGCCTGCGGAGACCCAGTCGTCTGGACCAAGCTGTCCAATGGCTCTTGCTTTTGGCCGTGTTGATCTCCTTATTCTTTGTCCTGCCCTCCTTCGTTAAGGAACCCAATACGAAACCTTTCAGGTAAGGTTCTGGCCCCTTTCCCAGTGCCTGAGAATTTATTAGAGGAAACTGGAAAGCCTCTCGTCCCGGGAAGCCTGGGGAACCTGCTGCACCCACACGGGGGTAGGCGGGGGTCAGGGATGTTGTCAAGAAACACTGGCAAGAAAGATCCCAGGGGGCCTCTGGGGGACAAGCAGGTGTCAGGGGTGGGAAAACCAAGGGGTCCGGATGCCTTGGGGGCTGGTAGACGGGAAACGTGGCAGGAGTCTGGGAACGAGGAGTCTGGGTCTCCGGAAGGTATAGACAGAAAATGCCTTCCCCCTCTGGGACCGTGAATGATAATAGCAGCTTTGGGGTGAGTTCTTACATGCCATTCGCCGTGTCCTAAAGGACAAGATTTACCCCGTGGATTCCATGCACTTCAAATTTTATTTTTTTTAACGTTTTTTAATTTATTTTTGAGACAGAGACAGAGCTTGAACAGGGGAGGGTCAGAGAGAGGGAGACACAGATTCCGAAACAGGCTCCAGGCTCTGAGCGGTCAGCCCAGAGCCCGACGCGGGGCTCGAACTCACGGACCGCGAGATCATGACCTGAGCTGAAGTCGACCGCTTAACCGACTGAGCCACCCAGGCGCCCCGATTCCATGCACTTCAAAGTCACACTCTCCCCGTGGAGTTTGTCAGAAAATGACCTCTCCCCCCAAAAAAACGAAAAGAAAAGAACCTCTCCCTTCGCTTAATTCTGGCCCCCAAGTTCATCCTTACATACAAATCTAGTCCCATCAGACGCCATCACATCAACTCTGAAAAGGCTACCGTAACAGGTGTGAACGTTGACTCTCTCCTCGGTCACCACACTAGATCACTAATGCTTTTGAAGTTTCTAGAAACTGAGAGGTAAAAATATGTTTCTCTTTTGACTTTGCACTTCTCAGGCCACCGTGAATTTGAGGATCCTCTGACGTGTGCTGACCATTTGCATTTTTTCTAAGTCAGCCAGCTGTCACCGCCACTTATCTTTTTCTAGGGAATGGCTGGGTCATATCTCTTGCTTCCCCACCCCCCAAAAAAGGAAGTGAAATTATTTCTCTTTTATTGAACGATAGGAGATAGGAGTTTTTTGTGTATTAGGGATATTAACCCTTTTCTATCGTAGATGTAACAATACTTGAAATGTTTTCTTCAGGCTGATGTTTGTTTTTATTGCCTTGTTTATGCTATCTCATGTGACACAACTCCTTCTTATGTAGGTGAAATCTATTTATCATTTCCTTTATGGCCACTGGACTTTGTGCAATTTGGGGGAAAGTCTGTCCCACCCCAAAATTTTATAAGTTGCCATATATATATAGTGATGTATACATATATATATACATTAGTGAATATATATACATTAGTGAATATATATACATTAGTGAACACACAGTGTAGACTTAGGTTCAGGAGTAGAACCCAGTGGTTCATCACTTACAAGTGCTCATCCCAGCGAGTGCCCTCCTTAATGCCCATCGCCCATTTAGCCCATCCCCCCACCCACCTCCCCTCCAGCAACCCTCAGTTTGTTCTCTGTATTTAAGAGTCTCTTATGGTTTGCCTCCCTCCGTTTTTATCTTATTGTTCCTCCCCTTCCCATTGCCTTCTATATTGTCTACTAATATTTTTGTACTTTTTTTCTTGAAGCTTAAATCGTTAACCTACCTGAAGCCTATTTTTGTGCACGGTGTGAATCTGGGTTTGCATACTCTGAACTCTTTTGACCACAAGTGACAAAAACCCAACGCAATCTGGCTTAAACAAGAAGACCGGGGAGGGAGGGGCGCCTGGGTGGCTCAGTTGGTTCAACATCTGACTTTGGCTCAGGTCATGATCTCACGGTTCGTTGGTTCGAGCCCCACGTCTGGCTCTGTGCTGACAGTCCAGGGCCTAGAGCCTGCTTTGGATTCTGTGTCTCCCTCTCTCTCTGCCCCTCCCCTGGCTTGTGCTCTGTCTCTCTCTCTCTCTCATAAATAAGTAAACATTAAAGAAAGTTTGTACAAAATAAAAGAAGCCCAGGGAAGGAGACAAGGTCAGAGGATTACAGTGTCCCTGGAGAGACACGTTGGGGTAGGAGTGGGCTGCAGGAGTCACTCATAGTGACCCGGATGCCTGGTCTCCTTCCCCAGCCGATGTCACATGTCCTGGAGTTAGGGGGAGATATAAGCAGACTGGTGCCTGTTTCTGGTCTAGAGATTTCTGAAGGCGGAAGGTGGTGGGAATTGTCCATGGTGTAATGTACATGGGAAGAAGGCTCTGGCCTGGGCCTTCAGAGCCCAGGAGGCTGTGGACGGCAGGTCAGCACTCCTGTGGTGCCAGGAGGGATCACAGCCCCGGAACTCCCCAGTTACCCGCTGGGGCCAAGTAAAGGGACATCCACTCCAGAGGAGCGTTTGGGGACCCCGAATACTGTTGGGGGCATTCATGAGGGGATCCTCAATGCAAAGGAGAGCGCTGCCCCAGGGAAGCCACACTTACTGACCCTACCGAGAGCAGCACGTCAGCAGACAGAAGCCACTGGAACCTCAGGGCGAGCGGGGACACCAAGTGCTCCCCACTCTTCCCAGACTTGAGTAATAATACAGGAGAGCTAGGCCTTCAGAAGGAAAGGAAGGTCTACTCTGTGCCTGACCAGGGATTCTAGCTGCCCCCACCTCCCCCACCCCTCCAGCCTCACCCCTGCCAAGCCTGGGTCTCTGGGGGGGGGGGGGGGGGAGGCGGGACACCTGGAATTCTAAATGGATGAGACTGAATTTGGGGTTTAGGTGTTTTGCTTTGTTTTTTTTAAATCTTTTCTGTAATTGTTTTGTTTTGTTTTGTGTGTGGACGGAGTTTGAATCATCAAAGGTGACTGTGAAGTGAGTAAATCTGCCCTAGGCATCAGAGATAGGGAAAGGGCCACACACTGAGACTTCTCAGTGAAAGTCTCTCCTTACTACACTGCCAATCAACCGCAGAGCAGAGACTGGGCGCCTTGAGCCAGAGGTCCCTGGAGGAAAGGTTGTGTGTCTGTTGAAAGCTTCGTTGAGAAGAAGGACCTCGGGGGCAGGGAGGGCTTGGAAAAGGCTTGTGGGGAGGATAGCATAAACAAGGAGGCCGACCCGCAGAAGTGTCCTCTTGGCTGAGCCTCGGGCGAATCCGAATCCGCCTTGCAGAAATGAGGGGCTTGCTCTGGGGAGCCCAGGGAGGGCATTTCAGGAGGGTGGGGCCGAGGGTTGATGCAAGAGGCTTTCAGGCAGGGAGGCGACCTCACCGAAGCAGGATTGTGCAACGATTGGTCTGCCAGGAGGGAACAGGATAGATCGGAAGGGAGGTGTGAGTCACCACTTTGGCCTGACCCAGGGCAGGAACCAAGGGAGGGACTTCGACAGCGGATTATCCTGCGGTGAAGGGAAGGACCGGGGCTGACAAATGCCCTCCCTGGCAGATTTAGGCAGTGAAACGTAAGGTGCAGAAGATCTGGGAGGGGTGGGGTAGGAAGAAGCGGAAAATCAGGAGACACTTTGAAGAAGAGCGGGGGGGGGGGGGGGGGGGGAGGCACGTGTGCAGTTAGAGACGGGGTCGGGGTGGGGGTGAGGGTGGCCCACCTCGCCCCACAGTGCTGCCTGGGCAAAGGGTGACAGTAAAATCAGACATAAAAGGGAGTCGTAGATTGCCAACCCAAGTGTAGGATCAGCGGTTTCTGAAGGTCCCTGTTCCCAAGTCTGCATGTTAATGACACCTCAATATCATCTCAGAGCTGGAGATTTCCCCAGACCTGCACCTATGCTCAGGAGCTTTCTGGGGGCTATTTTCCTTTTTTTTTTTTTTTTTTCTGGGGCTGATTTCCAATCTTCGCAATCGTCGCCCAAGATCAGCGTTTTTATTCTTTTACACAAATGAGGGAGATGAGACTCCAAAAGGCTAAGCCTAATCCCACCCAGCCAGGAAGGAGCAAGACAGAGACATGAACACGGGATTTGGGCTCCACTACCCGGAACGCGTTCACTCTGAGGAGACTCAAAGTCCGATGGAGGGGAGAGCCACACAAGAAGCAAGAGAGGGAGGGTGACATTATTAATAGTGGTAAATACCGCCCCCCCCCCCCGGCCCCCCGATTTAAGTCCAAGGTGACGAGCGCTATGGGAAGAAACTCAGAAGGGTAATTACATCCAGGGGGCAGGGTCAGGACAACATCCTGGTGGCATTGGCAGAGCGCTGGCGGGCTGGGCGACATGGCAGCAGGGGGGGACACCGCGCACTAAGGAGGCAGCAGAAGGAATGGTGCAGAAGCAGGGCCACCGGTGGGGGGGGCGGGGCGTGTTCCTCCAGGGACTGATGACTAATGTGAGCAAGGCTGATAGGGGCTCCGCATGCCAGGCACTGGTCTCCAGAACCCATGATTACTGACCACATATCAAGGCTTTTGGGTAGATATTATTATCAGCAACACCCCTCTTTTACAGATAAGAGCGGTTAGGCAACTTTCCCAACCAAGATCACCCTTGTCACTTAAGTTCAGACACAGGCCAGCTGGCTCCGGAGTCTGTGCTCCAAGCCACGACCCAGGCTGGTGTCACAAGCCCCACCCCCGTCCCTAGGCAGTGTTTTTTCATTTTTTGTTTCTAAAGTTAATTCATTTATTTCGGGGGGGGGGGGAGCACAAGCAGGGGAGGGGCGGTGGGCGGAGAGAGAATGCGCAGCAGGATCCCGGCTCTCAGCGAAGAAGCCTGTCACGGGGTTCGATCCCACCAATAGTGCGCTCGTGACCTGAACGGAAGTCAAGAGCCGGACGCTTAACCGACTGAGCCACCCAGGCGCCCCTGCGAGGTGGTTTTCAAACGCTTGTTGATGAAAGAGTGAATGCGTGGCCCTTGAGGGACCAACAGTTAGATTCCACGGCTATGAAAAGCTTTACAGGAACGGAGTAACTTGAATACATTTGTGCATTGTGCAGATTCCTCGGTTACTAGATTGCACGGCAGACGGTGGGGGGAAGGTGGTCTCCGTGGGGGGCTAGGGTAGAGGCTGTTGCAATGGTTTAGGGCCCAAGAGCCCTGGGCGGTCGGCGTTCGGAAGAAAGGCCTGAATAACTCAGATCGGCTGGATTTGGCAACAAAGAGAGGAAGGACTGGGACACAATTGTATGATTTCAAACCTGGGTTATTGGACTACTTCTCGTTATCTTCTTAATTTGGTCCCAGTCTCCATTGTGCCCCTGGATAGGTAGATACCAGCTAAGACCATGTCTCTACCTGCTTGGCTTTCCTGGTCTGGAATGCATTTGTCTTCAACAATTCTGTGGATTCTCTTTTTTGTCTTATTTTGGTCTAAGACACAGAACTTTCTTTTCTATAACTTCCTGGTTTCCGATCCTGGACCCCCATTCATGGAGCTGCAGGGAAACTTCATGTTGGGACCGTCCTCCCTCCTCTGCCGCCTCCCCAGGATGATGTCAAGGGCTCCCGGATGGCCACGCCGTGCCAGCGCCCGGGTAGGGGTGGCTGATTCTTAGCCCTCGTGTGGCCGTGGTGACAACCGTCGTCCCTGCCTCTTGGCCTTTTCATGTCCACCTGGCTTAGGTGTGAGAATTTCCTGTTGTCGGAATTATGGTTCTGTCTTCCTGGGTTCAGGGGTCAGCCATTGTCTGTCAGGGGTCTTATTAGACCCTAGGAACATGACAAGTAGGGCGCAGGAGCCCTCCAAACTTGGGACCCAGAGCCCCTCTCTCCTCTCTGTCCTCTTCACCCTCCTTTCTAGGGAGGGGGCGATGGTGGGAGGAAACAGACAAGTCCTTCTCCGAGACATTTGATCTATTTCACCAAATCTTCTCCTCCCTCTAAGGTCTTTCAGGGTGTCCTTTACTTTCTAGTTCCTACTGGGGCACCTGGGTGTCTCAGTTGGTTAGGCGTCTGACTTCAGCTCAGGTCATGATCCCGCAATTCGTGGGTTCGAGCCCGGCATCAGGGTCTGTGCTGACAGCTCAGAGCCTGGAGCCTGCTTCGGATTCTGTGTCTTCCTCTCTCCCTGCCCCTCCCCTGCTCATGCTCTCTCTCTCTCTCTCTCAATAATAAATAAACGTTAAAAAAAATTTTTAAGCAAAACAAAATCAAAAGAGGCCAATACATTTTATCAATAATGTGCAAAATGAGAGCTAAACCTATTTGATTTGAGGTAGTTTAAATGAAATCTTAGTAAAATGTAAGTGCCTCATCGGTAGCCATTCAACATTAATGACCTATTTCCCTAAGTCTCATAATAAAGGTAAGTTTGGAGTTCTTAAAAAAGAAAACAGAGTCCCATTTAATGGATGAGGAAACAGGGGCTCTCAGGGTGCTGCACCTTGCCCAAGATCCCACAGCTGGTCACTTGGTGGCCGGGCTGGAACTCAAGCAGGTGACTTTCCACCGCAGTGAGCTCCGCTGTCCCCTTGCCCAGTGCCGGGAAGTTAGTTTTCCGTGATTATCCCCAAGAGAGGTAAGCTAGGTACCAGATACAGGGGATAAACATAGACTCTGCTTTAAACAGACTTGGTTCACAAGGATCGTTTCCCAGCCACCGGGCCACAGGGTCTCATCTCATATCCGTGATTCTTGACCCAGGCATACCTGCCATTCTTGGGTTTGCAACAATGACCTCGGTCACACCCACCACGCTCCCCGTTCAAGGTCTTCCCTACTCTCCTTAACTAATCTCAAGACTCACGCCTCTGGGTCTGGGGAGAGCTGTAGGCTTGTGTCTGTTTTTGTGGATCCCAGGGAGGGAAATCGTCCAACATTTAAACCAGCCTCCCACCCACCCTGGGCCACAGTGAGTTCAGTGAGGTGAATGGGATCCCAGAGAAGACTCAGGGCTCCCCTGCTGGGGGAGAGCTTTGGAAATTGGATCCCGCTACTGAAGCGTTAGGAGCAGTGGCTTAGATGTGTTTCCTCTTCTCCCGCTTTCTGTTGTTCCCCATTAGGATTTAATTGGCCGGAAACTACACAAATAAGAGAATTGGCTTTGATTTGAAAAGAGAACACTTGGAATAACAATAGAATACGGATTTCTGGGTGTTTTCTTTGGAGCCTATAAAGAGAATTAAGGCAAAGTAGAGATTTTAGCGACTGAAGCAACTTGTGGACGCATCTAAAGATTCAAAGTGAAGTTCTAAAATGTAAATCATGCAAGAAAGTGTCAGGATTTCCTGGGGGAAATAAACTTCAAAGTCTGGGGGAGGGGGAAGCAGAATGATTGGTTTTCATCTCAGAGAAGACCAGAGTCCCTAAAGAGTTATGTCGGCCGGCACCAAGGGAGTTGGGGAGGCTCCAGGCTGGGCTATAAGTTTTGTTTTTTTTTTTAATGTTTATTTTAGACAGAGAGAGAGAGAGAGAGAGAGAGAGAGTGTGAGTGGGGGAGGGGCAGAGAGAGAGGGAGACTCAGAATCTGAAGCAGATTCCAGGCTCTGAGCTGTCAGCACAGAGCCCAACGCGGGACTCGAACTCATGGACCTTGAGATCAAGACCTGAGCTGAAGTCAGACACTTAACCTACGGAGCCACCCAGGCGCCCTACTGTTACTGAATTACTTTAAATTTTTAAAGAATATTTATTTATTTTTGAAGGAAAGAAAGACAGAGTGTGAGCAGGGGAGGGGCAGAGAGAGAGGGAGACCCAGAATCTGAGCTGTCAGCACAGAGCCCGACGCAGGGGCTCCAACTCAGAAACCGTGAGATCATGACCTGAGCCGAACCCCGACGCTCAACTGACTGAGCCACCCAGGCGCCCCAAAAGTGCGACATTTTATATTTTTAACCACCCCCCCAATAGATTAGAACTTGATGTTGGATTTGCTTTTTGCTTGGATGCGATCCCTGAAAGATTTGCCTGTCCCCCTGAAGGCTTAATACAAATCAGGTACTGGAGGGGAGAGCCGCCCATCACACAGGGTCCTCAGCAGGGGGTGAGGAAAGACACTGTGGGGACCCTACAGTCGGTTCCCCTTTCCAAGGAGAGGCAGGCATCATGAAAACCCAGGTGGGGGAACCAGACGCGTGACCCTGAAGAGGCTCAAGATAAAACGAGTGAGCAAAGAAGCTGATGGTGGGGATTCCGGGGAAGGGGGTCCGGGTCGTGAGGACGTGATTAGAGGCCTGTGTGTGGCCAGCCACTTATCACAAGGCAGGCACACCTAGCCTGGAGCCTCTTCAGCGTCTGTTCCACTGAATGGCACAGCCCAGAATTATTTAGGGAAATCAAAGGGTTTTGGTTTGGGAGGGGGAGGTTATTAAAGAATAACTGATATACAAAATTGTATATCGGTTTCAGGTATACAACATAATGATTCGATATTCACAGACATTATGAAATGCTCACAATAAGGCTAGTTACCCCTGTCACCATACCAAGTTGTTACGATATTATCGTATATCCCCGATGCTTGGACTTCACAGCCCCGTGTCTTATTTATTACTGGAAGATCTTTGGCTCATTTCACTTAGTGTAATACCCCCCCAGGTCCATCCACGTTGCTGCCAATGGCAAGATCTCATTCTTTTTAACGGCTGAGCAACTCCATTATGTACACATTGACCGCGTCTTTACCCATTCATCTACCGATGGACACTTGGGTCGCTTCCGTATCTCCGCTGTTGCGAGTAATGTTGCCATGAACATAGGGGTGTGTGTGTGTCTTCTCAGACTAGCATTTTCTCTTCTTTTTTTTTTTTTATTTTTTTTTAATGTTTATTTATTTTTGAGAGAGAGAGAGAGAGAGACAGAGCACAAGTGGGGAGGGGCAGAGAGAGGGAGACACAGAATCCCAGAATCCGAAGCAGGCTCCAGGCTCTGAGCTGTCTGCACAGAGCCCAATGCAGGGCTTGAACTCACGAACCCTGAGATCATGACCTGAGCCAAAGTTGGCCCCTTAACCAACTGAGCCACCCAGGCGCCGCTCAGACTAGCATTTTCATTTGCTTCGGATGAATACCTAGATGTGCAGTTGCTAGATCATCAAGGAGGTGTTTTGAGCTGTTTTCTTTTCCTGGATAAAAGAATTTTTTTTTTTTAATTTCTTAAAGTTTATTTTTGAGAGAGAGGAAGCGAGCATACACGAGTGAGGGAGGGGCAGAGAGAGAAAGAAAGGGAGAGAGAGAATCCCAAGCAGGCTCCGAGCTGTCAGCACAGAGCCCGATGTGGGGCTCGAACTCATGAACCGTGAAACCATGACCTTAGCCAAAGTCGGACACTTAACCGACTGAGCCACCCAGGCGCCCCCCCATTTTCCTTAGGATTTTCTGAAAGACGTTCTCTCTTCTCTGGCTGACTTGATTGTAGGAACGCGTATGCAATACATGTAGCACACAAAACATGGGTTGATTGACTTGTGCATGCTCTTGATAAGGATTCCAGTCACCAGCAGACTATTAGGAGTTGAGTCCGGGGGGAGTCAAATGTTACACGCAGATTTTCGACTGTGTGTGGGCGGGCGCCCCCCCCCCCCCAACCCACACACCATTCAAGGATCCACTGTGCTATCGCACGCTTGCCAACCGTTGTTTCATGGCGCCAAGGACAAAGAAACCTTGAACCTCTTTGCTTCCAGGTCCCCCTGAGTGTTGCGTAATTCAGAATTTGGAGGGAAGAAGATGTCAGACCATTATTCTTCCGTATCCGTCTCACGTATTGACTAGAGCTATGTGATCCCCGCTGATAAATTTATTTTTAGAGTGCAACATTTTACGTTTTTACCTCCCCGGTAGATCAGAATTGGATATGGAATTGCTTTTTGCTTGGATGCGATCCGTAAATGACTTGCCTGTCCCCCGGAACCCTTAACAGAAAACAGGGTCCCCTCCTTCACCACCCCCCTGCCCCACCCCCCTCCGCCCCGGCCTTGCCCATGGTGTTTACATTCAGGATCACATAGGATCTGGACAAGACAAATGCAGGGCATTCACCATATGGCCGGAAGGAATTTGAGCATTCAGTAAATACCAGGCAGGAACAGAAGGAAATGCCTACGTAAAACACCCACATTCCTAGCAATCATAGTTGTGTTTAATTATAGGCAATTGAAATGGAACTTAATTACATAATTTTGTCAGTACCTGGGTCACTGCTGCAACTCCGTGTAAAACTTAAAAGAGTCATCAGTAATCTGCCAGCGTCGCAGGCAGACAGCCCTGCACAGGGCCCTGGGGCTCCCGCTTCTGGAAGGGGCTGCAGGAAGGAGTGCCTGGTGCCCCCTCTTTAGGGGCTGGCGTGACCGCGAGGCAGAGGGCCAGCTGTCTGGGCTGCACGCCCACCGCGTCTAGGGTGGAAAACCACCCTGCCACACCAGCTCCCCGATCACAGCCACGCGAAGGTGCTCGCAGTTTGGAAGGGAAACTTCTAGACGCCTCTTGCGGTTTGGGCGTGGGAAATGCGGGTGGAGGTGAATCCGAGGTTCAAGGCTGAGTGACGAGAGCTGTTTGCCATGAGAGTTAACACCTAGGCCTTCGCCTGTGCCCCGAGCCTGGGGCTTCAGCTCAGTTGTGACATTAAAGGGGAGAAGGTGCCTGGGTGGCTCAGTCGGTTAAGCATCTGACTTCGGCTCAGGTCATGATCTCACGGCTCTGAGTTCGAGCCCCGTGTCGGGCTCTGTGCTGACAGCTCGGAGCCTGGACCCTGCTTGGGACTCTGTGTCTCCCTCTCTCTCTGCCCCTCCCCTGTTCATGCTCTGTCTCTCTCTGTCTCAAGAATAAATCATTTGAAAAAAAATTTTTTTTAAGGGGAGGAGTGAATCTCAAGGCCTCAAACCTTTCTACGAAACAAAGGTGGCCCAAATCCAGCAAGTGTATGTTCTGAACTATCTCAGTTTTTCCACTCCGCGTGGATGGTCCTCTTTCAGAATGGATTCTTTAGGGGTGTCTGCCCAGTTCATGAGCCAATAACCCCCTCTTTCTCTTGAGACTGTCTTACTCCCGTGCACAGGGTGGACCCCCAGGAGGCCACTTGCCATGAGACCCATGTCACTTACCATGTGGCCAGGAATGGAGAAGGGACCCAAGTGAGACAGAATGAGAGTCAAGAGTCCCTGGGGCAGGTGACTCGGGGCTGCCATCCTCCATGCGGGCTGAGGAGCAGAGAGGGAAACAGGATAGGTAGGAACAGGGACAGGCCTCCAAGAGAGATTCCAGGTTCCAGAACCTTCTAGAGCCCCAGCCATGTCCTGGCCTTGGGCTCAAGATGTTTTCTCTCCTTATGATAAATCTCCCCGCCCTCCCCCCCTTTTGTTTAGTTAAAAATGGAAAACAAAAAAAGAATAAAGGCTTCAAACCTTGAAGGCTATTATCTTTTCCAGGCTGTTCCGTGTCACAGCCCAGCCCTGCCTCGCGGCCTTTCTCTCCTTTCTGGGCTGGGATAGCTCTCGTTCGAGTCCCTTCTCTGAGCCATAAAACAAAGGCAGGGGCATTTGTTCACTGAGCCCAGGTAACAATGTGTAAGTGTTCCCAGGAGGAAGGACCCCCACTGCCAGCCTTTCCCTAACAGCCTCCAGAGAAGTTTGAAAGTCAGAACAGAGAGTGTCCTTCTTGGAGCACTTGAACAAGCATTCTTCCCTGGGGCGCAGAAAGCAGGAAACACGGCCACAATGCAGAGGGAGGCCCCACACGAGGAAGGATTAACATGGGTAATCTCCTTATTGCTGGTACCACCTTGGGCCAGCCCTCTATTGGTCTAGGGATCAAAGTCTCCTCTGTCTTCCGCCTGTAACAACAGTGACTGTGTTTTCTGTGGGCTCGAGGTCTGTGCCTTGTTCAAATTTGTATTCCTGGGACCCACAAAGCACGTTGCCCGGAGACAGTGAACAGCTGTTGAATGAGATGTTCTTCTGCGAGTACATATTTCAAATTCTCTCCCACGTTTTGTTTAAATCCATTTCCTGGTAGGCTCAGAAAGCCTTGCAAGGGGCGCCTGGGTGGCTCGGTCGGTTGAGCATCCGACTTTGGCTCAGGTCATGATTTCACGGTCCGTGGGTTCGAGCCCCATGTCGGGCTCTGTGCCGTCAGCTCGGAGCCCGGAGCCTGCTTCGGATTCTGCGTCTCCCTCTCTCTCTGCCCCTCCCCCGCTCACGCTCTGTCTCTCAAAAATAAATAAACGTTTAAAAAAAATGTTTAAAAGAAAGCCTTTCGAAAGCACTGATTTGATATGGCACCACCCCGGGGGGGCTTTGCAGTAAGGGCTGCTTGGAGTGATTTCTGCCCCCTCGGAGCCTGCGATCTAGGGCAGAGCTGACACCTCGTTGAACGACTACAACCCAAAACACGCCCAATGCGATGCCACGTAGGGGTTTAGCATTCACGTTGTCACGGACACAGAGCTTGGGTCAGGCTACCTCCCGTGGCTCATCACGATCACCCGTTTCCCCGGCACACCTCCGAGTTACAACTTGGCATTTTATCTGTGATGATCTGTGGTCCCCCATATATCCCGGGCTCCGTGGGGAAAGGACCGGACCTGGTGGAGCTCGTCACCCAGGCCCCAGTAACTAGCCCAGCGTTCACAGGAGACGTTCAAAAGTCGTGGCTGAATAAAAGAACAAACTATGGGCTGTGGAGTTGGGAGGCGGGCAGAAGTCAAAGCTGCAACCAGGGGATTGGGACCCCGGACTCAGGAGACCCTCCCCCCGCCCCAACTTGCACACGACGAATCAAGAACGAATGAAGCCCCGCGGTCGGGGAGAGAAGGGCGGGTCTTATTGGCTGAGCAGGTGTTTCGGGGAGAGAAGGGCGGGTCTTATTGGCTGAGCAGGTGTTTCGGGGAGAGAAGGGCGGGTCTTATTGGCTGAGCAGGTGTTTCGCGGAGAGAAGGGCGGGTCTTATTGGCTGAGCAGGTGTTTCGCGGAGAGAAGGGCGGGTCTTATTGGCTGAGCAGGTGTTTCGCGGAGAGAAGGGCGGGTCTTATTGGCTGAGCAGGTGTTTCGGGGAGAGAAGGGCGGGTCTTATTGGCTGAGCAGGTGTTTCGCGGAGAGAAGGGCGGGTCTTATTGGCTGAGCAGGTGTTTCGTGCCAGATGCTAAACACGGGCTGTGAGTCAACGCCCACAGCTGACTTCTCTCAGAGGCAAAAGGCAGCAGCCCATTTTACAGATAAGAAAACCGAGGGCCGGGGGGGGGGGGTGAAGATTTCTCCCAGTCATGCTGGCCAACTCCCACTCGGGTCTGGCTGGCTGCACCTGTCATGCTCTCTCTTCTCTCTCTGTGGCCTCAGTGAGTCTGTGATACGGGACTTGGAAGAATGAGAGCAGACACAAGGGAGCTGCCTGGGACAAGAGTGACCACGATGAGCCAGGGAGGCCCAGGACATCAGGGAAAAAGAGCAGGAGTTAAGGACACCTGGAAATCCATTAGGATGATGGCTAGCTCACCAGACAGGATGATTCTTTCTCCCAAGGCTCCCAGGAATCGCCCCCCCAAACCTGTGAGCCCAGAGACCCCACCTCAAAGTCCAATTACAGAACCGCGCCGAGCGGAGGACCCACGCTTTTCTCAGAACACCTGACGCTAATTTGCATAAATTAAGTGACACTTTTGACGGCCTCGCACAAGAGAATGAAAAGAAAGTAAACGTATCCCTTGGAGTCAAAACCCTTGAGTGCCCCAAGCCAGACCAGGCACCCTGAATGTATCTTCTCCCACCGCTAGACCAAGCACCGTGCAGTGGAATTCAGCTTATGGGCCCCCACCCCCTTGCTTCGGCACCCTCCCCACCCCCCTCTTCCCCCTGAAATTCTTTTTTTTTTTTTTAATTTTTTTTTTCAACGTTTTTTATTTATTTTTGGGACAGAGAGAGACAGAGCATGAATGGGGGAGGGGCAGAGAAAGAGGGAGGCACAGAGTCGGAAACAGGCTCCAGGCTCCGAGCCATCAGCCCAGAGCCTGACGCGGGGCTCGAACTCCCGGACCGCGAGATCGTGACCTGGCTGAAGTCGGACGCTTAACCGACTGCGCCACCCAGGCGCCCCCCCACCCTGAAATTCTTCAGTTGCTCCTCCTGGACAAGAAGACCAACGATGAAGTCCAAACTCCTTAGTTGGACCTACAATGCAGATAATAATCCGGCTCTGTCTACCCACTGGGGATCATCTCCTGCCCAGGCACAGACCCTTCCCTCGTGCCCACCAAGCTCACGTGCCCCCCGCCCGGGGTGAGACATGTTCTGTACCGTAATCACACAAATGTGTCTTCACTAGGGTTCCCCTTGCAGGTGGCTGGGAAACACACCTCGCATCCGGGATGTCCGGCATCTAACGTGAGATGGGGGCTCTTGACAAGTGAACACTTGCTGAGTACCGAGATTTTTTCCCAACAATGCCAACAGGCAAGCTTGTTGTTAGGCAGGGGTTGAAGTAAATATTTCAGGCCGATCTTTCGATCAAGGATGGCAGCTATAGTCTTGACATGAATGCATATTTCATGACTCCCTTATGAACTCCCTTATGAACGAGGTTACCTTTGTTACCTACCCTTCATTAAAAAAAAAAAAGAAAGAAAGAAAGATGGGGCGCCTGGGTGGCTCAGTCGGTTGAGCGTCCGACTTCGGCTCAGGTCACGATCTCGCGGTTCGTGGGTTCGAGCCCCGCGTCGGGCTCTGTTCTGACAGCTCAGAGCCTAGAGCCTACTTCAGCATTCTGTGTCTCCCTCTCTCTCTCCCCTCCCTTCCCTGCTCACACTGTCTCTCTCTTTCTGTTGCTCTCTCTCTCTCAAAAATAAACAAGCATTTAAAAAAAGTAAAATTTAGGGGCGCCTGGGTGGCTCAGTCGGTTGGGCGTCCGACTTCGGCTTGGGTCATGATCTCGCACTCCGTGAGTTCGAGCCCCGCGTCGGGCTCTGTGCTGACAACTCAGAGCCTGGAGCCTGTTTCAGATTCTGTGTCTCCCTCTCTCTCTGACCTTCCCCCGTTCATGCTCTGTCTCTCTCTGTCTCAAAAATGAATAAATGTTAAAAAAAAATTTTTTTTAAAAAGTAAAATTTAAAAAAAGAAAAAGAGAAAAGGTCAACAGCATCCTACAGATATTAGTAACAGGGCAGAGTCACAGTCATCCGGGAACCAGCGCAGAGAGGGCGCTGTCCAAGGTCAGCCTTGTCAGCGGCACTCCTGACGCCAGTTCCCATAACAAACTCCAAGCCACCACCGCCCGCTACTTAGAGGTCACGGGTAAGTTTCCAGACCCAACGCCAACAGCTTAATTTGGGGCATAGATGGCGATACTCATGTCTCGCGGAAACCGGTTTGAAGTCTACCCGAGGCACAAAAAGAAATACCATTTATGCTTCAACCTGTTGATACGATCCTGGACCTTAATCAAAGGGCACATCCGTCCCTAGGCGTCAGCACATGGATGACGAGGAGAGATCTTCAGGGTCGCCACACAAGTCTGCACGGCAGGCTCCCCCACGGGAAGGAAGGACAGCGGCTCCTGCATCATCGTCCGCGCGAGGGAACGACGTGCAGGTGGCCCCGGCCCAGGCCACAGCCCTCCCTGCCAAGGGGGACATCAGAGAAGAGACCGGTGGGGCCACCTCGACTGGGCCGGCCCCACCGAGGGGTCCAAAGAGGAAGGACACCGTGCTGGACACGCGGCCCCCGAGGGCACGGGATGGGGGAGTGGCCTCAGAGGCACTGTCACTGAGGAGTCAGGACGCGAGGACAACCAAAGGAAGGCAGGACCAGAATGGGGAGCCCACGGCCACCAGGACGGTGCCCTCGAAGCCTCGGGCCAAAGCGGCCACCACGGCAAGGACACCTGTGCCAGAAAGCCAGGCCGAGGCGCTGACCACCCCGGGAGCAGGGTCAATGAAAGGAGTGGCCTCGGCCGTGATGCCCCGCCGGGAGACACCCCGGGCCAAGCCACCCTCCACCCCTCGCCAGGCCCGCACCACACAGAGAAGCCGAAGTCTGCGGGCTGCCAACTTCAAGTCTGAGCCCCGGTGGGATTTCGAGGAACAATACAGCTTTGACGTGGGGGCCCTACAGACGGTGAGTCCTCCCCCTGGCTCCCTGCTCTGAAGGCCCCTGCAGACAGATAGGCCACCCCACCTCTCTGACCTCCCGGGCTCCGCCCCCAGGCCCTGCCTGGTCCCACCCCGTGTCCTCCCCATCCTTCTTTCCAAAAGTGGTGGAGGCTGGACGGGAAGGCAGGCCCAGGTCCTGGCCCGGGCCTGCCCTGGAGCTCCCAGAAGGCCTGGGCAGGGTCACTGGGCAGGGTCACCGGGCAGGGTCACCGGGCAGGGTCACCGGGCAGGGTCAGAGAATCTACCCGCTCTGCAGCAAGACGGCCAAATCTGCATCCCGAACACCACAGAAGCCGCAGTGCCTTCCAACCTCTCAGGCCCACTTTCTGCCCCTGCCCCCAGCCCCGCCCCTGGCCGTGGCCTTCCGGGGCCTGTCCCTGCCTGACCCGCCTTCCTGCATGTAGACCTGCCCCGACTCAGTGAAGGTCAAGGCCTCCAAGTCACCCTGGCTGCGGACACTCTTTCTGGCCAACCTCACCCTCTTCCTGGACTCCAGCCACTTCAACCAGAGTGAGTGGGACCGTCTGGAGCACTTTGTGCCACCGTTTGGGTTCATGGAGCTCAACTATTCGTGTGAGTCTTCTGGGGCGGGGGGGGGGGGGGGTGGCGCGGGGAGGGCCTGGGCCCACAGCACACGGCAGCTGCCCTCTGCCTCTGGCCTGCCTCTTCCCTGGAGGCCACCAGCCCCGGGAGAAATGATGGGCTGCCTCCGGGCCCCTCCGGGGACTGAACGTGAACCTCCCCTGTTCCAGTGGTGCAGAAGGTCGTGACCCGCTTCCCTCCGGTGCCCCAGCAACAGCTGCTCCTGGCCGGTCTCCCCGCCGGGAGTTCCCAGTGCATCACGTGCGCCGTGGTGGGCAACGGGGGCATCTTGAACAACTCTCACGTGGGCCAGGAGATAGACAACCATGATCACGTCTTCCGGTAAGCAGTCCGGCCCCGGGCTCCCGCCCAGACTCCCTCCTACAGAGACGGGCTCTTCTGAGAGGTCTCATCGGGCGTTCTCTGCCTGTACCTGGAAGGTGGAATCCTGGGCCCTCCGGAGACTCCCCATAACGCTGCCGCGCCCCCCACCATTTCTGTGCATCCCCCCCTCCCCACCTCTGTGCGTTCCCTCCTGCACTCACGGGTTCCGTCTGCCTCTTTCTGTGTAGACTGAGTGGAGCGGTCACTAAGGGCTACGAACAGGATGTGGGCACCCGGACATCGTTTTATGGCTTCACTGCCTTCTCCCTGACCCAGTCGCTTATGGCCTTGGACGGTCAGGGTTTCCGGCACGTGCCTCTGGGGAAGGTGAGCAAGGAGGGACGGGCCCGGCCGCACGCAGAATCTGAACGAGGGCGCACGAGCCAAGAGAGGAAGCCGGGTGTCCTGGGTCTGGGGTCTGGTCGGTGCAGGGTCTGCTCGGACGAGGGGCGGGAACACGGACGATGGCCAGACAGAGCCGGAAAGAGCAAGGGGGCGGGCCGGAGTCAGAGCCAGGTCGCCCCTGGTCCTGAAGGCGGGACTCGGACCACACACTGTCCTTGGTCCTCAGGACGTCCGCTACCTGCACTTCCTGGAAGGCACCCGCGACTATGAGTGGCTGGAGGCGATGTTTCTCAATCAGAGCCTGGTGAAGACTAGCCTTTCCTGGTTCAGGTACCCCCCGGCCCCCCCTCCTTCCCCACCCCCCGGCCCCCCCGCGGAGCTGTGTCTGGAGCGGCTCTGAAGGGGGCTGGGCGGGTGGGGACAGCCTCCGCTGTCACCTGGAGATGGGGTACCAGGTGCCCTGACTTGGCCCACACAGGAGGAGGCGAGAGAACGGAGGGCGAACGACCCCTTCCTGCCCACAGGCACAGGCCCCAGGTGGCTTTCCAGGGAGACCCGCCATGGGACAGATACCTACTGCTGCACCCCGACTCGCTGCGGTACATGAAAAACAGGTGAGGGCAGCTGAGGCGTGTGGAGAGGCCCGGGCCCCTGTCAGCCCTGCAGCCTCCTGACAGCCTGGGGCCGGGGCACTTCCCAGGTTCCTGAGGTCCAAGACCCTGGACACGGTGCACTGGAGAATCTACCGCCCCACGACCGGCGCCCTCCTCCTGCTCACAGCCCTTCAGCTCTGTGACCAGGTGAGATTCTGGAGCAAGAGCGGGCCCACCTTGGGAAACAGCTGCGGGCCGTTCCTGGACGTGCCCAGCACCGGACGACGGCCGGGAGGGCGGGGGAGTGTGGCCCCGTAAGTGTCCATCCAGGGGCCTGCGTCCGGAGCCCTAGGGCTAGAGCCAGGATACGGCCCCCCTCCCCCGACACACAGAGACCACGAGAGCCAGCGACTTCAGGCTTCTCTCTCCTCCGACCTTTATGTAGGTGAGTGCCTATGGCTTCATCACCGAGGGCCACGAGCAATTCTCCGATCACTACTACGATAAGTCCTGGAAAAAAACAGTCTTTTACATCAACCACGACTTCCAGTTAGAGAGAACGCTCTGGAAGCGGCTGCATGATGAAGGTATAATCCGGCTGTACCAGCGTTCCGTAACTTCCAAACCAAAGATGTGACTGGAGCCTGGACAGCAGCGGTCTCCTCGGCCTTTCCGGGGCACGGGGCAGGGTGGGGGGTGCTGAGGCCTTCCGCCATTTTCCCAGGGCTCAGTTTGGGCTCCAAGCCCCTCCAGACACCCCCGGGGACCACTGAGGAGAGACTCCCAAGATGGCAAATGACTGAGGTTTTGGAGACCTCGGAACATCGCTACGGGTTCCGTTCAAAGGGAGGAGGACTCCGGTCTGGAGACCAAGGAATTTGAACGAAACGGCGTGATGACTGGTCAATACCACAGATCCCTGCTGAAATTCACCCTTCACTGTCCAGAAGATGCTTGACACCAGGGGAAGAAGCTTGAACCTACGGACGCACGTCGAGTTGGCCTTTTTTGGTGTTTTGCCTGAGTAGGCTTTATGTAAACCCAATGGGCGAGGAGCCCATTGAGGGGCTTGAACTCATGACCCTGAGATCAAGACATTCGCTGAGATCGGGGCACCCGGGTGGCTCAGTCGGTTGAGCGTCCAACTTCGGCTCAGGTCATGATCTCACACTCTGTGAGTTCGAGCCCCACGTCGGGCTTTGTGCTGACAGCTCAGAGCCTGGAGCCTGCTTCGGATTCTGTGTCTCCCTCTGTGCACCTCCCCCGCTCATGCTCTGTCTCTCTCAAAAATAAGTAAAAATGAAGGGGAAAAAAAAAAAAGAGGTTAGAGTGGGAGAGAGAGCCGAAGCATAAGAGACTCTTAAAAACTGAGAACAAACTGAGGGTTGATGGGGGGTGGGAGGGAGGGGAGGGTAGGTGATGGCATTGAAGAGGGCATCTTTTGGGATGAGCACTGGGTGTTGTATGGAAACTAATTTGACAATAAATTTCATATAATTTAAAAAAATGAGATTAAAAAAATAAATAAAAATGTTCCTAGATTTGGTTTTGAATTCCAAATCTTGTACTTAGCAGCTGTGAAATCTTGAAGGCGTTACTTAATTTCACTGTAGATTGTCTAGAGGACCCTTCCGGGGCTTATCAGATTCTAGAAGGATCTGCACCCTGCCTTGTCTTTGAGCTATTTGGCAACTCTCTGAGTTGTAGACGACTGATAGTAATAAAAATGAGTCTTGTCCACGAAGACGCGGAAAGTTTGAAGGCACAATGACTCCCCTGTGGATGGTGACCCATTTTATATGTACAAGCAAGTTCATTTAGCATTCCTCGTTGCCCGTATGTGTCTGTACTTTGGGCTGTCCTTTGAACCAGTATTTCCCTCTCACTGGTTCCTTCCTCAATTAATAAGTTAAATAAAATCCTTGGCGTGTGTTCATTTTACATTTGTAGGACAGTCACGATTTTATCCTTAAACGCACAGCCTTCAGCATGCCCTTAGGCCACTGTTTTCTAATCTGTAACACGACTTTTAGGGTGTCCATTTCGCAACGATTTAAAAAATTACTGTATGTAAAAAGCCCGACACAACAAGGACCCAGTTTCCTCCCCTTTCATTCTCTATCTTCCCACCGTCCTGCATTTTCTCAAACCCCACGTTGAGAATTTGGACCAAGCCCAAGGCATTTCAGTTCATCCTACCCCCCTGAACTCTGTCTTTAGGATTTGGACTCTGAAGCCCAGAAAGAATTCTAAAGATGCTAGACCGCATAAAGGCCCTGATGAAGGAGGACATGGAAGGCCAAAAGCAAAAACATAAACAAAACCAAAAACACAAACGCAAGATGTCTTAGACTTCTCGCACCGTGTTCAAAAGCTATTTAATACCAATAGGACAGGATTTGCTTTGCTCAGAAGGGTTGCAGTACCATCTCTGGGCAGCAGGTGGCAGCATCTTGGGACCCCTTGTCTGGGATGCTCAACTTGTCTTTCAGGTTTTCCTACCTATTCTTACGTGTTTATCCTTCCATGTGAATTTTAGTATCTGCTTAAGATCTAGAAAAAATGTTTTGGCAGCTTAATTGGAATTGCATTAGACTTATACATTTACTGGGGGAGAGGGACACCTGGGTGACTCTGTCAGTTAGGCGTCCGACTTCCCCTCAGGTCACGATCTCACAGTTTGTGGGTTCGAGCCCCGCATGGGGCTCTGTGCTGACAGCTCAGAGCCTGGAGCCTGCTTCAGATTCTGTGTCTCCCTCTTTCTCTGCTCCTCCTCCCCCCCCCCCCCCGCTCTGTCTCTCTCTCTCTCTCTCTCTCAAAAATAAACATTAAAAAAAATATTTTTATATAAATAAATTTACTTGGGGGAACCAATGGAAGTGTCCCATTGAGTTCTCTTTTCCAAGAGCAAGACAATTCTCCATTTGTCCAAATCCATTTTTGGGTCTTTCAGTATTTTAACGTTCTCCTCATATAAATTTCGAACATTCCTTGTTGAACGCACTGCTCAGTATTTTATCTTCTTTGTTGCTGTTGTAACAAAGCATGTTACAACGTGTTATATCCTCTCCCTGGTTATGATTTATGTTTGTGAAGGCTGTGATATACTGTCCTATTATCTGCACACAGATTATTTGCAAATTCTTCATGCCTCTGATTTATTTTTCTTTCTCAAGTCTTTCGACCGGTGTGTCCGGAGTGAGCCAACAGAACAGTCTGCCCCACTTTGGATCCAGATAAATGAGCCTCAGCCTTTATGGTTGGGTAGCCTGAATTTAAATCTGAGAAAGTAGGTTTGGAGGTCCTTGTAGTAGAATACAATGGAAATCAACAGCCCCTTGACCAAACAAATCCCTGATGTAGGAATTTGCCCTGAATATAGATCTCCCGTAATACAAAGATAAATATGCACAAGGTTATTCAACTGCAGCATTGTTCAAAAGTGCGAAATATTGGGAACTGCTGAGGCACTTAAGTGTAAGAGATGTAAAGTATGAAGAAGGGTACATCCATACAACAGAGGACGAGGCAGAAATAAAATGAGGAAGATCTCTGTGGACTGACATGGAGTGGTTTCAAGGGTGTGTGTGTGTGTGTGTGTGTGTGTGTGTATGTTTAATTACTTATTTATTTAAATAATCTCTACACCCAACATGGGGCTCAAACTCAGGACCCTGCAATCAGGAGTCTCATGTTCTTTTGACCAAGCCAGCCAAAGTGCCCCTCTGGGTATATTATTAATTTAAAAAAAAAAAAATTTAAAGACAAAGAGTACTTTACCCTTCAGAGGTTCTTCCGGCTGGCCTAAGAATGAAATTGACATGACACAGATTAATGGGGGAAAATCGAATTTAATTTCATACGTACGGGAACCCCACATACAGGAGAGGTTCACAGACAGAAGAGTAAAGAGGTGCTTATGCCATTCTGAGCTGAGGAATGGGATGGGAGCCTGGGCTTCACAGGGAAGGAGGACAGTTAGAAAAGCAGTGGTCTCGTCACTAGACGATTGTCCTGCCACACAGACGGGTCACGCCGGTAAAATTTATCTCTGGCTGTTCCTCTTATTCTGGGAAAGAACCGATGTAGATTCTTCTAGGTAGTTAAGGGAAGGTCACCAATTTCTCTCCAGCCACAGATCTTGACTGCCTTCGGTTCTAAGTAGTCCACAAAGTGGCACATTCTGGAAAGACTTGTTCTAAGCCAGGAACTGGGAAGCATCCCAACCATCAAATGGAAAGGAACTCCCAGGAACTAGAGGAAATGAGAAGCAAAGGCGGAAGGCAGTTGGAGGGGAGGGGTGGGGATCTATCACCTCGCTAGGGCTCATCCGGGGAATGAGGGTCAAAGGTCGCAGGTCACATTCCTGGGAGAAGCTAAAACTGCCTTTACATTAGATGTTACCTCTTGGTTTGCGGATGTGGCTTAGCACAAGTGACTCTATTTTGAGCCTGTGGTCTCATTTTTCCTTTAACAGAAGCTTAATACTAAAAAAAAAAATATTAAAATCAGCAGGAACGGGGCGGAGGGGGGATCCTCACATGGAATACAAAGATAAGTAATTGGAAAAAAAATTGAACCTGTTAAACTATTACTCATAGGGGCGCCTGGGTGGCTCAGCCAGTTAAGCATCTGACTCTTGATCTCAGCCCAGGTCTTGATCTCAGGGCTGTGAGTTCAAGCCCTGTGTTGGGCTTGAGTATATTATGCTAAGTGAAATAAGTCAGTCAGAGAAAGACAAATACCGTATGATTTCACTCCTATGTGGCATTTAAGAAATAAAACAGATGAACATATGGGGGGGGGTGGAGAGAAGAGAGGGAAACAAGCCGTAAGAGATTTTTAATTTTTTTTTCTTTCTTTTTTTTTTTTTCTTTTTTTTTTTTTCAATGCTTATTTATTTTTGGGACAGAGAGAGACAGAGCATGAACGGGGGAGGGGCAGAGAGAGAGGGAGACACAGAATCGGAAACAGGCTCCAGGCTCTGAACCATCAGCCCAGAGCCTGACGCGGGGCTCGAACTCCCGGACCGCGAGATCGTGACCTGGCTGAAGTCGGATGCTTAACCGACTGCGCCACCCAGGCGCCCCTTTAATTTTTTTTTTAATGTTTATTTACTTTTGAGAGAGAAAGAGTGAGTGGGCGAAAGGCAGAGAGGGGAGGACACAGAATCCAAGCAGGCTCCAGGCTCTGAACTGAAAGCAGAGAGCCCCACGCGGGGCTCGAACTCACAAACTGCGAGATCATGCCCTGAGCTGAAGTCAAATGCTTAACCGACTGAGCCACCCAGGCGACCCTAGAGACTTTTAAAGATAGAAAACAAACTGAGGGTCGATGGAGGGAGGTGGGTGGGGGATGGGCTAGAGGGGTGATGGGCATTAAGGAGGGCACTTGTGATGAGCACTGGCTTTGTATGTAAGTGATGAATCACTGAATTCTACTCCTGAAACCTATATTGCCCTGTAGATTAACTATCTAGAATTTAAATAACAAATTGAAAAGAAATAAAAAGAATAATGCCACCCAGGGATGTAGGGCCTGCTTGGGATTCTCTCTCTGCCCTTATCCTGCTCGTATGCTCACTCTCTCTCTTTCTCTCAAAATAAATAAACATTAAAAAAAAAAATACTGGGGCACCTGGTGGCTCAGTCGGTTGAGTGTCCGACTTCAGCTCAGGTCATGATTTCACAGTTCACGGGTTCGAGCCCCACATCGAGTTCTGTGCTGACAGCTCAGAGCCTGGAGCCTGCTTCGGATTCTGTGTCTCCCTCTCTCTCTGCCCCTCCCTGCTCACACTCTGTCTCTCTCTCTCAAAAATGAATAAACATTAAAAAAACTTTTTTAATGCAATTCCAAAAAGAATAAACAAGAGACTATAAAAATGACCAGACTGATTTGATTAAGAACTAAATGGAATCTTCTATACCCTACGACCCAGCAATTGCACTACTAGCCATTTATCCAAGGGATACAGGTGTGCTGTTTGGAAGGGGCACATGCACCCCCATGTTTATAGCAGCACCATCGACAATAGCCAAAGTATGGAAAGAGCCCAAATGTCCATCGATGGATGAATGGATAAAGAAGATGTGGGATATATATACAATGGAGTATTACTCGGCAATCAAAAAGAATGAAATCTTGCCATTGGCAACTACGTGGATGGAACTGGAGGGTATTATGCTAAGTGAAATTAGTCAGAGACAGACAAAAATTATATGACTTTACTCACATGAGGACTTTAAGAGACAAAACAGATGACCATAAGGGAAGGGAAACAAAAATAATATAAAAACAGGGAGGGGGACAAAAACAGAAGAGACTCATAAATATGGAGAGCAAACTGAGGGTTACGGGAGGGGTTCTGGGAGGGGGGTTGGACTAAATGGGGCAGGGGCACTAAAGAATCTACTCCTGAAATCGTTGTTGCACTATATGCTAACTAATTGGGATGTAAATTAAAAAAAATAAAAAATAAAGAACTAAATGGAATCTTCTAGAAATAAAAAAAATATGATCATTAGAGAAAATAATTCAATGAATGAGTGAAACAGCAGATTATACACAGTTCACGAGAAGAATTAGGGACGCCTGGCTGGCTCAGTCGGTGGAGTGTGCAACTCTTGATCTTGGAATCATGAGTTCCAGCCCTGCATTGCATGTAGCAATTACTTGGAAAATAAAGTAAAATATTGTTTAAAAAAGAGAATTAGTAAACAGAGATAGACCTAAAGAAATTTTTCAGAGGGGCGCCTGGGTGGCTCAATCGGTTGAGCGTCTGACTTCGGCTCAGGTCATGATCTCACAGTTCGTGGGTTCGAGCCCCGCGTCGGGCTCTGTGCTGACAGTTCGGAGCCTGGAGCCTGTCTCAGATTCTGTGTCTCCCTCTCTCTCTGCTCCTCCCCCGTTCATGCTCTCTCTCTGTCTCAAAAATAAATAAACGTTAAAAAAAAAACTTAAAAAAAAAAAAGTAGCCAGAGAGAAAAACGTAGAACACTGATAAAGGGCCTCTAATGAGATCAGTAGCCAGCTTTTCTCAACAGCAATAACGATAATGGAAGCCAGAAGGCAGTAGAAATCTGTCTTCAAAGTGCTGAAAGAGAACATCACCTCCGACTGACCGAGTAAAGCCATCAAGAACAGGGTGAACTGATGGCCTTTTCCCATGTCTCCAAACTGAGTTTACCACCAACAGAAATTCACGACAGGGACTTCTAAAGAATGCATTTCTAGAAGAAAGAAGATGGTTCTACCAAAAAGCCTGAAAAGAAGGGAGAAAGAAACTGGGCCAGAGAAAAGTTAGTGAATGTGAGGTCATAGAAAAAGGCCCTTCCAGCCTTCACCCGATGTATGTTTTCATCTGGCTGTTCGTCTGTATCCCCCCCTTTTTTTAATGTTTATTTATTTATTTAGAGAGAGAGCAGGGGAGGGGCAGAGAGAGGCTCTCGAGCAGGCTCTGCTCTGTCAGCTCAGAGCCCGACGCGGGGCTCGAACCCACGAACCGTGAGATCATGACCTGAGCCAAAATCAGGAGTCTGACAGCCACCCGGGCGGCCCCATCTGTCTGTATTCTTTATCATACCCTGTAATGAACTGATACGTGTGTTTCCCTGAGTTCTGTGAGCTCCCTCGGCAAATTAGTCAAACCCGAGGAGTGGGAGGTGTGGGAACCTCAGCTTCACAGCCAATCGGACACACAGGGGACAACATTCACTTGCATCCGGCATCTGCTTGGGCGGGGGGGGGGGTGGGGAGGGGGGGGCAGTCTCATGGGACTGATTCCTTAACCCATGGGGTCTGATGCTGCCTCGAGGTAAACAGTGTCAGGATGGAATTAAATGGAAGTGAACTGTAGGCCCCTCAGCTGTGTCACAGAATTGCTTGGCGCAAGCAGAGGCCCCGCCCCCACAGGTCACGGCCACAAGTGTCAGAAGTGAAGTGTTCTGTGTAAACGTAGAGGAGATGGGGGTAGACTGGGTTCTTCTAATAGAGTCAACGTGAAGGAAAACTTAGACGACCTTGAAGATACTACACCATACGGTAAAATCCACTGAACTGTGCTCCTTAGAAGATGCAGCGTCAGGGCGCCTCCATGGGTCAGTCAGTTGAGGGTCCGACCTCCGCTCAGGTCTCATGGTTTGTGAGTCCGAGCTCTGCATCGAGCTCTGTGCTAATGGCTCAGAGCCTGGAGCTCGCTTCGGATTCTGTGTCTCTCTCTCTCTCTCTCTCTCTCTACCCCTTGCCCGCTTACACTCTGTCTCTCTCTCTCTCTCAAAAATAAACATAAAAAATAAAATAAAATAAAATAAAATAAAATGCTTGAGTCCAGGGGTGCCTGGCGGGCTCAGTCGGTAGAGCGTGCGGCTCTTGATCTCAAGGTCGTTGAGTTTGAACCCTGGGTGTAGAGATTGCTTAAATAAATAAACTTTTTAAAAAAAAATTTCTTTAAAAAAATAAAAGATTAACCTACATTCAAGGAGGAAGGGGAAAGAAGGCAAGCAAAAACCATTACCCCTTAGCATTTTCCTCAGCTACAGACATGTGTAAAACTTGTGTGTCCAAGGAACATACAAGCCCACGAGGAAGAGGGAAGAAGGCACATGAATCTGGGAAAGGTAAAAGTCTTTTTTTTTTTTTTTAATTTTTTTTTCAACGTTTTTTATTTATTTTTGGGACAGAGAGAGACAGAGCATGAACGGGGGAGGGGCAGAGAGAGAGGGAGACACAGCATCAGAAACAGGCTCCAGGCTCTGAGCCATCAGCCCAGAGCCCGACGCGGGGCTCGAACTCCCGGACCGCGAGATCGTGACCTGGCTGAAGTCGGACGCTTCACTGACTGCGCCACCCAGGCGCCCCATAACAGTCTTGAGCCCACAGCACTGACTCTAATTCTGGGGATAAATCTAACACCTTTAAGCAGAGGTTACTTTGTTATAACTGGTCCCACAATTTTATCCAGGCATTCTTTCTCACTATAAAGACGCTCAGCCAGAAATACATTCCAAACTGGCTTTCTTTCTTATTTTTTTCTTTTAAAAATTTGTTAATGCTTATTTATTTTTGAGAGTGAGACAGAGCACAAGTAGGGGAGGGGCAGAGAGAGAGGGAGACACAGAATCCGGAGCAGGCCCCAGGCTCTGAGCCGTCAGCACAGAGCCCGATGCGGGGCTCAAACTCACGGTGAGATCATGACCTGAGCCGAAGTCGGACGCTTAACCGACTGAGCCACCCAGGCTCCCCTCCAAAACTGGCTTTCTGGAAAGCCTAGCTCTCTCACAAATTTGGAGTAAAATTTTGACGGGAACACACGGTTCCATGAGAGATCTTGTCATACTCAGTAGTTCCCACCCTCTTCCTTGACCTGTTCCAGTTTGGGCCAAGAACCCCAAGTACGAGTTCACACTTCCAAACCCCAGGGCCTCTTCCCACCAGGAGTAAACTGGGAGGAACACCAAGCCTGGGCCAGGAATGGAGCGGTTGGTTTATCAGTGGGCGGAGCTAGGGTTGGTGCTCTCGAGGTTGGCGCCCGCCATCCGTCATGAATCCCAATTTCCCTCCTTCCCTGGTCTTTCAAAGGTCAACTGATCAGGGGGCCCCTGGGTGGCTCAGGCCAGTGAGCTTCCGACTCTGGATTTCGGCTCAGATCACCATCCCACGGTCGTGGGATCAAGCCCAGCGTTGGGCTCCACACTGAGTGTAGCCCCTGCTTAAGATTCTCTCTCTCTCTCTCTCTCTCTCTTCCCCTCTCTCTCTCTCAAATTCAAAAAAGAAAAGAGAGAGAGAGTGTGTGCGTGTCACTGATCAGGTACCGTGTTACGGACACCCCTGCCCATGGGCGACATCGTCCCTCCTCTCCCACTTTCCTGGGGCTCGTGTTTCTCTGTCAACACATTTAGGGGATGTAAAAGGCTAAGGGGGAACTCTTAACGCTGCACACCGTTTTCTGCTTTGTCCACCTCTGTTCCACCCCCTTGCTACAGAGATCAGGAGAGATTAAGAAGCAGGATGGATGTTCGCGTAGGAATGGGGGGGTCTGACGTTTACCTAGGAGAGGACGGTCGGCTCCTGGCGCTTCTCCCCACAGCGGTCCTCACATAACCTGTTGACCTGTATGCAAAGGTTAAAGTCAAACACGTGTGTTCCCAGAAGGAGAAAAGTACACCTTACCGCGCCTAAGGATTTACGCTTGTCCACAAAACTCGTGGGCAAGTCGGTTGATACGGAAACATGGCGTTCTCTGGGTCGTCACATCCTGGGCAGACACACTGGGCAACTTCCTACCTGGAAGGCAGGAAACCACAGGCCTCGCGCCAACCCCTTTCACAGACACGCACTCGTGCATGCACACACACGCTTCCTCGCGATCTCAAAGCCCATAGCACACCCGGGGTGATGCATCAACTGATTGTAAGTGCAGGAAAAAACATGGCCCTGCACGCCTTTGCACTTCGTGTGGGCACCGCGCTCCATTCGAATGAAAGACGAACTTGGCAAAGCTGAACCCTTGTCATGGATGGGGAATTTCTCGCCCACGGAGGCAGGCCTACTGATCTGGCACTGCTTTGTGGTTTGGGGGTTTCGCCAAACTGCAGTGATGATCAGTATTTCGGAGTCGGGGGCTAACGAAATCAGAAAAATCACTTGGGGTGATAGGATTTGCCAAGAGCGATTTGTCAGAAAGGAGTGTGGGGCGAGGGAACAGGTAGGGTTCTGACTTCGACAAGCAAGAGTGTCAATCACAGCGCCTGGCTGGATGTAGAGATACGCACCTCACCTCTCGCTGGGGGTATTTATGGACTTGCAAATACACCCCCACAGCCCTCGGGAGCCTCTTTCTCCTGCCTTCCTGTCTCCCAGCCTCCGGGGGCTGGCAACTAGAGAATCCACGTTAGGCTAGCTCTCTCTTCTTTGGACATAACCTGTTCTCGTCGTCGTTGGGAACGTCTTTGTCCCTGGAATTCTGGAGTGTCGCCAGGGGGGAGGTTTCCATGCCTATGTTCGCAGAGGCAATCCCACTTGGGTGTCTGAGAGCCCTTCTAATCTGCAAGCCCAGCCCAGCTCCCTATCAGATCCGGAAACCCTTTATCATTCACCGGCTAATGTACCTTTCGCTGTCTTCTCCGGTGTTATCTCCCCCAGATCTGTCCTCCACCTCTGTCCACTTTGTTATTCACATCTTTTTTTTTTTTTTTTTTTTGAGAGAGAGAGAGAGAGAAACAGCACAAGTGGGGGAGGGGCAGAGAGCGGGAGACAGGATCCGAAGCAGGCTCCAGGCTCTGAGCACAGAGCCCACAGTGGAGCTGGAACTCACCAACCGAGAGATCACGACCCGAGCCAAAGTCAGATGCTTAATGGGCTGGGCCACCCAGGCGCCCCCATATAAATCACATCTTAAAAACGGGGGCGGAGGATTCTGCCCTGTGTACTAATTATTTGCATTTCAGCAAAGACTAGCATCTTTTTTCAGACTCTAGTGAATTTTTAAATGTATAAATCATGGGTTTTGTGTTTTGTTTTGCTTGGTTTGAATCCCAAGACTTTATTTACTTATTTATTTTTAATGTTCTAATAGAATCTCCATGGAAAGCCTCATGTTACCGTGTTACCATTGAGTTAGCCCTCCCACCGGCCCCTCCCTTGCTCTCCTGCTGTGGGTGGTAGCTGTTGAGCTTGACCTTCCTCCCTCTCTGGTTGTGCAATCCTTCTTCCAAATTAGCCGCTCTCTTCGGCTTGCGTGGAGCTCTGTCTTTTCTCAGCGACCAGGCCGGCCATCTAGGGTCTGAGAAGTGAGGCAAGAATGACAGTTTCCGCATTTGGGGGCAAGGGGAGAAACGCCAGCACACCACCAGCCCTCTCCTGAAGCCCAGGCAAGAAGCACACGGCTCCCGGGGCCCTCGGTGGCGCCATCCCAAAGGCCGAGCCTTATCACACCTGCCTGTGAAGCCGCCTTCCAGGTCTTCCGAAATCCGAAGGCTTAAAAGATGGCCACATATTTGCTCATGATTTTATGGACCGGCCACTGGGGCTGGGGACCAGCTTCCTTCGGCTCTGGCCCGCGGTGACCCACGCAGCTGCGGACATCCGGGGCTGGACTGGGGCTCCGGTCCACGATGGCCTCTCTCCCCTGTCTGATAGGTCATGCTGGCTCCCGGCTGGGCGTCTCCGTCCTCTTCCTCAAGGAGGCTACGGCCAGCTCCTGGACGTGATTGCAGGGGACTCAAGAGCACATGAACAGAAGCCGCAAGGCCACTAGAGGCCCATTATCAGAAGGCAGATGTCATTTTGGCCACATTCTATGAGCCAAAGAAAGTCACAAGGCCAGGCCAGAGTCAAGGCGCGGGGAGACAGACGTGCCCTCTCGTTTTGGGGGGGGGGGGGGGGGAGGGAGTGTGTGCATCCCAGGATGGCAGGACCTGGGGCAGCCATCGCCACCAGCGACGTGCCCGCTGCCACGGGGTTCGCACGTACAGCGCTGCTTTTACGCCATCCGGTGCCTGGCGGTATGCGCAGACGCAGGCTTCCCCGAGAGGGACTCGGTCTTTCTCACGGTCCGGTGTCGGTCCCCAACAGTCTGCACAGGGCGGGAACAGCCCACTTTCGCACGGGGCTTCCTCCGTTCCTCAAACCGCTGCAGGCACAGTTGGCAGGCACAGCCAGCCTTACGAAGTCGGTACTGTCATCGTTCCCCTGTTACAAATGATGACACCAAGGCACAAAGCAATGAAGAACTTAAGGCACTTGTCCCAGTCCACACAGCAGAACTGAGATCGTGGCTTTGCGATCCACCCTCTGGAACGTTCTAGGCATCCGGAGGTATTCCCTTCTCTGGCATCTCCCCCTCCCTTCCTTGTCTCCTCCGTGGAATTCGGGGGGATAGAGGCTGGAGCACACATCCCTGCCTCTCTCTCTCTCCCCAGCTGCCACTCTGAGGCCAGGAGGCGAGGCTTGGCAAGGACATCTGAACCCCGGGGGTTCACTGGGAAAGGAAGCAAGGAAGTGTTTGATTTGTTTCAGGGCTGAGGTGCCAGCTGTCTCCAGGGACCGGCCTCAAAGAGAACTCGCCTGATCTTGTGCTCGGGGAGAAAGAGCACCCCACAGGGGCTCCCAAAGAGGGTTCTGCCAGAGGAGACAGGAGGACGGGGCAGGCATGCGCAGTTCCGAGGGACTGACTGAAGGCCACTGGTTCCCACTTCCCTCACCACACACCTTATGCACACACACACACACACACGCACACACGCACACGCACACGCACACACACTCCATTTCAGTGTATCTTCATTTCCTATGCCCAGCCCTCGGAAGGTTCCCTCCCAACAAACACAGTTAAGTCCAAATAGGTGGTCACGTTGCTAGGCAGCTGAGACCGTGTCCAAAGCTTGCCCCTGGAATCGTCCATTAGGGCCAACGCCGCCGTGGCACTGATGTCAGGTATTAGCAAACACATCAGCGGACTTCACAAATCACATCAGCAGCTAGCTGAGTGAACGGTTGAAAGTGGGTGGCAGGGAAGTGAATTAGAAGCCAACAATCATCCAAACGGCTTTTGGCCACTTGCAGTGGAGGTGGAGAAAGGAGCGGAGATTTGCAAAAATATTAAGCATCAAGATGGCGAATGAGTTCCATCTGGATTCCAAACTAATTAAAAAAAAAAAAGTCGCTGCGAATAGTTTTAAACATGATAGACAGAAAAGTCATGAATCACTATGATCTATCTTGAAATAGTTAATGGGTTAAAATAAATACAACATTGGGGTGCCTGGGTGGCTCAGTCGGTTAAGCGTCCAACTTCGGCTCAGGTCATGGTCTCGCGGTTCGTGAGTTCGAGCCCCCATCAGGCTCTGTGCTGACAGCTCGGAGCCTGGAGCCTGCCTCGGATTCTGTGTCTCCCTCTCTCTCTGCCCCTCCCCCATTCATGCTCTGTCTCTCTCAATCTCTCTCTCTCTCTCTCTCTCTCTCTCAAAAATAAACGTTGAAAGAAATTAAAAAAAAAAAACAATATTATGGCAGCGCAATTAAGATGAATGATAAAATCATTTTAAGTTCCGTGACGTTAACGTTCCGTGACGTTAACGTTTGTGTTTCCTATGGTCACCGAGACCAATTACAATTGTGCAAAATTTTATCCGTTGCACTGTGCGATACAAGTGGGCAAATTATTGGGGCGCCTGGGTGGCGCAGTCGGTTAAGCGTCCGACTTCAGCCAGGTCACGATCTCGCAGTCCGGGAGTTCGAGCCCCGCGTCGGGCTCTGGGCTGATGGCTCGGAGCCTGGAGCCTGTTTCCGATTCTGTGTCTCCCTCTCTCTCTGCCCCTCCCCCGTTCATGCTCTGTCTCTCTCTGTCCCAAAAATAAATAAACGTTGAAAAAAAAAAATTAAAAAAAAAAAAAAACAAGTGGGCAAATTATCTATTGTCAAAACTAGTTTCTCACTTCTTACAAAATGACATTTATTTTTTTCAAGACGTTGACATTTTCAAGAGGTTGGAAAAAAAAACCCAACCCTTCCCACTAATAGGTCTATAGAAAATAAATATAAAAAAAGAAACCTTTTAACTCTCGGAAAGCATTAGGCTCTGATTGTTGGAGTCACGAGTGCTAATTCATACTCTGACTGATCCAGAACATCCCGGCTGATGTTTAAAATTTGGTCATCACATGTGTTTTCTTTTCGCAAGCTCGGTTCTACTCAGCTTCAATTCAGCGCATCAATTTGTCTTTTTATAAATTCTTGAAATACAACTGGGGTAATTTTCATCATGGCTTTTTTTTTTCTTCCATAAAACACTTCAATCGTCTGAAAGTGGTTTTGATTGAAATGACAAACCAGCCTCTGAGGCATAATTAGAATATCTAATAAATTTTGATTAGAAACTTGCCTGAAATGCATGCCCCTTCAGATACCGAAAAATAAAAACTGATTTTAGTAAGAATGCCTTTTTACAAAGATGCTTACACAAGACTGTTTCAGAACACAGCGTACTTGAAGGTTTTAAGTCTTCTTGGTTTTATGAAGCCATAATCCACGTCGTAAGTGAAAAGTATGTTATACATACTTTTCAAGATTGTTTTAAGTCTATTTATCTCAAGAGAGAGGGAGGAAAGGGCAGAGAGAGAGAGGGAGAGGGGAAGAGAGCTGAGCACAGAGCCCGATGTGGGACTCGATCCCACGAACCATGAGATCACGACCTGAGCCGAAATCAAAAGTCAGACGCTCGACTGACTGAGCCGCCCAGGCAACCCGACTTTTCAAGATTTTACCTCAACTTCATGATGACCTTATATTCGTAGAAAACAAAATCTAATGAGGTATATTTCACATGTAGACAAAATAAATTAACCGATTTTAGAAAATTTCAAGCATACACAAAAGTAGAAATAGTGGAATAAACCCCTATTGCGCAACTCGTATTAACAAAAATTAATGTAGTTATTAATATAATTGTCGACTCACGGCCAATCTTCTCTCACCGGTGCTCTTGTGCCCTCCCCACTTACAGCTCAGACGGGATTATTTTAAGCGAACCCCATACACCATATTGTCCGTCTGTAAATACCTCAGTATGTCTTACGAACGGGTAAGAACTCTTTAAAATAAGCCCACTACTATGACCGTATCTAAAAACGTTGACGATTTTCCTTAGATCCACCAAACACCCAGTTTGTATTTCGTATTTCCCTGATTCGGCAATAGAATTTTAGGGTAACAAATCAACAGTGAAGCCAACGTTAAGTTCAAAACCACTGCAAGATGGAGGACACAGACAGACTGAAAGCGAAGGGTAGAAAAACACTTACCACGGAAATGGAAAGGAAAAAAAGAAGCCAGGCTAGCAGTACTTACAGCAAATAAAACAGACTTTAAAACAAAGGCTGTAGGGGTAGCCGGGTGGCTCAGTCGGTTAAGCATCCGACTTCGGCTCAGGTCACGATCTCGCGGCTCGTGCGTTCGAGCCCCCCGTCGGGCTCTGTGCTGATGGCTCGGAGCCTGGAGCCTGCTTCAGATTCTGTGTCTCTCTGCCCCTCCCTGCTCACGTTCTGCCTCTCTCTCTCTCTCTCTCTCTCTCAAAAATAAATAAACATTTTAAAAACAATTTTTAGGGGCGCCTGGGTGGCTCAGTCGGTTAAGCGTCCGACTTCGGCTCAGGTCATGATCTCATGGCTCGTGGGTCTGAGCCCCGCGTTGGGCACTGTGCTGACAGCTCAGAGCCTGGAGTCTGCTTCCGAATTCTGTGTCTCCTCTCTCCGCCCTTCCCATGCTCATGCTCTGTCTCTCTCTGTCTCTCAATAATAAATACACACACACAAAAATTTTTTTTAATTAAAAAAAAAAGAGAGAAAGACTTCAGCATGACGTGAGGGACTCCACAGATCCAGGCTCCAATGAAATGGGTGAAAAGTGTAAAAAGACAACCATTTACAGTAGCTAGAAGTGGTCCAAAGGGTATACACAAATGATAAAATATCTTCAAGAAAAGCCACTAAAATCTGAGAAGGGTGTGTGGTATTTGAGCCCAAACTGCTCCCTCTCTCCCTACCCCCACTCCAGATCGGTGCAGCTGAGAACACAGGGCCCCTCTGCCCTCAGCTCCCTGTCACGGGGCTTTCTTCCAGGGAAGGGCAGGCCATCAGCATCTGTCACCCTGCACCAGCCACCTGTGGCTGAGGCTAAGTTCTGGGCAAGCGTGGCCAAGCGGTGGGGACTCCCTTCTGCTCAGCTCCCACTCACGGAATGGAGACTCTACCTTGAGCGTGACGTCACTGAGGATACAGAGGGCTTGGCTGTCCTTGTCCTGGCTTATACGGTGGTGGTTTCATGCCAGGAGGGGCAAGCTGAGAAGACCTGAGGCCTACTGCCTCCCATCTGTCACGTGCTCAACTCCTAAACAAGGGCATCACTCAGAGAGAGATGATCACACCATCGCCCCCCACCCCAGCTCCAGAGCCCCGGCTCAGAGATTTGGCCAGAGACGGAAGCAGGTTATAAACTGCATAGGTCCTGGGGTGCTCGGGTGGCTCAGTCGGTTAAGCGTCCGACCCTTGATCTCAGTTCAGGTCGTGATCTCAGCGTCATGAGTTGAAGCCTGCATTGGGCTTGATGCTGGGCACGGAGCTTACTAAAACAATAAAAAAACAAAACAAAACACACACACACACACACACACACACACACACACACACACACACACAACCTCTCAACCATACAGGTCCTAATCTCTTCCCACAGGAATTGGCTTTATTTGCAACAGAGGGTGGAGAAGTTCAAGCCTAAGGCAACTGGGAGAAGATTGGTAGGTTTCATGAAGCTGTAGGTTCAAGAGTAAGCCAGCTAGTTTGCAGGAGAGAACCAGGGAAGGGGACAGGTGGCAGGAGCCCTCCTCAGTAGGAACACTAACCTCAGAGGAGTGAGGGGTCTGTAGAGCAATTTCTGCCCCAGGGCATTGTTGTAAACCCTAGAGCAATCAGATGGGGTTTGGTCAGGGAAAGAGGTGTAGAGTGCAGCCCAAACCACCGCCAACCCAGGGTGACATGCCCCAAATCACACCTCCCTACGGGGAAACATCAAAGGCTTAACACTTTGGGGGAATTGGGGGTGGGAGTGGGGGGAGGCTTCCCTAAAATAAGCCAACCAGTCACTAAGCAAGCAAATAACAAACCTGGGATGGAGAATGGGGGTCCAGTACCCAGAGTTGCCACAGTACATTTAAGAAAAATTTTTTAATGTTTATTTTTGAAAGAGAGAGAGAGAGACAGCGTGAACACGGGGGAGAGGCCAAGAGAGAGGGGGACACAGAGTCCGAAGCAGGCTCCAGGCTCCGAGCTGTCAGCCCAGAGCCCGACGCGGGGCGCGAACCCACGAACCGTGAGATCATGACCCGAGCCGGAGTCAGACGCTCAACCGACTGAGCCACCCAGGCGCCCTGCTAACAATATATTGTCTTAAATGTTCTGTTTTCAACAAAGACATATGAGACAAGCAAAGAAGCAGGAAAGCATGACTCTGCTTTCACTCTGGAAACAGACCGCAGCAGGAAGTGCCTTGTGAGGGGGGCCAGATGTTGGATTTCACCAAGGCGGAAAAGTAACCATGAGGACACGGGTCAAATTCAGAGGCAGATGTAGCAGGGTTAGGATGCAAAGGGTCTGCTCCACCGGGAACGATGAAGGGCTGTGCTGGCCTCAGAGGGGACAGTTTCAGAGGGTAACCAGATGGCAGGGAGACACGGAGATGACATGGGCCTCCCCTACCCAGCAGGGAGCCGGGAGGCAGCTGGAGGTAACCGAGGAGCGGAGAGCGGCTGGTGTAGACACCCCAGCTGGAGCTAAACGTGTAGCGGCTCAGATTGTGCAAGGGTCATAATCTTTCCTGCCTGGACAGAAAAGTCCAGGCTTTTCTGATGTGAGGGGTGGGGGCGCCTGGGTGGCTCAGTCGGTGAAGCGTCTGACTCATGATTTCAGCTCAGGTCATGATCTCACAGTTCGGGATCAAGCCCCACGTCGGGCTCCAGGCTGACCGTGCAGAGCTCGCTCGGGATTCTCTCTCTGTCCCTCCCCCGCTCACACTCTCTCCCTCTCTCTCAAAATAAAGAAACTTTTAAAAGACAGGTGTAGGAGGTAGGCTGTACTGTTGACACGGATGGTGCGGGGCCAGCTCCCACACAGGAAGAGAGCACTCCTCCCCCACCCCTTAAGGCTGGAGTCCAGGCAGGTGGAACCTGGGCTGCGGTGAGGACCAAGTTTGTGGGCTTGAAGATGGAAGGTTGGGAAAACAGTTGGCTTTGAATGACACTTTATTTTTTTATTTTTATTTTTTTAATTTTTTTTTCAACATTTATTTATTTTTGGGACAGAGAGAGACAGAGCATGAACAGGTGAGGGGCAGAGAGAGAGGGAGACACAGAATCGGAAACAGGCTCCAGGCTCTGAGCCATCAGCCCAGAGCCCGACGCGGGGCTCGAACTCACAGACCGCGAGATTGTGACCTGGCTGAAGTCGGACGCTTAACCGACTGCGCCACCCAGGCGCCCCTGAATGACACTTTAAATGAGATAGACCTAACAGATATCGGTATCTATGCCTATATACCTGTATCTATCTGTATCTATCCATCTGTATATATCATTCCATCCAAAACCCTGGAATTCACACTCTTTTCAAGGGCACACAGAACACATTAGGCCACAACACACTCAATAAATTCGAAACGACCAAAAATTAAAAAAAAAATTAAAAAAAGAAATTAATAGTGATTCCCTTTCTGGCCGTAAAGGAGGAGAGGCATTTACTGAAAGCAAGGGTGAGTGCGTGCTTGGTGGGCTCAGAGAGAGGGCCTGAGGTCTCCTTAACCACCGCGGGAAGAGAAGTAACATCCACAGGGATTCTGATGGCCAAAAACCACAAAGACCGAAATGAAAGCCCTGAAACCCTCGATTGATTCCATGTAGCGCCCGGTCAAGGCGGTAGCGAGGTGCAGCTCGCTCGCAGGCAGTCTTGGAACACAGGCAAGAACCTCCGCTTTGCGAGTGCCCTCCGGTGACCCTGGCGTGGCCCACAGAGGAGGTGAGAGATCAGAGCCCGAATGACCCATTCCTGTCCACAGGCGCAGGCCCCGGGAAGCTTCTCGGGAAGCCTTGTAGTGCACACCTGTTGCTACACCAGATTTGCTCCCACGTGGGAAGAAAAGGGGAGGGCGGATCGTCCCTGGGAGAGAGAGGGTCCCTCTCATCCCTGAAGCTCTTCACAGCGGGGGGGCCAGAGGACCTCACAGTCTGGGGGGAGGGGGGGCGGGCTAAGGCCCTGGACGCTGCCTGCTGGAGAGTATACCCCCCCCACCTACGGGCCAGGGCTGCCCCGCCCTTGTAGGTGACGCCCTCCCTGGTGACTCCTTGTCACACCTTTCAGGTGGTCCCTCTGCCGCCCGAGAGCTCCAGGCTGGCCTGGGTTTGGAAAAAGAACGCTATGCGATTGACGACCCTGGCTGCCCCGGACGGTCACCAAATGAGGGGAAGAAACGTCTCAACTACCCCCGCCCCCACTCCCATCAGACGCCCTACCCACCTGGCCCCCTTCACCTCCATCCAACACAAGGTCTGCTCCTCCGTCCTGGCAAACCGCCTCCCCCCCCCCACACACACACCATTGTGTCCGCACTTCTGGAAGGACCCGAGGTGCCAGGGCCTGACCGACAGCTCAGGAGGGCCCTTCCGAGGTGAGCCTCCCGGCCGCCGTCTCCCCGGCGTCTGGTATCCGGAAACCGCGGGGGGCGGGGAGGGGCAGAGAGTGCGCAGTGCGCGGCCCACCCGGCAGGTGGCGGCGTCTCCCCGCGGCCCGCCCCCCTCGCGGGCTCCCCGGACCGCGCGCGCCTGCCCTTGACCGCGGCGGGAGGCTTCCCGGCTCAAACCCCGGCTCGCCCGGGTGCCCGCTTCGGGACAGACGGCAGCGCCGGAGGGGCGCGGGCAAGCTCCGAGCGCCGGGGGGGCAACACGCCCGCCCCCGAGGGTGCGGCGCGCCGGGGCAGGAGGGGCGCGGCGGGGAGGCGCCGCGGGGGCAGGAGGGGGGCAGGGCTGGTGGGGCTGGGCGGCCGCCTCCCGGAGTCCCGCCCGGCCCTCCCGGGCCTCTCCCCACCGCCCGGGACGGCGGCGGACGGGGCGCCGGCGGACGGGGCGCCCGCGGGTGAGGGCTGCATGGGGCCCCCGCGCGGCCCGCTCTGCTGGCTGCTGCTCCTGCTCACGGCTGCCTGCTCGGGGATCCTCCTCGCTCTGTACTCCTCGGCGGTGGGGCCCTACCCGGGGCCCCGGTCTGGAGCCAGGTAGGGGCTACGGCGCGGTCCGACCGGAAAGGCGCAGGGGGGACGCGCGGGGCGCCCAGCCCGGGCCCCATCAGTTCGCGCGCCGCGTTGGCCTCCCCGGGGTCGGGAGCCCTTTGTCCCCGGAGCCTCCACCCGGGCGCCCAACCTCCGCTGTCGGGGTCCGAGAAGGACCTCGCACCTTGAGCACCGGCCACTGGCTCCCGAAAGCCTTGTGGGTTAGTTCCCTCCGGATTCCCTGATTAGAAACACTTTCTATTGTCCAGATTTGGAGTCAGATAAAAACAGCCCCGTTTTTGTCGGGAACTCTCCCTCGCTAACGGCCCACTTCTCCGACTCTGCTTTGGGGGAAGGGACCCAAGTCGCGGTTCCAACTTCGCCGGGATCCTCAGCTCGCCTGTGGCGGGTCGCCTTTCCCGCTCGCTCCGTCCCCGCCCTCCCCGCGCCGGGCTGCCTTCTGTCCCCCGCGCGCCGTTTGCTCTGTTACTACTTTTGATAGGCGCCGTCTGGGCGCGATCCCGCGAAGCGGCGGACTCCCCCGGGAACACGGGCAGCTTGTGGGCTGCATCCAAGTTCCTCTCCTTGAGCCTTCTCCTGGCTCCACTCCCTCGCGCTCGCCCGGCACACCTTCCTTGCACTCACGCCCCGCGAGGGTAACCCTTCGAGCCTGTGTTGGGTAGGTAGGTGATAGTGCCAGTTACTGAAGAAGCCTCAAAAGGACTTGGTTTTACGTCTGGGAGGCGGATCGAGCTGTGCCCCGTGTCCGGATTAGGCGGGCCGCAAGCCTCCCCCCCCCCCCCCCCCCCCCCAGTCTCGCCGACCGGCCTCTGCGCCCAGGCTTTCCCTTCCAGAGCGCGTTTTTACCACCTGCGCTTTCCTCACCAAACCTCGCTCCGGGCATAATGGGATGAAAGCAAAGTCGGTATCTGGTCTCGGGAAAACAAGGTCAAAAGGCAGCTGAAGTTGCGAAACAATAGAAAACACGTGCAACCCATTAGGAGCCCCGTCCCTTTAGAACAAAGGGTGACCTGAAGTTACTTAATCTCCCGGGAGCCCGAAATTGCATAAGGCCAGGCGCTGAAGGAGAGAATCCTTTGTGAATTTTATGTGAAAGATGTTTTGAAACACGTTTAAGCACCCTTTGAAAGTTGTCTAATAAACTTTAAATATGAGGTTGTCCAACATCCATTATGTCTCAACAAAGTTTTTAAAGGTCTTTACGCCCCAGGCCGGGGGGGGGGGGGGGGGGGGGGCGGGGGCAGGGCCTCGCTACAGGAGATGGATGTTTAGTGCCAGGAGAGGCTGGGTGGGAAGCCGGATGGTACCGGGAAGGCGGGGGCGGGCTGCGTGAGCTCCCCAGCTGGGGTGGGAAAGCAGGTGGCCTGGCCAGAGAGCCCTGTAGGGAAGGGTGCTGGGACCCCGTCTTACTGAATCTGAGGCCGGGCTCTCATTGCAACCCGGGAATTTACCCTTGGCGGAGGAATCTGGGTCAGCAGTTTCCGGGCGTCAGGATATCTAGACTTACTTAAAAAACAAAACAAAACAAAACTGTGTTATGGGGGGCGGGGCCGATGGTGAGAACAGAGACTTCCAGTTACCTGCATCATTTGGGCGTTTTGTTTTTTTAAGTTTATGGATTTATTTTTGAGAGAGGGAAAGGGAGAGCCAAAGAGCATGGGGGCGGGGGAGGGGCAGAGAGAGAGAGTGAGGGAGACAGAATCCCAAGCAGGCTCCGAGCTGTCAGCACACAGCCCGATGCAGAGCTCCAGCGCACAAACCATGAGATCATGACCTGAGCCGAAGTCAGCCTCTTAACCGACTGGGCCACCCAGGCGCCCCTGTTCTATTTTATTAATTACTGCTGTGAATCTCTTACTGTGCCCAACTTATAAATTAAACTTTATCATACATACATGGATGTGGAGGAAAAACCACAGTGCGTACAGATCCATATGCACACAGTCTGTATGGAGTTCGGTACTTGCCATGGTCTCAAGCATCTGCTGGGGGTCTTGGAAATACATCCCCCGGGATAGGGAAGGACCACTGTACAAGGTCGTTATTTCTCATCAGGTCAGGAAAACATCCGGGAGGGGCATATGTGGGCTGACCCCCTCCCTCACTCCTCCCAGGCCCTCCAGACAGGTATCTAGAAGCCCTTGGATTCCTAAGAAGGAGGGGCTGGGAGAAATCACTGAGTACTGGGGGGGGGGGGGGGGGGGGGAGGAGGGGTGCTCTAGAGATGAGCAGGCCTCCCTGAGTTTGGGGTGTTCAGAGAAGCAAAACAGAATAGGGGACTCCCCCGGGGGGGGGGGTCTCACTGCCCCTGAGGGCTGGGTACTGTGTCCCCGGTCCTTCTTCAAAGAGGGTCCTGTCCTGCTGAGGACAGGAACTACAGGTTGGGGTGTGGGGGCAGGTGGCCATCAGAGGGGGAGAGAGAAGCATGGGGGAAGGGATCATGCCTGCTCTTTCTGGCCTGGCCCTCCTGGGTCTGTGGAAACCTGAAGTGAGGCAGGTCACAAGCTCCCAGGCGGCTCAGCTGGGGAGGCACCTTAGAAGCAAGTAACAAAAGGCCTTTTGTTTCCTTGCAAACTGCCGGCCAAAATCCTCCCCACCTGCTCCTCCGTGGGTTGGGGAGGAGGCAGGAGTCTGGGGAAAGCCCGACACCCATTTGCATAGGCAGAGGCCCCTATTCCTTCTGTCTGCTCTCTTCCCTGATGCTGGGGTCGCCTGGGAGGTGGGAGTAGGGATGGGGCAGTAGCTTCAGCTCCTGCCCTCCCTCCCCGAGGGACACTGTCACAGAGGTTACCACTCCTTCTTCCTTTAGCTAATACTCAGAGGACGCTTTTTGTATGAGATACTACAGATTCTCTGTCCGAATCCTGCCAACGATTGGATATGGGATATGATTGTTAGTCACATCACTATGATTATATGTGCCGTACAGATGCAGAGAGTTCGGAGAAATTAGGTAACTTCCTTAGATCGTGGGATACAAACCTAGGGCATGAGGCTTCAGACCCCATGCCTGCCATCGGGAGCCGTAGGGCAGGAGCCCGGCGGCAGGACAACCCACCCCAAGGTGAAGGGGGACCATGTAACCCCTGCCTCCGGGGCCTTGGCGGGGAGGTCCGTCTGACGGCGGGCGGGGGCCGGCAAGCTTTCCTATTTTCGTGCTTTACCCACCATCTCACTGTTCGGTATTTCTGCCGTATTTCTGCCGCTTGCCGTGGGATTTCTTCATTTCTGGGGTTTATAGAGCTGAGCCAAACATGATCATGTGACAATAATTTTGTTTCCAGAGAGAGCGAGATGGGCAAAAATCAGAGCCTAGGAGGATCAAAGGAGTGGCACCTTTGACCCTGACAGACCTTGTCAGCCTCTGGAGCTGAGTCCAACCCTGATTTACTTCTGCTTCTCCCCCAGGAACGCCACATGGTCTGGAACATTCTTTGGACGCGAGGTGTCAAACGCCGGGACGAGAAAGGTAAAACTTAGGTCAGCTATTCTGCCAGTTTTGAGCATCCTCGAGTTAGCAGGGAGGAGGTGAAAAAGAAAAGCAAACGAGAACATTCTCGGAAGGCTGCTGGGGGAGAGCACTCTGGAACAGCCAAACCGTGAACCTTCGAGCTGAGCGAGCAGCCAGACCTGACCACGAGGGTTCCCTGTACCACAGCAGCAGAGAAGGGGTGCAGCCAGGCGAAAAGTTTTGGGGAAATCATGTGATTTATCTTTATTTTATTATTTTTTAAATTTATTTTTATTTTTATTTATTTATTTTTTTAATGTTTATTTATTTTTGAGAGAGACAGAGACAGAATGGAAGTGGGTTAGGGGCAGAGAGAGAGGGAGACACAGAATACCAAACAGGCTCCAGGCTCTGAGCTGTCAGCACAGAGCCTGACGCGGGGCTCGAACTCACGAGCCGTGAGATCCTGACCTGATCCGAAGTTGGACGCTCAACCGACTGAGCCACCCAGGCACCCCAATTTTATTTTTGATTTTTTAAAATTTACATCCCAATTAGTGAGCCTATAGTGCAACAATGATTTCCAGAGTAGATTCCTTAGTGCCCCTTACCCATTTAGCCCATCTCCCCTCCCACAACCCCTCCAGCAACCCTCAGTTTGTTCTCCATATTTATGAGTCTCTTCTGTTTGGTCCCCCTCCCTGTTTTTATATTCCTTTTGTTTCCCTTACCTTATGTTCACCTGATTTGTCTCTTAATTTTTTTTTAATTTTTAAATGTTTTTATTATTGAGAGAGCATGAGCAGGGGAGAAGCAGAGAGAGAGAGGGAACCCAGAATCCGAAGCAGGCTCCAGGCTCTGAGCTGTCAGCACAGAGCCCAATGCAGAGCTTGAACCCACGAACCGTGAGATCATGACCTGAGCCGAAGTCGGATGCTCAACCGACTGAGCCACCCAGGCACCCCAGTTTTGTCTCTTAAAGTCCTCATATGAGTGAAGTCATATGATATTTGTCTTTCTCTAATTTCACTTAGCATAATAGCCTCCAGTTCCATCCGCGTAGTTGCAGATGGCAAGATTTCATTCTTTTTGATGGCCAAGTAATACTCTGTTGTGCATATATATATATATATATATATATATATATATATATACACACATCACATCTTTATCCATTCATCCATTGATGGACATTTGGGCTCTTTCCATACTTTGGCTATTGTTGATGGTGCTGCTATAAACATGGGGGTGCATGTGTCCCTTCGAAACAGCACACCTGTATCCCGTGGATAAATGCCTAGTGGTGCAATTGCTGGGTCGTAGGGTAGTTCTGTTTTTAGTTTTTTGAGGAACCTCCATACTGTTTTCCAGAGTGGCTGCACCAGCTTGCATTCCCAACGTGATTTATCTTTAAAAAGGCCTGTGAATTTGACATCCTACTCTTAATGTCTTTTTTTTTTTAAGATTTTATTTTTAAGTAATCTCTGCACCCCATGTGGGGCTCGAACTCACAACCCCAAGGTCCAGAGTCGCAGGCTCTACCAACTGAGCCAGACAGGTGCCCCTCAAAATGTCTTTTTTACTATAAAAGTCACATTTAAACTCCTCGACCTGGAGTAAACAAGCAAACCCTGGGAAGATGCTCCAAGCTTGCCCAGGGCGGGGTTCGAGAAGCTTCTAGGCCCGGCTCCATAAGGAATGGTCAGCGTTAACTGTGGGCTGCAGCACTTCACCCACATTCTCTCACTTAAGCTGCACGGCAACTCTGTCACGTAGCTCTTACGGGCGAACGCACGAGGCCCCGAGAGGTCAGGTACCTTGCTCAGGGTCCCCCTGGGAGAATAGGCGGTACTGGAATTTGAGCCTCTGCTTTGACCCCAGAGCGTGTCCTCTGAGCCGCTGAGGAATACAGCCTTGCCCCGCTCTGTGTGCTGTGGCCCAGCAGGACCATGACTGTTGTTCTGGATCGATTCGGGTTTAAGAGGTGTTTTCAATGTCCTAGAGCCCGAACTCGGACTTGTTAGCCAAGGCCTCAGGGAAAGAAATTTCTCATGTCAAACATAGTGAACAGCTGAGCTGTTCAGGCACAAAGCAGGTAGCCCTGGGCAGGTGGCGGCGGGGGGGGGGGTGTCCCCATCCCCATCTTAAGGACAGAGGCAGGGGTAGACACTTGGCCTGCGGGCTGAAGACAAACCCCAAGCATCTTCTGGGTGCTTATGGTTCATCTTTAAGTTTCCCAACGTTCTTTCCACCTTGAGCTGCTTGATGCTCATTGTCATATCCCCGCCTGTTTTAAAAAAGGATTCGGGGTGACTTTTGGATACACATAACAAGACAAACCTATAAATAGAATAAAATGAAGAAATGGCCACAGGAAAAATAAAGGTAGGAGAATAAGACAACGTCATGTAGATAAGTGCAGGAAAAATGTGCCACAAGGTGTAAGGGACGGGCCATGTATCTAGCTCTGAGCTTCCTGGCGGCCACAGTGAAGAAGGAAATTTGCCATTGTGTCCATCCATGAGATAATAGCAAGCCCACTTCCCAAGTGAAGCACAGCCCTTCCTGATATAAAGACCTGAAGAGTTTTCTCCTGGCATCTCTTAAAGAAGGCCCTGGAACACAGCCCAAAGAGAAGCTGAATAGTAGTGAAATCAGTACAGTCAGTCCGGCTACAATGCTTGGTTTGAAAACGTGAATTTGTTCCAGGAAGGTTGGTTATCTTAGGAAACAGTTTGAGCATTAACACAAATTTTGTGTTTGCTTCGGGGTGATTTGTCCTTGGGAGTGCTGAGGTTAAATGCAGAAAACCACATGCCACCACAGGGAGCCACGGAGGAATCCGCAAAATACACACACATGCGCCCCTCCAGATAGGCACCTCGTTGAGTGTGTTATAACTCTCTTCCCACTACTTCACGGTAACAGGCTGCCACCCTTCTGATGCCCGCTTAACATGAGCAAACGTTAGGTCACACGTTTAATAGAAGTAGTAGATTTTAACCGCTGGACGCGTGAAACTGTGCTTCCGTCTGTTAGGCCCCACCCCCTTGTGTTTTATGCATCACAAAGCATCACAAAGCTTTTGAGTGCTGCACCACTAATCCCACTTTCCCAAAAGTCCTGGGGTTTCGATTGCACAGTTTTGCACAGCGTGGTAGGTTTTTGCCGTCCATAGGGCACCTTATAGCAGAAGCGACCGACCGTACAGCTCTTCCCTGCACTCAGCATCAAACCAGCAACCTAACAAAGAGCCCCCTTCGGTGGGAAGGGTAGCCCCACCCAGGCCCAGGCTGTGCAGGATTCTGACACGGGGGGTTGCAGGCAGATGGGGTTGGAACCTGTTGAGTACTTTACCCTCCCTCGAGGTCCCTGTGTGCCGAGGCACTGCCTAACTATCCTAGGGCTTCTGAAAGAAATGGGCACAAACCGGAGGTAGGGGCGGGGGGTGGGGGGCTAAAACAAGAGAAATTGATTCTCTCACAGTTCTGAACCCCGAAAGTCCGAAATCAAGGGGTCGGCAGAGCCACCTTCCTGAAAGTTCTAGGGAAGAATCCTTCCTTGCCTCTTCCGGTTTCTGTGGCCTGTGGTCACATCACTCCAGTCTCTGTGTCTGTTTTCACACGGCTATGTAAGGACACCAGTCATTGGATTAGGGCCCACCCTGAGCCAATATGACGTCACCCTGATTAACCACATCTGCAAAGACCCTATTCCCAAATAAGGTCACGTTCTAAGATTCTAGGCAGACAGAATTGGGGGTGGGGGGGGCACTGTTCAGGTACCACCTGGAAGGAAATGATGGTAACCATCCCGGCAGCCCGTTGCCCACGAATCTTACAGTGAGGACTGCCAGAGCTAGGATTTGGGTCCAGGCTGCTGGATTCCAAGGCCCAGGCTGGCACTCTTCCGCTCAAGGGCAGACGGGTCTTAACCCATTTTGTGGGGAAACGCCCCAAAGTTTCTCTAAGTGTGAAGTGAAGGGGTAGGACGCCAGAGCCATCAGGCCCTGGAGACGTGGCATCCAGGAGAGAAAGGGCCGGGCAGGGTAGATCCAGAAAGCTCTCTGGCCCTCGCCACACCGCTGTGCCACACAGGTCAGCTCAGCTGGCGGGTCTGGGGGTGAACCAGGGCTGGAGGGGAAGGACGGCTCTTCCCTCCCAACCTTCCTGCGGGCTCTGCAGGCTCCTGGGAAGGCGCCCGCCCCCAGCTAATGGAGCTCAGCACTCTTCCCTCCCGCCCCACAGAGCCCGCGCTGCCGACACCCGCTCTCTCTGGCCATCCAGAAGCACCCCCACTTCCGGGCCCTGTTCAATCTCTCCACTCCAGTGCTGCTCTCGGGGGGCCTCTTCGCTCAGGAGCTCTGGGACAGCCTGAGCCAGTACAAAGCCCCCTATGGCTGGCAGGGGCTCTCCTTCCAAGGTAACCGGCAGCCGCTGCTTCTCCCCAGCCCTCTGGCCCCAGTGAACCCCTTCCTCTGGGGCAGACCCTGACCTCATAGCAACCCCCCCACCCTACCCCGTGCCCCTTTCTTCCCAGGAAGGTCTCAGGGCTCACCCCCCCCACCCCGTTGTATGACTCCCCCCATATCTGCCACCCCCTGCAAGCACCACGGGGTCAGGGAGAGGGGCTTGGCTGCACCTGCCAGCCAGCTCTCCCCTTCTGGCGCTGGCACCAAGGTCCACGGTGGCCGAGAACGGGCTCTGGGACCTCAGCCTGCCGACGGTTCCTGCTGTGGGAAACTGCCCAGAGGCCCCCCCTCCCCGTTCAATCTGCACCCCACCCCTGTGTGCCTCAGATTATTTTATTGTGCCATACAGTCTTGAGAGAACTAGTTCAAGGTCTTGAGATGACTTAAGGGTACAGCCAGATCCTCTCCCCACCCCGCGCCCAGTTCAGCCCACGGTCCCACTGACCTTTTGCCCTCCCTGCACCCCCCCTCCACCCTTTGTGCCCTGGTGTCAGACCTCTGGCAGATGGGGTGCCAGGAGCATTCTTGGGGAGGCTCCAACATGACATCCCTCCTCTGAGCGCCCCACCTTGTCTGGCACCCACAGCCATCAACTCCACCCTGAGCCTCCTGAATGACTCCGAGAGCTCCAAGCTGTTTGCCGCCTCCGGGAAGCCGCTTCCAAACTGCGTTCGCTGTGCAGTGGTGGGGAATGGAGGCATTCTGAATGGTTCCCGCCAGGGTCTGAACATCGATGCCCACGACTACGTCTTCAGGTGTGCGGGCCGGGAGCCAGGGGGGCGGTGGGAGAGGAGCTAGAAAGAGGGCCAGCCCCGGGGCAGCCCCGGCCTCGGACGGCAGCGAGACAAGCGGGCCCGGACAAAGGCAGATACGCAGACAGACTCTGAAGATGGAGTGTGGGTGCCGCACGCCAGGGGGGAGGGAGCTGCCACGGCCAGATGTGCCGATTTCACAGGCATCCCTTGAGGTCTGGAGGGGTGGGTATGGGGCTGGCGACCCCCACTGGTGGCGCCCTGGGCGGAGGGCATGGTCTGCACAGAGACCTGGGGACAGACGCAGCAGATCCAAGTACGAACACGGCATCGTGTGACCATGAGGAGGCTGACGGGCCTCTGTTTGGACCAGACTCAATGGCGCTGTGATCAAAGGCTTCGAGAAGGATGTGGGCACCAAGACCTCCTTCTATGGTTTCACTGTGAACACAATGAAGAACTCCCTCATCTCCTACGGGAACCTCGGCTTCACGTCTGTGCCACAAGGCCAGGTGAGGCTTCTGACGGGCGTGCGAGGCCATGGACAGTCAGCGCCACTGTTCCCAGAGCCCCTCCGTGGGGCAAACCATGGCCCCAGCCCAGGAGATGGAGAGGTTGCACCAGGATCCTGGGTGCACGTGTCGGGGCCAGTGAGGAGGGGGATCTGGACAGGGACACCCATAGTTTCAGGCAGCACAGGACTCCTCTGGAGTAGAGCACGAATGGCTAGTGTTTACTGAAAGCTTGTGGGGTGCCAGGCACCATACGTGGGCCCGTCAGTCCCATTTTCCTGGTGAGGAGACTGAGGCCGGGTGCCCTTCATTCAGCAAGGTGGCAGCAGGGCCAGGCTTCGAAGAGCTGCCCTCCAGAATGTCCTTCTGTGAGGGAGGCTGGGTTCAAAGGGCTCCAGCAGTGAGCAGCGTGCCCAGCAAGGGGGGGCGGGGAGCCAGAACTTGAGACCGCTCACTGCCTCCAGCTCCTCAGCCACGCCCATTTTCGGGAACACTGCCCCTCCCTCAAGAGCCGGCAGGGTGACACCTAAAGAGGGGAGATCCCAGGATAAGGTTGAGTTTCTAGAAGCTTCCTCCTCGGAGCAGGAAATTCAGGAGTCTCCTAGCCACAGCAGGACCTCTCTTCACTCATGGTAAAATGAAATGAAGCAGCTTTGTGATGTGGCCACACCACCTGTAGGAATGATTCATCCCTGTGTTGACAAATTACCCCAGACTTAGTAGCTTTAAACAGCAAACATTTATTGTCTTATAGTTTCAGTGGGTCAGGAATTCGGGAACAGCCTAGTAGACTGGTTTTGGCTCAGGATCTCAGGTGTTTGCCGGGATCAGTCAGTCGGGACACCCTGGGTGGCTCAGTTGGTTAAGCGTCTGACTTCGGCGCAGGTCATGATCTCACGGTTCATGGGTTCGAGTCCCGCGTTGGGTTCTGAGCTGACAGCGCAGAGCCCGCTTGGGATTCTCTCTCCCTCTCTGAAGATAAATAAACTGTAAAAAAAAAAATTGAGGCTGGAATCGAGACGGCCCCTCTCTAGGCTCCTAGAGTGTTCTCAGGTCATGGCAGCTAACTTCACCCAGAGTGGTCCCAGGGACCTTTTATGGCCTAGTCTCCAAGATCACCCCCCAGCATTGCTTCTGCTGCTTTCTATTCATTAGTCACGAGGTTGAGAGGGGGGATTACAGGCAGAGAAGAGAAATTCTCCCATCAGGACGGGTAGAGGGCTGTCCAATCTGAGCAGGATGTGGTCTTGTTCGGGCAGGGGTGGGGAGTGGCGAGGGGGGCTGGCTCAGTGTCTCTGTTGCCCCAACAGGACCTGCGCTATATCTTCATCCCCTCTGACATCCGTGACTATGTGATGCTGAGATCGGCCATTCTGGGTGTGCCTGTCCCTGAGGGCCCTGACAAAGGGGACAGGTGAGCCGCCAAATGAGTGCAGGGTGTGGTAGTGCTGGGATCATCCCCCTGCTTGCTCCCTGGGCCCACTGTCAGGTAGGGAGAGTGGGTGAGGGCAGCAAGGAAGTCCCCAAGAATCCAAGAGGGTGTTGGGCCATTAGGCTCTTTTGTCCTCCCCATGGAAAAGCCCAGGTGACCCTGCTGGTCCCCAGGAACCCGCCTGAAGGGCCACCCTGGCTGCTCAGCTTCGGGCTGCTGTCCCCATCACCCACGCAGCCCCCCCAGCCCGCGGCACTGACTGGGCCCGTCCTCTCCTGGCTCTGCTGTCCTGCCGAGCACACTGTGTCTGGAAACTGAGGGCGGGGGGATGGTGTCCACGCCACTTGCCCTGGTGGGCAGCCTCCTAGCGCTGTGCCCGTGAAACGGGAGAGCAGGTGACATGGGTCCAGTGTCCTGCAGAGAACAAAGGACGCTCTGTCTTTTCTCCCCGACCTTCCTGGGCAGCAGGCCTGTGTCCAGCTCTTTTGAACCATGTCCCGGCCTCAGCTGAACCTTCTCCCTGTGGCGCGGGGACAATTCCTTGTCCCAGAGTCAAGTCCTTAGAAACCCATGCCATCTCTGCAGCCGCCAAGTCCAGCCCTCCTACCCCCAACACGTCACCCACCCCCAAAAGAGCAGCTTCTGAGGTCCTTAGGGGTTAAGCCCCCAAAGGCCCCGCCCCCGCCCGGGTGCCACCCAACAATCGCTCATGATGCGGCACCCGGTCACGAGTGGGCTTTGTGACACGGGCGGGACCGGGCTCTTGGGGGGGCCGGCTCAGGGATATCGGTCGGGTGGTCACGAGCCTCCCCAACACCAATGAGCTCCCCCTCCCACACCCCCAGTCCGTCCCCTACCCAGTCCCCCTCCCAGTCCCGGTCCAACCATGTCACCCCCACCAACCAGCAGGCCTACTCCAGCTCCGGCGGCTCCGCCCCGTCTCCGTCCCCCACCCGGGGGTCGTCCTCCCGCCCCCCCTCTCACCCTCCCACTCCAGCTGCCTCCCAGCCCTCTTCCCGGGCTTCCTCCCTGACCCCCAGCCCTCACGCCCAACATGTGCCCCGAGGGGCTTCCCAGACCCCCACTCCGCCCACCTCCAAGTCTCCTTCCCAGTCCGGCCTGAAGTCCGTCTCTCGAAACTCTTCCCAGACCCCTCCCGTGCCTGTGGCCAGGTCCCCCTCCCACAGCCCGGCCACCTCGGCCTCCTACATCGGGCCGGTGCGGGGCATCCCCTCCGACATCGCCCCCTACGTGCCCCGCTTCCTGAAGGAGCCCCCCTTCTTCCAGCCCCCCACCGTGCCCCTGCCCCAGAACCAGTGCTTCCCCTGCCCGCCCCGCGGCTGCGAGCGCCCTCAGGTGCCCGAGTCCCTCTACTTCCCCCTGCTGCCCCCTCCTCCCCACCACCCCCGGGTCAGCTGCTCCTACCCGACCCCGCCGGCCCTGTTCACGCCCCCCTCCTCGCTCTCCTACTCCCCGCCCACCGAGGTCCTGGTGAGCGGGAAGCCACACGTGGTGCCCACCGTGCTGCCGGCCACCTTCTACACGCCCTTCTCCCGCTACTACACCCAGCCCCGCCCGTACCGCGGGCACCGCCGCGGGCCCAGCGCCTCCCCCCTCCGCCTGCTCCCCCACTTGCCCTACGACGGCTCGGGCCGCTCCGCCCACTTCTTTCACCGGTCCTAGGCCTCAGACCTATTTCGGACCAGAAGCCTCTGCCGGGAAATTCAAGCTGCTACATCCACACTTCATCGGCTACCTGAGGGAGAGGTAGGTGTGTGTGTGTGTGTGTGTGGAGGGCGGGGGTGCGGGCGCACGAAGAACGGCTCCCCTTCCAGCCCCCCTGCACGCCCGCCCCCCGATTGCTGCAGGCCCTGTATGGCCCGCTCCCTGTAATCTCCCCGGAGAGCTAACCTGGACGAGGCCCAGCCCGAGGCGACCGTGGGGATCAGCCTGGGGGGCAGCAGTGGCCTGATCTCCTTCCCTCCCTCAGTCCCTCTCCCCCTGCCTGTGGTTTCTCATGGTGGGGGGGGGGGGGCAGTCACTTGCCCCCCTCTCTGGAGACATTCTGGTTGTCACTAGGTACGGGCCGCTAGCCAGTAGAGACCAGGGACGCCGTTGAGCATCATACGATGCGCAGGGCGTCCCTGCAACAAACGACTTGGCCCTAAACGTCAGTAGGGCCGTGGTCGAGAGGCCTGCTGTAGCCCCCAGGCTGGCGCCACAGAGAGCGGGTGAAGGACGGTGGGTGGGTCTGGGGAGGCCACCTGGAGGCGGTGGCGAGAGCCCCACTCCACAGAGGAAGAAACCAGCTCAGAGAGGCTACGTGGCTGGTCTGGCAGAGTTCAGATGTGAATCCAAGGCTGAGGTCAGGCCTCACTTCCGGACTCTGCGAGTGTGTGCCCCCCCCTCCCCCGGGGGCGGGTTCATGCGCCATCTCACTGGTGACTCCTGTCCCCGGACGTGGGTGCCCTGTCCCTCATGTCCCACATAAGGGGTTCCGGCTTGGCGGAATGTGGGGAAGCCTGGGGGTAGGGCTCAGGCTGACTAAACAGGCCACTTGTGCCCGACCCGCTGTGGCTCCCTAGCCCCCCCGGGGAAGGCAGGGTGCTGCAGAGAGGAGAGGGGACTTAGGCTGGGTTCAGGCTTCCAGAGCGGGAAGGATGGTCCCTGTGGTGCTTCCGCACCGGCCTGTTCCTTTCTCACCCCCCCCCCCCCCGCCCCCGGTGAACCAGACTTTTGCATCTGGTTCATTTGGGGTTTTCCTAAACGGGGAACGGATTGCACTACAAGGGCCAGGACGTCCTCACCGGCTTTCCAGCCCGTGTGACTCGGCAGCCGGGAAGCCAAAGGGCACAACCATCAAGTGAGCGAGACCTAATCCTCTCTCTCTCGTTTTGATGGCTCTTTTGGCCTCCAGGTTTCTGAAATCAAAGTTGATGAACACAAATTTTGGAGACCTATATATGCCGAGCACTGGGGCCCTCATGCTGCTGACAGCTTTGCACACCTGTGACCAGGTAACAGGAGCAGAGGACAAGTGTGGGTGGGACCTAAGCCTGGGACTCCGCCTGTATCTTGTGGGGAAGGGATTCCCCAGGTTCAAGGGCAAGCTGGTCTCTGGAAGGGGCGGGAGGGAGGGGGACGGCCGAGCTACCTCCACATCGGCTGTTCGAGGGTCCTTTCCAGAACAGCTTGCGGGGTGGGGGCAGCCTTGCCTTCCCCCGGCAGCCACCTGTCCCAGCACTTTTGGGCTTCACCCTCTCTTCCCCGGCTGCCGTTCCCTATGACACCCAAGGCGCGCGTTACCAGATTGTTCTTGCGGAACCAAAATCTTCTCCACGGAAGTGGCAGGGACGCATCCTTTCATGAGTACATTCTAGAACTGAGCTGACAGCAGAGTCGGCCTTCCGCACGCAACCTTTGAAATCACTGCAGATGTCCCCAGTGCAGTGTTGCCCACAGGAGCCACGTGGAGGCAGCCGGGAAACAGTCTGCAGTCACCCACACTTAACGCCAGCACGGGAACCGGAGTCCCCTCTCTTCGGTGCCCCACACCTCTTCCCTGTTGTACAGCAGCTGTCTCTTGACTACGTTCCCATCAGACTGGGACAGGAGTAGTGATGGGCTTTTGCCTCCGTCTTGGGCTTCACCACGGAGATGATGGCTTTGCCCAGACATCATGGACCAGGGTTTCAAACCCAGCCTGGCCACTCAGTGGCTTGTTGACCTGAACTGAAGACCTGTTCGCTTCCCTGTTTGTTGAAGTTTATTATTTTGAGAGGGAGGGGAGGAGCAGAGAGAGAGGGAGAGTCCCAACCACCAGGCTTGGTGCTGTCGGTGCGGAGCCTGACACAGGGCCCGATCTGACAGCGAGATCACGACCTGAGCAGAAATCAAGAGTCGGGACGCCTAACCGACTGAGCCACCCAGGCGCTCCCCGCTCATTTGTGAAATGAAGATAGTACCTAAGATTATTGTGGGGCTGAGGAGACACGTCCAAGAGCCCAAGTGCCTGACGCTGGCGTGAGCTCGAACTGCTGTTTACCTGTGTCTTCAGCGTGGCATCTAAGAAGGGGGGTCGGGGGGGGTGTGTGCTGTGCTTTTCTGTGCTTTTCTGGAATCTTATCACTTCACAGGTTTGTCTGCACCTAGCTCAGTGAACGCTAACTCAGGGGCCATCCTTGTCTAGGTTAGTGCCTATGGATTCATCACCAGCAACTACTGGAAATTTTCTGACCACTATTTTGAGCGAATAAAGAAGCCACTGATCTTCTACGTCAACCACGACCTGTCCCTGGAAGCCACCTTGTGGAAGGACCTGCACAAGGCCGGCATCCTCCGACTGTACCAGCGCTGACCCTCAAGTACCCAAGCCCTCTGTTCCCGCAGCTGTGGCCCTGTGGCCCTGACTCCCCACGTGGCCAGAGCTGCCTTATCTTTTCAGTCTGAGAAGGGCTCCAGCTCCCCTCCGCCCACCCCTTCGTCTCTAGAGGGCATGGAGAAGTGGATTCGGGACTGTCACTGAAGCGTGTTCACTGCGGGACACTTGTTCTTGGTTCCTCCAAGAAGACTCCCTCCCCCTCCTGGGTCTGAGCCCCACATTCCGACCCTGGTGAAGGGAAGACCGCTCTGCTGGGCATTTTACAACGAAAGGTAACACAAGAGGGGACTGTGACCCTCCCCAGCAAAGGGCAAGCATACTCAGGAGCGAAGGATCTTCAAAGCCAGCCAGCAGCTGGCACTGGGCGACTTGAAGATGCTGGCCGACCAGCAGCAGCCAGGCGCGCACACGCTCCCCCCAGCCGCACCCTCCCACCAGCGTGTCCAGCCGACTCCAAAGCAGTTGGACTCCAAGACACCTACACCACCTGAGGACGCAACCAACTTCCTTCTGCCCCGCGATGCAATCAGAACGCAAGAGGCAGAATGTATTCTGAAACTGGTTAATTGCATAAATGATAGATGACCACTTCTGTCTTTTTTGTCTGTCGGGGGGACCGGGGCAGGACACCGTGGAGGGCTTGGCATGCAGATCAGAGAATCCAAGAACCATGGGCATGTCCTGGTATTGACAGGGGCCCACCACACAGAAGGCTTGCCTGCCCAAGGGAAGTCCCACTGGAGAGCGATCACTGCCTTGCCACTAGCACATCAGGTAATGAGCCCTCAGCTTCACATCTTGGCTTTACCAATTACATGGGCTTCTACGGAAGGTAAGGTCTCAACTCAGCTGGTGATCACCGCATAGCCCTTCAGCCTTGGGTTTACTGGCCTGATGCCTAATAACCTGGCAGTCTCATCTGCTGTATCGGGCAACGCCGGGGGCGGTGGGGGGGCAGTCTCCCCAGGGCCGGCTGGCAAGAGCCTTCCCGACATGGCACTGATCGCCACTGGCCGATCCACCAACAGCCAGGAGCGGGCCTCTGGCTCTGTGGTTTTGGAAGGTAGATCCTATCAGCACATTTAACGAGAGGGATGAACCAACACTGGAATCAAAATTCTACTTTAGAAATTCAGACAGGGTTAAAAGAACAGAGACTGGGCTTTCATGAGTGAGGCAGCTACTTGAAACCATAGCTGATGCTAGAGAACAGTTTAGATTGGAAGGGAGGGGTGAACAGTTCAGAACAGCGGGAGGCCAAGGCCTCTCACCACTTTAGCTTGGCAACAAACCGTCCCTTGGTCTCCAGGATAGCATGGTTCGGAGTGTATTTCTCTGGATAGAATACATGGTCCAGAAAGAATACCATAAAATGTGGGACCCATGGTACAGAGTCAGTCCATCCTGGGGTCTGACACAATGACCTTTACTAGTAAAGAAACACGACTACCTTGATAAGCCGGCACAGCCCAAGCTAGGACTCCTGACCCCCTTGTGTCCGTAACACTTTGTCCCTAGCCCCTTCACATCTGCAACTATCAGAACATTCTGTCAGTCTGTCAGATGCGAGAAGTGCTAAGGTTGTGTGGGTGGCCACCCATTAAGAGGGACAGAAAATCGACTTGGGGGGAAACTTAGCAAACAAAACATCCAACTGCATCCTGTGTTAACTGTTAACCCTACTTAATGGTATTCTCTGAAACTTTCACTTCTACAAGAACACTGTTAGCTGAGCACTGAGTAAAAGCCCGTAACGTGGGTCTCAATGTGGAATCCATCACAAAGCCCGTTTTTAAACACTTTTATTTGTACTTCAAAATTTAAGCCCAAGACAGAACTTCACAGGAAATCCACCCTGATGAAACGTTCTTCCGAGGCTGAACACCTGCGTCCCCTCAGTTTCCTCGAACAGAACGTGTACACGTTAACCGCCTTCCGTCCACCGCCGCCGCATTCTCGCCAATGAGCGAATTTTAGCTATGCCCTGATTTGACCAACTGCCAAATATTTTCCGGGATAAAGTCACTCATAGCCTTTGGCTGCTTTTTGGAGACGAAGTCCAAACAACTCTGAAGTCGCTCTCCTTTGGCGGGGGGGCAGGGGGGAATTGCTTCACAGGCATTAGTAACTGGCACAGAACTTGGCATCACTGGGGAGAGAACCTGCAAGACCAAAGGAGAATCATTCGATAGAACGGCCAACCAGATGACTCAAGACTGAAGGCTACATTTAAAGACGCTAATTTAGAGAAAAGGCAATGGTAGCAGCAGTCGTTCTAGCCAAGCATTAGGCCCACACTGTTGAAGGCACCATCGGTGCAGGCCGGTGCGGTTCCCAGGGGACTCGACACTGCAGCGTGCCCTGGGGAGCTGATGCTCAAAGGGAACAGTGTCTGGCAATGGCCAGTCTGGAGACACTCACATCTGACCCTCTTCTGGAGGTCAGACCTGGGGTCAGACCTAAATGCCTATGCAAGTCCCGTGGAGCAGTCACATCCACTCAGCGGCAACCGTAACGCAAGAAGCGGGTTTCTCCACTCGCTAACACATCCTTTTACTGGGTTTTACTGGGTTTTACTTCCAGGCTGTAAGCTGCTGGGGCCAGTTTTCAGGCTTATTAAATCCCACCCCAAATCTAGCCTCCTTGGTGACTGAACAAATATGTGACCTTAAAGAGCCCACACATACCTCCCAATTTGAACAGAAAAAGGCCACGTGCCCACTTCAAGCCTGGCATTTCAACGGGAACAGCGCCAGACACCGTCCCGGCCCAGCACCGCTCTGCTACTTGCTTGCTCACGTGCCAGCCAACCCGGCCCTCTGCCACCCGAGGCGGCTCTCGCCAGTCACGTCGCGCAGACATGACCACACGATCGGCGTGAACCCTGCGGAGAGCTCCCGGCTGCTGGAAACAAAGCACCCAGAAACCTGATAGCCCTGCCGGTGTCAGGACGGCCCTTCTCTCCTGAACGTCAGGATGCGGTGCCGAGGGGGTCACGGTCCTCGCACATTCACACCGCCACAGCTGGCAGACTTTCTACATTCCCGTCTGTTTCAAAGAGTGCTTTCATTGCCTTAAAATGTGTGACAAGCACTCTTTCATACCCCGGTTAAGAACATGACCCCAAACTGGGCTACTTGCCCATTTCTGGCACCTCCTCTAGCCTGTACCGTCAGAACCATTAATCAAGGGGCCTAGAGCGTGACAAGGCAGCCGCACTGTCGGTTTTCAAGTTGCAGAGGGACAATGCATGGGGTCTTGGCCGGGTAGACACAGTTCCCTCTGGAGTCCATTCAGTTTGATCCCTGATAAAGCCTGAACTTTTTAAAAGTTTTTTACTTATTTTTAAGAAAGAGAGAGTGCAAACGGGGAGGGGCAGAGAGACGGAGAATCTCGAGTGCACACCACACTGTCTGGGCAGAGCTCGACACGGGGCTTGAGCTCATGAACCAGGAGATCATGACCTGAACCCAAGTCAAGAGTCGGAGGCTTAACCAAAAGAGCCATCCAGGCACCCCAAGCCTGAACTTTTAAGAGCACAGAGACAAACCCCAAAGCCTCAGAATAGATGGGTTTCCCCTCAGCCGAGGTTTTCAGACAGGGATAACTAACCATCATAGGCTTGCGGGGCTTCTTAGAAAAACAAAGACAGAAACACTACAAAGCAACAGGGGAAGAATCATTTCACTTACTTGAGGAGAAGCAGTCCCGTACTCACACGCTGCGGACATCTGGCAAAGAAAACAGACCTGTGTTACCATCTCCCTGCCGCTCAGCACAGTCCTAAGCCCAGGGCAGGAGCGGCAAAACCAAACATGCCAGCCGCGTCTGTTCAGAAGGTCTCTCCTTACACACACCAGAAAGCCTCTTCAGACACGTCGCCGCCGGCAGCTACTTCTGGAGGGTCCTTTTTCAGCCTCAGAAACCGAGGCTGGGACTGTACCTGGCGAGGAGAAATTGCAAGAGAAAAACCTGCTCAAGATACACACGGGTACTCTCAAGCAGCTCACTTTCAAATCAGACCTGAATTTTCCAGAAAGCCAACCTGGGAAACTGAGTTTCAGACATCCACATTCCACACAGGCCTTTCTTTGCCTTCAGACAGGGATAACTTTACATCATCACGGACTCAGCTCCCACCAGCCAGCCAGTTACAGCGCAGGCAGATTCCATTCTTCTCCTACCAAATTCTGCTCTACGTCCCTCATTAAGTATTCTCAAACTTGTGTATTAACTTCCCTTCAAAGGTAAAAACTGTTGACACCTAGTGCCTAGATGTACCCAGCATCCCAGATCTGACTCAATGACACTTCCTGCCCGTTAGTTTTAATTTTTTTCTAATGTTTATTTTTGAAAGAGAGAGAGAGAGAGAGAGAGAGCACAAACAGGGGAGGGGCACAGGGAGAGGGAGACACAGAATCCGAAGCAGGCTCCAAGGGCCTCAAACCCACGAGCCGGGAGATCATGACCTGTGCCTAAGTGGATACTCAACCAACCGAGCCCCCCAGGTGCCTCCCTGCCCTTTCAAAGACAGGTTCTACCTGAGCAAAAGTGCCTGAGAACGGAGTATGGGGTTTATCTGTCGGTAAAATGCTCCAGACAGTGCGGTTACTTCTTCCAGGAAGCCCGTTCAAGGCCAACTGTACAAAGGGGACCTGCTGCCAAGAGGCAACATGACACAAGGCCATTTCTCCTTCGCTCACCTATGCGTATGAAAAGGATCCACAGAGCAAGATCAGTTTTTTAAGTAGAGGATTATAGATCTGCCCCAAGAGCTACTTAAAAATAGCCAGGGCTATAATCTTGCTGCAATAAAAATCCCTGAGCTAAAAGTAGATCAGATTGTCTAATTTCTCCCATACAACTGTTCTTGAAACAGCCACACAATTCTTGGGCTCACTCCAGGGCCACGCACACCCGTGGCTGGAGGTGTACATTTAAACACTTTGCAGGTAGTTCGGAGGTATAGCCAGGTCTGGAAAGCAGTAACACTGTCTGAACAAAGAGATAAAGCTCTGGTGGGGTTATCTCACAACAGCCTGAGACTAGAGCCTGCATCTTTCAAATTCATCTAATACAAGGTTTCATCAACCTCAGCTCTGAGGTTCTGGGGAGATAGTCTTTGTCGTGGGGGGCGGTCTTGGGCATTGGAGGATACTAAGCAGCATCCATTAGATCCCATTAGCATCCTCCACCCCCCAGCAGAGAACCACTGGTCTAACCGCCCCCCCCCCCACCCGCCACCAACTGGTCTAATCGGACCTCAATAATTCTTCAGTGAGACTGAAAAGTGGTTTTAGCACCCCCACACAATTTGCCCTATTTTTATGGTTCTTTAAAAACAAAACAACAATAAATAACAGCTATGTAACTCTAAGCCTCAGTTTCTTTACTCAGTAGCAAAGGAGAAAAGAACTACTGCACATAAGACTTGTTAGAAATTGTTTGGTGGGAGAATGTTTGGGAAGGAGCCTAGCAGGGTTCCACACCACTTCCCTTACCCAGGCGGCAACAATCCTGGGAGGCTCGCATCCCTGGAATCTAACAGATGGGACACTAAAGGGACCCTAACTTATGCAATTCTGGCAAAGAGCTAAAAAGACTTATTTCCATTAATAGAAATTTCATCACAAAAACCCTTACACTTAATGGTTTTCACCGGGGCGCCTGGGTGGCTCAGTCGGTTAAGCATCCGACTTTGGCTGAGATCATGAGCTCCCGGTTTGTGAGTTCCAGCCCCTAGCCACGTGTTGGGCTCTGCGCCGACAGCTCTGAGCCCGCTTCAGATTCTGTCTCCCTCTCTCTCTGTCCCTCCCCTGCTCATGCTCTCAAATTAAATGATTAAAAAAAAAAAAAACAAAACCCCAAACCTGGGGTGCCTGGGTGGCTCAGTCAGTTAAGCACCAGACTTCGGCTCAGCTCATGGTCTCACGCACGGTTCATGGGTTCGAGCCCTATGGCAGGCTCTGTGCTGACCGCTGGAGGCCTGGAGCCTGCCTCAGATTCTGTGTCTCCCTCTCCCCCTTCCCCTGCTCACGCTCCCTCTCAAAATTAAACACACATTAAAAAATAAATAAACCCCAGAACTTTAAATCATCTATAAGAGAAACACGGACAACCTATTTCATCCTAACAGAAGCAACGTTAAGACGTTCTCAAGATTGGTTATTTAAAAAGCTGAGCCTCAAGGCATCAGAACTCTTCAGAAAAGATGTCCTTTCACACAAGGATAACTTTGAATCACGCACAAATATTTCTAAATCCCACCCCCCACCGCAACCAACACCCATTTCCTGAGTCTCTCTTGCACCCCAGTATGCAGCAACCATTTTAGTTCCAAACAGTGACACCTAGTGGCCCCAAATTACACCGGCACAGACCCTACTCATTTCCGGATTCTGGGTCCATTTTTCTCACCCTAACTGGATTTATGCGTCGACGTGTTCATAAAATTAAACTTAAAATCAGAACACGGGGTGAGGCGGCCGAACGTGACAGGCCTGCACATCATCTCGACTTTCTCACTTCTGGTGACCACCCAGGTCCTGCCGGCACCCATTCTTACCCGTTTCAGGGCTCCATCCGTCGCTTTTAAACTTCAACCTGCAGGTCTGCAGCTCGCGGTCTCCGCAGACGACGAAGAAAAGCCTGTGGGGAAGGGAAAAGTGAGCATGGACGGTTCGTTGTAAACTTACGACTTTCCAAAATCTGCAATCCCACTTATAACTGTAGGATGGAATAAAAACTACGGAATGGGGCCGTTCACAAGACCCTCCAGGAGGAAGTACTCGGGTGCCCTCTCCCGGGGCGGCCCTGGGAGACCCGCGGGGCCGGCACGCGGTGGCTGTGCGGCTCACCGGGCTGCGCAGGCTGGAAGAACCTCCCTGAAAAATAAAGGCTCCAAGAAAGGGCTTGAGCTCTCTCCCACCAACCGTTAACACTCGAACCATTCAGAAAGCGTTCTTTCACCCAGTATCTCAACTAACCCCAACCACGGTAGACGCGACGCCGGTTTATCGTGGCCTCTGAAGAAAGAGGGGGGCCAAGTGAACCAGCGTCGGGTCGAGAAAGACCCCATTTCCCGACCACCGCAGCCTTACCAGCACCAAACACCCGAGACTGCTCGTCGCGTTCGGGCCAGACAGAGGCCGCCATGACTCCCCGCCACCTGGCCTGCTTCGACGAGAAGGCGGAACCGCGCCTGCGCGCAAGTCTTCGCGGCAGTCTCGGCAGAGCTCTCGCGATGCTGGGAAAAGGCTCATGGGAAATGTAGTCCAAACAACCGTCGCTGGGGGCGGCCGCAACCTCAGCGAGAGCCTGGAGCTGCGGTGGCCGCCACCAGGGACAGTAGAGAGCCTGGGGTGGGAGGCCTGATCTTTGAAGAAAACGAAGATGGACGGTTGTTTCAGTTACAGCCATTTATCTCGTGTCCACGGATTGTCCCTGGCCAAGACTGGGTTGGCTTACAAAGTGGGGGGCGGGGCTGGGGGGGCTCACGAGGGAAATGGATAAGGAAACCGAGGCCCGGCCGGATCTCGTTCTTAATTGTCCTGCGGAGTTCACCTTGGGCGGGGAGGGGTCATCTGGGTGATGGGTTGCGTTAGAGAAGGGGGTGCTGATTCCCAGGGCACTGTGGGGGCGTCGGGCGCCGCCGCAGGTGAAGCTGGGGCGGGGGGCGGGGAGGCTCCGGCGGCAGGGGGCGCCAGCGAGCAGCTATCCGACTGACCCTCAGCGGCTCTCGCCGTGTGGCTTTAATTCCGACGGGGGAGCAAATAAATTATGAAAACTGGGAATGGTGTAGCACCCACCGCCCCTTCTGACCGCTGTTTTTCAGGCAACACTCTGGCTCCGTGTTTGAAGTAGCAATCGGGAGAAACAACTAGAGTCAGGGCCACAATTTACACCTGTTCGGAAATTAAGTTTGCAAGCCCGGGAAACCTCTTCTGCATTAGCCTCTCCCCATTCTCTTCGACCCTTTTAGCAAGGTTCTCAGGGGCATTTCGTCTGGGTTATATTTTTCTGTATATGGCCGAATGTCGCAGGCGCTTATCTTCACGTTACCACATTTGTTTATGTTTGCCTCCCTTAATTTTGATTGTAAGTTCTTCAAGGCAGGAGACGTCGCTTTTAATTATTTTTTTTTTCTTTTTTAATTTCCTCACAGGGCCTCGTTGGTATTCCGCTGCCTCTGCCGGCAGTAAGCACTCAACAAATAATAGTTGACTCACTTAGCAGTAACTTCTGTCATGTGAAATTGACTCTTAAGGGTCTCTGTCTTGCCCTTAAAGGCACTGTTTTGTGTATTACTAAAGGGAAGCGTGGGTTCCCTCCCTGTAAACTAAGTTCCTTTCATTTCAGACTTGAAGAGGGAATTTTGAGGGTAGAAGTTACGAGAAGCTGCTTGTCTGTCGGCAAGCAACCTGCTGCAGGCACAGCATAGTAATAGCGAACACTTCATAGCACCTACTTTGTGCCATTCACGACTTTTGGACCCTATGTGTGTCGATTGCTTTAATCTGCACCACCGCCCTGTGAAGTGTGCGTCACTACCCCCGTTTTCCAGAGGAGGGAATGCAAGCATTGAGAGACGAGGTAACTTTCCCAAATTCACACAACTAGTAATTGCTGGAGTCAGGGTTTGATCTCAGCCCTGCAGAATCCATGCTTTTAGCACTAAGTTTTACTGAACTGCATATATCTATACATCAGTCATATTACAGGGCTTTGGGGTGTGGGGGGAGGGGAGCAAAGAGGGGTTTTGTGTGTTTGTAGGGGTGGTTAGGGATGGAATCGGCGGGCGGGGCGAGGGGGGGCAACTGTTCCATGGTTTTGAGCCACTTTAGGGCAGGAGGGGTGAGGACGGCAGGCTGCAGGGATTGATGGGTACAAGACTGAGGCTCTGGGCTCTGGCAGGGGCGTCTTGAGTCCCAGACCAGTTGCCACCTACTGTGTGGTGAGGGGCCCCTGTGCCATGGTCCACGGTGTAACTTTGACACCGACAAGGCACTTAATGGAAGAGCAGCAGGCTCACAGCGGGTGGGCTGGCACGGGCGGCTGGGCAGTGGCCAAGAGGACAGAGCAAAACGCAGTGAGCGGGCTGGTGCCGGAGCACATGTCGGGCACGCTGCCCGGGCAGTCCAGAAATCAGTGGGAAAGACAACAAAGGATGCATCAGATTTCTGAACTAGCAGGCAGGGGTTCAGAGCTGTTGAGACCAAAGTGGTAGTGTTGTGATTTCTTCTGCTCTCATTGCTGGTGAGGTCTGGGACGTTAGAGTGTTTAACGTACGGTGGAATTAGTATGTAGCTGTCAGTCAAGGCTAGTGTGGCTCTGTATTTACTGACGTGGAAAGAGTCACACAGTCTAGCCGTAAGTGACAGAAGTAGATCACAAGCTGAACAGAGCCAAAGTGCTGGTCCAGGACCTTGGCTCTGAGCACCGGGGTGAAATGCAGTCAGCTGTCCTGCTGTGTTCAGGTGGTTAGCTTGCCGAGTCCCATCCACTGATAGGATTTAAAACATGGTGTCTGAAACCCACATGAATAGGAAACAGAGTCTTTGGAATACTGAGGTTAATTTCTTAACCTGGAAAGGAAATCTTTCCCGTCATCAGCCAGAACAGAAGGTGGGTAGGTTTATCCCAAGCAGTGGACTGCTTACACTGTGAACAGTGGCACCACGATTTATAGGAAGTTCGTCTGTGCAGCAGCACCGTTCATCGCCAGCCCACAGCTGTTGTTTCTACATCTTACAAACGGAACAGAGCTACTGGACGACTTTGTGCTCCAGTGGCGGGAAGCTCCTCCCCAGCCCTAAGGGTGAGTCTCGATTAGTTTGCACCAGACCCTTGCGGTAACTCTATTCCTTCTGCCAGGAATTCAGAAATGGGTTTGTGATGCAATTCTGCCAAGTTGGGGAAAGTTTTCTTGTTTTTAAAAACAGCAGCCTCTCTTCTGGCTTTGGGACACCGCGAAGATGTGATGCTCGAGGCTGTGGCAGCCATCTTGCATCCGTGAGGCTTGCTGCAAAGCAAGAGGCCAAAATCTGACCCGGCAGAGTGGAAACCAAAAACGTAGAGTCTGCGATGATGAACTGCCAAAATCCCAGTCCTGAAGCCCCCTACCTTCAGACCTTTTGTTCTGATTCAGAGTCACATATTTTTACATTTTACTGAGTTTCTGAATGCGAGAGGCATCTTACAAACAATGGCATGTTAGTTTCAGTGACACGCAGAATGTGCGATTTAAAAAAAAAAATCTCCTTACTGTTTCGGCCATCTTCAGTTTGGTGTTCTGTTAGAGTCAAAACCATCCTAAATTATCTGATCGACATGTCCCAAATCTTTTTTTTTTTTTTTTTTTAAAATTGTAACTCTCCGAAAGAACGAGTCAGGGCAAAATAAAAGGAGGGGCACCTGGATGGCTCAGTCAGTTAAACGTGTGACTTCAGCTCAGGTCATGATCTCACAGTTCACGAGTTTGAGCCTTGCATCGGGCTCTGTGCTGACAGCTCAGAGCCTGGAGGCTGCTTCAGATTCTGTGTCTCCTTTTCTCTCTGCCCCTCCCCTGCTCAGGCTCTCTGTCTCTCAAAAATAAATAAAACGTTAAAAAAAAAAAACAATAAAGTGTACCCTATTTACGGAGAAGAGGCGACCTTGGCATTGCAGTGGGTTCTTTCCTGTGTTTGCCAACAGCAGGCATTTCACTTGCCTGCTCTGAAGAGCTGTTGCCTCTCATAAAATTATTGCTTAATGGGTTCTTAAAAAATAAGGGCGTATGTGAAGAATGTGTAATGTCCTGTTGACCTCTTCTGCTCTTTTCAGGACACGTCTCTCCATTCCCAGAAACCCTGCCTTCTCACGACTGTTGCCCAGCCTTTGCTTATACTGTTTGTTCCCTTTGCCTTGAAATTTCCTTCCCTTCATCCTCTTCTCTGCTGAGCAAATTCCAACTCCTATGTCAATACCCCCTCCGCAAAGTCTCACCTGAGAAGCTGCAACGGTCCCGAGCTCTTTCCTTGGTGTTCTGTCGCAGGCTGGTTTAGCACATGCTCTGCACCCAGACAGGCTTGGGATCGAGCCCCAGCCCTGCTGCTTCTAACTGAGTATCCCTGGGCAAATGACCTCCCCCTCTGTCTCAGCCTCTTTTCTTTTTATTATTTTTTTTTCATTTTTATTTTTTAATGTTTATTTTTTTATTTATTTTTATTTTTTTAATGTTTATTTGTTTTTGAGACAGAGAGAGACAGAGCATAAACGGGGGAGGGGCAGAGAGAGAGGGAGACACAGAATCGGAAGCAGGCTCCAGGCTCTAAGCCATCAGCCCAGAGCCCGACGCGGGGCTCGAACTCACGGACCGCGAGATCGTGACCTGAGCTGAAGTCAGACGCTCAACCGACTGAGCCACCTAGGCGCCCCTTTTAATGTTTATTTTTGAGAGAGTGAGAGAGACAGAGTGCGAGCAGGGGAGGGGCAGAAACAGAGGGAAACACAGAATCCGAAGCAGGCTCCAGGCTCTGAGCTGTCAGCACAGAGCCCGACGCGGGGCTTGAACTCACGAACCGTGAGATCGTGACCTGAGCCGAAGTCGTACGCTTCACCAACTGAGCCCCCCCAGGTGCCTCTCAGCCTCTTTTCTTATCTGGAATTTTAGAACAGTACATGCAAAACGCTTTCACGGGCCTGGCACAAGGGAGCACTTTAAATAAACAGAACTCTCGTGGCGCCTGGGTGGCTCAGTCGGTTAAGCGTCCAATTTTTGATGGTTCGTGAGATCGAGCCCCGCATCGCGTTCTGTAGTGATGGCTTCGAGTCTGCTTGGGATTCTCTCTCCCTCTCTGCCCCTCCCCTGCTTGCTCACGCGCACGCGCTCTCTCTCAAAATAAATAAAAATAAACTTGAAAAAGAAAGAACTCTTGTTATTTGAGCATACTTCTTATGATGCTCACTGTCTCGTGATTATTTGTTTCCACCAGCCTGTGAGCCAGACAAGGATCAGGTCTTCATTGATTTTTTTTTTTAACTCTTTAAGTCATCTTTATTGAGGTGTAATTTACATACAATCAAACGCATCCATTTAAAATGTACGATTCGATAGTCCAGTAAGTGATACACCCGCGTAACCGCCACCCCGGTGGACGATTTAGAACCCTGTCATCGCCCTGAAGAGCACCTCGGGTTTTATTTCACAGTCTCCAGATCCAGCCCTGGCCCCAGGCAACCACTGATCTGCTTTCTGTCGCTGCAGATTAGTTCTGCCTGTTCTAGAATCTCCTATAAACGGATTCATACAGGAGGGTGTTCTTTTGTGCCTGGCTCCTCGCGGTGCCCCGGGTTGTGGCCCACAGAGTGGTTCGTTGCCTTTTTATCGCTGACCAGAATTCCGTACAGCCCTCGTTTATTCATTCACCTGTTGATGGATATTTGGGTTGTTTCCACTTTGGAGCCGTTATTAATAACACTGCTGTGAACACCTCTGTACAAACCTTGGTGTGGCCCTGTGCTTTCATTCCTCTTGGATAACTTGCTAGGAAACAGCCGAACTGGTTTCCCAGCAGTGTCTTCCAGGGTAACAGCTGCTCCGTACCTTCACCAACGCCTGTTATGGTCTGTCTTCTTACGCATTCATGTGAGCGTGCACTAGTATCTCAATGTGGTTTTCATTTGCATGTTTTTTATTTTGCATTTAATTCCCTTGATGATTCACACTACTGTGTATCTTTTTTTATGCGTTTATTGGCCGTATGTATACCTTCTTGTGAAGTGTCTATCAAAACCCTCCCCCTTTCACTGGGCTGACTTCTTATCGGATTGTAAAACTTCTTTGTGTGTTTTGGATACAGGTCCTTTCTCAGATTTCTGCTTGGCAAATAGTGTCTTTCCAAGAATTCGATCAAGCCCAATCTTTCCGTGTTTCTGTGACGGTTAGTGCTTTCTGTATTCTCTCCAGAGGGCTTTTTTTTTTTTTCCTCCATCGGATCACCTTCCCCGTGTCTGTTTGGGGATCCCACCGACGTGTGCATATCCTTAGGAACGCCACGCTCTCTTGAGCTCTGATCTCGTCTCCTCACCCGGACGAGACCACTGCGGTCCGCTTGGTTTCCCCTCCCCCTGCCACAGGCAGGGAACAGGCAGATGCCGAGACAGTCCTGGGGTCACCAGCCTGTGTGCTGCCTGTTGTCAAGCGTCTGTTTCTTCTGCTTGGCCCAATTTCCTGATTGTCTGTGGCAGGAATTCTTCATTTCTGCATCCACAGTGCCTGGCACACAGGCGCTCCATAAACATTTGCCGAGTGGGCGGATGACTGCCAGCATCTCCAAAGACAGTCCATTATAGTCTCTTTTGACCGGGACAGTCTGGAGGGCCCCCAGAGGTCAAGTGGTCCATCGCCTCCATTTTACCAGACGGTTCTTTCTCTGAGGGTGGTCATGAGTCCTTTCCGCCCTGGCATCAGCCCACTTGGGTTCGACTCAACACATGCCTAGTAAATGGGGAGACTGAGGTCCGGAGAAGGAAAGCTCATGTGACCAGGCAGTGGCTGAGCGGGCGCGACTGGGCTCCCTCGGCCAGGATCTTTCTGTCGTCCTCACTGGCAGGTGGGGCACTGTCCCCCTTCATCGCTGGCACCTACCACAAGGTGTGTATGTTGCAGGCTCCCGGTACGTGCTTGTTAAATAGATGGCCAAGGAACACGTTAAATAATTTCTTTTAATGCATCGTTCAGCCGGCGTCTGCATATGGCAATAAACGCGTGTGGGCGCGCACATGCACTCACACAGACACACGCCTGGCCGTTCCTATCCAGGTTCAGAGGTCATAGTCGGTCAGTAAATCTTTTTTGTTTTCATTTTCTCAGCCACCCTCTAATCTTAAGCCCCACGAGGGGGCATATACCGCACAGAGAGGGTCTGCAGTCCTTAGGTACAAGGACTTGTTTCCAGCTTAAGTCCCCGGGGTCCCACTCCACGAAGCCTCCTCCCTGAAGCCCCACACCCTCCCCCTGTAAAAATAAACAAGGCCTTCCTTCTCAGCCTCCTCCCTCTCCGGCTGGGCCTGGGCCGCTGCCATCTTCCTCTCCCACCCCCAGGGCTCTGCCCCCGCCCCACCCCCAGGGGTTGAAGGCAACAACAGAGCTTGAGTGATGACCTCAATGTCTGTCATCCCTGTGAGCAGCCGCAGCTTCCTCCCTGCAGGGGGTGACAGATCCGCCAGGATCTAGCCTTTGGGTGGGGGTGGGGTGGGGTGGGGCAGAGCCTGGTTCAGCCTCGAATGATGCGTCAGGAGTAGCCCTGGTAATCCCATCCCCCCCCCCCCCCCATCCACCTGCAATGGCATCCCTGGGGTGGGGCCGGCTGCAGCTATTCCTGGTGCCCTGGTTGTCCTCAAGCCCAGACTCAGTCCTCCGCCCCCCAACACCTTCACGGGCTTTGGCATCACATCGCCCGGGCAGGCGTCCTGGCTTCACTACTAGCTGTGAGTGACCTTGAGCAAGCTCTGTGAACTTCACTTTCCTTATTGGGTGAATGATAACAACGGTTCCTGCCTCATCAATGAGACAATGCATATAAATAAAGCACCCGGCCCACTGCCTAGCACATAATAAGTGTTTGAGACACATTAACGTTATTAATAATATTATTAGTATCATCATATTACCGTAAACCTTGGCCATTTTCCTTCTTTTCGGGCTTGCAAAGAAGCATTAACTTCCCACTGTCGCAAGGCCTTGGGCTTCTTCCTAACAGTGAGGTCCTATAGAGGGTCCCTGGGAACCGCCAGGACCCTGCTCTTGGGCCTGGTGCCTGCCTCAGATAGGGAGCCACGCCCACCTAGTCTTGGGCCAGGGCCCCTTGGGCGCCCTGGCCCAGGACCACCCTGCCCGCATCCGCACAACCGCACGTTTGGGATGGGCGAGGTACTCCCCGTGGTCACATCCGTGGCCTAAGGTGACACAGGACAGTGGTGGCTGCTATGTCTGCTTCCCTTGCTCCCCCCCCCCCCCCCCCCCCCCCGCCACCTCGTTAGCTCTCTGGTCATGTTCCAGTCTCCGGGAGAGACTGGCAACAACCCTGAGTCTCAGCCACAGAAGCAGCAGACAGCAGCACCTTCCTGCTCCCAGCTGCTGCCCTCGGCCACCCTGCAGCTCAGAGCAGTCTTTTCCCTGTCACTCAGGCTCCAACCAGCAGAGAGATTAGCATACAGACAGAGGACGGAGAAGCATCAGGGCAATCACCTCCTGTCTTCTCTGGGAACAGAGATGCATTCTGAAAGTGGAACCAGTTGGAGGGGAGGTGTCCAGGCCAGGACTCCCACTGGAGGCTGGGACGGGGTTCTAGGCCCCCAGAGACAACAGTGATGCTCCCTCGTACGGCCTGACTGGGTGCTGGGAGCTGGGTCTTACCAGGTGCCCCTGTGCTGTGCTCTTTTTCAAATATATGTATGTTTTTTTCAAATATATGTATATTTTAATGTTTATGTGTTTTTGAGAGAGAGACAGACAGAGCATGAGCGGGGGAGGGGCAGAGAGAGAGGGACACACAGAATCCGAGGCAGCTCCAGGCTCCGAGCTGTCCACACAGAGCCCGACGCGGGGCTTGAACCCACGGACCGGACTGTGAGATCATGACCTGAGTCAAAGTCGGCCGCTCAGCCGACTCAGCCACTCAGGCACCCCTCTGACTTTTTCAGAATTACCCATCGCCCCACTGCTGTGATTGCAGAGAGACGGGCAGGAAGGGCCACGGAGTGAGGAAGGCGGCGAAGGACTAGCTATTCGGAACCTACTGTGGTTGCGACCTTGCCTGTTCAGTAGGCGACAGGTCACAAACGCTGTCACCCCGGCTCAGATACATTGAACGCCGACTGTGTGTGCTAAGCGCGCTCTCCGCGTTATCTAATTTAACCCTTACAACAATAGCTTCCCTGTTACCTTCCTCGTATGAGAAACCCCAGGCGGGGCTGTTCAGGAACCCACCCGAGGCCACAGAGGCGGGAAGTGATGGGGGGAGGCGAGATTCAAACCCGGCTCTCTGACTCCAGACTCCCGGCTCTTAGATCCCGCATTGTTATTTCATGGTGGCCAGCGCCCTGGACCAGGGGTGCCTCGGCTCTGTCTCTCTGGTCGCCCTTAATCCCCTCCTTCCTATTATGGTCAGTCTACCGAGCCCCCCCCCCCCCACGTGCTTCCCTGTCCCCATTCCCAAGCAGCAGCTCTTTGCAAGGAAACGGGGTGGGGAGAAGGACGCGGCCTTTTGGGGACATCTCGGGTCCACCCCTGCAGCGGGAGGGAGATAGTGGGCTGAGGAAGGAACGCCTCAGGCCCGGGCAGCCTTCTGTAGAGACGCTCTCGGCTGAGGGTGGCAACTTCCTGCAGCAGGAACGCAAATGTGCTGGTTGTGCACAGCGCCCAGGGGTGGGAGAGGCCCCGGGAATAAGAGGCGAGCGTGGGCTGGGTGTGTGGGGAAGGTGTAAACACAATCTGCTCCCACCAGAGCCAGCCTGCTCCGTACGGGAGAGCACCCCCCCTACCCAGCCCACACAGCGCCCCAGCTGCCAGGGTCCCCCCCGGCAGCCGCAGAGGCCGGGCGAGAACACATTCCCCGCCCCCAGCACCCCTTCCCCTGGCTTTCCCTCCCCTCTCCTGGGACAGAAGCCTGCAGGGGCCCCCATCCCCCCGAGCAGGTTCCTAGAAGAGTGCTGCGAAGGGGTGTCGCTTCGTGGATGTGTGTCTGGGCCGCGAGCCAGCCCCTGTCCAGCCAGGGTGACCTTGGCCTGACAATTCCTCAGACTAGTGGAAGGAGACAGGGCAATTTGGAAGTGGCAGGGAGCAGAGGCGAGGCTGCAGTGACAGGAACGTGGCGAGCGAGCAGAGCACAGGACGAGCTCAAAGGTAGGATCGGGGAGCGCAGGCTGGGTCCCCCGGAGCAGTGCCCCCCACCCCCGCGCCCCCGCCGCCGTGGCCCTCTGCCTGACAGCCCTGTCACCGGGGAAGGTGAAGCCTCGCAGGAGAAAGACAGGCTGACGGGAGCTGAGACAGGTGGTCACGAACTCCTGGGCCCGTGTCAGAGCTCCTTTCCCTGGTGTGACCCTTCCCCTGACTCCGCCCTGCCCTACTTCTAGAGGCTTCCACTGCCAGGTTCCCCGCCTTACCAGCGGCCCCTCCCCCCTGGTTTCAGCGTGGGTCCCCTCTGTCTGCATCATCTCCCCTCTCCTTCCCTCAGAGGTGGAGTCAGGGCCGCAGAGGGACGGCTGTCTAGAGAATTCCCCAGCTGCCGCCTCCAGAAGGCAGGGCCAGGGGCCCGGCCAGGCTGAGACTTCCCTGGTGGGCAGTGGGGGCTGGAGGGGTGGGGGGGAGGGGGCACGTGTGGGCGGGCGCAGGGGTGGGGGGGGTGGCTTTGGAAGATGAATGGCTTCCAGACAGTCGGGAGCAGTTGCCTGCGGGGTCTGCGCCTGGATCTCAGGGAGCAGAAGCGGAAATTTGCTTTTATCTCTGCTCTGGATCGGGCAGGACTTCGAAGAAGAGAGAAATGGGAAGAGCAGCCAGGGGCAAAGGAGGCCGCCGGCACTGAGCAGTCAGCAGACTGACACAAACAAGGGTCACGCTCTCCCCCCCTTCCCACTTGCCACTGGCCCTTTGGAACACGCGCACGCGTGCACACACGCGCATAGAAACCCACACTCGGGGGACAAGCTGAGGGATGCCTGCTCGCAGCTGCAGGCAGACATGTCACAGATCCAACTGGCATTTCTTCCTGATAATCTCAGCCGAGCAGCGAGTGGCAGGGGGTGAGCTCTAGGGACCGGGAGAGGCAAGTGCCACAGGGAAGTGAGCGCCCCCGCGGCAAACTGAGATCACACAGCCTGGGACCACAAGCTTGGGGGGGCTGCCCGAGAACCCCTTCTCTCCCAGAGTGGCTGCCTGGGCCCTGGGGGGTAAGAGCGTGGGCTTAAAGCCTCCATCTGAGGCTGTGGGAGGGGGGTGTCCCCCAGTTGGGTGTCCCCCCCCACCTGGCTAGATGACCCTGGACAAATTCATTCACCTGTGTTTCCTCATTGCCAAAATGTGGATAATAACATGCCCGGTCTCCTCAGGTCGTGGTAAGGATTAAATTTGTGAACGTGGGGCACCTGGGTGGCTCAGTGGTTAAGCAGCCGACTTCAGCTCGGGTCATGATCTCGTGGTTCACGGGTTCAAGCCCCGCGTCGGGCTCTGTGCTGACAGCCTGGAGCCTGCTTTGGATTCTGTGTCTCCTTCTCTCTTTGCCCCTCCCCCGCTCATACTCTGTCTCTCTCTCCCTCTCAAAAATAAACGTTAAAAAAAAAAATTTTTTTTTTAATTTGTGAGCGAGAAACCCTTCCATAGTGAACATGAGCCATCAGCAACCCCTCGGTTCTGGGGCTCCTCATTCCCGACCTATGCCTCCCCGAGCCTGGGCTGCTGGGGTTGCCCCAGAGTTGATCCAGGAGACCCCACCAAGTCCCTCTCTGGACCTCAGAGGAAGGGAGCCCATCTCAGAGCAATAAACATCTCTGCGCCTCCTGCCTGCCCCAGCCAGGCCTTGCCTCGGGAGCCCCACGACCAGGGCCTGGGGCAAAGAGAGGACAGGCAGGTCCAGGGGCAGAAAGGGAGGGGTCTACATTCTCCATTGCTGCTTTTTCCCATTCTCCTTCTTGCTGCTGCTGCTGCTTCCAAAGCACCCTTTGTGGGGAAGGGGGCAAACCAGGACTTGAACTGAAACAGAAGACCAGGCCAGATGGGCACTTCCTCCCATGCCAAGGCAAGAGCTTGTGTCAATGCAGAATGGATATTCCAGAACACCACCTCTCCCTTACAAGTACTCTGGCACTACCCTCAGGTCCCCTGCATGACCACCACCTCATCCCCAAGCCTAGAAAATGCTGTCAGGATCACACGTCATTCCCTGAAAACTAACCCTTGCCCCGTGGCCTGGACCACGACGGGCTCAAGGTAGGGGTGGATGGGAGCCCACCCCCCTTATTCTCAACCTCCATCGATGACCACAGAGCTGAAGGTGGCCTGCTCTGCTCCCACACGGCCAGGCCTTGCAGAATCTTGCTTCCTTGTCCCCAGCCCAGCCTTCTACCCTCCGGGGCTCACAGCCCTGCCCTACCTGCCTCTGCCAGCTGATCGCAGTCCCCAGGGCCGAGCTCTGCCTGAAGAGATGAGGACTTACTTCAGAGGCTCTTTCTCCCTAAACAGAAAAGCACAGTAGTCAGAAGATTGAAGGCGATGGCCTTCCCGTGTTTCTGGACTTCCTCTTCCTCCCAGCCCATGCCTAGCGATTCACCCCACTACCAAGGGGGTAGGAGTGGCCAGGAAAGCAGCTGGAATTGGAGAGCAGAAATTTCAACCCATGTGCCGCCCAGGCCAGACCTTCAGAGCAGCCACTATAAGCAGGAGGGGTTAGATGTTGGGCCGATTTTTCCAATGGACTGAGTCCTCAGGAGTTAACAGGCAACTACTCCCTTCCGGCCAGACCAGACTGGGCCAGGCCGGGCCAGATGGTCCAGATTTGGCTGTTTCTCCTGACAGGGGGTCCAGGCCCATTTGCTGTAAGGGACATAGACCTGCCTGAATTCAGGGACCTGTCAATCCCCATCAGCCCCAAATCAGATGGATGACCTTGAGCAAGCAATTTACACGCCAAGTCCCTCAGTTTCCTCCACATTAACGGAGAGATAGAAACACCTGTCTTGGGGCGCCTGGGTGGCTCAGTAGGTTAAGTATCCAACTCTTGATTTTGGCTCAGGTCATGTTCTCACGATTCGCGGTTCAGGTCCCGCTTCGAGCTCTGCGCTGACAGCACGGACCTGACCTGCTTGGGATTCTCTCTCTCTCCCTCTCTTTCTGCCCCTCCCCGGCTTGTGTGTGCTCTCTCTCTCAAAATAAATTAATAAATTAATGAAAGAAAGAAAAGAAAAGAAAAGAAAAGAAAAGAAAAAAAGACATGTCTTGCCAACCCTCTGGGACTGTTGAAATTTCCAAGCGGGTTAATACACGAGAGACCTCTGGGGAAGAAAAAAAGCACCAATCAAGTGTCACGTAACAAGAGAACAGCCAGCATTTATTAAGCAGCCGTGCCAAGTGCTTTACGATTATCTTTTTTTTTTTTTTTTTCAACGTTTATTTTTATTTTTGGGACAGAGAGAGACAGAGCATGAACAGGGGAGGGGCAGAGAGAGAGGGAGACACAGAATCGGAAACAGGCTCCAGGCTCTGAGCCATCAGCCCAGAGCCCAACGCGGGGCTTGAACTCATGGACTGCGAGATCGTGACCTGGCTGAAGTCGGACGCTTCACCGACTGCGCCACCCAGGCGCCCCAACGATTATCTTAATTTCAACCTCACAAACCCCTTCACACCATTCTCTTACTAATCCCAGTTTATACGCCACTAAAAAGATCACGTAACTTTCCCGGAGTGTCTCAGTCAGCAAGAGTGGAGTCAGGACTTGAACTCTGTGCACCTGCAGACCCAAACTCAACAGGGAGGACCAGTCACGTGAGAGCCTCCTCTGTGTGAGGCCCGGTGTCCGTCATTTTGCAGCCGTCCTCCCGTTTCACCGGTACAAGTACTTGGGCACTATCGTGACCATCTCAGCTAGCCTAGATGTCAAGGAAGGGCATCACAGGAATGCCTGCTTCCGGCACGTGCCCAGAGCTTGCCCAGTGGGCCGGCTGACATTCAGAGCCTGGGGGAGTCCCAGCACCAAGGAGGAATTAGGGGCCACGCATGGAGAGAGACTCATGTTCTCATGGCTCGCCAGTCCCTGTGTGTCTAAGGGGTGCTGCAGGCAGGTCCCACACCCGGAAAGAGACACGGGGGCGCATCAGCAGGCAGGCATGCTGACCGGCACAGCCACCTGAGCCCTGTGGCGAGACTCCTTCCTGCCAAGGGCCCTGGAGCCCAAGTGCATCATGCTCTGTTTCACTAGGGGTGAGAGGCGGCTAGTCGACCTTTTGCAGGAAAGAATGTCACTTCACACAGGACTCCCACACTAGTGGGAGGTCCCCAGGCACAAAAGAACACGCAAAACAGTACGTTCTTAATAAAGATTTGTTGCTTTTTCAGTGTTGTTGGTTTGTTTTTTTTGTTTTTTTATTTTTTGATGGGCGTAGGAGCCCCTGTCATCAAAGGACAATGGTCACCCAGGGAAGGAAAAACCCAGAAGTTCCCAAAACTTCACCCCTTGTAAAGGCCACATGGTTTCAGCCCAGGGAAGAGTTAACTTTCTGGCCACTGGAGACAGCGTCCTGCCCGCAGGGGCTGCCCAGCCAATGGCACTCAGTGCCGATGATGTCATGCTCTTCCTGCGCCTTCTATTGGGGACCGGACAGCGAATCCCGCTAGAGGTTCAGGCAGAGGAGTCGCTGAGGCTGAGCGGGGGCAGCAGGAGAGGGGGAAGGGAAAGCGAGCAAAGCAACGCAGGGCTGCCTCTGCCCCATCCCTGTCTCCAGTCCCCCTGCGCCTGCCGGCCGCTAGAAGGGACCCTGGGGACCAGCCCACACTCGGACAAACAGGCAGAGCAGCTGTGGTCCAGAGGAGAGGCTGGGGGCTCCCAAGGCCAACTGGAGAAAACAGACGTTGAGTCTGCCCACCAGGCACACGGGGAACAGGGTGGCTGGGGCGAGGGGCCAGCATACAGCGTGCGCGCACACTCTCGTGGTCCTCCCCAGGCTCGGACAGGGGCAGGGAGAGCGGCAGCTTCTTTAGACGCACCCTCCCTCCTCCACCCCACGTCCTCTGCTGCCTTACCTGCCTGAGGACTGGAGGTCTGTGTCCACGTTGCTGCCCACGACCGCCCCATCGAGTCCGCTGGGCTCTCTGTGGGTGGGAGAAACAGGCGGGAAGGGCTGTGGGCAGTGCCCAGACCCAGACCCCCCCTCTCCTGCGGGACCCAGCCACGCTGGGCTGTGGCACTGGGGGCTTTGGCCAGAGTCTCTGAAGGGCCGCAAACTCCCCCCTGCTCTGAGGGGAAGCCCTTCAGGGACTCCCGGCAAACCCCCCTCCCAGCCTCCCTGGAGGTCCAGGCAGCCTCTGCCCGCCTTTGGCTGGGCTCTCGCCCCACCCGGTGGATTCTCCCCACCACCACCCGAGTCCATGGCCCAGTCGGTCTCTCACGGTTGGACCCGGTTGGCGAATCGGCGGCGCCAGAGCATGGCCAAGGTGCTGAGCAGGAAGAGGGTGGTACACATGGCTCAGCCGCCCCATCCCCTCCCAGACGGGGTCTGCAGAAGGCGGCCGAAACGGCCCCGCCGGCTCCCACAAGCACTGCTGGGTCTGTCCTGAGGTTCCTGCTGGTGATGGATTAGGAGGCTCAAGCTGATTAGTGGGGTCAGCAGACCCGACCTTGTGCAGACTGATTAACCTCGCTGGGCCCAGGCTGTCCCCGACCGTGGCAGCGTAAATTCACCTGTCTGTTCGGGATGTGCATGGGATGTAGATGTGACTAGGGCCTGGGTCTGGCCCTCAAGCGGCTTCTCGTCTAGACACATGCACCGGCAGGTGAGGTAAATGACCACAATAGAGTGACTTAGGTGAATGAAGGCATCTGCAGGGGGTTGTAAGCGGCAGGGAAAGCTTCAAAGAGGAGCCGGGGGCATCTGAATTTGCAGGTGCTCAAGGAAGGTCGGGGCCCCCAGAGGGAAGACTGCCAGTGCTGCAGACCTGAAAGCACAAAGCATATTCCAGCAACCGGAAGTTGATGGGCAGTGGAACCATGATGTCACGCGGAGGCTTCAGGGGGGGAGAAAGGGAGGAGAATGTTAGATGATGAAGCCAGGAAGACAAGGGAGGCCAGAGAGTGAAGAAGGGCCGGCTACGTGACTCGGTTGTCCCCTCTGGACAATCCTCTCCAGATGTCACTGATGACATACCCTCTTCCGTAAAGACCGAGTTCAAGTGGGCACTCCTGAGATAGGTAGTCGCATCCGGTTAAAAATTATATACCATAGTTCCGTGCAAACACACTCCTGCCCCGTAAACACAGATAAAACTTGTAAAGGATGAGATAAAGCCAAACAGAAAGATGATTTCTCCTCCTTCCTTTCCACGTCCCAGTGGAAACTCTTGGGCCGCCACTTGGAAGGGCATGGCACTGCTCTGGGTGTCCGATCAGAGGGGTTCAGTGAGGTGGCCCAGTGCGGTGTGCTCGGTCTTGGCCCAGGCAGCACGTGGAGCAGACATGCTCTGAACATCCCCTCTCCTCCATCCCTCACCAAGTCCTCCAGAAGAAGGCACTAGATCTTCCTTCCCTCAACTGAGATGGAGGCAGTGCCAGGGGGTCTCCTGCCCAGGATGCCAGGGAGGGACCTCAACCCTGAGCTCCAGGGAGGGCCCAAGCTGGGGCTGCACGTGGGCTCTCTACTTCCAAACGTGATTTTTTTTTTTTTTTTTTTTTAGTTTTTAATGTTTATTTTTGAGAGAAAGAGAAACAGACAGACAGACAGTGAGAGAGCTGGGAAGGGGCAGAGAGAGAGAGGGAGACACAGAATCTGAAGCAGGCTCCAGGCCCTGAGCTGTCAGCACAGAGCCCGACATGGGGCTGGAACTCACGAACAGCGAGACCGTGACCTGAGCCAAAGTCAGCCCCCAGGTGCCCCCAAGATTTTTTTTAACACATTTTTTAAATGCTTATTTATTTTTAAGAGACAGAGTGCAAGTGAGGGAGGAGCAGAGAAACAGGGAGACACAGAATCTGAAGCAGGCTCCAGGCTCCGAGCTGTTAGCACAGAGCCCAACGCGGGGCTCGAACCCATGGAATGAGAGATCACGACCTGAGCTGAAGTCGGCCGCTCAACCGACTGAGCCACCCCGGTGCCCCATGATTTTTAAGATACATTACCCAAAGCCTGAGGGGATACATTGCCCCATTACATTACCCCATTAAGATACATTACCCAAAGCCAAGGTCTTCTGATACTTGCACTGGGACACAAAGTCTTGAGAAGGGCAGAGTCTCCAGGCGCTAGGGGAAGAGGCATCAGGCTTGGTCTGGGAGTCAGAGGGGGGACCTGGCTGTCCCAGGTCCAACAGTTGCCTGTAGGGTGGGGACCCTTTGGCTATCTGAGGCCCAGCCCCCACCTCTGGTCCAGTGGCGCTCACACCTCTCTGAGCAGGGCCGGCAGGACAAGAATTTGTCCCGTCCACTCCCAGAACCCCTTCCTAATTGGAACCTCGGTAGCTGAGATGTCTCCAGCGGCCTGGGCCTCCCCAAGATTTCTTGACACCTTTCTCCCAGGACCTCTCTGCCCGGCCGGCTGCCTCTTCTTCGGACTTTCTTTCACCAGGGCCGGAATTCTGGGCAGCGCGTGTGGTTTTTTGTTTTTTGTTTGTTTTGCCTGCCCGTGTCATTAATAAGCCACCCAGGGACTTTTTTCCGACGCCTTGGACGCCTTGTGCACGTACCGAGGGGGAGGGGGTGCTGGCCGGAAGGAAAGGGGGCCGCAGGCCTCTGGCGCTGAAGTTGGACAGCCGGCCCCCATCCCCGCGGCGGTGGATTCCAATAAGGGATTGGAGCCCGGAGGCGACCCCAGTCCTAAACCCTCCAGGCCCGGGGGTCCGCAGCTCTGGGGGTGGCGCCGACGCCCCCAGCGGCTGGCTCGGGGGAGGCCGGGAGTGAGCGTGGGCTCAGCTGGGATCCCGGCGCCGCCGGAGGGGCTGCGTCCGCCCCCTCGGGCTGGAGGGCGGGCGGCCACGCCGCAAATGCCTGGGAGTGTTTGACTTTGAGTCAGTTCCCCGCCGCGTGAAGGGTGCACACACGCACACGGCCCGACACCGCCCGCAGCGTGAGCGGGGACACCGTGCCCACCCCCCCCCCCCGCCCACCCCCGTCGACCCGCCCCCCCGCACCAGCCTGGGGCGCACTCCTGTGCGGCCCGCGCAGCCCGGCGCCGCGTGACCGCCCCCTCCCCCCCGAGGCCCCCCAGCGCTCCCACCACACCTACGCCCCAGCCCCGCCCGGCGGTCAAGGTCCGCGGTGGCCCGGCGGGCGCCAGCCGCGTCGCCCCCACCCCGCCCAGCCTTCACCTTGCCGGAATTGGCTCACCGACGCGGGGTTGGGGGTTTGGAGCGGCTTTATTTTTTTTAACATTTTTCCAGCAGACCACATCCCCGCCCCCCGCTCGCGGTCCCCCGCCCCCCGCACATATACCCTGCACACACACACACACACACACACACACACACGCCCGGCGCGCACAGACAGACACGCTCCCTCCCTCCGGCGCGCTCTACCCCTCGCTCGCCAGCCCGCCCGCCGCGCACGCAGCCGGCCCCGGCTCCCCGCGCCCCGCCGCCGCCGAGCGAAGCCGGGCTGGGCTTGGAGCTGCTCATGGAGCAAGTGCCGGGCGAGATGGAGATTGAGCGCAGGGAGCGCAGCGAGGAGCTGTCCGAGGCGGAGAGGAAGGCGGTGCAGGCTACGTGGGCCCGGCTCTATGCCAACTGCGAGGACGTGGGGGTGGCCATCCTGGTGAGGTAGGTGTCACTCCGGCCCCGGCCGAGCCCGAGTCCGGGGGAGGGCGGGCGGCAGCGGCTCCAGGCAGGGGCGGGTTCGGCCCCGGGTCCGAGCTCCTGAGCTCCTCCGGCGCCACCTCTCCGGCTGAAATTGGGGCCGGGCCTGCCCGGGTGCAGGCAGCGTGGGGCTTCCCCGGGGTGGGCGAAGCCCTGGCTGAGCCCGTCCTGGCTCTGGGCCAGGGGCTAGGAACTAAGAGGCAGACCCAGAAGGAGGACGCCTCTGTTCCCCTCCTCTCCCGGGGCCTCAGAACTCCTGGCCGTACCTTCCTCGCCAGCGACCCCAGCCACCCAACCCAGCTGTCACAGGCACACGTTTCACCCACCCTTCGTCGGGGGCTCCCCATTTTAGAGGCAGGAACACTGAGGCTCAGCCTAGAAGGCGGGCAAAGAGGAGCAGACCCCTCTCTCCGGCGCAGCCCCTTTCTGTGTTCAAAACCTCTTGGAAGGACAGAGCCAAGGGCCAGAGAATAGAGGTCAGAAGGAGTAGGTCACAGGGGGGTCCAGTTTTCCCAGCCGGCCCCTTCCTGCCCCTAGGGGCTGGGAGGGCAGCGAGCTCCCAGGTGAGGCACAGGTGAGTGGAGAAGCAAGCAGTCCCTAGGGTACAGTCCCTGCTGAGCTTGGTGGAGGGAAAGGAAGAAGCTTCAGGAGTCAAGGCTCCACCCTGAAACCGCCACTTGGGGAGGAAAGGCCATGTGTCTTGGGCTCAGAGGTTATCCAGGTACCACATGCCCCTGAAGTGACACTTACTGTTCCTCTATAGTTAATGTCCCCAACCCCCACAAGCTAGTGACTGACTATAGCTGCAGATTGATGCTCTCTTCCCACACGCGCTGGTCCCCGGGGCGGGGGGGGGGGGGGGGGGCGCAGACCCGCAACTCACCCTCAACCCCCTGTCAGCAGCAGAGGGAAGCTGCCGGATCTCCAGCAGAGTAGGGCAGTCTTACTATTTGGAGCTAGGGTGAACCCTTGCTTGTGAAAAGGAGGGTTGAAATGCATGCCTGTCTCCCAGTCCTGGCCCGGCTTTGGCTCCTGTGCCTCCCCGAAGCTCTCTCCCTTCTGCCTCCCCCAGGCCTGGGACCTGCCCAACTCCGTATTGATATGCCCTGATTCCAACTTGGAAACAGATATGGGAGAAAAAAGAACAAGAAGCACTCTTGAGTGGCCTCTTCTTTGGGGGAGGATTCTAGAGGAAGGGATATGGGGATGTGGGCAGCTCCGAGGCCCAGAAACACAGGGGGGATGGCGGGGAGACCAAGAGGGGGTTTCAGATCCCGAAGCCCTCAGACATTCTGAGGCGCCGACCTGCACGTGGGAGCACCCACACAAGCACACTGTGGGTCGTGGAGTCACAGATGCACCAGACTGCATCCCTGGAGGGTGGCTCTTAGCCATGTATGCTGGCACACGCCAGCCCACCAGGCCTCAGGATGCACCGGTGAGCACATGGGTCACCCGGAAGAAAGGAGGTGGAGTCCACGGGACCCTGGAGATTTTCCGTCCAGATACCTTGCCCTTTGCCAGGGAGGACGTGGAGGGGACGTGTCCAAGATCCAGCTCCTGGGGTACCGCCCAACTTCCCCAGGAATGGGGGGGTGGGGTGCAGAAGAGGGAACTGACCACTAAGGCCAGGGCTGTTTCTGGAGAGGCTGATGTCTTGGCAAGATTTCCTTTCTCTCTGTGCCCCTGCAGTTCCCCATTCCCGACTCTTAGGGAGGCTGGGTTTGGGCTGGGGGAGGGGGGCATTTACCAATGTACTCAGTGCTCAGTGAGAGGCCCACAATTAATCTGAGAAGGCCCGAGATAGCAGTTAGGTCTCGCCTGCTGGTCAGCCCAGGCCACACTTCACCTGACCCCACCTCTGTGCTGACTGGAGCCCAGCTCCTCCCTGCCAGCCTCCCTCCTCCAAGCCACACCAGCCTTCCTCTCCTGGGTCTCTTCCTGCTCTCTGCCCCATGACTGCCAGTTGGGGGAGGGCTGGGTTAAAGGGTGGGTTAACCCTGGGTTAAAGGTGTCCCAAAGGCCCCTCCCCAGTTTGTCACGCCCCCCTCCCCAACTTTACTCACATCCACAGGGGACAGGCCCCAGTGAGAGCCTGAGAAACTGGTCTGACCCATCACTCTCAGGTCCTCCCTCCCCACTGGGCTAAGGCCAGCCGCACCCCTACGCCCTCCCCCCTCCCCCTGCCCCAGGAGTGAGCAGCCACGAAGCAGTGGAGTGGCGGTGGCCGGTGGCCGGTGGCCGTGGAGAAGCAGTCTTGGAGTCTGAGCCAGACCCCGCACCTGCAGTGCGACCCGCCCAAGCTCTAGAAAGTCTCCCCTCCCAGCTCTAGAAAGGCTCCCCTCCCAGCTCTAGAAAGGCTCCCCTCCCGGTTGTAACTCTGCTGCCTTCCCCCTCGCACTCAGACAAGCCTATTTCAGGCTCTACTGGAAACCCAGATGCCTCTGGGAGCTGAGAAACTCCCCAAGGCTGACTGGGAGGGTCGAGAGTACACGTGGAAGGGTGGAGGGGCCGGGGAGAGAAGCCCGGATGAAGGAACAGAGCACACGACCCCTAGACTCCCCTGGTCCAGCGCAGCCGCTCCCTGGGACTGTCACTTCTCAGGGGCCACAACCTGGCCCTGGGTGTTGAGGCAGGAGACCCATTGGGTTCCAGGCCACCATCTCCCTGGCACAGCCGCCTCCCCGAAGTCAGGATGGGGAAGCCGTCGAGGCAGGGACCGTCTGGGCTCCTTCCTGGCCCTGCTACCCACTTTGCTGGGCAATCTTGGGCACGGATTCCTAAAACAGAATGTGGCGATAAAGGCAGTGGCAACCTCAGGAGCGTTTTGCAGGATTAATGAGACAATCTAGTAAGTGCTCAGTGAGTATTCCCTGCTATTTCCTCCTCAGTGAAATGGATACAATGCCTGCTTGGTCGAGGCAATTAAATGAAATAACAGGCTGGGACGTTTTGCATATTGTTACACGCGCCGGGCGAACAGCGATCATTATTTTTATTGCGATGTGAAACGCTCCAAGTCTAAGATACTCATTTAAGTCCAGATTGGGCTGTTTACATTTGTCCTTCATTACAGGGCCTCTCCAGAAAAATCCAGTGTATTTTCAGCCTCATTGCCTCATTTGGCCCCCACCAGAATATCTGTGAAGTATCGAGCCAGAGGATCTCCTCTCGCGCGTTTGCGGACAGGAGGTTGTGAAGTAGTTTGCCCAAGGTCACCCTGGGTCTCCACATGGACTGTGTCCCCGTCACTCCCCCCCCCCCCCCCCCCCCCCCCCCCCCCCCCCCGCCAGCAGCCGCTTTGTCGCCGGGAGGGATTGGCCTGGGCCAGATGCCTTACTTTCTGCATCTGTTCTGGGCTCTTTGGCCAAAGGGCTGATTTGGCAAATTATCGGCTTTCTCTGATCGCAAAGGGGGGAGATACCCCAGGGGTGTGAAACAACTTGACAAAACAGGCCCAAGACATTCCATCCCGTTGTGGGAAGTTCCGATGGAGCCTGGGTGTGACCTCCCACCACAGTCAGCTCTCCAGTATCATCCTGCAGGCCACAGGGCCCTGGGCCCTGAGGTGATGGGTCAGAGGGTGTGTGAGAGCCAGGCTCTGCCGTTGGGTTGTGGGACCCAATCCAACAGACAGAAAGGAAAGAGTCCATAAAAGGTGTCAGGGAACCCCTAATGGCCTTGAGGGGAAAGCAGTAGCCCCCGGGCACAGCCTGGGCACTCTGGGAAGGCAAGTCTGACCAGAGGAAGAGTAAGGAAGACATTCCACTGTGTGGACAGAAAGGCTGGCGCGCTCAAGGAATGTTTTACCAGCAGTACGTGGGCTGGAGGAAGATGGCTTGAGTTGGGATGGTTTAATCCCAAATTAAAGGACTGGAATCCCGGATTAAGGACGTTGACTCTGGCCGGTAGACAATGGGGAGCCGGTGAATGTTTTTGAGCGGGAGAGTGACCTAATGAAAGTGATGTTTGACCTAATGAAGTGTATTAGACAATTTCAGATAAGCTGGGGAGGGGAGGAGAGAGCTAGAAAGACCTGGGGTCTGCCCCCAAGACGTGCGCAGGCTTGTCGGAGAGTTGTGAAGTGATTACAGAACCACGCGAGGTGGGTAAGGTGAGTCAATAGCTTTAATTAAATCACCCAATCAATATGTTCTGCAGGCCGAGGAGGGAAGCAGGTAGTGAAGAGGGAACAGACGGAGCTGGCGGGAGGACTGGGTCTCATTGCTTCTCTCCGTTGACCGGGTGACCTAAGTCACTTGGGCTGTACTTTGTTCACAGAGAAAGCCCTACCTTTATCGTGATAAAGGCTGGCATTTACTGTGCTGAGGGCTCCCCACGTGGCTTCTCCATGCAGCCTCATAACAAGCTAGGAACAACGATGCCCGTCGCACGGATGAGGAAACTGAGACCCAGAAAAGTGAAGTCACTTGCCCCGGGTCGCACTGGCCCGAGATCCCAGAACTAGAGCTCCTAGTGTCTCTGCTGTGACTGGAGCAGGCGTCGAAGGGCGCGTAGGGTCTAGAAAGGAGGCCAGAGCAAGGAAGGCAGAGGCCTGAGAGACAGAGCCGACGGTCTGTGCAAGTCTGGCCGACAGAAATGGCCAGGACCTGGATGGGGGGCTGCATGTAAGCCTGCTCGGCCAGACGGAGGGCCTGTGTCCGAGAGACAGCACCCGTGGTGGCGAGACAATGACTGGTCCTGCCTCTCCTACCCCGCACCCCCTGTATCCTGGCCACCTCGGGGCGGCGCCGGGCTGCCCCTCCTTCAGCGATCACCCACCTCCTGCCAGGTTCTTCGTGAACTTCCCGTCCGCCAAGCAGTACTTCAGCCAGTTCAAGCACATGACCGAGCCCCTGGAAATGGAGCGGAGCCCCCAGCTGCGGAAACACGCCTGCCGGGTCATGGGGGCCCTCAACACTGTTGTGGAGAACCTACATGACCCCGAGAAGGTATCCTCTGTGCTCGCCCTTGTGGGCAAAGCCCACGCCCTCAAGCATAAGGTGGAGCCCGTGTACTTCAAGGTACGTGGCTGGGTGGGTGCGGCCACTCTAACCACCCGTCTTGCTTTGCTCTGGGAACGCTCGGGGAGGGGGCAGCAGAGGTGAGCACTGGGCAGCCCAGCTTCTTCCCCTGGGGTGGCTGTGACAGCGAGGGGCAGCAGGATTGGAGGGCAGCCGGGGCTGGGTCTCGAAGGTGTCTGGTCCCCAAAGCTGCCAGGCTGCTGTGTCGGGAGTAATGCCCTCGGCCAGACGCTGGGTAGAAGAGGTGCTGCGGGCCCTGGGAAGCTTCGGGGAGCAAGACGCCCAGGCATCTATTTCCCGCTCCTCCCTCTGCCCCCAGATCCTCTCCGGGGTAATTCTGGAAGTGATCGCCGAGGAATTTGCCAATGACTTCCCACCAGAGACGCAGAGAGCCTGGGCCAAGCTGCGTGGCCTCATCTACAGCCATGTGACTGCTGCCTACAAGGAAGTGGGCTGGGTACAGCAGGTCCCCAACGCCACCACGTGAGGAGGGGTGAGGGTGGGCCGGGCAGCCTCCCTGCTGTGTCCTCCCCTGCCCCCTGACCTCCCATCTCTCCTGGGGCACTGGAGCTGACTGCTGGGGCGGGAACCCTTCCGGGAGGCTGGGTCTGGGGTCTGGCACCCTTAAGAACAGGCACGATGGGAAAGGCACGGGCCGGCTTGAGCCCAGGGCGCCTGCTCGAGGCTACTCAGAGCAGTGAGCCTCGGACAAGTCCCCCTCCAGGAGAGCCATCCCGCTGCCTAGAACCAGAGAGCACCCAGAGGGCCCAACACCAATGCGGCCCAAGGCAGAGAGGGAGGGTCTAGCAGCAGCTAGAGGTTCCTAGCAGGAAGGCTGGCTCATCGAGCCCAGAGGCAGCCCAGGCCAGCTCCTGCAACTTCCTCCCTAGGTACCAGCCACGCGGGGGCTGTTTTTCATCTAAGGCTGACCAGTGCTCCCCGCTGCCTCTGCCTCAACAGGGCTGGAGCCAGAGAATCACAAGGACGTGTGCACACACGTGCACGTGCCCAGGCCCACGAGGGGCCTGCGTGGGTTTCACCACCACGCACACCATGGGGCGGGGGGGGGGGGGGCGTGTTTACTTCTAGGCTGGCCCTGGAGGCCGGGTTCCCAGTTCTGGGGATGGGCTCGAGGAGGGTGGCCAGCCTCAGTGACTCCAGCCGAGTCAGAGCACGAGGGGAGGGCTGGCCCCTAGACATGGTGGCTGGGAACACTCCGGCCTGCCTGGGCCCCCAAGGGGCAAGGCGGCTCTGGGAGCTCCAGGGAGGGGCGGAGGAGGCAGAGCTCGAGTAGGGAAGAGGGAGAGGAGCGTGGGCGGGAATGGGAAGCAGGGGTCAGCCAGCAGCTCAGGACACGCGTTGTAGAGAAACATTCCCAGCAGTTTCCCATAGAAAAGGCGCGTCTCCTCCCCAGGCTCCAAGCTGGCCCACGGAACCTCCTAGACCTCCTGCTCGCAGGCCTCCGGGCCCAGCTCTGGGGGAGGTCCCTGGAGGGCAACCTTGGGAGGCCAGGCCTCCTGACTTTCCTGCCGCTGACCACACTGGCCCCAGCGTGCTCCTGCTCCCTTCCCCCCACATCGGCACCACCCGGGGAGGGAGGGGAGCTCGGGGAGCTCGGGAACTTCTGGCTACAGCCAGGCAGCAACTCCAGATGTGCACAGCTGGGCCCTGGGGATCTGCCCCAGATCCCCAGGGTGGACGGGAAGGAGGCAAGAGACCTCTACCTGCCAGAGGGGGTGCTGGCAGAGCCTAGAGAGCTGCCGGAAGCAGACAGAGGGGCCAGGGAGGGTCAGTTGGGGGGAAGGGGGTTGCCCTCCCACGCCTCTCCCCAGCCTGGCTTCTTCGCTGCTGCCGGAGATGAGTTTGTTTACAGCCAGGAGACAAGACTTCCTGCTTCTAGAGAAAAGGGCTTTTTTTACAGGGGCCTAGAGGGACCGGAGGGGGAGAAGGAGAGAGAGCTGGCCAGTGCACGCCCCAGTGAATCAGAAACACATGGACAGCGTTTCCCGACACGAAGCCCTGTCCCCTCCCCTCTCTTGCCCCAGCTGGACCCCTGGGACTTCCATCTCGCCAAACCCCAAACACGAAGAAACCAGCAGAATCTCAGTCTGCCCATTTCTGCTCCTCGCAGAGTGAGCCGCGAAGGGCCACAGGGGCCCCGCCCCCATCTAGACTTGGGCATCTCGAATTTAGGCCGCTCCCCACCCCCACCCCCGCCAGACATGAAGGGGATTGTCCCCTCGTCCCTTTGCACACTCTCCCCCCCCACACCCGGGTCTCCCGAGGGCGGGGGTGTGGGCCCCAAGAAGGCATGTCTCCCTGGGCCCGGGGCCTACACACCCAACCTACTGCTAAGGTTCAAATGGGTTGAGACAGTGGGAGGCAGTTACACAGCAGGGTCTTAGCAGGGTTTCCATCCAGTTTCTCTCATCAGGGAAGCGGTGGTGGGCCAGCACAGGGGCTTTACAGGCAGAGAATGCCTTTGTGTGGCAGGAAGGGTACCCAGCCGGGTCAACCAGAGTGAAGGCACGGGTCTCAGAATTCATAGAAAAAGAGCTGATGTTGGAAGGGTTCTTTACAGCGTGTGAAACACGTTCACACAGTTGATGTTACTTCAGATGTGATTCGCATGGTGGAGAGAAAGACCTGGGGGCCGGGGGCGGGTGGGGGCGGGACCTGACTTGTCTGAGGCCACACAGCAGGTTCCTAGCAGAACTGGGGTCTAGTGGGTTGCCTCTAAGCTGCAGTGTGATGGGTCTCTTGGAAGATACTGTCCTGCCTTGCCATCCCCTGATCCCTCCCCGCTGCCCCCCTCCCGGTGTCCCCTGGTCCCACTCCATGCCCCTCCCCCCATAACCTCTCACTTCATCTGCTATCTCATCCACAGCCCTCCGGCCACGCTGCCCTCTTCGGGGCCATAGGACCCCCCCTCTCTCCTCCCCCCTCCCAGGCAGCACCCTGAGCCGAAGGCCGAGTTCTGAAGACCCTCCTTGGGTGCCAAGGAAGCTGGAGGAATCCCTGACTCGTCTTCCCAGAAAGAGGCAGCCTCTGCTGTGGCCACGGTCCCCACCGGAGCCGCCAGGAGGTGGCGCTGGCTGCCTGGATGCTGACCCCAGCTCAGTGGCCTGTGGGGATGGGGTACCCTTCCTCCTAGAAGAGTTGGGCCCACCCTTCTTAGCTTTTCTACTCTCTGTCAGAGACCCAGCTGAGCAGCTGGCAGGAGTCCGGGGCAGGTCCGAGTCTCTCCGGGAATAAACCAGCCCCGTTTCTGTCTGCCCGGCCAGCATGCAGGTCCCGTGTCACCTATCTAGAGCATCACGCACACACATCTACCATATATACAGATATATTCTATATACGATCTATATATAAAATATATATATATATATATATATATACATACATATCTATACTGTGTATCTGCGGGGCCCAGGGACCCAGAGGCACTTGGGAAGCTTGGGTTCTGCCCATCTGCGTGTGGGGCAGGGAGGGGTCCTTGTCATGCTTCTGGGCAGAGGACAGAGTGTTGTGGCAGAGATGGGGGTCCCGTGTCGGAGAGAATCTAGGCCTGTGGGCACGGTTGGGGTGACCCGAGGGCCTGGGTGGGCAGGGTTGGGGTGATCCAGCTTTGCCAGCCAAGTCCAGCCCATTCTCTGACCAGCTCCCCACGTTCCTGCTTTCCACTTCTAGGTTAAAAAGATTTGGCTTCCCCCCTGCCCCCCTCCAAAAGGATGTGGCTCTCTGACTTGCTCCAGCCCATATGGGCAAGGGCCAGCAGAGGGGCCAGCGTGTGGGACAGGATGCCTGCCCTGGGGGAGGGGCCGTGGTAAAGAAGCCTCGAATGCCAGCCCCATCTGCCTTTGCTGCTTAGGATCCCAGCAGAAGCAGGGGCTCTATGCTACTGTCAGAGATGACAGGCCAGATGTCCCCATCCCGGGGCTCTGCGGGCCTCGGGCCTCGGGCCTTCCCTCCCCACCTCCCCCCACCCTGGCTGCTGACTGGCAGTTGGTCCTGCCCACCCATCTGGGTCAGAGATGCGGGGGACCCCCCCCCCATGTGTGTCCCTTGGTCGTATACCGTCCTCAAGGGTGTCTGGCTGCTGTGTGGCTGCTGTGCCTGTGTCCCCTCCCGTCCCTCCTCCTGCAGCCATGCGTCAACTGCCTGCCCTTTTGTAGTTTCTGATGTTTGTAACCAGTCCCAGCCCTGTCATTAAACAGACTCGCTCTTCCCGCGTCTGTGCTGCTCATTCTGTCTTTTCCTGCCAGCTGTCCCTGGCCTCTGCCTCCCCTCCTCAGTTCAGGGCTCAGGGCTTTTCTTGGGAGCCACCCAAGGGCCCGCTCTCCTGTACCTCAGCCTAGGCTGGCCGGGGCTCCTCTGAGTTGGGGCTCACCACGGGAGTGGACGCCCCAACCTGTTTCATCAGGAGCACAGAGCTGGAGACTGGAAGCTGGGCTTTGGGGCTTGTGTCGGGGGCGGGGGCGGTGGGGGAGCCAACAAGGGTGTTTGTGCTTGTTTTAATTTTTTTGTAACGTTTGTCTATTTTTGAGAGACAGAGTGTGAGCGGGGGAGGGGCAGAGAGACAGGGAGACGGAATCCGAAGCAGGCTCCAGGCTCCGAGCTGTCAGCACGGAGCCCGACGCGGGGCTCAAACCCACGAGCCGCGGTGTCATGACCTGAGCCGAAGTCGGATGCTCAACTGACGGGGCCACCCAGGTGCCCCTGTGCTTGTTTTCAAACGTCAAGGGGCTTTTAATCTTTGGTTCTGGAACTCTCCTCCCTAAGGAGGATAGAATGAGTGAGGGAGGAATAGGGAGAGACTTTCAGGAAGAAGGGCCCCTGCTGGTCTCACGGGCCAGTGAGAGAGCCAAGGATCGGGCCCCCACTTGTCAGACCCGAGCACCCAGCATCCCACACGGGGAGAGCAAAGTGTTCTCCAGTTCCCTGCGGAAGGCCAACCCTCCGGAGTTTGAGAAAGGAAGTCTGTTAGTACCAACCTGACACCCCTAGCCCTTTCCCTGTGCTCTCCACACCCACCCCTCCCCAAGCTTTGTATCCTGTATCCCACAGCCTCAGGCTGGCCTGCCCAGCCCCCCCACACAATGGAAGCAACAGCCAGAGCATCAGCTCCCCAAGGAGGGGTGGGGAGGTCACCACCCCTGGGTGGGCTGCAGCAGAAGCAGGAAGCAGCCTCCGCCCCTTGGGAGGACTCCTGGCTGCCTGGGAAGATTCAGCTGACAGGAAAAGTTTTATCTCCCAGACCATGAACTCCTTGAATGCAGGCTATGCCTTCAATCTCTTGGGCCTGGGACAGCAGAAGTGCTCAGTAGAAATCCAGAGACTAAATGAATTCCACTCATAGAAAGCAAGACCCGTACACGGGGCCAAGAGTGAGCTGTGTGCATGAGACGTAAGTGCGGGGTGGAGAGGACGTCAATGGGGCAAGGCCTTTCCAGGGAGGCTGTGTCCCCGGGATGGAGCGCTGGACTCCCGGGGCCAGCCTGCTTCCTAATGCTGTGTGACTTTGGGCAAGCCGTTTCGCCTTTCTGGGCTGCGTAGCCACCTCTAACTTAAGACAGGAGCGAGGGGAGCCTGGGTGGCTCCGTCGGTTGAGCGTCTGACTCTTGATTTCAGCTCAGGTCATGATCTCATGGTTCGTGAGTTCGAGCCCCACGTCGGGCTCTGCATTGACAGCATGGAGTCTGCTTGGGTTTCTCTCTTCCTCTCTCGGCCTCTCTGCCCTTCCCCTGCTCATGTTCTCTCTCTCTCTCTCTCTCAAAATGAATAAATAAAAAATAAAATAAGTGAACGAGGTAGGTACCAGGAGGAAGAGGACAGAAGCCAGCCACGGCACTGGGGACGTAAGAGCTGCTCTGGGGACGTAAGAGCTGCTCGGGGCAGGGTGACCTGACTGTCAGGCCATCGGAAGCAGCAAATGGAAGGAGGCGAGAGGGCCGACTGGCCAAGATGGGTCTTGAGAGAGGAGGGGCGGAGATGGAAAGAGGAAGGCAGTGAATGAAGGAGGAAACTCTCAGGAAGCAGGACAAAGGACAGCGAGGTGGCCTGAAGGACCCTGAGGAGCTCAGGCTGAGCCAGAGCCAGGGTTGGGGGCTGCAGGGCTGCGAGAGAAAAAGGGGCATCTGCGGGCGGGGCGGGGGAGAGCCTCTGGGAGGAAAGACACCCCTTCCTTCACTTCACTTAGTGAAGGGGCCTCCGAACCCAGCAAAACTGGAATCATTCTGGAATGTGGCCCTTGAGAAAGTTTATCTCGGCTCCCCACCACCTAGAGAGGGGGCGCAGGCAGTGAGCGACTCCCCCCAGACCTGGGCTAGAGATGCTGCTGGACAGGGGTGGGAAGTGGGGAGTGGGGTGGGGGAGGGACAAGTCCAACTTACCCCCAACTGGGCAGAGCCCAGGTGTCGGGGGGGGGGGGGGGGGGGGGGGGGGGGGGGGCTGTCCCCAGGATAGGGGAGCAATGTCTGGGCTTTTGTGCTCTACACTCAGGGATAGCCTTGTCGCTGAAGAGCTAAGCATCTGGGCCAGCTCCCCCTGGCGCTCTCGGGCTGTGAGTGATGGGGTGTCAGGAACGGGGGTGCCCAGGCTCCGGCTCCTTCCCCGCCAAGCCGTCCTGGCCACGCGGCCCCACAGCGCCCCCTGCTGGCCGATGGCCGAGACCTTCACCAGAGGCCGAGCACTGTGGGCGGGCGACCTTCCCTTTCCTACTTCCCTTTCTCTGTGGGCCCGCCTTCCTCCCTCGCTTTAGCGGACATAATCTGAGGCAAAAAGGAAAAATGTGAGCCCTCCCACCTGTATATGAAAATATCCTCCCATAGTTTGAACCAAGCAGTAAAAGTTAAATGCTCTATTAAAAAAAAGCAGACTAGGGGCGCCTGGGAATGTGTGAACCCTGAAATAATTTCAGACCAGCGAGGACAATAGTCTTGGGGGTAGGAGGGAGCGCCTATAGACGGGCCTCATCTGTTCTCCTGCAACGGCCTCGGAGATACTCCTCATGACCCTATTTTAAGGCCCAAGGACTGGGTTCATTTAACAGCTTGCCCACAGTCACAGAGCAGGAACTCCAGACTGACCCCAAAGTCCGAGCCCCCCAACAACTCAGCAGAGAGAAGCAGAGTGAAGCACACGGAACAGAGCAGGAAGCCGTCCCCCCTCGCCTGGAATCCTGGCCTGAACCCGTGGCCTGGCCTGCTCACCACTCTGCTGCTTTCATAGTCTGTCTCCACCTAGCAGCTGGGCAATGCTTTCTCAAATCTTTTTGGCCCCAGCTCAGACCTACCAAAGGCCTCCAGGTCCTGGACAGCCCTCTGGGATCTAGAAGGCCCTATAGAAGCAACAGCTAATAATGGGGGAGGTTATGGAAGTCGATAAAGGAGCTGGGGTCTGAGACTTTGGGGAGAAGCAAAAAGGCCCCACAGAGCTTCAGGGAGAGAAGTGACAGTGAGCGTTCACAGACCTGAGGTTCTCAGTTTCTCTTTCCCGAACTGAGATCTGGGCCGATGGTAGGAGTCCCCCTGTTCCCAGCTCGGGAGGAGTGGTGGGACCCAGACTCTGGTAAAGACTTTGGGAGCCTGAGGGACCAAAGCTTTTCAGAACAGCTTTCGTGTTTCTCAGGACAGAGTGTGGGTAGCACCATTTCAGACGGGTGTCAGGAGATACGCACTGGTCCAGATTTGCCCTGCCTTACTGTGCGACCGTGGGCAAATCTCTCCTGTGCTAAGCCCCAGTGGTGGCAGCCCCAGACGAAGGGCCAGGTGACCACTGCAGTCCACGGGCTCTTGAACTCTTCCCTTTTCTGCTGAGCCCAGAGTCTCCCCTGAGAGTTACTTCAGGGGGCCCCAGGGAACTGAAAGCCCTAGACGTGACTACTAGCCCCCCTGAGGACAGAGAGGGTCTGGGCACCGGGCCACAGCGAGGGTTCCGGGAAGGCAAGGACCAGGCCCCAGGAGGAAGAAGAATGCAGAACAAGGATTTCTTTTCTTTTTTTCTTCCTCCTTCTCTATTTTTCTTTTTCAATTACATAAATATACATTTATATATTCTCGTTGTAAAAGAGTCTAGAAATACCTATGAATTTTTGAAATTTTATTAAAAAATTTTTAAAATGTCTTTATTTATTTCTGAGAGAAACAGAGAGACAGAGTGTGAGCGGGGGGGGGGGGGGGGGTGGCCAGAGAGAGGGAGACCCAGAATCCGAAGCAGGCTCCAGTCTCTGAGCTGTCAGCACAGAGCCTGATGTGGGGCTCGAACCCATGAACCGTGAGATCATGACTTGAGCCGAAGTCGGAAGCTCATTGGACTGAGCCACCCAGCACCCCTAAATTTTATTTTAGAGAGAAAGCATGCCCTTGTGTGCATGAAAGTGGGGGAGAAGGAGAGGGGGAGAGAGAGAGAGAGAGAGAGAGAGAGAGAGAGAGAATCTTAAGCAGATTCCATGCTCAGCACAGAGCCTAATGCAGGGCCCGATGGCCATGGGATCCCACGACCATGGGATCATGACCCGAGCTGAAATCAAGTCTGTGAATTTAAAGTAAAATAGAACAGTCTCTCTCCAGGGACTCTATAGAGTATAAGCTGCCCGAGAACAGCCCCCACTTGCCAGCTGCAAAGCCTTGAGCAGGCGACTTGCATTTATGGTGTCTCAGTTACTCATCTGTATAATGGGCTGTTGGAGGATGGAATGAATTCACCCATATACAGAAAGCATTTGCACCGTGCCTGGTGCTCATGGGGCATCTTGAATAATTTATGTAAATGGGGCCACAAGGAACGATGGGGGACACATATGTGGCATGTCTCCTCTGCTCACGTACACAGCACATCGTCCCATTGGTTCACTTACAAAACACAAGTTCAAAGACAAAAGTAGCGACAGACTACAGGGCATTAAATCTAGCACAGAGCCCTTCTGAGCACAGGGCCCTGTGCTGTTGTCCAGGTCACATGCCCATGAAGCTGGCCCTGCCTCTCTGGACAACAGCCATTGCCAATGAACTTGGAAATGGATCCTCCCTTAGCCAGGCGTTGAGCTGTCCACAGGCCCAGCTAACACTTCAATTATAGTCTCTCAAGATACCCTGGATTCCTGGGCCACAGAAACTGTGAGAGAATAGTGTGTGTTGTTTTAAGCGGGTAACTCGTTAGTGCAGCCATAACTAAGGAATACCCCTGGCATTCTTCTGAAAAGTGGATCTTTCCTTCCTCCAAAGTAGGGCTATTTGGTTACTTTAAAACACAATTCCTGCTGAAAAGGCAGGAGAGATGCTTGAGATTTTCCCTTTATTGACCTTTTTTTAGAAAAAAAAATTTTTTTTAATGTTTGTTTATTTTTGAGACAGAGAGAGACAGAGCATGAACGGGGGGAGGGTCAGAGAGAGAGAGAGAGAGAGAGACAGAATCTGAAGCAGGCTCCAGGCTCTGAGCTGTCAGCACTGAGCGCGACGCGGGGCTTGAACTCACGGACCGCGAGATCATGACCTGAGCGGAAGTCAGACGCTCAACCGACTGAGCCACCCAGGCGCCCCTGACCTTTTTTTTTTAAAGTAAGCTCTACATCCAACATGGGGCTCGAACTCATAACCCCATGGTCAAGAGTCACGTGCTCTTCCCCGACTGAGCCAGCCAGATGCCCCCTGCCCCCCATCAGCTTTCAGAGTAAGGTATTGGTTTAATAAATGCCTCTCCAGGGGGTCCTAAGAGCTTCTCTGGATTTCTCCTGTTTACATTTCTCAAGAACACTGACTTTTTGTGATTCTAGTGCATTTCCATCACCTATACTCATTTTTCTTTTTGATGCTCAGATTGTGTCAGTTTGGCCAGTGGGAGTCCCTTCCAGCGGGTTAGTATGTCCTTTTGACACGATGCCATTAATCTCTGAAAGCTTCCTTGCTTTCTGCCACAAATAAGATGTCTCGAGCTCCCCATGCACTTTCCCTGCCCCAGACCCGGAGCCAGCCATTTTTCCAGGGAGCCCTGGTTCCTTCAGTGGTGCCTTGCATTTAGGTACTGAGATCCGGATGCTCCGAGTCCTTGTAGTTTTAATTGGCATTTCCCCCCAGTTACTAGTGGGCTTGGGCATCGGGTATATTCACTGGCTGTTTTTACATATTCTTCTTTGAATTATCTGTTCATATCTTTTATTCAATTTTCCTCTTATTTTGTTTTTTTAAGATTTTATTTTACTTTTTATAATTTTATTTATTTTTTTTTTTGATGTTTATTTTTGAGAGAGAGAGAGACAGAGCATGAGCAGGGGAGGGGCAGAGAGAGGGGGAGACATAGAATCCCAAGCAGGCTCCAGGCTCTGAGCTGTCAGCGCAGAGCCTGATGCGGGGCTCGAACTCACAAACCGTGAGATCATGACCTGAGCTGAAGTCGGACACTTAACCCACTGAGCCACCCAGGCGCCCCTTAAGGTTTTATTTTTAACAGGTGCCTGGGTGGCTCAGTCGGTTGGGCATCCGACTCTTGATTTTGGCTCAGATCATGATCCCAGGGCCATGGGATCAAGCCCCGCCTCTCTCTCCCCAAATGGGAGCCTCCTTGGGATTCTCTCTCTCTCTCCCTCTGCCCTTTCCCCTCCCCCTTCCTGCTTGTGTGCGTGTTCTCTCTCTTTCTCTCATTCTCTCTGAAAAAAAAAAATTTATTTTTAAGTAATCTCTACTCCTAACGTGGGGCTCAAACTCACAACCACAACCCCAAGGTCAAGAGTCACATGCTCCCCAGACAGACAGCCAGGCTGGCCAGGTGCCTCTCTTATCTTGTAATTTTAAAATTGATTTGTGGGCCCTCTTTTTTAGCTTCTAGATATTGATCCTTTATCAGTTACATTCACCGGAAGTACTTTCTCCCACTTGCTTGGCTTTTAACCTTGTCGAGGGCATCTTTTATGGCACAAAAGTCTACAGCTTTTGTGTTATCAGATCTGTCGATCTTTTTGCTTATGGCTTCTAGGTGGAGTCTCTAGGGTAGTGTGTCTTCCTAGGGAGGCCTCAGCACCTCAAGGTTAGCTAAACTGCCTAACGTAACACATCAAACAGCTAGTGAGTGGTGAGTTGGGTAGACTGGAGTATTTGCCACCAAAGCCAGCTTCCCCCCCCCACCCCGCCCCCACCGCCCTCCCAGGGTGACTGCAGCCTCCAAGGTGAGGGAAGAAAGATACGGCAGTGATCTGGGGTCTGCAGGGTGAGCCCAGCCAGGATGTGGGAGGTAATGTGGATTCTGCAATAACATTCCAAGTCCATTCCCAAAGGCCAGTCAGAATGACCAAGCTTTGGCTGAGATTAGGATGCCCCAGAGGAGGGCTGATAAAGGGTTGAAGACAGCACGTGCAGGGAGCAGGCTGCTGGGAGGGAGGCAGAGATTTCAAGGTCACCGTGGGGGAGGAGACGGCACCAGGAAGAGGCAGAGCTGGAAAGCATCTCTGGGGCCCAGGAGTCTAACCACATCAGCCTCTGGACACTGGACGCCCCAGCGTTTCACGTGGGTGGCAGGCAGCTCTTAGGGTACCTGGGGTCTTGTAGGTCAGGAACACCCAGAGAGAGAGAGGGTCACTGGTGCCCCTTCCTGGGCAGGACGTTCTGAAAGGAGGGCAGGACGGCAGAGAGGAGTTATAGAGGCTTTGGCATCTTAGCCTGTGGCCTTAATGCCTGGAGAATTTAGGTGCGGCTGCCAGGTTTTCTGATGAGAAAGCAGGTGGAGCAAGGATGAATGAATCATGGCTTCCCTGGGTTTCCTGGACCAGGTGGGGCTCCTTGGCGCAGCACCCCCGGTCACCACTAGGTGGCGACTCTGCACCATCAATACCAGCTGCCAGGGCACGACACCCCACCTGAGCTGACTCTTTCTTGACTTTGCCCCCTAGAGGGGGTGGGGGTGGGGTGGGGGTACATGCCCCAGCATAAATGGAGAGGACAACTGGGGTCCTGGGCTAGCCAAATTCTGGACAGAGGGGATGTTTTCTCATCCCTCTTCTCCACTCAGGTCCCCTGGCCCCCTTTCCCTATACCTTTGACCTGGACCATTGCAGTAGCCTCTTCACGAGCCTTGCTACCTTTGCCAAACCTGCGTGTCCTAAACACAGCCAGAACGACCCTTCTGACATAGGGGTATGGTCCACGATGGCTGGAAAGAGCATGGGCCTTGGGGACAGTACCCAACTCCATACTCCACTAGCCGTGTGGCCTTGGGCACAGCCCTAAACCTCTCTGAACCTTGACAAGAAAATCAGCATCTCTTCATTCAATAGAACCTCATGATGTATTCTAGGTTTCCTTTAATCTCAGCTAACAAAGAGAGCCCCTAATATTTTACGCCCCTGGACAAATACAAGGACATCCCTCCAAGGTATGTTATCAGAACCTTTTTGGCTTTGCTAACTCATGACTTCAGGGTCACTTTGCCCTTTTCTTCTGAGGGTCACACTGTCTCACCTTCGTGATCTGAATGCCGTTAAGTGATGGGGTTTTGGAGAGATGGGGGTTCAGAGCCAACGGCCAAGAAAGAATTTTTGAGACGTCTTCGGTGCAAAAAGGTGATTTCATTAAGGCACGGGGGTAGGACCCTTGGGCAGGATGAGCTGCCTTATAAGTGTGAGGGGTGACCATTTATATACTATGGAGTTGGGGGGAGATAAAGTCAATAAGGCACTGACAGTAGGGGGTTCCCGTAGAAATGTTATACTTTGTATTTGCCTCAAGTATTTACCAGTGGGCTGCAGGTTAAAAGGAAATTGAATTTTACCTGCCATTTCCTTCTGGCCTTTGTTCCCCGCATCACTATGGAGGGGAGGGCGATGTGGGGGCTCCAGGAAACTGAGTCTATAGGTTTCTGGAGAGCAGGCTATTGATGAGATTGCCTTTTTCTGGTAATTGACTAAGACATTTGTAAACTAGTACAGACTCGTGTCCTGCAGGAGTGTGATCTCTATCAGGTAACCATTTTCTTTCCTTTCCTTTGTTCCTGGGCAGCCCGAGTGCCTGAGGACTATCACACATATCCCACGGGGGGGGGGGGGGGGGGGCGCGGGTATTGCTAGCTGGTGCATGGCCTTCAGCTCGCCTTATGGTCGCTCATCATCTACAAGGCTTGTCTTGCCTACCCTACGGGATTTCTGTCAAGATTAAAAATGCTATCATATCTACGAAAGTACTTTACAAAGAGTAAACTATTAGACGCCAATTTTCCAGTTTAAAAACTCCCCGCTGTTTGCAGAATGGAATAAAAACACCTATCCTGACCCATCAGAGCCTTCAGCGGACACCGCCTGCCTCCCCATACTCGTTGCCCATCATTCTTCCCGCGTGTCCTGGGATGCAGCCAAAACAGGGGCCAGAAATTCCCCTCCTATAACCGGGGTTTCCTCCCTCCTGTGTCCTTTTTCTTGTTCTTTCCACCAGGAACTCCTTTCCTGATCCCTACCTATCAAGACCCTCCCGATGCCTTGAGGCTCATTTTAGAAAAAGCTTAGACTGTATTTTCTGTAAGCGATGAAAAGTAATACGCGCTCATGGTATAAAATGAAAAGCCGGTCTCTGTCCCCCTCCCCTCCACTACCCTCCCACGCAAGGTCACTCCACAAATGCACCTGCCAGCAAACACATGCATGTTCTCTTTAAACGTAGGTAAACGAAGTTATACCAGGGGCGGCTGGCTGGCTCAGTCCATAGAACATGTGACTCTTAATCTCAGGGTCGCGAGTTAGAGCCCCACGATCATAATGGTACCTCTCCTGGAGTTGTCACAATGATGTGAGAACAAAGGCAAAAAGAAATGTAGGTGAAATTAAATTTCCCTATAACCTGCAGCCCATTGACAAATACTTGAGACAGGCAAAGGATAACACTTCTCCAGGAACTCCCAATTGTCCTAATGTTAATACCTTGCTGCAGGGGGGGGAAATCCCTTAGCCTGACAATAGCCAGGCCTCCAGGATCCTGTAAATCTTCCCCAATCTTTGCCTCTCCCAACTCCAAAGTATCTAATCAATTGATCCCCACAACCCCAGTACAGCTCTTTCAACCCCAGGAGTGCTGTTCTGGTGCCTTAATAAAATCACCTTTTTGCACCAAAAATGTCTCAATAATTCTTCCTTTTTTCAAAAAAAAATTTTTAATGTCTTTTTTAACATTTATTTATTTTTGAGAGAGACACAGTGTGACCAGGGGAAGGGCAGAGAGAGAGAGAGAGGAAGACACAGAATCTGAAACAGGCTCCAGGCTCCGAGCCGTCAGCTCAGAGCCCGACGCGGGGCGCAAACTCACGAACGGTGGGATCACGACCTGAGCGGAAGTTGGACGCCCAACCGACTAAGCCACCCAGGCGGCTCCCGCCCCAAGAATTCTTTCTTGACGGTTTGCTCATGAACCCCACTTCCAACCACGTCAACAAGAGGGGAGATAACACAGTACAGCCCTTAGATCAGGGTGATAAGGGAGCTCTGAGGGCAGAGTACAGGCTAACAGCACCGACCCCCCACCTAGGACATGTGTGATATTCCCTGGACTCCCCAGGCTACCCCAAAACAGGAAAGGACCAAACAAACCAAAAAACCCACAAACGGTTAAATTGATAAGAGTCTCCACCAGTTTGCCAGAAAAAGGCAATCCCATCAATAGCCTAAAGTCCAGGAACTCCCGACTGTCTTAACATTAATGCTTTGTTAGAGGGGAAAAACAACCTAAGCTTGACAGTAGCTAGGCCTCCGTGTGAAAGTCTCTGGAAACACCCTCTTGACTTTGTCTCCCCCGATTCCATAAAAACCGTCACCCTCTACGCTTACAGTGCAGCCCTTCCTGCCCACGGGTCCTGCCCCTGTGCTTTAATGAAACCACCTTTTTGCACCAAAGAGGTCTTCAAGAGTTCTTTCTTGGCCATCAGCTTCGAACTCCACCATCACCCCAAAACTGCGTCAAAGGGAAAGGACCCCAAATGGCCAGCTGCCTTTACCCTTCCTGTTGGGTTTTTGAAAAAGGTTTTTGTTGTTGTTGTTGTTGTCTTTTTGAGAGAGAGAGGGAGCACAAGCGGGGGAAGGAGAGAGGGGGGCATGCTCACAGCAGCAAGCTTGATGCAAGGCTCGAACCCGTGAACTGCGAGATCATGACCTGAGTCTGGACACAGCGGACTGAGCCACCCAGGCGCCCCTAACCTTCCTGTTACAGTCCCTGTGTGTTCCCACATCCCTACCCTGATCTCTTTCCTCTTTGCGCTGCCTACAGCCCCCGGGGATGTGGTGGGTAAATGGTCCTTGCATCTGCTACTGGGGAGCGACCCTCCAGCTTTGGCCCACTCCCCACCCCCAAGTCCTGGGGGATGGGGAGGAGGAGGGATGCCTTCCTCTGCATAATCCCCAGCAGCCAAGAGCCCCTCCTCCTCTTTCCACTTCTTAACTTCCCACCCCTATCCACAGGAACTCTGTAAAGGGCCAGGGTCTTGTCTTGGCTGTCCCCTGAGACCAACAGGACTGCTCGATTCTGGTCCCCACAGGTCCAGGCCCCACCCCCTCCCCCCAAGTAGAGACTCCCTTCAAACTGCGCTCGCCCTGGCAGGCCAGGCCTTCCCAAGGTGGAAGGGCGAGATAAGAGCCACCAGGGCTGAGAAAGGGGCACCAGGACCTTGGAGTTTTTCCTCGCTCCCCTTGCCACAGTTTTGTCTAGGCCGAAGTGTGGAGGCTAGGTCAATCAAGTCCTCCCTACGCCGAGGAGGAAGAAGGGTCCATCTGGGTAGCCAGACCCAGGCCAAGGGGCCGAGAGGGCAGAAAGACGGAGTGGCCCAGTGCCGGGGGGGGGGGGGGGGGGGGGGCTAGTGGGCACACCACACCCAGCACCCACCCAGCCCGCACCCAGCCTGCAGATGGAATTGGCTGAGTCCTGTCAATGCCTTCAGGAGGGGGTAGCTTCATGAGTTTTGGCCCTGGCCACAGGGTGATGCAGGTGGGACCCCCCCTCCACCCCCCCCCAACTATGGGTGCCTGGGGGAAAGGGAGAGAGCAATGCCAGGTCCGCACCCCAGGGGAGCGGCAGAGCTGTGGAGAAGCCGGGCCCAGGGAGATCAGGAATCAAAGGCCAGCTTCTCTGGGCTAAGAGGGAGGAGAAATTGGCTCAAAATTGATGAGACATGGGGTCCCATTGTGATAATAGTAACAATAATAGCTAATACTAACAATAGCAGCTGCAATGCCAGGTGCCTTCAAAGGGGCTTCTAAGAGGCAGGGCCTATTATCACCCCCATTTGCAGGGTAGGAAGCAGAGGCTTTCGGAGGTTGTAGGTTATCCAAGGCCACACAGAGAGGAGGCGGCAGGGCCGGGATCTGAACTTAGGTTCTCTGGCTCTCAGCCTCCACCGCCCGCCCGTGTGATAACCACCTAGTTAACACTGCTATGCCACGCTTCACAGCATCCCCACTGCCAACCACGTGAGAAGGCCAGGCAGCCTTTACTACTTTGCAAATTAAGAACAGGCTCAGAGGGGCTAGGGCCTGGGTTGAGGCCACCCTGTCCCCGAGGCTGGCCTCACCGAATCTCCAGATCCTGAACGCTTTCCTCTTCTGCTTCAGGCACCCGTGTGAACCAAGGTTTTGCCCCATCAGGAAGGTCGTGTGTCGTCGGGCCAGAGACAACGTGAGTTTTCACTGGGTCGGCCCTAAAGAAGATTCCCGGGACTCCCTCCAGAGACACCCTCCCCCCTCCTCCCCGCCCCCGCCCGCAGGCACCCAGCGCGTGCTTCGCTCAGCGGCAAACACTCCTACCCGCGGCTTCGTGTGGGGGTCGGACGGGGGCGGAGGAAGTGGAGCAAGACTCGGCCTAGGAGCGCGCGTCCGCCCCGGGAGGATGCAGAGGAGGGCAGAGATCAGAGGCTTGCTGGAGGCGGGAGCTGCAGTAGGACGAGGAGTAATCGAGATGCTCCAAATGCGTTTTAGGGAAAGTGAGCGGCTAAAGGTTCGAGGGACAGGTCCACTTGGCCTTAGAATGAGAGCGCTGGCAGGAGCGGGATGGGGGGGGGGGGGTGGTCGTCACTGGAGTGACTATTCCTTGGGGGGGGAGGGGTGACGTGATGGCAGTTCAGACCTAGATCATGCGCTTTGTCCCGGGAGGAGAGGACGACGCCTGGAAGAGACCGGCTCCCGTAGAAAACAGGGCTCTCCCCAGGCGGGGATGCCCGCCCCCAAACCAGGGATCGGAGCGCAGAGCGAGGGGCGCGAGCCCCCCCCCCCCCCGCCCCCCGGCGCCCCGGGGCGGGCAGCCTACTCCCGCGCCACCCGGAGCCCCGCCCCCAGGCCGCCAGGCCCCGCCCCAGGTCGCCGGGGCCGCCCGGTCCCGCCCCAGACCGCCAGGCCACGCCCCCTCCGCCCGCGCGCAGGTAGGGAAGAGGCGGAGCGCCGGGGCCCCGCCCCCAGGAGCCACCGCCCAGCCGCTGGCCGGCGCCGCTCGGAGCTGCGTCCCGGGGACGTGGGGCCGCAGGGAGGTGAGCGCGGGGTGAAGGGCGGAGCTCGGCACGCGGCGGCCGGGCCGCAGGCGTCAGAGGGGTCCGCGGGGTCCGGCGCGGGCCCGGCCTGGGGCTGCTGTGCGGGGCCCGCGAGGGCGCCCGACCTGCGGAGCGCTCGGGCCCCACGTGGGCCGCGCCCGAGGCTAGAGGCCGGGGCTGGGCTCGGACGGGGCTGCTGGACCCGGGCTGCCGGTCCCTGGGGTTCGGCTGGGGCGAGACGCCTAAGAGGTCCCTTGGCCACGGGTCACCAGATGTAGGGGGCACGACGATTGGGCAGAAGTGTAAAGCCCCCGGGAGGAAGAGAGGGGACTGTCTGGGTACAGGACCGCGCAGTCTCGCCTTCGTTTCAGAAGCTCCTGGAACTCAGACCCTTCCCTCCCCTTTCTCTTCCTGGACGAGCAGCGGGCCGCCGCCTGGCCGCTTTCAGCCTCGCCAGGGTGGAAACAGGTGCGGGAGAGTGGACTCACGGCAAGTTTAGGTCGGAGCTCAGAAATTGGACCCAGTAGTCCCCTCTGTTGCTCCAAGGGCCTTGGGTTAGGTGCGGGTTAGAAAGGATTATGTCTGCTAGACATACTCTCCCATCCCAGGGCAGAGGGGAAGCTGAGGTCTCAGCCCCTGCCTAACTGGGTGAAAGGCTAAAGGGGGCCGGAGGGGGGGGGGGAGAGAGACTTGCCAGATGACCCCACACGTGAACTGGCTTCTGGTTCCCAAATAATTTAGGACCCCGCGTTGGTGACATTTGCTGGTGAAAGGATGAACCCAGCCTCTGTGTTCCTGCCACTTCGGAGGGAGGGCAGAGGGGCAAGCAGGGGACTGACTTTTGGTGCCAGCAGATACTTGATCATGTCTGGAGACATTTTGGTTGTCACAACTCAGGAGAAGGAGGGGAGTGTTACCACTGGCATCTGGTGGGTACAGGCCAGGGATGCTGCTAAAAACGTCTTACGGTGCCCAGGGCAGCTTCCCACCACAGAGAATTAACCAGCTCAAAATGTCACTGCTGCGCTGAGGTTGAAAGACCCTGGAGCCGCACCTGGCCCGTCAAGTTACTTCTGGACTGCCCCTGCTTGCCTCAGTTTCCCCAGGGCTTAGGAGAAGAACAGAGTAAACTTCAGTTGTGAGGGCAGTTATTCCCCCAGCAATAGGACTTCCTTTGGTGCCATCAGCCTGCCTCTTCCCTGCTCAAAGCGGGGGCCCTACAGGAAGCAGGTCTGGGTGCTGTGGGGGAGGAGCTGAGTCCCAGGGGCTGGGCACAGGGCCCTCTCAAGGCTCAGTCCTGGAGTGCTTCACCCCTAAGGCAGCCTCCCATGCAGGGTGAGCCAGGACAGCCCTCCAGCTCAAATATCCCCCTGGTGGGGGGGGAGGGAATGGGGACAACTCTGTTCTCATAGATTTTCCCAAAGCTGGATTGCTGAGACAGGCATGGACGCCTAATGCCATGTGACCTGCTGGAATTTTCCCTTCTAACCTGACACCTAACTCTTCTGGTTATTTACACCAGGAAAATAACATCCAAGGACTGACAGGCTTCTAGTTCCTTGTGGCTCTCCAATCTGCTTCCCTCCGGCAATAAAAAGGTCCTCTGTGGCTTGTGGGAACCCTGGGTTAGACAAGAGGCCCCAGGGTGGGTCCCCCAGCTGGCAGAGCGAGGCAGCCCCTGCTCCTGATGTTAGCCAAGGGACAGGCCAGGGGAACCCCAGTAGGGACGACAAGTCCTTTGAATGGGGCTCAGAAATGTTGGCTCAGTTCTCAGGGGCTGGGGCGGGGGGGTGGGGGGCTGTCCTATAAGGATGGGATGGAATGAAGACACTGTCCCTGCCCAGGAGCCCGGGCCACTCCACTGCCCTCCCTTCCCATTTCCTGACAGTGTCCATTGTCCACGTTCTGTTCACTTCTGGACCCTGGCCTCCTGGACCCCCCCAGAACTCTGGCAGGGCAAAAGGGCAGGTGGCAGTTTCTGGGGGGTTTTCTTGGTGGGTTTTGTTTTTTGTCGTTGTCGGCTGTTTTGCTTTTAAACTTCAAAGGGCTGGAATGGCACTGCCGTCTTTTTGTTGATCGAAAACCCCGGAACAGGGGCCTCTGTCTTTAGTGTCTCTCGTGGCACAAAGCAGCATTCAAGACTTGTGCAAAGCTGCTCAGGAATTAGGCAGTAGAGCCTGATATTGAACCTGGGCCGCGGTTCCCAGGCCCAGCCCCAAAACCCTGTGCCACCTGCTGGTAAACGGCCAGCTGACTCCTATCTGGTTCGCTCATTTGTGAGCTGTAGGTCTCCGTGGTATCCCACACACGCACAGACCCACACTGCCCAGGAGGGCACTTCTGTTCTTCTCAGAGGAGGAATTAACCACGGCACAAATACCTTGTAGAGGCCCACCGGGGTCTGAGCCTGGCTCTTCGTCGGTGGTGGTGTTTTTACCGGTGGCTGGAGCCCTTCAGAGGGTTCCCGTCAACCTACAACAGACTGTGCCCGATGAGACGGCAGATAAGAGCAGGAAGACGCCGAGGGGGTGTGTCTGTGCATGCCCGTACCTGCTCCTGCCCAGGTGACTTCAGCGAGCCACCTGCCACTTCTTTTTGGTTCGGGACGAGTGGTAGCAGCATCGGGGGGGGGGGGGGGGGCCCAGCCTCCCGCCTGCCTCGCGGTGCGGCATCTGGGGAGATGTGCTCTCTGGGCTGTCCCCCCCCCCCCCCCCCCATCTCTGCACATCCCCTCCGGCCTGTACCACCCACTTTGGAGCAGTGTTACCCTGGCCACCCTCGGGGATTTCCGGAGTGAGCTCACCCGTTTGCTCCCGGGTTCCCATCCAGCTGAGCCAGGCTGGGGGGAGGACTGGCGGGGACGTCAGTGGCCACTGGGAGTGCAGGCCAAACTCACCCGTGGTGGCCGGGCTGGGAAGGCGACCGGGCGAAGCCAGCTCCGAGGATACAGGCCAGGGCACGTGGCCCCACCTGTCCCGTCACTGGGGGGAAAACAAGGGCTTTTCCCACCCAGCCCATAAAGTTACTGTTGCTTCCCTAATGGGAGTTGGACGTGTGTAAATAAGAATTCATCACCTTGTCTTCAGGGAAGTAGGAGCACTGTGTCCACGTTCCGTCACTGTGTGCGCTTACCCGGGGACCCAGACACAAGTCATTTGTCTGCCGTTCAGACGCTGCCAGAAGGCATGTTGTGGGGGCGGGGTGCTAGGAAAATGGTCGGAGCTAAGTGGGCAATGCCAATCAGGGATGCCGGCCAGGAGGGTGCCGTAGGCGGGGGATTCCCAGCGTGGGGAGCCAAGAAGCAAGGCCCAGAAGCTGGCGGGCACAGTGGCCTAGGAGATAGCGGTCAGTAGGATGAGGGTCACTTAGAGCCCGTGCCTCAGTTTCTTCAGCTATACAGTGGGGTAACAGTAGAGCCTCGGGACGAGTTGCCGGGAGGATTCCAGTGGTGTCGCACGTGAAGCCTTGGGGGCCGGGAGCCTGAGGTAGGAGCTGTCACGATAGTGGCATCACGCCTGCTGTTAGGAGCGTGTCTGTGGCCCTTGGCACAGGCCCGTGGGGACGACAGGGGCCTTGCCTCGTGGGCTCTGGGGAGGACTCGATAAGAACACGCTGGGGAACAGTGCTAGAATTACTCTGTAGGGCGGCTGATCCGGGGTGGGGAACCTCAGCTCCGAGAGGCGGAGGGAAGAGGCAACGGGAGGGTGGGTTTCCAAGTGGGGGTGGAGTCTCAGACCAGGAACTGTTGGCTTCTCCCAGCCGGGGCTTTTCCCTGCCCCGCCCCGCCCCCCCGCCCCCAGCTTTTGTGATGGGGGGGCGAGGGGGTCATGGCGGCGGTGACCCTCAGCTCTGCTCCCTCCGGCCGGGCTCTTGGGGCCAGGAACGGGGTAAGCCATTCAGAGCCTTGGTTGCCTCCTCTACCTCCCACGTGCGGCCCCACAGCCTGTGCCAAGAGCATCCTCGGGGGGTCCCGCCCCTGCCGGACGGCAGGAAGCATCTTTGTCCTCTCCGGATGGCCCTCCCCAGGTCAGGCCTCCAGGGTGGCCCCCAGAAGGCCTGAGACAGGAGGTGGGGGACCCGCTGTGGGATGGGGCCAGAGCAGGACTTGGCACTAAAATCTGGCCTGAGCCCTTGATCTCACTGGCGATGATGAGGTAAGGGCAGTGTGAGAGAATGTTTGAGAAAACCCTGTGATAAGCTGAGAAGCACTACCTAAGTGCCAGGTGATGTCATTTCTGCCTAGGGGCTGCTGGGAGGGACTCCTGAGTCTCAGTGGCCCACACCTACACTCGCCCCCAGCCCATGGACCACTCGGTCACCACCCCAGGCCCATTTTGTGGCCGCTTTGCCTCACCAGTGCCAGGGTGGCAAGAGGCATCACTACCCCCTAACTCTGGGGCCTTGGACAGGTGACTTGACTTCTCTGAGCCTCAGTTTCCCCACCTGTCAAATAGAGGTCTGTTACCACTGGGGCTCTTGGCTCAGATGTAGGGACCCAAGTGAGCCGTGGTCAACCAGGAATAAAAGAAGCTACCAATCACTGGCCAGCGATAGCGGCCTGGGTTCTGTGCATTCATAATCCCATGTCCTGTCTGTTGGATGGGGGAGGCATCCCCCCATTTCACAGCAGAGGAAACCGAGGCTCAGTTTCCTCTGGCAAATCGCTCAGAGTCTCCCAGCAAGTAGGTGGCCAGGCCAGGGTTTGAGTCCTGTCTCTGTCCTCCCCACAGCCCTCCTCATTCCTCAACAGGAGAATCCATGCTGCCCCAAAGTGACGCAGGGACTTCGGTGAGTAGGGTTTACAAATCCCCACATTCCCCTGTCTGAATGGCCCGGATGAGCCCGGGTCCAAGGGCCCTGAAGGTCTAGCAGCCACTGGGGCTGGGACCAGCCCCTTGGAGGGAAGCAGCAAGCTCCAGGGCAGGGTTCTGGGAAGTCAGGTTTATTAGCACCTTAATGACTGTTTACAAGCTGAAAACTGTTTGCCTGGCATGCTCCCTCCCAGCCGTGGGGCCGGCCTGGGCCTCCAGAAGTGAGGGGGACCCAGGACAGCCCAGGGCCTGACTTCCGGCTGAGTGGTCGTGGGCAAGGTGCTTACCTCTGCATAAACTATGGTAAGCCTTTGTCCCTCTGCTGAATGTCCACCCAAGTGAGCCCTGGCTAATGGTGACAAAGCCACCTAGATTTCAGACTCTATGAAGGAGGCTATGCATAAGCAGACTAGGGTCAGAGATGTGAAGCGGCTTGCCTGCAGCACACAGCATTTAGGGCTGGGCCCCTGTCTCCCCCAGTTGGACAGTGTTTGTTTTTTCTTTTGAGAGAGAGCGTACGAGACAGAAAGGGGGGAAGGGGCAGAGGGAGGGACAGAATCCCAAGTAGGCTCTGAGCTGGGGCTTGAACCTATGAATCGTGACATCACGACCTACGCCAAGGTCAAGAGTCACTTAACCGACGGAGCCTCCCAGGTGCCCCAGTTGGACCGTCTTTTCACCGTCTGGAGCCAGGCCACAAGGAGGTGGGTGAAAAGTAGGTGGACCCCACCCTTGCAAACTCAAGACAGAGCCCTGCTCTGTGTACTGAGTGTGGTCCTGTCTGGAAACAGTCTGGTCACCCCTCGGTGTCAGGGAGCTTCCAGCAGGGGTGAAGTAGGCCCGCCCCGCTCCCCATCCGATGTTGGACCCCATCCTTCCCCCAACCACTGAGCATGGGCTGGGCCTCAGCCAATGAAAACCCAACTGCCAGGGGCACCCGGCTGGGTTGGTTCAAGGGTTGGCTCTTGATCTCGAGGTTGTGAGTTCCAGCCCCACGTTGGATGCAGAGATTATGAAATTATAACAATTATAAACTTGAAAACACAACAAAAACCAATTCCCAGCGCGGCAGGATCCTAAGAGAGACAGATCTTCTTGCCTGTTTGGAGCAAAGCCCAGTCTGCACCAAGCTCGGGTCAACATGGCATCCAGCGTTGTGTCCTCCCTTTCTAGGAGCCTCTTCTGCCCCGGTATCTGGCCCAGAAAGAGTCAGGGCCTCTGGACCCCCGATGCCACTTCCTTTTCTTTTTTTTTTTTTTTTAAGTTTATTTATTTGGGGGGCACCTGAGTGGCTCAGTCTGTTAAGCGTCCAACTTTGGCTCAGGTTCTCACAGTTTGTGGGTTCGACCCCCACGTCGGGCTCTGTGCTGACAGCTCAGAGCCTGGAGCCTGTTTTGAATTCTGTGCCTCCCTCTCTCTCAAAAATGAACATTACAAAACAATTTTTTTAGATAGGTAAAGTTTATGTTTGAGAGAGAGGGAGCAAGCAGGACAGGGGCAGAGAGAGAGGGACAGAGGACCTGACGTGAGCTCCACGTGTGCCGACCTCAGCTTCAATACAGTGAGCCCGATGTGGGGCTCAAACTGCACGACCTGAGCTCAACCGACACTCAGCCAACTGAGCCACCCAGCTGCCTAGCCCCCCTGCCTCCTCCCTTCTTCACTGTGATGCTCAGGGAGTAACAGAACTGGGACAGAATGTGTCACCTTCCCAGAGGAGGCTGGGCCGTTGGGCAGAGCACCCCAGGACGGGCCCCTGTGCTCCCTTTCTTCTATTGTCCCCAAGCTGCACTTGGCCCCTAGGCTCTGGGAGCTGCTGCTTTCCTGGGGTGTGGAAGGGCACGTGCACCCCTGCTCAGCTGCTGTCCCCTCGTGTGCTTCTACGAGCAGCTTCTGGAGTCCAGAAAGTCCCAGAGGGCACCTTGGAGGGCAGGGCCCAGCACTGTGTCCAGCTGGGGACACGTGGCGGCATTGAGTGCCGCCTGCCTGCCCCTGCATGTTGCCAGCGGCTGCTGCATCCAGCTCAGCCAGTTTCCTGGGCCCAGGGCCCCCACAGAGGACGGGGCCTTCACATCTCCGCCCGCCCCGCTGGCACGCGGTCCTGAGAAAGCTGATGCATACTGCACAGGGGCGTCGGGGTCTGCGGCGCTCTAAGAACTTGGCCTCCCCACCCCGGACTCCCACAGGCTCACAGCCTCAGCCTGGAGCCCGGGGCCCGCTTCCTGGGTCTGTGGTCGGCCCTGCTACCTAAGCCACTCTAACTGGCTCAAGGGGAATCCAGAACCTGGGGTCTGGTGGGGACAGTGGGGACAAGCCAGCAGGTCCTCGAGCCCCTGGCTGTGCCCCCTCCTCTCCATTCTTTACCTTCTGAACTGAGTGTGAGCAAAGCCCTTAAAGGTGTGGGGGTGAAGACATGGGGGCTCTCTGGGCCGGGGTCCTCTGTGGGTGCGGCCTCTCCCTGTGCAGGGCAGGGTGAGGCTGGGCTGAGCGCAGGTGCCAGTGTAGTGGGGAAGTGGGTGCTGGCCGGAAGGGACAGAGAGGCCCGCGGAGACTTCCTGCTGGCTTCTCTAACTCTGACCGGGGAGTGACTTGGAGTTCAAAGCCTCCAAGGGGGACGTGGTGGTCCCTTCCCCTTCCGTCTCCCCGCGTCCCTTGCCTTCCTAAGTCCTGATCCCCGGCCCTCAGAGTCGCCTCTGCACTCTCCTGGCCTTTGCTCCCGGCCCCACTGAGCAGGGCAGGGAGGTGCACGGGTGAGTCACTCACTGGCCATCAGGAAGCCCATAGGGAGACGGGTTAGACAAACGACCGCCTTTACATAAGCGCCTGGGCCTCGAGCTGGAGCAACTTCCCGAGGTCAGCAGAAGCCAGGGTTTGCCTGGGGGTTGCACAGTGGGTGAGGGCCAGCTTCCTCTTCGCAGCTTTCTAAAAACGACCTGGTTCCCAGAAGGGCTGTGGCGGAGGGACAGGCCGGTTTCAGTTTCTGTGGCAGGGAAACAGGGGAGAGAGGCCACTTCCTTGCCCCTGGCCGTCATCCTGTCATCCCGTCATCCTGTGATTCATCAGGGGACAGACAGGTTCCCCGCAGCCCCGAGCCGCCTCCCTTCCCTCTGGACCTCCCGTGGCCCACTCACCCACCACGGCCAAGTGGCGGTTTCTTTATTTCCTCGGTTCAGGGGACCTGTGCCGCCCCCCTCCCCCCCCCCCCAGGAGGTCCCCTGAACTTCCTGATCAGATCTGGTGGCTGGTAGTGGTTTCCCTCTGTCCTCTACCAGAGGGCATGCTTGCCCCTTGCCCGAGTCCCTCCCTCCCTCCCCTTGGTCCCCAGTTCTGGCCACACGCAGGCTAAGCGCTGATGTCAGCTGCCGCGGCTCACTCCCTGCCCTGGGTCGTGAAGTCCTCAGAGGCTGGGGATTCCGGAGACCCCGTCCACCATGGGCAAGACCAGGGGAGCATTCAGAAACCTGCTAGGGTGCATCGGTGACAGGCAGGTGGGGAAGGGATTGGGGGCCCCTCCAGCGCCCCGTCTGGATGTGCGCTGCCAGATCTCGGGCAGGGGACCTCTCCGGCCGAGGCCGGGCTGTGACTGGCGGGATAGGGCTTAGCTGGTAGTGCCCAGCCCCACCCTTTGAGGAAACCAGGTTTTCTGTGGGCATCACTGAGTGCTTTCTGAGTCTGCGTTTCTGTCATGTGCGCCTGGCTGCCGGCAGCTGGGTCACACCACTGGTTGTGGGCGTGGTGCAGGGGTGACAGAGTGTCAGCCCCTGGGTCCCTCTGGGTCATTTGAACTGTGCACTTCACTTTTTCTTTGGATCTGCCCCACCCCACCCCACGACGGATGGACTCCACCCTCAGTCCCCTCTCCCTACCCAGGCCCCTTCGAAGTCTTCCAACTACTCTGGGCAGGGGCTGAAGGTCCTTCTGGGGGAGGGCCCCAGCGAGGCCAGGATCCAGCTTGGGCAGGTGGCATTGGCCTCGCTGGGTGGGACAGGCTCTCAGACTCTCCACGCTGCCCCCACCCCGGCCCGGAGGCTGGCCGCTGCACCAACCCAGGGGGTCTTGGAGCAGCGGATGTGACTGTGGGCCAGGAGGAAGCCCGGTCCCAGGATGTCACAATTTCCTCTGCAGTGAGCAAGCATTTCTGGGGCGTGGGAGACATGTGTGGGGCGGGGTGCTCCCAAAACTCCAGCACTTTCTGTCTGGGTTCCTCCATGACCCCACCACACTACCGGCCCTACCCTCTGCCCCCTGCCGCTCTCGGGAAGGAACTGGGATTCTGGTGCTTCTGCACAAGTTTGGGGTCAGTCTCAGGAGCAGGCTCACCCCTCCATGGTGGAGAGGGGCTGTGGGAAAGTGGTGTTTTGTACTAAATGTGTGGGCCTCGTGGGCATCGATACTGGGCCATCACCTCGTCCAACTCCCTTGCTTAGCAGTGAAGGAGAGGGGGGAGGGTAAAGTTTCTTTACAGGCCAGGATGTGGCCTGGGCCACGAAGATGGTGAAAATGGCCTTGGGTACCATGCTGCGCCCCAGGAAGGCACGCGCGCAGCCCTGCCTCTGTTCTCCAGGGCCAGGCCGCTTCTCCCTGTGACCCCCAGAAGTGCCCTGGGGCCGGTCCGGTCTCCCCAGTCCTACCGCCCAAGGTTGTGTCTGCCCTTATTTCTGTCAAGACAGTGGCACAGATGGTCTGCAACACAGCGGGTCCCAGGCTGGGGAGTCTGGGCTGTGCTGGGGAGGGGGGAACGGGGGACCCAGTGGGGGCTCATCCTGGGACAGCATCTGGTCACAGAGCCACAGCAGGGCAGTGGGCACTTTGTGGAGCTTTCCAGAGTGGGCTGGGTGCAGGATGGGGGGAGGTAGTTTTGGTCCAGGGTCCATGTGGACTGACAGTCTGCAGCCACGCATGCACCCCCACTCCCACCTGCCTCCCATCCCATCAGCCCTTAGCAGGGGCCTGATTATTCCAGACCTGCCTCTGCCCAGACCTGCCTCTGCCCAGGGCCCAGGCCTACGCACGGGCAGATCTCTGCAGAATGCCAGGAGAGGCAAGTGAGAAAGTGGTTCGTTCTGTCTGGTGACAGGGCAGACTTCCTGGAGGAGGTGACATTTCACCTGGCGTCGCCCAGGCAGACAAGGTGGAGCCTTGTGCGGCCAGGGCAGGTGCAGGGCCTCAGACAAGAAAGTGGGGGTTTGGGAATCTGCAGGGACACTGGTGTATCAGGTGGGGGTCAGGGCAGGTTCTGAAGGGCCCTGGGTATCTACTCCAGGCAAGTGTGACCAGCCCTGAGTTCCAGAAGGATCCTACATGCTTGATGAGCTCACCCAAGCTTGGACTCGGCAGCCCTATTCTCCCAGCCTTCCTCCACCGCCTGCCTCCCTCCCTCCTTGGTGCCAGTTTCCCAGGACAGTGCCTGCCTGGTGCCCTCTCACTGCACCCTGGTCCCAAAGGAAACTAAATTGGAGAACTTTCCGTGCAGGGGCCCCAGGTGAGGCAGTTGTCTGGGAGCTGTCCCCAGAGCAGACGCGAAGTGGGATCTGAGGAGCCAGCTGGCCCAACGCTAAGGCCCATCTGCCCGTGATCTCTGGGCAGCCTCGTCGTCCACGGCCAGTCTGCCCTGAGGTGTGGGGTCGGGCCTCCCAGCACTTTGCGGAAGAAAGAAGGATGCTTGAGTCTGTTGGTCAAACCCAAAGCAGAAACATCCCGGGCCCCCAGCTCTTCCTCAGGACCCCCTCTGGCACCCACTCCCCCCCCCCCCAAAGTTCCTCCTATGGTTGGAAGCCTTTGTTGCCCCATGGAGTCAGAGGGAGGGCGCAGACCGGCCCCCAGCCTCTGGTGGGCCCCACGGCAGCCCCTTGGGCCCCTCTTGGTAACCCCGGGCCTCTGAGGAACACAGTCTAAGTGCCATCGAGTATAATTTCCCTCTGGGCTAGACTCCACTGTCACCCTGATAGGGGGCCATCCAGCCCCCAGTGTGCTCTAGCTTTGGGCTGGGTGGGGGGTGGCTCCTGTTTCTTAAAGAGACCCACCTGTTCCCTTCCTGGCTGTGTGAGCTTGGGCAAGTTACTTAACCCCTCTGAGCCTCCTCCCTTCCCAGCCACAAAAGGGGAGCGATGGCAGATGTCTGTTTTGAAAGGTGTCTTGAGGACAAAATGGGATAATGCGTGTGAAGGGCCAAGCCAGGCCTGGTTGCACAGGAATACTTAACCTGTCCTGCCTCTGGTAGCTGTCAGGGTTCTGCTCCCCGAGGGTCTGCTGCAGAGTGTGCCCTGTGCGGGAGCTCCTAGAGCGAAATATCACAGAGTTCTTTACCTTCAGATGCTTGATCTTATGTTGTGTGGATGTGACCTGGATAAATCATTTAAAGAATGAACACAACTTGTGGGGCATCTGGGTGGCTCAGTCGGTTTAGCGTCTGACTCTTGATTTCAGTTCAGGTCGTGATCTCACGGTTCATGGGATCAAGTCCCATGTTGGGCTCTCTGCTGAGTGTGGCACCTGCTTGGTCTGTCTCCCTCTTTTTCTTTCTCTCTCTCTCTCAATAAACATTTTAAAAAATGTTCTAAAAAAAAAAAAAGAACGAATACGACTTCTGAATCATTTGAACACTGTCTGAAATACCTGCCTTACTCTAATCGAGAGGAAATGTTGAAGGGAGCCTGGGTGGTTCAGTCAGTTGAACGTCCGACTTCAGCTCAGGTCGTGATCTCGCGGTTTGTGAGTTCGAGCCCCATGTTGGGCTCCGTGCTGACAGCTCAGGGCCTGGAGACAGCTCCTGATTCTGCGTCTCCCTCTCTCTCTCTGTCCCTCACCCGCTCACGCTCTTTCTCAAAAATAAACATTAAAAATTTTTTTTAAATTTTTTTTAATGTTTATTCGCTTTTGAGAGAGAGAGAGAGAGAGAGAGACAGAGTGTGAGCGGGGGAGGGGCATAGAGAAATGGGGGACACAGAATCCGAAACAGGCTCCAGGCTCGGAGATGTCAGCACGGAGCCCGACGCGGGGCTCGAACCCACAAACCGTGAGATCATGACCTGCGCCGAAGTCGGGCGCTCAACTGACTGAGCCACCCAGGCGCTCCCCCCAAAAGCAATTTTTTTTTGAAGAAAGGAAATGTTGATCAGAAGACAGCCAGCACTTTGTGTTTAAGTTAAACGTGTGTAGTGAAGTTATGTTGAAACGGGAAAAATAAAGTAGAGGCCACCCTGATTTGGGGTTCCTAGCCCAGAGCGGGGGGGGGGGGGGCTTGCAGGTGGCTTTTTAGGCAAACCCTCTGAGGCTGGACCCCCCTGGCTGCCCGGCCATCTGAGCACCCAGCTCACCGCCAAGAGGGGTTCTTACTCCAGGTGGCAAGAACATATCCTTTAACCCCTCACCCACGAGGCCGGTGGGATTACCCCATTTTACAGATGCAGAGACTGAGGTCAGGAAGATTAAAAGGTCCTTGGTCCCAACGCGCCTGCTTGAGTCTGCCCTTCCTTCCTTAGAGACTGCGCGCACCTAAGGAGCTGCCCTGCTCGGCCTGGAACCGGCTGCCTTTGCGTCTGTCCACCTGCCACACAGCTGAAACTTGACCCCAGAGCATCTGCAGAGAGTGAGGGAAGGACTAGAACATACTAGATCATGCTCTAAAGACCCCTGCGACAAGACCCAGGAAGCTGTGAGCTCAGCCCAGATCCGAAGGTAGGAACCTGGTTAGCAGGAGGTGGGGGGAGGGGCACCAACTGCTTTGCTCATTTGTTTGCTTTTCGACATGTCCGAACTGATGCTGTCTGCTGTCTGCGGCCGGGACTCCTCTGGAGGTGGGGGCGCAGCAGTGAACAAGGCAGAGAGAGAGGGAGGCAACCCGGGTAGAGTGACGGAGAGACTTGAAGGGAGGGGAGGGCCAGGGGGCTGCTTCAGGCAGTCAAGGGGGGCTCCTTGGAGGAGGCAGCGCTCCGGCTGGAACCAGAGTGAGAGGAAGGAGCTACCTGTCCCACCGTGTGATGATCTGACGTAGGGATGGAGGGACCAGCGCAGGCAGAGGCCTGACATTTGGGGAGCACCTGCCTGAGACTTTTTTTAACAGCTTCATTGAGCTATAATTCACATTTAATTCAGCACAGAGCCATGAGAGCCATGAGATCACGACCTCAGCGGAAATCAAGTCGACCACTTAACCAACTGCGCCACCCAGGCGTCCCTTGTGTCTGGCTTCTTTCGGTTAGCATAAACATCCTTAAAGTTCATCCCTGCTGAACCATGTCAACGCTGCCCTGCTGTTTGTGACTAGTCATTCCATTGTGTGTATGTGGGACCTTCTGTTGGTCCGTTTGTCTGTTGATGGGCATTGGGGTCGTTTGCACCTTTGGGCCCTGCTGAACATGCTGCCGTGAACATACCCGCCCACGTTTCTGTGTGCGCATACAGCCTGGGCGTGTGTCGTGCATTCTGTCATCTGATGCCCAGGGCGCCTCTCTTGGTTGGGGGGAGGTCTTTCCCCCATTATAAGGTGAGGGCTTGGGTGACCTGTGGTCAAGTGCAGGCCTCTGTGCAGGTCAAGCCCAGAACCACCCACCTGCAGCATGCTTTTGACCGTGACCCCTCGCGGCGCCCCTAGCCGAGCTTAGCAGGTGCGAGACAGTCGGGGGCCTAGAGTGGCCAGGTCGGGGGCAAGGAGGAGACAAAGCCACTCAGGGCTCAAAGGCCCCAGTGAGAAGCTTGGACTCCGTTTTAAGGGAGAATGGGAAATCGTGGGACACTGTTAAGCAGAGAGTGATGTGGTGTGATTGGTGCTTTTAAAAGGTGACTTTTGTTGTTACATAGAGGACGGTCATGAGGGTGGGGGCTCGAGGGGCGGCGGGTGGACTGTTCGAGAGGCTGCCTGTGGTCCTTCGGGTGAGAGAAGACGGGAGCTTTGGTGAGGCCAGGTAGAGACAGAGGGGACGGACAGATTCGGGACAAACGCGGCTGCTGTCACCCTCTGTCACACATCGGCCCCGCATGCCCTTACCCGGAGGGCTCCCGTGTGACTCCCCGCGTCCGTGCACAGCCCGGGGTCAGCCCTGCTGTATCAGCAGGTGGATGTGGCGCCCCTGGCCTTACAGGAGGGGAGGAGAAACCAAACCCGCTCCAGCAGCTTCGGGAAGTGGGGAGAGAAAGTAGCCGCAGATTTTAGCCAGAAGAAGGGCAGAGTGAGGGATGAAAGGAAGAGAATAGAACAGGCAGAGGGCCTTGATTCTGGTGGAGTCAAAGGGGAAGTGGGGGCTGGTGACCAGAGTGAGAGTAGAAAAGCCCCAGATCGGGGCGGAGTCAGTAAATTGCCACCTCCTTCTGGCAAGGCCATTTCCCAAGATCCATTGAGATTCAAGATGAACTTACTCTTCAACCCAGCAACTCCACTTCTAGAAGTTTGTCTTGGGTTAGTGCTGGGACAAGGACCCAGTCTGGGTCTAGGCAGGGGTGTCGGTGAGCACCAGGCACAAGTCCAAAATGCCAAAAACACCCTCAGCTGCCATCAGTCTGGAATTGGTTTAACCTTGGTATGTTCCACTCAATGAAATCTTGGTAGTCACTCAATGAAATCTAGGGGCGCTGGTGTGGCTCAGTGGGTTAAGTGTGACCGGCTCTCGATTTCGGCTCGGTCGTGATCTCACGGTTCGTGGGTTCAAGCCCCATGTCGGGCTCTGCGCTGATCCTGCTCGGGGATTCTCTATCTCCCTGTCTCTGTGCCCCACCCCACCCCCCACTGTCTTTCAAATAGATAAACATTTTTTTTTTTAATTTTTTTTTCAACGTTTATTTATTTTTGGGACAGAGAGAGACAGAGCATGAACGGGGGAGGGGCAGAGAGAGAGGGAGACACAGAATCGGAAACAGGCTCCAGGCTCTGAGCCATCAGCCCAGAGCCCGACACGGGACTCGAACTCACGGACCGCGAGATCGTGACCTGGCTGAAGTCGGACGCTTAACCGACTGCGCCACCCAGGTGCCCCTAGATAAACATTTTTTAAGAAAAGAAAAATAGGGGACACCTGGGTGGCTCAGTCGTTTAGGCGTCCAACTTCAGCTCAGTTCATGATCTCGTGGTTTGTGAGTTCGAGCCCCGCCCCGCGTCAGGCTCTGTGGGGACAGCTCAGAGCCTGGAGCCCGCTTCAGATTCTGTGTCTCCCTCTCTCTCTGCCCCTCCCCCACTCACACTGTCTCTGTCTGTCTCTCAAGAATAAATAAACATTAGGGGCGCCTGTGTGGCGCAGTCGGTTAAGCGTCCGACTTCAGCCAGGTCGCGATCTCGCGGTCCGGGAGTTCGAGCCCCGCGTCGGGCTCTGGGCTGATGGCTCAGAGCCTGGAGCCTGTTTCCGATTCTGTGTCTCCCTCTCTCTCTGCCCCTCCCCCATTCATGCTCTGTCTCTCTCTGTCCCAAAAATAAATAAACGTTGAAGAATAAATAAACATTAAAAAAAAGAAAAATAGGGTAGCTCTGTGTGCATTGATGGGACAAGATGCACACACTATGGAAGAAAAGTTGTGGCAGGAGCGGGTGTAAAACCCAAGTTTGTGTGTCCTTTTCCAGCTGCAGAGGCTGTTTGGTGGCAGATGGGGTGACAGGCAGGCCATGAGCTCACTTTCTGCTTTATAGGTCTTCTGGGTCTGCGCACATGTCACTTTTATGGTTGGGATATAGCGTTTTTCCTCCATGAAAAGAGAGAAGTACCAGACAGGTGGCAATTTCAGTTACCTTTGAAAAAGGAACCAGGCAGCCCAGGGGACAGGAACCAGCATGGTGGCTTTCTCTCTATCTGCAATCAGGCTGAGCAGCCACTTCCTTGCTAGAAACCCAGAAAGCACCTGCTCCCCGCACAGCTGTGGACCTCTTCTTTGTGGCCAGCGCACCGGGTGGCCCCGGAGCCTTCTCCTGGTCCTCCCCCAGGCCCTGCCCCGAGATCAAAGGCAGGGCTCTGGGTCCCAAGAAGCTGCCCTCTGGCCCCTGGCCTACTTTGACCAGGCCGACAAGGCGGCCAAGGTCACCTGGCAGCTCAGTCCTTTGCCCTCAGGCTCCTTTCTGGGTGTGGTCCTGCAGTGGGAGGAGGTGGAAAGGTGGGGACTTCTCAGGCCCCTGCCGGCCTGGAATGCAAACGAAGGGCGAAGGACGGAAATAGACCTTCTTGCAATAATGCCCCACCCAGGTCAGATTCGGTCTCTTGTTGCGAGGTTTAGACCCCAGAGTTAGTTAGGCCTGACCTGGGCCACCTGCCCTGGCACCAAGGTCCCCCGGTCCTCTCCTGTCTTGCCACCTCTCGACACACTCGTGCCCCCCTCCCTGTTTCCATTCCAGCCGCGCTGCCCCCCCTGCCCGCCATGGCCTCCGCTGACAAGAATGGCGAGAGCGTCTCCTCCGTGTCCAGCAGCCGCCTGCAGAGCCGGAAGCCGCCCAATCTGTCCATCACCATCCCTCCACCCGAGACCGCGGCCCCTGGCGAGCAGGCCAGCATGCTGCCCCAGGTAAAGGGACAGGTGAGGGGGCAGCCTGGAGGCTCGCCGCCCTGCCCCAGACAACAGCCGTGCCCACACAGCTCTGTTCGGGCGGAGGAGGCCCCTTCTGCCTGAGCCCCAGCTGCCTGTGTAGGCCCCGACTGAGGCCTGTGCCCCCTCCTGCCTTTCCAGATGTCACAGTGAGCGGGCCCCGAGCGCAGGGGTCGGGTCTCCCGGTGATCGCTGTGGGTCTCCCGGTGGGATGTGCGGTCCTGAGAAAGCCTCCCGGTTCCACCCAGGACTGGCTGTTTCCCTTTCTGTCTAGGCCCTGCCACACCACCCCGCCCAGGGGCGAGGGCTGTCACACTTGGGGGAAGGGGCCCCCCGCGCCGGGCATCAGCAGCCTGACCCCGCGGCGCCTGGCTCCCGTGGAGAATGGAAATGAGCAACGTTTCCAACAGCCTGGACCAGCGCTCCATAAAGGGCTCATTGAGAGCAGGCTTGAAACAGTGTCCTGGGGCATAAAGGGGTGCTGTGTTGGCGCCACCCACTCACCCCGGGGGGCTCTTCCTCCTACAGGGAACCAGGAGCTAGGAAATCACGCTGGGGGTCACTGAAGAGTTAGAAGATGGTGACTTTACATTTGGAAGGAAAGCAGCTCAGGGCGTGTAAATTGGGGGTGAGGCTTGTTAACAACTCCGTGCTCTCACGTAGGGAGCCACAAAAGAGCCAGCCCGGGCTCTGGGCTCCACCAAGTCCCAGCCTGTCCTCCCCCAGAGGCCCAGGAACCCAGCCTACGTGAAGAGTGTCAGCCTCCAGGAGCCACGGGGACGATGGCAGGAGGGCAGCTCAGAGAAGCGCCCAGGCTTCCGCCGCCAGGCCTCCCTGTCCCAGAGCATTCGAAAGTGAGCACCCTTCCCGCCCCCTGTCCCCGGCAGCCCTACGGACCTTCTCCGGGCCTGGCCCCTGGGTCCCCTTCCTAGAAGGAGCGGGAAGGCCTTAATGAGCGGCCCTCCCTGCAGGGCTGGAACGTGAGAATCCGTTAACACCGTGTTCCGGGGGGGAAACTGAGGCCCAAGGGCGATGTGTGCCTTGTAGAAAGTCACAGGGTGGAGCCTGCGGGGTGGGTCAAGGAGCGGGGCTGGGGGTGGGGGGGCACCGGCCCACAGAGTGACTCCGGGAGGTCTGCCCACCCCTTTTAGCTGGTCATTGGGTACCAACCCCGGGGCAAAAGCGGGGAGCCGATCTGTCCCCCTCCACTGCACACATACACGTGCCTTGTCGCCTGTCGTCCCCTGCCCACACACGCTGTCACCTCCCACGTCCCCTCCCCTGGACACAAGTGCACGGCACCCTGCCCCCCTGCATCCCCCCTGCACGTGCCCTGGCCCGCTTTGGTCTTCGTCCCCGCGGCGTGCCCACCCCCGCGGCGCTCTCGGCTCCCGCAGGGGCACAGCCCAGTGGTTCGGGGTCAGCGGCGACTGGGAGGTGAAGCGGCAGCATTGGCAACGCAGGAGCCTGCACCACTGCAGCGTGCGCTACGGCCGCCTCAAGGCCTCGTGCCAGCGGGACCTGGAGCTCCCCAGCCAGGAGGTGCCGTCCTTCCAGGGCACCGAGTCTCCAAAACCCTGCAAGATGCCCAAGGTGGGTTTGGGGGGGGAGGAAGGGGCGGTGGCAGTGGCGGGGGACGGAGCCCAGGGGCCCGACCTGCTCCCTCCCTCCCTCCCTCCCTCTCTTCCAGATTGTGGATCCACTGGCCCGAGGACGGGCGTTCCGCCACCCGGACGAGGTGGACAGGCCCCATGCCCCACACCCGCCCCTGACCCCCGGGGTCCTGTCCCTCACATCCTTCACCAGCGTCCGCTCTGGCTACTCCCACCTGCCCCGCCGCAAGAGGATGTCTGTGGCCCACATGAGCTTTCAGGCTGCCGCCGCCCTCCTCAAGGTGAAGATGCCTCTGCCCGGCCCCCGCCGCCCCTCCCTCCCTCCCTCTCTGTCCCCCCAGAGCGTCCCCCAAGAGCTCACCTGGGCGCATCCCTCTGTGCCAAGGGCAGCGGATGCATGAGGTTCCCCGGCAGAGAGGCCCGGGGCCTGGCCCGTGGCCTTCCAGCCCCAGCGCTCCAGGGTTTGGGAAGCCGGGTTCTGCACCGACACGGGCTGGGCGAGTCGGAAGTGAAATGTGCAGTCAGTTCACCCGAGTTTACTTGGCCCCTGTGATGTGCTGGGCACGGGGGCTGCAGAGTGACAGGAGCCAGTGTCCCTGCCCCGGGAGAGCCCCCAGGCCCGAGGGGGCAGTTGTCACTAGTCAGTGTGATAAGTGCCGGGGTCGGTGCAGGAGAGGGGCTCATGTCAGGGAAGCCACTTGAGCTGAGCCCAGAAAAATAAGAAGTTCCCCAGGAGAGGAATAGCTTTCTCAGCAGAGGGAAGGGCCCACGCAGAGGCCCGGAGGTAGGAGGGGGCATGGCACGTGGGGGTCAGAGAGGGGGGCAGGGGCACGGTGTGCCGTGCCGCGGAGCTGGGGCTGGGGCAGATGGCCCGAGTTTTGGGAGTAAGGGCGCGGAACGAGTGGTGGCAAGCTAGCTGCCCAAGTCAGAGGGCAGGACGTCAGCAGGGAGAGGAAGACGGCCAACTGCGGAGACAGCGCTACGTTTAGGGCTATGGAAGATGGTGCCCTGTCTCTGACCACGCCCTGCCCAGGGAGGATGGGCTTGACAGTCCCTCTGGAGCGGGGGGCCTGATGCCCGTGCCTCTGCCCTGTCACAGGGGCGCTCCGTGCTGGATGCCACGGGACAGCGGTGCCGGGTGATCAAACGCAGCTTTGCCTACCCCAGCTTCCTGGAGGAGGACGTGGTCGATGGGGCAGACACATTTGACTCCTCATTTTTTAGTAAGGCAAGCATGGGGTGTGGGCCTCGGGAAGAGGGTACGGGGTGGCCTGGGAGTTAGGACTGGTGACCTGGCCTCGATCATGCGCTGCCAGGAGCCCCTGACAGATCCAAGGGCCCCCTGGTTGGAGGGATATGCTGCCTTGCGGAGCTCCTGGGCCCCTGTCTCTCCGTCAGGGGCCTGGTGGGGCAGGTGCCAACGGGGAAATCATGAGAGCTCCCAGGCACATGCCCTGCACCTCCCTCCCCAAGAGCCTGTCCCGCTCTGTTCTGTCCTTGAATTGAGCTGTCGGGAGCAGTATTTGGGACAGTGGCTCCTCACGCTGTCTTTCTTTGTGTCCCCCGCTCCACCCCACCCCAGGAAGAAATGAGCTCCATGCCCGACGATGTGTTTGAGTCTCCCCCGCTCTCTGCCAGCTACTTCCGGGGGATCCCACGCTCGGCCTCCCCGGTCTCCCCCGATGGGGTGCAGGTCCCTCTGTGAGTTCTGGGCAGCCTTCCTCCAAGCGGAGGGAAGTGGTGTGGTGGGGAAGGGCTCCCCCAGCCCGCAGCAGGTCCCTCCCGGGCTCCCTTCTGGGATGTGCGGGGGGGGGGGGGGGGGGGGGGGGGGGAGGGGGGGGCAGCCGGCTGAGAGCCCTCCCCCACCAGGAAGGACTCTGGCCGAGCCCCGGCGCCCGGGGCCAGGCGCAGCAGGCGCCTCGCCTCCACGGTGAAGCACTTTGCCTTTGACCGCAAGAGGCGGCACTACGGCCTGGGCGTGGTGGGCAACTGGCTGAACCGTAGCTACCGCCGCAGCATCAGCAGCACCGTGCAGCGCCAGCTGGAGAGCTTCGACAGCCACCGGTGAGCCGTGAGGCGGCCGCCTCCGGGCGTTGTGGGCGGCGTCCCCGCCCTCAGGTGCAGGCAGAGGGCAGGAGGGCCGAGGGCCACCCCGGGAGGCCCGGGAGCTTCCGGCTTCCCCAGGACCCTCGCCTGCAGCAGCCCCCTTACTCACCGAGCCGGCATTTGGCGAGCACCCCCTGCGGGTGAGGGAAGCAGGGACGAGTCCCCGGGGTTGCCCTGCGACCATGTGCGTCACCTGGGAGGGGTCCCCGGGCGCTTTGCTGCCTCTTCACCCTCCCTGCTTCCTTGGCCTGTATCCTCAGCCTGGCTCCTGAAAGCAGTGAGTCGACAAGCGTGCGTTGAGTGCTATCCCCCACTGGCCCCAGAACAGCTCTGACAGGAGAGACCGGGAGGGCACGGTGGGCCAGAGGGACGGTCAGAACCTTGGACTATGAGTGAGGGGAGCGTGGGGCAGGATGTGCACAGAGACCTTGGGGGAAATAAGAGGATTGGAGGAGTGCAGTCCTCCCAGTGTGCGATGGGCAGTGACCTGATGGACATTAAACCCCGATTATAAATAAGTAATAACAAGGATAGCAAGCGTCCCAAGGAGGTTGGAGAATGAGAGTGAACTGGTGAGGAGGGGTGCAGCCAGCGTGAGCAGGAGTTAGCCGGGTAAAGAGAGATGTGAAGAGCATTTCTGACAAAAGAGGCACCGTGTGCAAAGGCCCTGGGGCCGCGAGGATTGTGGTTTGTTCCAGGAACTGTAAGAGAAGAATGTGGGTGGGCACAGTAAGGCCTTGCAGCCAGCAGGAGGGGGCGATGTTGGACTTAATTCCAAGGTGGCGGGAAGCCATCGAAGGGTTTTAAGCAGGGAGAGACATGTTGGAGTGCATTTTTTTTTAACGCGTATTTATTTTTGAGAGAGAGAGAGTGAGCGCCAGTGGGGGAGGGGCCAGAGGGATACAGAGGACCCGTGCTGATAGCAGAGAGCCCGATGCGGGGCTCGAACTCACGAACCATGAGATCTGACCCGAGCTGAAGTCGGACGCTTAACCGACTGACCCACCCAGGCGCCCCCTGTAGGGGCTGTGATGTCACTGTGACGAAGGATGAGTTGGAGGGGAATAGAAGGGGAGCTGATGGGGGATGGGCTCGACAGACTGAGGGATGGGATGTGGGTTCAGCTCCGCTGACCCCAGGCTTGTGTCCCCAGGCCCTACTTCACCTACTGGCTGACCTTCGTCCACGTCATCATCACGCTGCTGGTGATCTGCACGTATGGCATTGCACCCGTGGGCTTTGCCCAGCACGTCACCACCCAGCTGGTGAGCCAGGCTAAGTTAGGGGTGCTCCGCTCCGGGGGTCCCACCCGCCCGAGAGGCATCAAGCGTCATCGGGCACCGAATCCCTCCCGTGGCCACAACCTGGCCCATGCAGTAGGGTGCTCTGGGCTCGCCACAGCTTTACCCCTCAGCCCTACCCTGGCATGGGGAACCCCCTGACCGCCCTCCCTCTGCCTCTGCCCCAGGTGCTCAGGAACAAAGGTGTGTATGAGAGTGTGAAGTACATCCAGCAGGAGAACTTCTGGATCGGCCCCAGCTCGGTGAGGGGCCCGGCGGGTGGGACAGCACCACAGCGGGAAGGCCCTGGGCCCCGTCACCCCCAGCTGGGCAGGGGGTCGGCTTGCCCAGGGGACCCCCCCCTCGTCAGGGGGCCCTCAGGGGAGACTCAACAGAGTGGCCAGGTCGGGGCCCACGCTTATTCTCTGCCCTCCCCCAGATCGATTTGATCCACCTGGGAGCCAAGTTCTCGCCCTGCATCCGGAAGGACCAGCAGATCGACCAGCTGGTGCTTCGGGAGCGAGACCTTGAGCGGGACTCGGGCTGCTGTGTCCAGAATGACCACTCGGGCTGCATCCAGACCCAGCGGAAAGACTGCTCGGTAGGGCCAGCCCTCCGCTTGCCCTAGCCTTGGGGAGGGCCCCGGGAGGACCATCCCCTCCCTCCTTCCCAGCCCCACACACCCCTGTACACGGGCCAGCACGGGGAGGGTGCCGACCTCCCCAGAGGAGCAGAAGCCACGTCTTGGGAGCGTCAGCCGGGGGTAGAGGTCTGGGAGATGGGTCTGAGCCCTGGGGACGAGGGGAAGAGCCCCTGTCCTGGAGGGTCCCTTGCCCACTCTCACGGGGACATTCGCCTAGTCGTAACCAACCCTCCTCCACTCTCCAGGAGACTTTGGCCACTTTTGTCAAGTGGCAGGATGACACGGGCCCCCCCATGGACAAGTCTGATCTGGGCCAGAGGCGGACATCGGGGGCAGTGTGCCATCAGGACCCCAGGTACGGTCCCAGGGTGGCCCACCGCCGGGCCACCCATGAGAAGACGGCCTTGCGTATCCTGCCCGTGGCTCCTGCAGGGATGTTGGAGGGGAGTGTGGCAGGCTGGGGGGCGGGGCACAGCTCCTCACTTTGCCCCCTCTCACCCCTGCCTCCAGAACCTGTGAGGAGCCAGCCTCTAGCGGCGCCCACATCTGGCCCGACGACATCACCAAGTGGCCAGTGAGTGTCCGGGGTGGAGCATGGTCCGGGAAGGGCAGGGAGGGGATGCCTGCCACTGCCCGGGGCCCAACCCGGTGTCCGTCCCGGCAGATCTGCACAGAGCAGGCCAAGAGTAACCGCACGGGCTTCCTGCACATGGACTGCCAGATCAAGGGCCGCCCGTGCTGCATCGGCACCAAGGGCAGGTGAGCCGGCCCAGGCACTCTGCCCCCGGGCACCCTGCCCAGAGCTTCCTCGTATCCTCTGGCACCACCCACCACCCCGGGCCAGTGTCCTCCCTGCCTGGTGACTCTGGGGTCACCCGTGGCGTGAGCAGAATGAAAGGGAGCTTGCCCCGGAGCTGTGGTCCCCGCAGAGCGGCGCCCCCTTCCTGCCAGCGATGCCTGCTGTGGCCAGGCCTTGAGCAGCAGGTGAATGGGCAGGAGTCCTCAGGGCCCTGACGCACCCCCTGGCCTCCTTGTCCCCCCAGCTGTGAGATCACCACCCGGGAATACTGTGAATTCATGCACGGCTATTTCCACGAAGAGGCAACACTCTGCTCCCAGGTGAGGCAGGGCCTGGCGGGGGGCCCTGAGCGTAAGGAGCTGAGCCCCGCAGCCTGCTGGAGCTGGCCTCGTGCCTTCCCTCCCGCGGCAGGTACCCGGCTCTGCACCCCCCCCCCCCACGTCAGGGCCAGCTGGGTCGAGGGCACTGACCTCCACGCGCTTGCCCCCAGGTGCATTGCTTGGACAAGGTGTGTGGGCTGCTGCCCTTCCTCAACCCCGAGGTCCCAGATCAGTTCTACAGGCTCTGGCTGTCTCTGTTCCTCCACGCTGGGTAAAAGGCCCCTGGCTGCCCGCCCCTCCCCGCCAGGCCCCTGTGATGTCTGCCCGCCCCCGCCCCCCAGAGACCCCTGGAGGAGGGCTCCCGGGCCAGCGCGCAGCCGCCACGAGCCTCCAGACCCCGCTGCCCCTGCGGTGCCTGGCTGGCAGCCGCAGGCAGAGGCGGGACGGCTGATGCCTGGTGCGCCCCCCTCCCCAGCGTGGTGCACTGCTTCGTGTCTGTGGTCTTCCAAATGACCATCCTGCGGGACCTGGAGAAGCTGGCCGGCTGGCACCGCATCGCCATCATCTTCATCCTCAGCGGCATCACCGGCAACCTCGCCAGTGCCCTCTTCCTCCCCTACCGGGCGGAGGTAGGCACTCGGAGGGGCGGGGCAGAGGGCGGGGCCGGCTCTGCTGCTCCCCACCCCCACCCCCCCACTGGCTCTGCCACAGGGACACACGGCGCCCTCCCACGCCGGGTTCAACAGCAGATGGACAGCTAAGCTGTGGGCTTATTGGCCGATCCCCTAATCCCCGGGTGCAGGGGAACAGCACTGCCCCTGGGTCGTGCTCAGGCATCCCTTCCGACTTTCCCAGATCTTGTCCCTCCTTTTGTTCGCCTCTGCTTCCTTTCTCTTCGTGACCGTGACCCTGCCTGTTTACCTGCCTGTCACATAACTGTGGGTTGAGCTGTATGGAATCGCCAACGCCCAGCCACTCTAGACTCACGGAGACAGCGAGTTTTTTGATCGGTTCAGTCTAACGCTGTTGGCTCGCTCAGGGTCTGTCTGTCCCGCCGTTCGCTGCCTGGAGTGGGCTCGTCTGTCGCGTTGATTGCACTGACCACCCACTGGGCCCGTAGTAGGTCCTCAGAGTTTGCAGAAAACGTGGGCGCCGCAAGCCCAGCTGTGGCCCAGCTGCTGCGGCTGCTCCCTGACCCCCTCCCCGCCGCCACCCCAGGTTCAGGGTCCCCGCGCCTGGGAGGAGCCCACCCATAGGCTGACCCGGGTCCCCGGGGGCTCCAGGCTTCCCCCTGGGGCGCCCGGAAATGACCCTTCTCCCCTCCCCCACCCGCCCCAGGTGGGCCCGGCCGGGTCACAGTTCGGCCTCCTCGCCTGCCTCTTCGTGGAGCTCTTCCAGAGCTGGCAGCTGCTGGAGCGGCCCTGGAAGGCCTTCCTCAACCTGTCGGCCATCGTACTCTTCCTGTTCGTCTGCGGCCTCCTGCCCTGGATCGACAACATCGCCCACATCTTCGGCTTCCTCAGCGGCCTGCTGCTAGCCTTCGCCTTCCTGCCCTACATCACCTTCGGCACCAGCGACAAGTACCGCAAGAGGGCCCTCATCCTGGTCTCGCTGCTGGTCTTCGCCGGCCTCTTCGCCTCTCTGGTCATCTGGCTCTACGTCTACCCCGTGCACTGGCCCTGGATCGAGTACCTCACCTGCTTCCCCTTCACCAGCCGCTTCTGTGAGAAGTACGAGCTGGACCAGGTGCTGCACTGACCCCCTGCCCCCCGGGCGGGGCATCGCTGCTGCTCACGGGGCGCTGAGGGCCCGGGGCCCGGGCCAGGCTGCAGAGCGCCCCCTCCCCCGCGCTCCGGAGACCCACTGCCAGGGGCCCGGGCCCTCCCTCCACCAGGCGAGAACGTCACAAAGGCGGGTTCCCCCGGGGCAGCGAGGCGCCCCCTTCCTCAGGCTGGGGGACACTCCGCGCACGGGCTTCTCTGCAGCTCAGGGGCTCAGGGCCGTGCCCACCTGTCGCTCCCCTGCTGGCGGGACCACTGCCTAGGGGTGGGCTTCTTTCTTTCCCAAGGTCCTCAGGCTTCGCCCATCACCCCCCTCAGCCTCTGCTGGTGCCCCCCGGCCACACACACACACACACACACATACCCCATTGCTGTGAGCGTGCCCTTACTGGGACGTGGCCAGGGTTCCCACACCTGCCTCACCACGCCAGCCCTCCTTCCTGTTTCTCCTCCCCTCTCTGCCCTAAGAGCCCGGGCCCCTCGTTCATCGGTGGCCTGGTGAGCCTGCCCTTGACGTTCCTGGAGCAGACTTGTGGGAAGGGCTTTGCCACGGTCTGGGGCAGAGAAGAGCAAGGAGGCACAGCTGGGCTGGGAAGCTGAGAGCCTTTGCTTGTTCCGAGCAGACAGAGGCTGTCCCCTCTGTGTCCCTCTTGGGCCTCTCTTGGAGTCAGTGTTCTGCCTCATGGGGCTGGCTTCGAGAAGGCCGGCCCTACTCCACTCTGCCTCACTCCTGCCCAAGTTGGGGCGGGGGCTGGGCTACTCACTCCTGCCCGAGTTGGGGTGGGTTCCCCAGGGGTTGCCCAAGGCTCGGTCAGACCCATTTTTTTACTGGTTTATATTAAGGTTCTAATTTTTAAAAGTAACGCTAACTTTATATGGATGATGTCTCAAATGTATTAAATGATAGTCTTTAGAAGTAACATCTTTTGACCCGAGGGGCTCTAGCAGAGTGAAAGCTGGAACTTTATTTTGCGGTGCGGGGCCAGCCACGAGCTCAGGGGCGGGGCCTCGGCCTAAAGGGATGGCGGAAAACTTGTGGGGGATTTGCTTGGGCCAGAAACCAGGTTTGGGGTCCCAGGGGGTCCCTTGAGAGGGCCGGGTTAAATGCCTGGAGCCCAGGGGCGGTGAGGGTCTGGCTGCCCCTGGCAGAGACGGTGGGGGGAAGGCACAGCCCTCGTCCGCTCACTGGGCCCCACCCACAGCCCTGACCCCACATCAAGGAGCCATGTGGGAAGTGACGAGAGGACCCAGGGGGTCCGAGGCCAGGGGTGGGGGGCACAGGGGCTGAGCTAGGAGGTAGCCTCTGCTCTTTCCTGATCCCAGCTACCCCTCATTCCGGGGCAGAGGATGAGAAAGGGGCTCCGTGAGGCTGGGGAGGGTAAGGGCCTTCGGAGCACCAGGCCCAACCCACGAGGACAACGATGCTGCCTGCCCAGAGGGCCCCCCCATTGGTTCCCGAGAATGAAGGAGTCGCTGAGGTGGGTCGCAGGACACCTCCTGCTGTCCCCGGTTATCAACCACTCCCCACCCCTGGCACAATTTGGAATGTGGGCCGGGGAGAGGGGTGGTCCAGAGAGCCTCACAAGGATAGGCTGGGAAGTGTATCGCCGAAGCTTGCTGGGCAGCTGGGTTGGGGAGAGAACGGGGAATTGGGGCCGGGTAGGAGCCCCCAGGTGGGGGGGGGGGGGTGTGTGTGTGTGCGGGGAGCAGTGACTTCAGGAGCCGCTGTTCCTACGCCGGGAGGCATGGTCCCACATGGAGCGCTGCAGCTCATTGAAGGTGAGCGAGCCCAGGGTGATGGCGCATGGGCCCACGAGGCGGAAGCCGAATTTCCGATAGAAGGGCACCAGCGCATCCTCACACATGAGCACGGCCCGGCGCACTGCTGGCTGCCTCCCCAGGTGGTGCAGGAACCGCCACATCAGGATGGAGCCCTTGCCTTGTCCCCGGAAAGTGTGGTGCACGGCCAGGGCGCGTAGGTGGGCGGTGTGGCCCCCGGGCCGGTGCAGCGTCATCGACTCCTGGGAACGGGCAAGGGATGTGAGTCCAGGGCGTCTCTGTCGATAACCTGCCTCCCCAGCTAGCTCCACTGGCCGAGCAAGCGTCTCTCGAGTGCCTCCAATCGGGGCTCCATTCCTACCCAAGGAGGGCCCCAAACTGGGAGCCGTGCCCTCCAAAGAGGTGGGTCCTTTTGACCTGGGAGAGGTCCAGAGGAAGAAGTCACAGCCCAGGGGCGCCTGCCCTCACCTGAGTGAGTCTCTCCTGGTCCCAAAGCGAGCCGATGATGAAAGCCACAAGGCGGCCCTCCTGGAACCAGCCCATGGACAGCTCTGGACACAGGGTCAGGAAGTGCTTGATCTCCTCCAGATACAAGGGGCAGATGCCCAGGACAGAGATGAAGGCTGCAAGGGGAGGTACGGCGTGTGACTCAGCGGTCACCGTGCCACATGCCACTGGCCACCGAGCATCTGCTCAGAAGCCCAGGTGTGCTTTCCCACTCCCCACACCTCCCCCATAGGAAAGTGGGATTCGGGGCCCTTCCCATCCCCACGCACATGCATACACACACACACACACACACACACACTTGATCTGATACTCTGGGGGCCCAGCCACCAAGGACAGGGGCTCCTCCCCATGGACAGACGCGTCAGCGTCCAGACCCTGTGCGGGGCCCACTCACCTTCACGCTCAATCTCAAACACGCTGGCAGCATCCTCCGGGGTGAGGCAGCGGAACTCGTTGGCGGGAAGCGTATGACGCCGCTGGTGGCCTGGGGCCTTTGGGGTCTCCGGCTGCAGCTGCGAGGCCTCGGGCTCCAGCGGGTACGTGCTCTGTGTGGACATCCTGGATGCTGGTGCGTCCCCGGGTGCCCCAGCTTCAGAAGTGGCCTTGGTGGCCGGAAAGGGTCCTGCGGCACCTATCGGGGAGGAGCGAGGGTCAGGGGTACGGTCCTCCTCTCCGATAGGGGCGGGCCAGGGTGACGGCGCGTCTTGCCTCTTGTGGCCGGACCTGGGGTCAGGTGAGTCCCAAAGCAGACCTGGGGGCCGTAAACATTGGTGCCCTCTCCGCCCCCCCCTTTCCGTCTCAGACAGAAGTACCCGCGGAACAGCCTTTCCACACCTCCAGATCTGGCCTCACTGCCCTCCAGGGACACCCAGGTCTCAGGAGGCGGTGGGAAGGGTGGGCAGGGCTCTGTGGAGCCTGGGGACGGGTGGCCACCGACCACTTCTGACACAGTTGGTCTTATCTGCCCAGAAGGAGACTTTCTGGTCCTTTGGGTGAAAGATACCGTGGCTCCGGCTTTCTAGGCGGGTTCGGCCCTTGGCCCTGGAGCAAAAGGCCCTTAACCAAAGCGGGTTCTCAGGGAACCTTCACATTTACTCAGATGGCCTCAGACTGGACCGTGCACGCATGCGGAAGGCATCAGGAGTGCAGGGGTAGTCTGAGGGAGAAGGGAGCGGGCCTGGGGAGCAGCGAGACCCCTCCCGCCCTGTCCCTGGCTCAGCCGCTGTGCCCCTGTGGCACCATGTCTTTCCCAGAATACCCTGGGGATTCTTAGAGGAGGCCATCCTTCCCTTAAAAAGCCCATGGCTTCCATACGTGCCTTGCCTCACCGCCCCCCCCCCCCCCTTCTACTTTTTCTCCCTACATCCAGAAGCCCCAGGCAGGGTAGCTCCTGTTCCTGAAGGCTGGGAGCCAGGAGCAGGGGTCCCACTTACCAGCACCCTCAGCAGGGGCCCAGTGTTCCCACCACAGAGCCGATCACCCCGGAGGTGGTCCGCAGGCACAGGAGCGGGGGCGGGGGGGGAAATCTGGGACGCCCCCTCCGTGCGCAGCTCGCCTGTTGCAGCAGGCGTCACTGGGGAACATGGGATGTTCTCAGCGATTTATAATCCCTGCCCCGCCTCCTTGTCACACCAGCAGGACAAAGCCAGCAGGGCTGTGCGGCTCTGTGCCCTGTCTCTGCCTGTCAGACATCAGCACGACATACTGGATGCACAAGGGATTACAGTGATTGATGAAGGCCCCAGAGAGGGGCGGGGGGAGGGGCGGGGAGAGCACAGGGCTAAAACCTCAGGGGTCCAGCTCTAATCCCGGCCCTGGCTCTGCCTGGCTGGGACAGGCATTCACCCTTTGTGCTCTGGAGGCTTGGGCAAGCCCACCTCTGAGGGTCCTTTCAGCTTCTGCAGGCTGGGAGTGCTACCCTTTGTGGCGTCTACTGTGTGCTGGGCCTCGGGTACGAGTGTCCTTTAATCCACATGACAGGCCTGCCCAGTATTACCCCATTTTATAGAGAAGGGAACAGAGGCTCAGAGAGGCTGAAGAACCTGCTTAGAGCCTCCCAGCAAGTCGTCGAGGTCAGAAAGGCAACCCCGGGCTGTCCCCCTGTGTCACGCAATTACAGGGTGTGTTGATTTTCCACATGACAGATCCGCGCCTTCACACTCCTACTGACCATCAATCAGACTGTGTCCTCAGGTCAGGGTCTGCCAAAGCGAGGGGAGCCAGTGGGTGTCCCACTGGCCTTGGGAGGAAATGCCCCGATCTCAGTGAGCCTGGAGAGGCAGGCAGGGCTGGAGGCAGCCGTATTCAGACCTTGCCGGGTAGACGGAGACAAGCCACTGATCACCAGACACACCCCTCTACGTCCTGCCCTCATAAATTACCCCCTCCACGTATGTAACCAGCCTACCCCTTTCCAGAGCACTCTGAGGAAAAGACCCAGGTCCAGAAGTAAGAGTCAAAGCCCCACGCTCACCGCCCGCTCATCACCTGTCACGAAAACCAGCCTCAACAAGCAAGAGGTCCTTAGTGACTCATGCCCCCCTGCCATCACCCTGGTGATGCCCTGTCTACCCGCCGCAGAAGGAGGGCCTGCTCTTGCCATGGTCCCGGAGCTCTGCCTACGTGGCTCTGACATCGGGGTCCCCAGACCAGCCCAGATGCCCCTGCACCCACGCTCCTATCTGTGGGATCCCTTCCTCCCAGGGCCTCTCTGCTGTGTGAGGCCCAGCAGAACCCCCAGAGCTTAACGTGCCCCCCACCCCAACTGCTACCAGGCACTTCCCGTCTTTCCCCTTCTGGGGGCCCACGACAGACCTCTCGGGACCACCCAGAAGACCTCCTCACGCTTGGCTTTCGGGCCTGGTTGGGAAGACAGGTCCAGGACCGGGACTGGGCACCTCTACCTCCAACCTCAAGGTCTCAGGAAAGGTCTTCTCTGTCCTTCTTAGACCCTGTGGCTCCACCGCACCCCCTCACGCCCATCGCCACCGCCCAGAGCCACCAGAGAAGAGCAGGCTATCGAATCTGCCTCTCTTCTGATTGACCACTGTATGGCCCTATTCTTTCTGGAAAACACCTCTAGACACATGGAACCTCAGAGACGAAGATAGGACATCATTATACTAAACATGGCTGAGCTGGGGGACCCGATCCCCCAAGGGGGCAGGGGAGGGAAAGGGAGGGTGAGCTGTCCCCATCAACTGAAGAACCTGACAGTATGCCATCAGCGATGAGAGGGAAAGAGATGGGTGACGGACACACGGGGGTGACGGAGACAGAGAAGGACGCCTCTGTAGTGAAATTAAGAGAAAGGTCAAGAGTGACTGCATTTGTCTCTAGTCCCAGCCTTGCTGAGTGATGATCTCTGGAGGCCTGTCGGAACACCAACCGCTTCCGGACCTCGGGGTGTCCTTCCCCACGAGGAGCTGTCATCAAATTCATCTGACCAACAGAGTGGCCTCAAGGGATGTACCTTGTGAATAAGGGTGGCAGATTTGGCAAATAAAATGCAGGAAGCCCTGTGAGGTTCAAATTTCAGGTAAACAACTTTTTTTTTTTTTTTAGGATTTTATTTTTGTTTTTATTTTTACTTTTTTTCGGTGCAAAAAGGTGATTTTGTCACAGCATGGGGACAGGACCCCGTGGGCAGAAAGAGCTGCCTAAAGATGTTCCTTTTAGCTAATCTCTACACCCAAACCTAGGGCTCGAACTCACAACCCTGAGATGAAGAGTCGCGCATTCCACTGACTGAGACAGCCAGGTGCCCCACAAATAACTTATTTTTAAGTTTATTTATTTATTTTGAGAGAGAGAGAGAGAGAAAGGACCAGCAGGGGAGGGGCAGAGAGGGGGAAGGCAGAGGATCCAAAGCAGGCTCTGTGTTACAGCAGAGAGCCCCGCACAGGGCCGAACTCACAAACTGGGAGATCATGACCTGAGCCAAAGTCGGACACTTAACCAACTGAGCCCCCCAGGCGCCCCATCCCCACGACAAATTTTCTTAAGTATAAGTCTGTCCCCTGCAATATTTGGGACACACTTACACAAAAAAAATTGTTGATCCAAAATTCTGATTTCCACCTGAAACTCATGCGACATTTAGGTCAACTCTACTCAAAGTTAAAAATAGATTTTTTAAAAAATTCTGATTTTATTGGGCATCCTGTGTTTTATCTGGCTACTCTGTCTGTGAGGTCTGAGAAAGGGAGTGGTCAGCACAGGCCGGGGAAGGGGCAGTGAGGGAACCAGGAAGAATTGCGTGCCTGCACCGGGGCATAGGGAAGAAGGTGTCCGAGCCTCGGGCAGGGCTGAAGTCCTTGTGTACATCATGGTGTGATGTCGCTAGCCATTACTGTGACCGATCCAACTCCCCCGGCTTCAAAGCAGGGCTCCCGTGCCTGGCTGCACCCTGAAATCATCTGGGAGCTTTAAAAAATTCCAAGCACTGTGTCACCTCCCCAGAGATTCTCATTTTAAGTTCTGGGGTAGGGCCTCGGGAGCATAGCTCCTCCCCCAGGGGCTTCCTCTGCACAGCCAGGCCTGAGAACCACTGTTCAAAGTACACATTCTCCAAGGGGCACCCGGCTGGCTCCGTCAGCAGAGCATGTGACTCTGGGTCTGTGGGTCATGAGTTCGGGCCCCGCATGTGGTGAGTTTATTTAAAAAAAAAAAAAAAAAAAAAGGTAGATGTTCTCCGAGCTGTAGGTTGGCATCCTGTTTGTGTGCCTTGTGAGGAGAGAGAGCGTGCCTACCTAGCCATGTGCCCAGAGCAGGGGTTCAAACTTTTGCACGCCTTTGCAAGTGGAGTCTTGGGCAGAGGTCAAGGGTGTAAAACAGATCAAGAGTCCCCACCTCTCTCCCCTCCGACCCTCCCGCAACAGGCCAGAACTGCTGTGAACTCCATGAGGGCCCTGCCAAGATGAGACTGGTCCCAGTAGGGACCCCCTAAGAGAAATGGACTCCCTTCAGAAGCTCAGACTCACCTTAGAGTGCCCTCTGCCCTGAATGCCCCCCCACCCCCCCTGCATGTTCTGAGGCTCTGTCCAGGCTCAGGGGGCAAGAGAAGAGGGCCATCTATGTGACAGGCATCACAGAGGACATCACAGGCTCTCCAACAGCAGAACCAGAGGTGAGCTGCGTATCTGATGGAGTCAGTGTGACCCAGTGTCCTGTGTGGGGACCACTGGCTCAGGGTGCTTCTTTTTAGATCCCCTATTGATATAATTTTGCTCTTTTTTTTTTTAATGTTTATTTTTGAGGCGGGGGGAGGGACAGAGAGAGAGAAGGAGATACAGAATCTGAAGCAGACGCCAGGCTCTGAGCTGTCAGCACAGAACCCAACACAGGGCTTGAACCCACGAACCAGGAGCTCATGACCTGAGCCGAAGTCGGACGCTTAACTGACTGGACCGCCCAGGCGCCCTGGTATAATGTTGCTCTTTGCCAGTCTTCTCGCATTGAGAAGCACCAGCTCCCTTGAAAGGGTCCTGTAACCACTGCTCCCCAGTTCTGACTCTGCCCGTTGGCCTCCAAACCACACTCCTTCTCACTGGATGTCTCCCCCTTAGGGGTGCCGCCCTCACTCCCTCCGGTCTGGTCTCCCAGTCCACCAGACGGGTCTATGTACAGGTGAATGGCAGTTATGGGCTGGGCTCCGGTTCTCTCCCACACGGTTCTTTGGTCCCAAGCAAACCGTGGGCGATGGCTTGGCTTCCTGCTGTAGGGCTCCAGAACATTCTATGATAGCTTGGAGCAAGGCTGTCCAGGGCCCATAGAGACACCCCCCACCCCCCCACCCCCACACAAGGGTCATGTTACCTAACTCCTCACCTGTCTCAGCCTCACCTCTGACCCAGCTGAGCCCCTATCCCACTAACGATCTGAAGCGGCAAGAATGACGGGTACAGATGTGGCCATAGTCGTGATGGGGTAGACGACGGAGGTCTGGGTACTGAAAGAGTGTTCTGAGGGGCTGCGTGTTGGCTAAGGAACGTCCACTCTTTGGGAGGAAGGAGACATTAGCAGGAAGAAGGGAAAAGGATAAAGACATTTCCCAGAGTCCCAGCCATGGGGCAGTCAGCAACGTCAAGTGCAGCCAGAATGGAGACGAGATCTCAGATGCTCTTATCACGGAGGCCCCTGGGGACCTTGAAGTCTTTCAGAAGAGAGGGGTGGGGAGGCGTGAGGGCAGAGGCAGGGGAGCGGCCTCATGGTGGCAAAGCAGAGGTGACAGCAGGGCAGAGGCCACCTGTTAAAGATACACTGACCCGGGGCGCCTGGTGACTCAGTTGGTTAAGCGTCTGACTCTTGATTTTGGCTCAGGTCATGATCTCATGGTTCGTGAGTTCAAGCCCAGAATCAGTCTCTGCGCTGATAGTGCAGAGCCTGCTTGGGATTCTCTCTCTCCCTCTCTCTCTCTGCCCCTCCCCTGCTTGTGCTCTCTCTCTCTCAAAAATAAAATAAACATTAAAAAAATTTTTAATTAAAAAATAAATAAAATAAATAAAAATTAAAGACACGCGGACCCATTGGCAAGACTTCCCCCACCCCCATCTTATCCCTCCATCCCCCTCTCCCCTCACCAGCACCATCACCTGCAATGACTCTGACGCACCCACAGAGCCTGGCACAGTGTGGCAGCGAGCATCCACCTGGGCCCAGGTGAGTGACGCCCTGGTCCCAGGACTTCTGGGAACTTCCCACACGGGGCTGCACCTGCTCCTCCCTCCTCTCCTCAATGTGATAATGGCCTGGTTCCCACTACAGGGCCCGGGGGAGTCCACCTGGGGGAGACTGAGAAGTGGGCCCCTTGAGAGACAGGGCCCAGAGACACTCTGATGATGTCTCTGAGACCCCAATTTTCCATGCAAAGCAACGGAAAGGCCCAAAGGGGCAGGGAAGGCAGCCCTGTTATGTCATCTGTGCAACCAGTTGCATTTATTATTATTATTATTATTATTAACATTTATTTATTTTTGAGAGAGAGACAGCGAGTGGGGGAGAGGCAGAGAGAGAGGGGCAGACAGAGGATCCCAAGCAGCCTCCGTGCTGTCAGCGCAGAGCCCGACGTGGGGCTCGAACTCACGAATCATGAGATCATGACCTGAGCCGAAACCAAGAGTTGGACGCTTAACCGACTGAGCCACCCAGATGCCCCGCTGGTTGCGATTTTTGGTGGTTTTGAGGGCGGCTTGTTTCTCTTAACTCCTTCCCTGGACTTCAGATCCGCCCTGCACGCCTTGCACTGAGCACATTTTGCCTAGTTTACCTTTTCAAACTTAGTCTGTTACGTGCAGGCTCCCCGGGAAACAGAAACCGAGATAGAGGATTGCACGCGGCAGTCTCGCTGGGGAGAGCTCTCGGGGGCCGACCCTGTCAGGGAGCAGGGGAAGCAGCCCTGGGTGGAGGGAGAGGTCCGTCATGTTGATGTCATTGCCACAGAGGCCTCAGCCCATCTCGTGGGAGCTCAGGAGCCAGGAAGCCCTTCAGAGACACCCAGATTGAATGAAGCAGGGGGCAGGCCTCTTTGCCCTGCATTGACCTTGGTCGAGGAAGCTTCCTGAACTGAGAGCAGCCCTGCCAGCCAGGGGGCGGGTGCTCTTGGATCGTTCTCTCCAAGCTGCCAAGAGCCGCCCTGGCGGTGTGTTAGCACCAACTTCCAGGGTCCTTGCCAGGGTGAGAAATCCTGCTGTGGGGAGAAGTGTTCCCAGAACTACGCACTCACCTTATCCAGCTTGATGTTCTGCCCCTCTTGGCCCCGTGTCCTTGACTCCAGTCGCAGGTTCTCCCAGCTCCTGTCGGTACCAGCGGCTGGCACCTGCAGGCCCTTCCAGGTACAGCCTTTCTCCTCCCTTAGGTGGCCCAGCACGTCACCAGCTGGGTTATGCTGTGATTGAGACCCAGCTATTGATCTGGTCCAAACAGAGGAGATAGAGTAGACCCTTGGGGTCCGGGGGTGGGGGAGGGTTGACGCTTGTCTTACCAGGAAGAGTCTTGTCTTCCGGCAAAGAGAAAGCAATAATCTGTCACGGGCGGGAGGGGGGCCACACCTGTGAGGGTCCAGAAGGCTCAAGGAGATGTTCTCAAGGCTTTGCGATTTTCAAGCACAGCAATCCAGATATCCCCAGGTGTCTCAGAGCCCCCCTTCTTCCCAATTAGGGTCCTCCTTGGCATAGCTGACTCACCAAGTTTGGGACTTCAACCTCCTCTGGGGTTCTGCTGGCCTGATTAAGTCCAGAACCGGATCCCCTACTTTTCTCTGTTCCCTAACTTCGGGAGGTGCGTTTCTGCCCAGGAGACCCTCTGGCTTATATACTGAGCTTTGAATTGGTGACCCATCACCCGTAGCTTTTCACTGTCTCTAGTGCGACTGTCCCCAGCAATAGTCATGAGATGCCGTAGTCCTTATAATGACCACTCTCCCGCGCCTTGCAAATGCCTGAGATTTTCTTCTTTTTTGTTTTTTAACCGCATTTCCTTCTGACTGCTGATGGAGCTCCTCGTTAGTAGGCGGATGATCCAGCTGTAGAATCCCATTCATTTTTAAAAATTTTTATTTGCTTATTATTTATTTTTTAAAAGATTTAATGTTTGTTTTTCAGAGACGGATCATGAGTGGGGGGCGGGGGGCAGGGGGAGAGGGAGACACAGAATCCAAAGCAGGCTCCAGGCTCTGAGCTGCCAGCACAGAGCCCGACTCGAGGCCCGAACTCATGAACTGCGAGATTATGACCTGAGCCAAAGTCAGACGCTTAACCGACTGAGCCACCCAGGCGCTCCTATTTATTTGTTTTTGAGAGAGACAGAGAGAGCAAGAGGAGAAGGGGCAGAGAGAGAGAGGGAGAGAGAGAGAATCCCAAGCTGCTCCACACTGTCAGCTGAGAAGCCCAAGGTGGGGCTCGAACTCACAGATCATGATTTCATGAGATCATGACCTGAGCCGAAACCAAGAGTCGGACGCTCAACCGACTGAGCCACCCAGGAGCCCCTCTGGAATCCCTTTCAGGGTCTGTTCCCTAGGACCACACTTGGCACCAATTACGGGTCAGATCGCCCAGGAAACAGACTTAAAGACTCTGAGGATGTTTACTGGGAGTGTCCTCAGGGAGCAAGGGCAGCAGAAGTGGGCAGAGGGAGAAGTTTAACCTTGATGAGGAAGTTCTAGGAGAGACCTCAGCTGAGCCCAGGAGAAGCTCCGAAGTCGGGGTGGCCCTTCCCAGGTGTCCTGAATGGAGGTGAAAGGCCAGGCTTTGTTCCTCCTTCAGGACAGTCATCGGATGGCCTGAGGCACCTTCTTTTGGCCGAGGGCAACCCTTGGAAAGGTACCCCAGCCGTGATCCTGAGCGACCAGTGTCTGGCAGTGGGGGAAGGGTTTCTTGGGATCTGAAGGTGGATTCGGGCTACACACCACTGTATCCGCTGACGCCCATCTCCCCAACAGGCTATATGAACCCCTGGAAAACAGAGCCCGGGGTGAGAGTGGAAGTGTGTCCCCCAGAGTAGGTGTCTATCAACAGGTGTTGATTCTTCCGTTGAGGAGGATGGCGTTTAGCTTCTTGACTTCCTGTGGATTTATTTTGAAGCCTCATTTGCATAGATAGGCTGGTTTCACTGCAGGGCTGAGTGGAGCCCCGTCCTTACTGGGGGTTCAATATCTGACATAGTACACAGGGCAGTTTCCTCAGGAACCTTCCAGACCTTTCTGGAACGGAGGTGTCAAAGGCAGGGAGGGATCGCCATCTCCTGGAGAAAGAAGGGACCTACGGCTCCCTGAACATCTGGAGCCCTGCTTGCCCAACAGAAAGGTCATGTGAGCCTCATAGGTGACTTTCATTTTGTCGTAGCCACATGAAGCAGCCACACGAAACAGGTGAGCTGGATTTTAATAATATATTTTATTTGACTCAACACAGATACAATACTGTCATTTCAACCAATAATCGATATAAAATTATTGAGATATTTTGGATTTTTTTTTTTTTTTTGGCAAACAAGTCTTCAAAATTCAGCGTATATTTTACACTTACTGCGCATGCCAGTTCAGACTAGCCTCATTTCAAGGGCTCCAGAGCTACACGTGGTTAGGGGTTACCGCAAAAGCCAGCACAGATCTAGAGGCTGAAGTCCGAGGAGAGAACAAGGGTATGTGTGTGTTTGTGTGTGCATGCATGTGGGGTGGGTGTGCATCCGTGCGGTGTTTGTGAATGTTCCTCTCCATATATAGGATACGAGAGCAGGGCACTTGAAGAAAAACAGGTGTCAGGTCCCAGAGACCCGATGACACATTTAGAGCCGTTGGAGGAGGTTGGCTGGTTCTGTTCAATCACTCAACAAAAATCTTTGGAGCATCGGGTGCCTGGGTGGCTCAGTTGGTTGAGCGTCCGACTCTTGGTTTCGGCTCAGGTGATGGTCTCGCGGTTCGTGGGTTCGAGCCCCACTGTCAGGCTCCACGCTGGTGGTGCGGGTGATGGGATTCTGTCTGTCTTTCTGCCCCTGCCCTGCTTTCTCTCTCAATCTCAATCTCAAAATAAATAAATAAACTTAAAAAAACAAAAAAAAACCTTTGGAGCACCTTTTTTTTTTTTTTAGTCTTTTTTCAAAAAATTTTTTTAAACATTTTATTTATTTTTGAGACAGGGAGAGACAGAGCATGAACAGGGGAGGGTCAGAGAGAGGGAGACACAGAATCTGAGACAGGCTCCAGGCTCTGAACTGTCAGCACAGAGCCCGACGCGGGGCTCGAACTCACGGACCGTGAGATCATGACCTGAGCCGAAGTCGGCCGCTTAACCGACTGAGCCACCCAGGCGCCCCGAGGAGCACCTTCTATGCGTCAGACCTGTGCTGGATGCTGGCGTACAAAGATGAAGAAGGGCACAAGAGAGGTGAATAAACGCAATCACATGGGTGTCACCAGGTAAGGTGGGGGGGGGAATGGCAGGGGAATGGGCGCTTCGAGGGCTTCTTAGATAAGAAGGCACAAGCTGGGTTTTGTGAGATGGAAAGGAATTCTTTAGGTAAAAACAGGAGTTGAAGTCGAGGCATAAAAACTTCCAGGCAGATGGTGAACAAGCGAAAAGGCACCAGGGACCAACACTTGGGGTCCTGGAGGAGGCAGCCCAGGCTGGAGCACAGAGCATGTGCGTGGGGCGGACAGCTGGAAGACAGGGTTAGAGGTAGGTAGAGGGAATCGATTCCAGAAGGGTTACCTGGTGGGTCAGGAGAGCCACAGAGAGATGTTAAGCCGAGAAGTCAGATGATCGTGTCTGCATTTTCCAGCTCCCTGGGGACAAGGTGGCAGATAGTTTAGGCAGCACGGTGAAGGGGTGTATGGGGGCGGAGTACGGGCCGGGGGAGGAGCATGGGACGGAGGCTACAGCAACAGCGTGGGCAAGCGATGGGGATGAACTAACACCAGCAGGTAACCGTCTATCAGGCTGGAACACTGGACAGGCCCTATGCAATATATTCACCATGTCAGTTAGATTCTCAACAGCCCTAAGAAGTACGTACTATTGTTATTCCTATTTCACAGAAAGGAAACTGAGGCTCACTGAAGTGAAATGGCTTGCCCAAGGCCACGCGGTGAGTCAGTGGCAGCGCAGGCTTCAAACCCGGGTCCGTCTGATTCTGGGACCCTGCCCCTAGCCGTGGTGCCACGGCACCACTCCACCTCCCCATGAAGTGGCCCCCGGGGGAGCCCCTCTGGAGCTGGGGGGTGTGGAAAGGGGGTAGAGGGGCCATGACCTGGGCTTTGATTGCATGTGGAGCTTAAGGTCAACGGTTAACCCTCAGGCGGCCAGTTTGGTTCCCAGGTAGGTGATGTTGCCATCAACCTGGGTGAGGAGTCTGGGAGAAGAAATGGGTTTGGGGGAAGATGTCACTTTGTGACATTTGGCTGGTCATCCAGGAAGTACCCACGAGTGCTGAGGAGAAGGCCTTGGCCTGGCCATCTGGGACTTGGTGGTGAGGAGAGTGACATTACTGAGAGACAGCCGCCCTACTGTTCTTCAAGCTGGTCTGGTGGATTTGCTGTCCTCGGCCCCCGTATCGGCAGGAAGGAGGGAAACGGGGTGACTCTGCCAACCCTGGGCTCTCACGAATCACTTCACCCTTTCCCCGTTGCCCCCGGCCCAGAGCGTTTTGCTCCGTGCGTTGTAACCATTCCTCAGAGTCAGGAGTGAGAATGGCCAAGGGCCCACCCATCTGGGTCCTGATCCTGACGGCCCCGCAAGGGTGATCTTGGACAAATCCCACGGTTCTCCCAGGGCGTCGATACAAAAAAAGGGTAAGGCTCCAAGGGCAAGAAGGACTCCTTTAATTCCCAAAGCCCATGACTGGGGAGTAACCCACAGCTGGAGCCTCAGGCAAGGGCATTTCTCTAGCCGGCGTCTGGGGTGTGGGAGGGCTCCCCAGGGGAGCTCCCCTCCCACTCCACCTTCCTAGCTGAGGACCCCAGTGCTGCAGGCACCCTGGAGCCTCCAAACATGTGCTCCAGGATAGAAGGAGTTCTCTGGGCCCTTCTGGATTCACTCCTACAGGGAGGCCTGGAAAGGCCAAGCAGGCTGGGGCTCCCCGTGGAGCAGTGAGAGGCCCTGAGGCCCGTGCACACTTCTTAGCCCAGTGGCCGAGTAAGATAGGGATAAGACAGAGCCTGCTTCCCAGAGATCAGTTCAGGCTGCCTCCGGCTCTGATGCCTCCTGGGCCTGCCAGCCCCTCAGCAAGGGGAGTGGCCAGACTGGTTCAGTTTCTTGCAGGCATATTTGTAAATAAGCAACATTGTCCTGAGAAGACTCTCTCTTCCCCAAGAACGGCTGGGTATTAGGGCCGTGAGAGGAGGGGTTTCTCCACTGGGGAGTGAAGGGGTTTTTTTTTGTTTTGTTTTGTTTTTTCGTTCAACAATTATGGAAATAAAAACTAAGCCAGTGTTCCCATCCCAGCTTACCCCGCTCGCCAGCTTGGGTGTGCAGACTGTGGCTGGGGGCTCGGGGACCAGGAAGGAGTCAAGCTTCAGACCTTGGCTGGAGCATCTCAGGTGCGAGTGAGGTTGGGAGGAATGTCCTGAGCCTCTTCCTCTAAAAGGACTCTGATGCAGCTCAACCTGGGGGCGGCAAAAAATGGCCGAGAGAACGCACGGGCGGCTACTTGGATGTATGGGACAAGGATGGGAAACTGACCAAGCAGAGGACCAGGAATCTCAGGCCTTTGACACCCCCTGATATGGTACATCATTGGGCACCAAGACTGTGCCAGGCACGGTACTAGGTACTGGGGTTACAGGCATACGCAGGACATGATCCACGTGCTCCAAAGCGGTTTTGTTAGCAGGGAGAGATCAGCGTTTGAAATCAAGGCTCTTACCTACAACCTAGCAGCTTCCTGGGGGAGGGGGACAGCACAGGGTTGGCATGACGCTTCACAAAAGGGGGGCTCATACATCCTCTCTCACGGAGGGCTAATCTATCTACATAAAGGTGCATAATCTATCTATAGCATTTAGTATGTACCTGCTATTAAGTTACAGCTCAGGAACTGGTAGCTATTATTAGCCATTATTACAAGAAGCCACAGAATAAACATGGCACATCTTCCTGGAGTGCCAATTTTGCTCAGTGATTAGGGAGGAAGGACATTCTTTTCATATTAAAACAAACACAGGCATAAGCTAGAGTAGAGGGCAAAACTCACTTGGATTTTTAAAAAAAATTTTTTTAAGTTTATTTATTTACCTTGAGGGAGAGTGAGTGAGAGAGTGCACAAGCAGGCGAGGGGCAGAGAGACAGGGAGAGAGACCATCCCAAGCGGTTCTCTGTGCCGTCAGCGCAGAGCCCAGTGCGGGGCTCGAAACCCGGGAACCGTGAGATCATGACCTGAGCCGCGAACAAGAGTCGGCCACTTAACCGACTGAGCCACCCAGGTGGCCCGTCACTTGAGTTTTTGACACCAAAGATATCGAGCTCATCCTTGCCCTGCCCTGTCAGCCTACTAGCTTGCTCCCTCCCCCGATCCCTTGATAGACATAGGAACTAGAAAAGCCCTTGGTCTTGGGAGTCAGGAAACCTGGGTTCCAACTTGGCTCTGCAGGTTACTGCGTTGTAACCCTAGGCACTGAATTCCTCGGCTCCTGTTTCCTCCTTGATAAAATGGGGTTCAGGACACCTATATCCAGGGTTGTGATAACAAGATAATGTATGTGAATGTGCCTGGCATAGTACCTGGTCAATAACAGGTACTCAATAAGTGTTAGGCTATCAGGGGGTAAGGGGAAAGGGCTAAAGGGGCATGGTAGGTGAGACAGAAGTCACTTACTGCTGTTAAGCCTGCCAGGTCTTTACGGGGGAGGGGGTGGGGAACTGAGTCTTTCCAGCAGTGATTCCAGATGGCCATTCATACACTGTGGTCTGCAATGGAAAGGCCAGGCTTTGTGGGTCCAGCTGTGCCCCTAAATTGTATTCTAGTTCCCCTTCAGCTCATTTGGTCACAGTTTTTTTTTTTTCCTCTCTATCTTAGTATGCAACTTTTCTAAGATTTGGGTCCATTGACAACGACCCCAACCCCAATATTACATCAATATTCTCGAAGCACTTTGACTCAGGACACATTATGTACTCAGGCTGCCACCTGGGCTTCATGTATGTTCTTAGGGCTTTTCCACGCGTGTCGTTCTGTATCCTTGGCGGTCTGAAAACTGTTCAAGGAACAGGGATCCTGCCTTGGTAACAGAACCCAAGTACTGTAATATGGAACCACTTTACTAATCTGTCATTGATGGTCTTGCAGTCAAATGAGGAAAAAATCATTTTGACTGGGAAAGGGCAGGGCCCTATTCTGAGGATTCTTAATTTCCTTCTAAGAACCCATTTGGAATCTGTCCTCCGAGAATGTATCTAAATCTTTTTTTTTAAGTTTATTTATTTATAACTAAATAGAGAGAGAGAAAGAGAACCAGTGGGGGAGGGGCAGAGAGAGAGGGGTACAGAGGATCCGAAGTGGGCTCGGTGCTGACATCACAGAGCCCAATGCAGGGCTCGAACCCACAACCCATGAGATCATGACCTGAGCTGAAGTCAGATGCTCAACCGACTGAGCCACTCAGGCGCCCCCGGATGTATCTAAATCTTCTGGAACTTACAGGACACGTTAGTATAACTACTTTTTATACTTGATTTCTTTATTTTTAAAGTTTATTTTGAGAGAGAGAGAGAACTAGAACAGGGGAGTGGAAGAGAGAGGGAGGAGAATCCCAAGCAGGCTTTGCACTGTCAGCAAAGAGCCCCACGTGGGGCTCTAATTCACACACTGAGAGATCATGACCTGAGCTGAAACCAAGCGTCGGACGCTCAGCTGACTGAGCCACCCAGGCGTCCCGCTACTTTTTACATTTTAAAATGGCAACATGGAGCAAACCATAAGTATAACAGTTCTACCTGGCTAGAATTTTAGTCTAGGAAGGGAGAGGTGAAATATTGTAGTAATGGTTGAGCTTTACTGACGGAAGTGTACGTCAGGCACTATTCTATTTCCTTCAATCCTCCCAACTGCCCGATGAGACACGTACTGCCGCCATCACCCCATTTTACTGATGAGAAAATTAAGGCGAAAAACAGTTTCTCAGTTTACCTACCTGTACAAGATTAGTAAGCGGCCGTGCCAAATACTGGAATCCATGGCTCCATCCCACTCCTAACTGCCTCACTGTCCTACCTCCTGCCTTGCTCCTCATGGAGCTTTGAGCCCCTCTTGATGGGTGTAAAGCCAAACCATAGGGGCTACTAACGCCTGATTATCTTTCTGATCTTTCTCTGGACCTCCTTCACCAACCCCTTGACCGATCCCTGAGGAGTCATGACCTTCCAAGCTTTGTGTGGAATTTCACCCTAGATACACTCTATACATATCTTTTATAGCCTTGCTTACAAGCTACCTTGGAGTTGCTTTTGTAGCTATTTAATATGTGTATGTTTTGTCTCTCCAACCAGATTGTAAACGCCTAGAGGACAGGGACGGTATCTAGCTCTTTCCCACCCCTCCCAGTGCGTAGGACTAGGGCTGGGGACGCCAAGGAGGCTCCTCAAATGTTGCTGACAGTCTCGGGACCATCCTCTCCGCCCCACCTCGGCCACTCCCCTTTTCCTCGTTGACCACTCCACTTCCTCCTCCGGGGTCCCCACCCAGTCCCGCTCCCATTACTTTCCCCCCTCTGGCCCCGCCCCTCCCTCCGGGCAATCCACCCCCTCCCCCCGCCCCGGGCAGCATCTCCAGCGTCCCCTAGCGACGAGGCAGGAGCTCCTAGCAACCGCATCTCGATTCCCAGACGACGGCGGCACGTAGGGCCACGTCAGCGCGCCGTGGCCCCGCCCCCGCGCCGGCTGGCCCCGCCTCCCCGTGCCGCGTTCGCCGCCGCCGCCGCCGCCGCCGCCGCCGCCGCCGCCGCCGCCGCCGCCGCCGCCGCCGCCGCCGAGACTCGCGCAGAGCAGTTATGGCGGATCCCGCAGCGCCCGCGCCCGCAGCTCCGGCTCCCGCCCAGGCCCCGGCCGCGGCCCCGGACGCGGCGCCGACCCCGGACGCGGCCCCCGCCCCGGCCCCGGCGCCGGCGCCCGCCCCGGACTCGGCCTCAGGGCCGTCCTCGGACTCCGGCCCCGAAGCCGGCTCGCAGCGGCTGCTCTTCTCTCACGACCTGGTGTCGGGCCGTTACCGCGGCTCGGTGCACTTCGGGCTGGTGCGCCTCATCCACGGAGAGGACTCGGACTCGGAGGGCGAGGAGGAGGGCCGCGGGAGCTCGGGCTGCTCCGAGGCGGGGGGCGCGGGCCACGAGGAGGGCCGGGCCAGCCCGCTGCGCCGCGGCTACGTGCGCGTCCAGTGGTACCCGGAGGGCGTCAAGCAGCACGTGAAGGAGACCAAGGTGCGGCGGGCGGGCCGGGGGGCCGGGGGCCGGGGCCGACGCGGGGACGGGAGTTGCTGCAGGAGCCCTAGGCCGGGGAGGGGAGGCGCGCGAGGCGCTGGCCGGCGTGGTGCAACCGCAGTGGGCCGAGGTGGGAGGACAAGCCTCCGCGGAGGGGACGCTCCGGTGCAAAGTCATTGCACCAGCCCCGGGCCACCGGGCGCCGCGCTTCCCCCCCACCCCCGCCCCCCTCCGCCCGCGAAGGGGCTTCCACGCCTGGCCGTGCTGTGGTGTCGGCCTCAAGATTATGTGGACCCACTACCGTGGGGGAACTTCTCAGACTCTGAGGCACGCTCGGCATGACACCAGTGCGGCGGTTTGCTGACCCCCAAGGAGCTACATACTGCATTGTGCATCCCGAAAGGAAGGCCGTGCCGGGTCCGTGCAGGGAAGGGTTGTGGGCGGTCCAAAACAAAGGTAGAGGTGAAAATCTCGGGCGACGGATAAGCCCGAGAAGTTCCCCAAATGACAGAATGCGTTATTATGGGTAAAGAAACCCCAACCCCTCTTTAAAAAAAAACAAAAAACAAAAAACAAAAAAACCAAAAAAAACCCCCCAACCTTGTTGCCTCATTGTAATTGCTGCGGGGAACTTTGTGAGTAAAATCATTAACAATCAGAGCCGTGATATTAATAGTACGGGAAGGGGGGGATGTGACAGCTGCGACTGGAATTGATGACTCCCAAGTGCAGTTGGACTTCTTGAAAAAAATACTAGAGAACCATGGATGGAAAAGAGCCACCCGTTCGGAAGCCCGAAGGGTTTTTCCTGACCTGAGGCTGGAGGCACACCTCAGACTCCCATACGGTACTGGGGTGAGGCTGGTGAATATTGCAGTCTTTACCAGCGAAGGGGCGCATCGTCTTAAACCCGAAACCTTGAACCCAGGTTGGCCTGGTGGCTTCCCGTGTCTTGTTTTCCTGAGTGTGAACTCCTATCGGCGGTTCCCACCCAGGCACACACCCCTGTATCTTTCACCCCTTCTTCATCTCGTCCTCTTCCTCCCCTGCCAGAAAACATTTCTAAGCAGGAATCAGGCCTGTGCTGTTGACAGGTGTGATTTCAAGGGAGGGCGCTTGAGAAGTTCATCTGGGTTTCTCACACGCTGGGAGACAAAGGCCACCCTACCAAGGGGGTCTGTGATAACAGCTCTGGCAGGGGAAAAGGCCGCTCTCCCAGGAGGAGCCTGCGAACCACTTCCCCCGGGGCAGACGTGACCCTTGGTAGCAGCAGAGGCTTTCTGCTGGCCAGTGCGCATGCCTCCCCAAGACCCCGAAGTCCGCACGCACGCGGGTCCCCTGGCTTCCCCTCAGAGAAATGACAGTCAGGCAGTGGCTGCCCCGACTGAAAGAAAATGACAAGTTCGTGTGCGAAAACAAACAAACAAACAAACAAACACAAAAGTATGCGGGAAATACTACTTTCTGTAGCGGAATGCTCGTTACCAATTCCCATTGGTGTTGTTACGTCGGAAAGACGATTTTTTTTTTTTTTTGGTCTTTATGCCGTGTTTCTGCATTGTCTTAACTAGCACATGGTTGCTAATGTCTTTCTGCGGGTTTTTGTTTTTTGTTTTTTTTTTTCCTTTAAACAAAAAATGTTTTGCCCTGACCATCTGCTCCAGAGGTTTGTGACTTTCGGAAGGCAACTTGTTTCACCGTGTCACGGCCGCCTGCGCCGGGACTCAGGCTGCCCGGCCAAGTTCACTACCGGGAGCTGCCATGTTTATCAGTTGTCGGTTCCCGTTCATCTTGACTTTGGTGGTTAACTTTGTTTACGGTTATGTTCTGCCCGCCTCCTTCCACCATGTGTAATTATCTACAGAGTTGGGCTTAAAATACCTATTTAGGAATTAAGCAGAAAATAACTGTAAGGTAAGGCACCGGCTTGGATATATCTTGAAGGTGGCCTCTGGTGATTTGCTTTGAATTTGTTGAAGTCCATCGTAGCTCCGGCGGTGGTGTTTTCTTTGCCACCGGAGCGTCTGTGGCTTCTGAGCTTAGGGGCCTGGGAACCTTAGGAAATGGGGGCACGTAGCATCCATTTGTGGATGGCAAGACCCAGTTCTTTGAGAGTAGGTTTGTTGGGGAGGGGAGTTGTACACCCGATAAGTAGCTCTAGGGTCCCAGGAACCCTAGGCACAGATGACCCCGACTGGGGCGGTAGGGTGGGTCCTGGGACCTGGCACTTTCGGAAGTGGTTTAGGAAGAGTTTTGTTTTTTTCTCTTCTTCTCACTTCTCCTTGGAAATCCGTAGAGGCTGTAAAGGAAAGACTCTCAGACCAAGGCTGAACATTTAGGTTCTGATGCCTACTCCATGCGATTTGGTTATGAGACCTGAGAACCCACTTACTGATAGAATAACGTGGTTGACGGTGTGGAGAAACGTATTTCTTTTTAAAGCTGCCACCTCTCGGCATCTTTTAAAATAGTACCCTTTTAATGTGGAGCGTTCAGTAGGCTGTGGAGTATTTCTGTCGTTTTCGGGTTAATTTGTTGGGCAATGAGTAAAGGGGTAATATTAGTCTCTTGATGCAAGCTTGAAAGGAACAGATTCATGACGAGACATGAAGAGGCTGGCCGACCAGTTCTGCCCCCTCCTGGCCCCTTCAGTGAAAATTATCAACAGAAATCAAATAAGTAGCTCTTCCTTGGAGACTGCAGAATTTATGGTCCAGTTCCTGAGGCTTCCAGCAGCCAACGTTGAGCTTCTTTAGGACTTAAACACGAAGTTTGTGCTCCTTTCTTCCCTCAATCTTCTGACCCCTTCAGCACGGTACTCCTTGAGACTTCCCCGTTTGGCCATGGGTCTCCTTTGTGACTGACCCCTTCCCCATCAGCGACCATCCTCGAGTAAACTTTTGGAATAAAGCCCAATGCCGGTAGTCTCTCTGCCTTCTCGAGCACTGGCTAGACCCGGCGGGTCTTTCTGGTCTCCAGCGGCTGTGGTTGGACACAATGGCCCCTGTAAGGAAGAGAACAGACTGCCGTCTGTCCGTCCAAGTTTGGGGGCTTCCTGTTTAGGCTTTGGCTTTCCCATCTCTTGTGCGCTGTCCCTTGCTTTGAGTTACCACAACGTTCAGAGTCTCTCCTGGTTTGAGATTTGATGCCTCCAAATTAAGCTGCCTCTGCGATCGCGCTGCTTTTCGAAGGCCGTGTGTGTGTGTAGCATCCCTCATGACACATCCCTCAGGAATTGGCTTTTCGGTTTATTTTTGGCTTCTACTCGGGCCAGCATTTCCACTGGGAAAACTGTTTAGGTGTAGCATCATGGCATGTGAAGCTGGCTTGGCTTCACTCGTCCGGGTGCTGGACCCATTAAAAGTCATTGTTCTTAGTGATGTAATAGGAAGAAGTTATGGAAGGTTAACCAAGATGCAGGACTGAGTGCATCTCGTTGCACTTGACTCAGAGGGGATCACAGCACTTGTAGACTCGCACAGCTCCCCTGTGCTTTTGTTCTTTGTCCTTTGGTTTCCCCCCTCCTGACTCCTGGGACCCGGTGCCGAGATGGTGCCTCTGTCTGACTTGCCGCCTTGCTCAAGGGCACTTTCACCAGAAGAAGGGTGTGTGTTTGTGTCCTGTGATTGGAAGTCAAAACCCTTGGGTGCTCTTCCCAGCTGTCACCTACTCTGAATGACCTTGGCCTAGTCACTGCCTCATTTTCTCTCCGCAGTCAAATACAAGATCTGTCTTCCTAGCCCCTGAAATGAGCCCGAACCAGAAGCGTAGCTGAGTGCTGTGGCCACTCGGCTGTTAGCAGACACCACCCTGATGTCCATCGGACAGAGCCAGCCACCCCTGCCCCGTCCCTTCAGGAGACCACTTCCATGCGTCACAGAGTGGCGCTACACCCAGGAGGCACCTTGGGAGGCAAAACGTGCGCCACGGGGGTTTGTTTCGGTGGTGTAGGAGTTCCTCATTGATCATGTTGTTGCTCTTGACCTGGTGGGTCATAGATTGGACTTCTTTTTAAGACTCTTCATAGATACTCATGAACTTTATGTGCCTTTAAAGTAACACCTGCCTGAGGCACCTGGGTGGCTCGGTGCATTGAGCATCTGACTCTTGATTTCTGCCCGGGTCACGATCCCAGGCTCATGGGATCAAGCCCTACATCATGCTCTGTGCTGAGCGTGGAGCCTGCTTAAGATATTCTCTCTCTCTCTCTCTCTCTCTCTCTCTCTCTCTCTCCCTCCCTCCCTCCCTCCCCCCCCCCTCTCCCTCACCGCCCCTTCCTCTCCCACTCCTCCCCCTCTCTCCCCCTCTCCCCTTTCCCTCCTCTGTCTCCCCCTCTCCCTCTCTCTCTCTGCGTCCCTCCCTCTGTCCCTCCCTACTGTCTCCAAAATAAAGAATAAAAAAAATTAAAGTAACACCTGCCAAAAAGTCTACCAACCTCCAGGAGAGGGATGGAATGAACATATACGTGTGCATATTTTCCAGAATCTGGAGGATATCTTTTGAAATTTCCAAAAGAACGAATTACAAAGATGGTAGGTTATTGCTTTTGTATTTTAACATAATATGGATAAGCATTATGTCGTGTTACTGTGTGCCAGGCACTCTCAGTGCTTTCTGCATATCGCTCAGTGCTCCCAACAACCCTGGGAATTAGGTCCTGCTATTATCTGCACGTTTCAGAGGAGGAAACTGAGGGGCAGAGAGGGTAAGTAACTTGTCCGATGTCACACTGCTAATAAGTGGAGGAACCTGAATACAAATTGAAGTAAATGTAGTTCTCACCTGAGAATGTTTAAGTTCAGCATTCATAGATCATTACTGCATCAAGTGCCCTGGTTAAACATGAGTCACAGACCCTGTGGTTGGTATTAATCATCCAGTCATTAAACACTTGAAAGTCTTAGTGGAGAGGAGGTAACCCCAGGTAAGGAGAGAGGAAGGAGCAGGGTGTTGGGATGGGTGGAAGGCGTACCGGTGGCCAGGGGAGAGCGAGATCACTCCGGGGACAGGATGGGAGGAGGCACCAGGTTGGCCCTTGTGCTGTGCTTCTGTTCTGCATTTTTCGTTCCCTGGCCCCGCCGTCATTCTCAAAATCATTGTCAAAACATACATTTTATTTCTGGAGAACCTGTGAGCGCCCCTAGATGTTGAATGAAAGCAAGCTCTGTGTGGTTCATTCCAGTGCTGGTTTAGTCCCCTCCGCACCTCCTGGACCAGAAGTCCGGGGAACGGGCGTTTCCGTGTTGCCTTAGGAAATCCAGCTTGACCTCCTGCCCCCAAAGACCTGTCCGCCCTCTTGCTGCTGTTGTCACCCTCCCGCTGGGAATGCTGAGTCATGAGACGGGTTCAGAAGGGCTCCTTGGAGAGAGGCTGAGTTCCTTCTCCTTCAGTCGCCCTGAACCTGACTGTGCTCTCGGCCTTCTTCTTGTTTTAGGACATTAAAGGTCCTGTTGCACCCTTCCCGTTCCCACTTCACTGTTATCCCTGCTCTTCTTTTTTTTTCTTTTCGTCTTCCTGTTCCATCAAGAGAAATCTTGCTCTCTTTTTTACTGTTTTACCCAGGGGCCTCATGGAATCCAGTGGAACCTCTGTGGGGCCAGTACTTTACAAAAGGGATGCGGTTATCGGTTACCGTGCGTAACATGAATCAGCATCACAACAGCGCTGGGCCCATGATCAGTGTCAGCTGCCCCCGGTGGTCCCCTCACAGTTGGATTTAGGGTGATGTCTTTTTAAAGAGCCG